>NC_056080.1:44734362-45371550 GCF_016772045.2 Ovis aries
TGGAGGCCAGGAATTTAAAATTAGCTCCCCAGTGATTATGCACTCTTTAAAGGAATTTAAGGAAAATAATCCACAAATTAGGCCAATCTTCCCTGATAGCTCAGTTGGGAAAGAATCCGCCTGCAATGCAGGTGACCCTGGTTAGATTTCTGGGTTGGGAAGATCTTCTGGAGAAGGGATAGGCTAGCCACTCTGGTATTCTGGCCTGGAGAATTCCATGGACTATATAGTCCATGGGATCGCAAAGAGTTGGACACGACTGAGTGACTTTCACTTTTCTTTAATGACTAAAAAATCCACAACATTATATATTTGAGTTAAAACCCCAAAAAGTTGAGTGCAATCCAAACAGGGGCCCTAAAACAGCACATTCAGTACCTTGGCAAAACAACATCCTTGAAGGAAACTAACCCTGGCTGGCAGCCTATTACGTGTCAGGCAAAGTGCAGCATGCTTTCAATACATCATTTTTTTTTAACCCTTCCATTTCACATTAGAGGCACCTGAAGACAAAGCCTCTGCTCAAGGTCACAGTCTGGGTTCAAAACCCACCAACCGCTCTCCTACTTTTATTTATTTCTATTTTTATGTTCTACTTCTAATCATCTCACCCCTTCCTGGTGGTAAGTAGGACCATTATTCCCTATGACTTCTCCCTCTCTATGATAGGATGGTTCATCCTGTGGGTCGTCATGGGGAGGAGTATGTGCCACTTCACTGACTTTGGGTTTGGCTCCGTGACATACTTTGCCCAACAGAAATGTGAGTATATGTGACACTGGCCACCTCCAAGCAGGTTTTAACTGTATTGTGTGATTTGGATCATGTTCCTGCTCTCTGCCAAGAGAACAGTGTGTCTTAGATGGTAACTGTTCTTAAAGCATCATTTTTAATCAAAATTGGCAACCACCTATTGTGTATTAAAGATAATGACATGTGATATAAAAAATACATGATGTAAAATAAGAAAGGTATAAGATGACCATGATGAGAGCTGTGGGAAACTGCAACATGCGTATGCACAGGAACAAAAGGACTGACAGGAAATATACCAAAATATAATCAAGATGTTTTTCAGAAAGGAATTTGAAAAAGAAGAGCTACATGTTTATGTATAACTGAATCACTTTGCTGTACACCTAAAACTAACACAACATTGTTAATCAACTATGCTCCAATATAAAATTAAAGAGTTTTTAAAAGATTTTTTGGACTACAGGTTAATTTTTGTCTTCTATTTTCTATGTTGGCTACAGTGGTGTCATATTGCTTTGACAAAGTCCAAATTAATCTTCAACTTTCAAATTTTAAGGCAAGACTTTTTAAAAATATAACAGTATAAACCATGAGCATGCCTTGCAAAAGGGAAATGTGACACCTCCGAATTCTTCTTTATATGTGCAATTACACCTCAGGGTCACTGGTTACTAGCAGTGTGACCTTGTGTAAGTTAATCACTCTGCCTGTTTCCTCATCCATAAAAGGAATTAATAATATCTACTTCTTGGGTTATTTAGCACATTCAATACGGTAATAGATATAAAGCACCTGACTCATATAAGCATTCAATAAAAGCATTCACTACAGCTAATATCACAGAAAACTGATAGAATTATATCTGTTATAGAAAGGAATTTATCAGTGAAGCATTAACTAAAGATAATATTCAAGGCAATTTGAGACTCTCAGTAGTCCATGAACTTAGATATAAGGACATTCTACATTACATACCACTTTTAAGGATGCTTTTGATTACCCTAGGTCCACCCAAATAATCTAGGATAACCTATTTTGAAGTTAGGTGAACAACCTTATATTCCATCTGTAACCTTAATTCCCTTTTGCCATTTAACATGGTCAGAGGTTCCAGGGTTTAGGGTATGGACATCTTTGGAGGGCCATCAGTCTACCCAGCACACTGCGATACTTCATGTAAAATAACTCAACGTTCAAAAAACTAGCTGATGTCATAGATGACCACAATAAAGTACTATGTGAATCTCTCTCCTGATTTCATACGTTAATGTTTCCCATGGTTGATCAATATTCAGCCTCTTCAATCAGAAAAGCACTTATCTATAGAAGTGAATGAATGCTCTCCTTCACTGATTCAGGGCTAACGGCCAAGTCTGATAAAGAATCACCCACAACTCCAGTCCAGGAAGCACTCACTGAGTGGGCAGGGGAAAAGATGGATCCCACCAACACTGAAATTGGAGCTGCTAGAAGGACTCCCAAAGTTCTGTGGAGCTAAAGGAATTTTGGCTGAATGTTTATGGAAGTAAAGAGAAGCAAGGGGCTGAAGGCATGAAGGCTCAGCATGGTGTGGTCAAAGGTGTGAGGAAACAGTCCCTGCAGGCTGGTGAGCCTAGATGGAGGAAGAGTGGGTAGGGGACTGTGTTGTTGCTGAATTCCACTGCAGAAGAACGTCAGAAATTATTATACTAAGTGAAGATAGTCAAACAAAGACAAATATCATATGATATCACTTATATGTGGAATCTAAAAAAAATGATACAAATGAAGTTATTTAGAAAACAGAAACAGACTCACAGACACGGAAAACAAACTTATAGTTACCGAAGGGGAAAGGTGAGGGAGATAGATAAGGAGTCTGTGATTGACATGTACACACTACTATATATAAAATAGAAAATCAACAAGGATCTACTATATAGCACAGGGAACTCTACTCAATATTATGTAACAAACCCAAATGGGAAAAGAATTTGAAATAGAATAGATACATGTGTATGTGTATAACTGAATCATTTTGCTGTACATCAGAAACGAATACAACATTATAGATAAACTATGCTGCTGCTGCTGCTGCTGTGCTGTGCTCAGTTATATCCGACTCTTTGGGATCCCATGGACTGTAGCCCGCCAGGCTCCTCTGTCCATGGAATTCTCCAGGCAAGAATACTGAAGTGGGTAGCCATTCCCTTCTCCAGGGGATCTTCCCAACCCAGGGATCAAACCCAGGTCTCCCACATTGCAGGCAGATTCTTTACCACTGAGCTACCTGGGAAGCCCAAAGCAACTACACCCCAATATAAATTTTTTAAAAAAATTAAAAAATAGAAGTGGGGAAGGAAGCCAGCCTAGATCCTGAGAAGTAATTGAAGAGGCCAAACAAGGAGAAAAAGTGCCCAGAAGCTGGGTGGCAAGTTGTCCCCGTAAGAGACCAGAAAACAGCAACAAATGGCAGGGGAGAGAGCAGAGCAGGGGTGGGGGAAGAGAAGGCAGAGAATGAGAAAAAATAAACAGACAGGCAAGAGGCACAGTAGGGAGACAGAAGGAGAAAGGCAGCAAGGTAGCTTTTCTGGGCAACCAGCAAGCACTAGTCACTGAGCTTGTACATTACTGCATAAGAAATACACGGAAAAATCACATAGAAAGTAACAGGGTGGGTGCTTGCCAAGGGCTTGGGGGCCATGGGGAGTTATTGTTTAGTGGGGACAGTGTTCCAGTTTTGAAAAATAAAAAAGCATCTGGAGATAGATGGTGATTGCATAACATTATGAATGTATTTAATACAACTGAGCTGTGTATGTAAAAATGGTTAGGATAGCCAGTTGTATGTTCTGTGTGCTTTACCACAATTTAAAAAATGACGAAAAAGTCAAGGAATGAATGAATAGTGAGAGAGCAGTGACTACTTACCAATATCTCTTTCCAGTAGCTAAGTATTGAAAAGAAGTAGTGTGTATGATGAAGTAAACAACAACAAAAAATGTACAATAAGCTTGGATACCATCATTGAGCCAACAGAAAGGGAAAGAAAGACAATATAAGACACAGATAAGAGTAACAGAATAAATCCCAGAGAAGGCAAATGGGGTCAGACACAAAATCACACGGTGGGGGCAGCTTTGGGTGAGAGCTGGAGGAAGAACCCTCTTCTCTGAAGTGGGGAGAGGTACCACCATCAGAATGGGAGTGGGGGCTGTGAAGTAGGAGAGAAGTGAAAGATGTCAGGAGGCAAGGGAGAAAGGAAATGGAAAATCCCAAGGTTTGAAAGCAAAAGCAATCTGTTTATTTTGGTCCTTGACCAAAATTGTAGAAGCAATTGCACAGATCAGGGTTTAAACAGGGAACACTTACCGGTCTTAGTTGTGGTTTTACCTTGAAGGAGTTCTGTTACCTTAAGCAAGTCAGTTAAACTTCCTAAACTGCATCTTTAAAAGAGGGAGATTTGCTAAAATAATCACACCAACCCATCCAGCTCTACACTTCAATGGCTTCAAAGAAAGAGTTTGTACCTTGAACAGTGTCAGCTTACCTACACCACGTTTCCCCCCACCAGAAGGGAAATGGGAAGCAAAGTCAAGGTGTAGGTAATTTAAATACCCTCGGGCTGTTTTCACATCTCATTTTTGATAGTGACAGCCACAACAAACAGATGGTTACTGCTGACAAGGCCTGTGTCATTACAGTCCTAATGGTAATTAATGTTTTTACAGCACTTTACTGTTCATGAGGAGCCTTCACCTATGAAACGTTTTAGTCCACCTTCACAGTAGCTCTGAAACAGGTAAGGCTGCTCTTCTATCCATTTTCCAGCCTCAGTTTGGCTAATAGAAGTCAATTATGTGTCCAAGGTCTCAAAGCAGACGAATGACAAACCTGGGACTTGAATCCAGGTACTCAGGACTCAGATTATTTTTCATAGTGATGTACTGCACATAGAGTATTACACAGCATTTGGTGTAACAAACACAGAAAATTCATGAGTCAAAAGGGATTTGCACAGATTGATTCTTTTAATTGATTCTGGCAGTACATTTTATTGAAATGCAAGTACAATCTTAATTTTCAAGTGATGAATGGAATCCAAAGGACAAAGAAGGAGAGGACTAGGATTCAACTACTTCAATGTCATTCTCGAGATGAGAAAACAGGACTCCCCTGGGACACATGACTTGTGGGAAGCAGAGCTGACACCGGAACTCAGGGCTCCCACCAGCCCTGGGGCTCTCAGCGCTGGCCAGGTCTATACAGCTTCAGAGAAAAGTTAACAACTGAACTGCTCCTTAACAATGAAATGATTACAGTTTAAATAATCTGAGGGGCTCCTTCTCTCCTTTTTCCATCTGCTAACCATATGGATGCTGCCTATTAATGGCATTAGAATTCTTTGGAGCAAATTCTTTTCACAAATGGGAGGAGTGGTAATGACAATTATGTCTTCTTTTAGTACAAAATAGAAGTAAAATGGATCTACTAAGGAATCCATCTGAGAGTTTTAAACCGACTGAAACTGCCTTCATTCCCATCCTCTACCTACAAAATGTTTTCTAGACAAATTACAATGGAAAAACTGAAAAAATGCAATGAAAATATTTGAACAAGACCATATTGTCAAATGATTCCCATTTTCCTCCTTGGGAAATAATGAGTCAGCAAGTGCTTCAAGAAAATTAGAGATACCAAGGGAACATTTCATGCAAAGATGAGCACAATGAAGGACAGAAATGGTATGGACCTAACAGAAACAGAAGATATTAAGAAGAGTTGGCAAGAATACATAGAAGAACTATACAAAAAGATCTTCATGACCCCAAAAATCACGATGGTGTGATCACTCACCTAGAGCCAGACATCCTGGAATGTGAAGTCAAGTGGGCCTTAGGAAGCATCACTACGAACAAAGCTAGGGGAGGTGATGGAATTCCAGGATTTCAAATCCTAAAAGATGATGCTGTGAAAGTGCTGCACTCAATATGCCAGCAAATTCGGAAAATTCGGCAGTGACCACAGGGCTAGAAAAGGTCAGCTTTCATTCCAATCCCAAAGAAAGGCAATGCCAAAGAATGCTCAAACTACCACACAACTGCACTCATTTCACATTCTAGCAAAGTAATGCTCCAAATCCTCTAAGCCAGGCTTCAACAGTACATGAACCTTGAAATTCCAGATGTTCAAGCTGGATTTAGAAAAGGCAGAAGAACCAGAGATCAAATTGCCAACATCCTTTGGATCATTGAAAAATCAAGTGAGTTCCAGAAAACCACTATACTTCTGCATTACTGACTATGCCAAAGCCTTGGACTGTGTGAATCACAACAAATTGTGGAAAATTCTGCAAGAGATGGGAATCCCAGACCACCTGACTTGCCTCTTGAGAAACCTATATTCATGTCAGGAAGCAACAGTTAGAACTGGATATGGAACAACAGACTGGTTCCAAATTGGGAAAGGAGTACATCAAGACTGTATATTGTCACCCTGCTTATTTAACTTCTATGCAGAGTACATCATGAGAAATGCTGGACTGGATGAAGCACAAGCTGGAATCAAGATTGCCGGGGGAAATATCAATAACCTCAGATATGCAGATGACACTACCTTTATGACAGAAAGTGAAGAAGAACTAAAGAGCTTCTTGATGAAAGTGAAAGAGGAGAGCAAAAAAGTTGGCTTAAAACTCAACATTCAGAAAACTTAGATCATGGCATCCAGTCCCATCACTTCATGGAAAATAGGTAGATTAACAGTGGAAACAGTGTCAGACTTTATTTCGGGGGGCTCCAAAATCACTGCAGATGGTGACTGCAGCCATGAAATTAAAAGACGCTTGCTCCTTGGAAGAAAAGTTATGACCAACCTAGATAGAATATTCAAAAGCAGAGACATTACTTTGCCGACTAAGGTCCGTCTAGTCAAAGCTATGGTTTTTCCAGTAGTCATGTATGCATTCAAAAGTTGGACTATATAGAAAGCTAAGCACCGAAGAACTGATGCCTTTGAACTCTGGTGTTGGAGAAGACTCTTGAGAGTCCCTTGGACAGCAAGGAGATCCAACTAGTCCATCCTAAAGGAAATCAGTCCTGACTATTCATTGGAAAGACTGATACTGAAGCTTAAGCTCCAATACTTTGGCCACCTGATGTGAAGAACCGACTCATTGATAAAGACTTTGATGCTGGGAAAGATTGAAGGCAGGAGGAAAAGGGGACGACAGAGGATGAGATGGTTGGATGGCATCTCCGACTCAATGGACATGAGTTTGAGCAAGCTCTGGGAGTCGGTAATGGACAGGGAGACCTGACGTGCTGCAGTCTATGGGGTCGCAAAGAGTTGGACATGACTGAGTGACTGAACTGAACTGAGGTGCTTCTAACCAAAATTACTTTTATCACAAAGCTGAAAAATGTTTACTGTTTAAACATCACATGGTGCTAGTGGTAAAGAACCCGCTTGCCAATGCAGGAGATGAAAGAGACACAGGTTTGATTCCTGGGTCAGAAAGATCCTCTGGAGGAGGGCATGGCAACCCACTCCAGTATTCTTGCCTGGTGAATCCCATGGACAGAAGAGCCTGGCAGGTGGCAGTCCATGGGATCACAAAGAATCGGACATGACTGAAGCAGTCTAGCAATGTTTAAACAGTAGACTCCACTTGAAGAATAAATGAGGATGTAAATATGATGTATTATGAAGTTTCACATCCCATTTTATATGTTTTATGCAGTAAAAAAACGTCTGAGTCTTCCATTAGACTATAAAGGACTCAAGTACAAGAACATCAAATGAAGGGAGCCGTTCTGAGGTGAGCAGATAATTGCTGATCATCTTCCCTCGGGGCACCTTGGACCTTTGGGTTCATATTCATGAGACCAAGAGATAGGATTTCTACTGTGGAAAAGAAATCAGCAAAGCTTTTAATGAACATGCAAAGGCCAATATGAAAGATGGAAAATACACCTGTGTGTTCAGTTCTGGAGCTGTACGAGGGAGGAAAAGGCAGCAGGCTGAAGGTTCTTTTCAGAGTGAACTCTCCAGTGTTTCATAGTGTTTCAGAGATGAAGTTTTTACTACCGTGGGTGTTCAGCCTCAAATACATAACCAGGTTTCTCCTCAAGACAGTTGCAAGAATTTGAAACTAAGAAGATAGGAGACGAGTAATTCCAAGACCGCCAAAGGGGGAAAATTTAATCTCCCTCATTTTTTCTGGATTAAGAAGACAAAAATACCCCTAAGGTTTCAATCAAAAGCCCAGGAAAGCCAGACCTGAGGAGAGTGGACAACTATAACTAGATTGAGTCTTCCTAAAACTGCAACCTGGCCTTAATTTAGCTCAATATCTGAAGGTGATCAGCTCCTCACTATATTTACCTAACAGAAGACAAGAAGGAAATCTTTTCTAGAAGATGTAATCTAGAACTAGTCTAAGACTCTTTCACACACTGTGTCTGGGTACAAAATAAAAAATTATTAGACATGATGGAAAAGAAAATGCCAACCCACTCCAGTATTCTTGCCTGGAAATTTCCATGGAGAGAAGAGCCTGGAGGACTGCAGTCCCTGGGGTCACACGACAGCATGTATACATGAGTGGGGTGGAGGAAGATGCTGCTGCTGCTGCTGCTGCTAAATCACTTCAGTCGTGTCTGACTCTGTGTGACCCCATAGACGGCAGCCCACCAGGCTCCCCCGTCCCTGGGATTCTCCAGGCAAGAACACTGGAATGAGTTGCCATGTCCTTCTCCAATGCATGAAAGTGAAAAGTGAATGTGAAGACACTCAGTCATGTCCGACTCTTCGCAACCCCATGGACTGCAGCCTACCAGGCTCCTCTGTCCATGGGATTTGCCAGGCAAGAGTACTGGAGTGGGTTGCCATTGCCTTCTTCGGGAGGAAGATGGGTTGGTAGCAATAAACAGAGGCAGAATGAAAAAAAAATTATTAGACATGAGAAAAGCTGAACATAAATGCAACCAATATGCAATAGAAAAAAGACAAATAGATGCAGGTTCACAGATGATTTGCATTATTAGATTCAGTAAGATTATTAAACTGATTAATTGGTTAAAAAATAAGGGAAAAAAGGAAATGGATGAAAAGATGGAGAATTTCAAAAGAGAACTAGAATCCATATAAAAAAATCAAACGAACATCCTAGAAAAATTAAGTATCGGAAATTAAGAAAATGCAGTGTCTGATATTAACTCATTGGATGGGTTTAATACCACACTAGACAAAGCAGGAAACATGTCATACTGCTTCATAGTGTCCCTTTATATTTTTAAATGCTTATGTAAATTGCTTCTCTGGTAGCTCAGCTGGTAAAGAACCCACCTACAATGTAGGAGACCCTGGTTCAATTTCTGGGTCAGGAAGATCCACTGGAGAAGAGATAGGCTACCCACTTCAGTATTCTTGGGCTTCCCTGGTGGCTCAGCTGGTAAAAACTCCACCTGCAATGTGGGAAACCTGGGTTCGATCCCTGGGTTGGGAAGATCCCCTGGAGAAGGGAACACTCCAGTGTTCTGGCCTAGAGAATTCCATGGTTTGTATAGTCCATGGAGTCACAAAGAGTTGGACATAACTGAGCGACTTTCACTTCACAGACAAAGCAGAAGATAGGATTAGTAAACTTAAAGGTAAAGCTTAATGGAAAACTCACATTAAATCTCAAATAGAAAAGAAGAAGAAGGTAAGAAACATGGTATCCTGACTATGTACGTAGTTGGACAGCCAGAGAGAAGTGAGGACAGAAGCAATATTTGAAGAGACAATGGCTGAGGATTTTCCAATACTGATGAAAGACATCAACCCTCAAGAAAGTTGGCAAACCGAAGCAGGATGAATGTAAGGAAAACCACACCTGGATTTGTGAACGTCAAATGCTTGGTACAAAAACCTGGCAAGTCATGTATCTGCCTTCAAATTTAGTACAATTCTTGAAGAGGTTATGATAAAGAGGATAGTTTGAGGATAGGCACCCTACTCAACAATAAAGTTTCTGTTCTTCAGTAGGATTGTAGTCATTCTGCTCTTGACCAAGCACAGAAAAACTCCACAATGACATAAATTTGACTATACTACAATGATGGATCCTGACTCCTGGTTTCTACCTGGCCTGATCTCATTTCCTTAACCTTATAATAAAGTAATTTTACATTTTATACAATAAAAAATTTAATCCCAATAAGAGTTTTTGGTAAAGCTTACTAAAATCAGGGGGGAAAACACAACCATAGTATTAAGACTGATGGGATGTCAGATTAAGATGGGACTTTTAAAATAAACAGTCCAACCCTTATGTTAAGAGATGACAAAACTGAAGCCCAGAGCTATTTAGAAACCTACTGGGAACCAGAACAACAGTGTTTCTCTCTCTACGTAATATAGTACATAGAGACTATGGGATTCCCTGGTGGCTCAGTGGTAAAGAATCCACCTGCTAATGCATGAGATGTGGATTCGATTCCTGGGTCAGGAAGATCTCCTGGAGAAGGAAATGGCAACCCACTCCAATACTCTTGCCTGGGGAATCCCATGGATAGAAGAGTCTGGTGGGCTACATTTAATGGGGTTGCAAAAGAATTAGACACAACTTTGCAACTAAAGAACAACAGATATACCTTAGGAAGGAAAACACACATTATGCAACATATTGGGGATATAATATATAAAATATTTTAGACTATTGTCTATAATATCAAATTAGCTCTGTTAGAAAACAAAAACATGAGTAACGTGTAAATGCTATCTGTCTCAACTAGTACCTTATTGCAAGCTGTTAAAATTCCTTGACTTAATAAATTAACAAATAAAAATATTGATTTTTCTAACTTGAAATTGTCATTGTCTTCTAAAACTACTTATTTGTGGCCACCTGAATTGATGTTGTCATTTTAAATAAGTAGCAAAGGTAATACAGAGATTCAGTAAGAAACTGATCTATAAATAAGTGAGATGTGAACTCCAAGATGTAAATCTTTTGTTCTCGGAAAAATAAAAGGAAAAGCATGCCGTAAGAAAAAACTTCTAGGAGACATTTTTTAACATAAGTGCAAGTTCTATTTTCACCCATAAATATTAGCACATCTGTTATTTTGACAGGGGATTTACTCAAGAGTTGTGGCTTTTTCATGCCTCTAATTGTGCCAGTGGCCAATCTAAGAGTGGCATAAGCCAGGAGGAAAACACATGAGAGATCAGAAAGAGGCCAGAAGGGTCTTAAGGCCATTTAATGGCCTCCTTATTCTTTCAGGCTTTTTGGTTATAAGTTTGAATGAGGCAAAATGTATATGTTTTCTTTAAATACTTCAAACAGCTCTCCTAAAACATGTAGATGTGTACTAAAACCAAGCTATGGAAAAACTCAAACCTAACCATGGTTACCATCTTATCTCTGGAAAACTGGGGTTACTTTGTGTACATTTTACTAAGCATACTTACTAACATACTCTTCATGTATATTTGAACTAAACTCCTATCTGTATATTAGAACGATACTTCCTCCTAATGTAGTCTAGTCTTTAAGAAAAGATTCTTTAATAGGTAGCAAATCAGAAACATTTGAATTCATGTTTCCACTCTGAGTAGTTTGTAACAGCTGGAAAAACACACAAACATTAACATTGGATAAACTACTACTGCTGTTTCCCCTGGTGGCTCAGAGGTTAAAGGGTCTGCCTGCAAGGCAGGAGACCCGGGTTCAATCCCTGGGTCGGGAAGATCCCCTAGAGAAGGAAATGGCAACCCACTCCAGTATTCTTGTGGAGAATTCTATGGACGGAGGAGCCTGGTAGGTTACAGTCCACAGGGTCGCAAAGAGTCGGACACGACTGAGCGAGTTCACTTTCACTTTCACTTCACTGTTTCCCAGTAGAAGGATAGCTTCAGTGTTCACACATAAGTGAGGGAGAACACAGATGAACAGCCCCAATCAATTATATCTCTTTTCACTGCCTGACATCCTCCTCTTCCAAAAACGCCTCTTAAATCAGATGCTAGAGACAAACCAATGTGAGATACTCAACAGTCCTCCATGATGAGAAGCTTCCCCAATGCTCAAGCTTCACTATAACAGCGTTCAGAAGGAAGGAGGAGGAGAGACCTAACTCCTTTTCCAGGACTGAAGAGCAGCTTCCCCATTCCACAGCATCAATGGTATCAATACCTCATAAATGCCAAGAGGAAACCAAGGATGTCTTAAATATACCTTGGATAAAAGGATAAAGAGAGAGAACTTGAGGGGAGGGCCAAAGGAGGATGCTAGGAACCCTGGTACCATATTGGTAAGCTCATCTTAGATTCAAACAGATTCAGTCTTCCAGGGTCAAAACTGTTCTCCCTGCTGCGGACCTAAATGGAATCAGCTCTCTGGACCAAGCCTGCTCTACGCTCACATTCCTGCTCCTGCGTGTATGCATGCTAAGTCACTTCAGTAGTATCTGATTCTTTGTAACCCTACAGACTGTAACCCGCCAAGCTCCTCTGTCCATGGAGATTCTCCAGGCAATAATACTGGAGTGGGCTGCCATTTCCTCCTCCAGGGGATCTTCCTGACCGAGGTACCAAACTCGAGTTTTTTGTGTCTCTTGCATTGCAGGCAGATTCTTTACCCCTGAGCCACTGAGGAAGCCCATTCCTGCTGCTAGGTAAGTGTAAAAATGTCTGCAATTATTCTCTTCTCTCTGTGCTCCTTGCAACATGACTGCAGCTCCTCCCTTCAAGAGAGGGAATCTATTTCCCCACTACTGAGTCAGGGCTGGCTTTGTGACTTGTTTTGGATAATAGAATTCAGAGGAAGTCACTTCGTGCCAGTTGCAAGCCTAATCCTCAAGAGGTCTTGCATGCCTCTGCCCCCTCTCTTAGAACCCTGCCACCCACAGTGTTAACAAGCCCATGCTGGCCTGGTTAAAGATTAGAAACCATGTGGAGAGGAGCTGAGGACATCCTGGAAGAGCCAGACCCCAACCCGCTCGGTGAAAAATTTGCCCAGATCCAAAGAACCACCCAGCTGAATCTGGCCCAAATTGCCAACCCACAGAATCAAGGGCTCGCTAAATGCAGGTTGTTTTAAACCACAAACCAAACCAATACTGTGGTGGTTTGTTGAGAAGCCAAAGCTAACTGATATAGTAAGGAATGCTTTGTCATGAATTATTCATTCAATGAACATTTGTGAAATGCCTTCTATATTTGAAGTGGTGATCTAAGGGTATGAAGATTAGTATGTGATAGTGCCTGCAATTAGGGAGTCATTCCTCTAACAACAGTAAAAAAAAAAGTATCAACAACAAAGTCAACTTAGAGGATAGGAAGGCTCAGTCAGAGAGGTCACATTTGAGGTGGTTTTTAAGGAAAGACCAGTAAGTCACCAGTGGACAGGAACAGACATCAGAAGCAGAAGAAACAGCATGAGCAAAAGCACAGAAAGAGTTCAAGGAATGTTCTAGGAATGGAAAACAGTGTTTAAGACAGATGGAGTGTGGGGAGGAAGTGGCAGATGACAGAGCATTAAAAGCAGGTTGAAGGCAAATAATGAAGAGTGTCATACTGTAAATCAAGCTACAGGATTAGAATCTCTCTTGCAGGCATGGAGAGCTACACATCATTTTAAAGTGGGAAATGACGTGATTAAATCTGTTTTAGGAAACAAAATCTGATGAGAAGTGGGGGATTAGAGGCAAGAGTAAGAATCAGAAAGATGAATCTGGAGACGATTATTACCATAGTCTGAATCACAAGAGGGGACCTGAATCACAAGGTAGTAAATATTAAGGAAGAGAAGATGCCTTTGAAAAGTGTTTCAGAGATGGGAGAAGGACCTAACAGCCTTGACAATCAACTATAGGTGGGCTTTGAGGGTGATATATAAGTTGGGTGGGAGAATCAGAGACAGTGCCAAGATTTCTAATTTGGAAGCCTAGATTAATAGCAAATGTATCAATGAAAGCATTAAGAGCAGAAGAGCAGACTGGAAAGGAACAAAACAGGGTTTTTAGAAAGGTACCTAAGGGATACCCAGTGAGAGATGTCCAGGAGGCAGAGAACAATACAGATCTGGACCTTATGCTGAGGGATGGGTAGGGGAAACAGGAGATAAAGACCTGGGGTGTCTTTAGAACACAGAGCACGGACAGATGGCCAGCTCAAGACTGGAGAGTGAATGTGAACACAGGGCCTTCAAGGAAAAGGTGGAGACAGAGAGGTGCAGAGGGATGGCACGATCCTGAGGGACATAAATATTTCAGAGGCAAAGAAAGAAGCATCGCCAAAGAGCAGCAACCTTCCTTGGGGATGGAAGAGGGGAGGGGAAGGATCATTTTGAAAGTACAGGTTACAAATTAAGGAAAAATAGAAAACCATCCTTTATGCCACATTCTTTCCTCTGGCCAAGCATCCCCGGGACTTTTTCCTAGGGTTCTTCCCACTTTAGAGGGCCCCAGTCACAGTCAGTGGAGGTAGGGGGAGACAGCAACAGGAGCAGCTTGAGGAAGATCATCAGTGTCCATGTATTTGATGGAAAAAAACACATTTTTTTTCAAGCCCTTGGTGGCACCTGCTGCAGCAAAGAACATCACTAACTTTCATTCTTAGGATACTTTTTTTGAAATCTGCTTCTGGTTAATTTATTGCATCTTCCAAACAGATTGCCTTCATATATTTTCAGTAACTAGAAGGGAAGCTTTTAAAAATATCCCTGAAGTAAGTAAAGACTTCATAAATAGAATGCAAAAAGCAATACCCAAGAAAGAAAAAAAATGGTAATTAGATTCATTAAAAATCATCAAAAAATACTGTGAAGACAATGAAAAGGCAACCCAGACTGGGAGAAAATGTAATACATATATCTGACAAAGGATCCATGTGAAGAATAAAAAAAAAATGACAAAAAAAAAAAGAAAAAGAAAAATACAAAGAATCCAATTCAAAACTGGGAAAAAGATTTTAACTGGAATTTCACAAAAAGATATCCAAACGCCAATAAGTATGTGAAACGGCATTTAACAACATTACTCATCAGGAAACATAAATTTAAAACATAAGGACCACCTCACACCCATTAGGATGGCTACTATCAAAAATAAATAAATAAATAAATAACAAGCACTGGCAAGGGTGTGGAGAAACTGAAACCCTTGTACACACCATTGGGAATGTAAAATGGTGCAATGTCTATGGAAAACAGTATGGTGGTTCCTCAAAAAATTAAAACAGAATCACCATACAATGCAGCAATTCCACTTGTAGGTATGCACCCCAAAAATTAAAGCAGGGTCTCAAAGAAATATTTATACATCCATGTTCTTAGCAGCATTATTCACAATAGCCAAAAGGTGGCAGCAACCCAAGTGTCCACCAACAGACAAATGGATAAATAAAATGTGGTGGATATTCATACAAAGGAACATTACTTAGCTGTAAAAAGAAAGGAAATTCCAACACATTCTACAACATGAATGAATCTTAAGGACATTATGCTAAGTGAAATAAGTGGGTTACAAAAGAACAAATATTCCGGATTTCAACCCATATGAGGTACTTAAAGTAGTCAAATTTATAGAGATAGAAAGTAGAATGGTGTTTGCCAGGTACTAGGGGAAGAGAAAATGGGGAGTTATTGTTTAATGGATATAGCTTCAGTTTCACAAGATGAAAAGAGTTCTGGAAATGGATAGTGGTACAACAGAGTAAATGTACTTAATACCACCAACATTTTTAAGTGGTCACAATGGTAAATGTTATGTACATTTTGCTAAAAATTTTTTTAATTAAAAAAATTTTTTTAAACCCACAAGGACATTATCACTACTCTCCTACAAAAACAGCTAAACTAAAAAGAGCAACAAAACCAAGTGTTGGTGAAAATGTGGAGCAACTGGAACTCCTGGTCGAGTGTAAATTGGTAAAAATCATCTTGGAAAACCATTTGGCAATATCTACTGAAGCTAATGGATGGGGTTCCTTGATAGCTCAGTTGGTAAAGAATCTGCCTGCAATATAGAAGACCCCAGTTCGATTTCTGGGTCAGGAAGATCCACTGGAGAAGGGATAGGCTACCCACTCCAGTGTTCTTTGGCTTGCCTTGTGGCTCAGCTGGTGAAGAATCTGCCTGCAATGCAGGAGACCTGGGTTCAGTCCCTAGGTTGGGAAGATCCCCTAGAGAAGGGAATGGCAACCTACTCCCTGTATTCTGGCTTGGAGAATTATATGGACTGTGTAATCCATGGGGTCACAAAGCGTCGGACACAACTGAGTGACTTTCACTTTCACTGAAGCTAAATACAAGCCTACCCTGTGACCTTAACAGTTCTACTCCTCTGTATATGCTCAAAAGTAATGAGTGAGCATGTGCACCAAAACTTATAAGCCAGAATATTCACAGCTGCTTTATTCATGTTAGTCATACAGTAGAAACAATCCAAAGATCCAACAGGAGAATGGATAAACAAATTGTGGTATATCCATACAACAGAAATTACTACTCAACTGATTAGAATGAACTACTAACATAGCAACATGGATAAATCACAAAGACATTGTGCGTGTGTGCTGTGGCTCAGTCGTGTCCAACTCTTTGTGACCCTCTGGACTGTAGCCCGCCAGGCTCCTCTGTCCATAGGGATTCTCCAGGCAGGAATACTGGAGTGCGTTGCCATGCCCTCCCCTCCAGGGGATCTTCCCAACCCAGGGGTCAAATCTGCATCTCCTGAATCTCCTGCATTGCAGGTGGATTCTCTACCACTGAGCTAATGGGGAAGCCTCAACAAAGACATTATGTTATGTGAAAGAAGACATACACACACAAGTCCCTTCTATATGACTCTATTTACATGGAGCTTAACAACCAATAAAAGGAATGGATGGAGTTTAAAAAACACGACAGTGTGGAAACCAAATCATAATGTAGTTATCTTCAGATTCAGTTCATTAGAAATAGGATAAAACCTGACCAGAAGGGGAAAGAGGAGGAAATCTTTTGGGATACTGGAAAAGTTGTATTCTTGACCTGGGTGGTAGTCCCATGAGCATATACACATATAAAAGTTCATAGAGCAATAAACTTAGGATTAATGCATTGTACACACTTTATTGTATGTAAGTACTCAGTCAGTTGTGTGACTCTTTAGGGCCCCATGGACTATAGCCTGCCAGGCTCCTCTGCCCATAGCATCTTCCAGGCAAGAATACTGGAGTAGGCTGCCATCTCCTACTCCAGGGAATCTTCCCTACTCCAAGGAATCTTCCTGACCCTGGGATCAAACCCGCATCCCTTGTGTCTCCTGCATTGGCAGATGGATACTTTACCATGAATGCCACCTGGGAAGTCCCATGTTATACCTCAAAAATAAAATACAGTATTTTCAAAGCAGTGCTCTTACTGGGCACATCTTTAAAGTACCTGATGTCTCTATATTGAGAATGCTATAATTCCAGAAAGAAGTAAAATCTCATCTTTGCTCCTTTCCTTTCTGACTTAGAAGACTAGACCCCATTCTTCTTAGCCAAATTGTGCAATGATTAGTTACTTCCCAGTTTATAGAGTCAGATAATGAATCAAAGTCCCACACAGTGCAAATTTATGTGTTCCTAAATGTCTGAGAGCTGTTGTCAAGCCACTCCACACCAAGTGGAGGATGAGTGGAAAGATCGAGGATCAAGGATCGAGGAAAGATCCTCGATCTTTCCAGCAAACAGTCTTTCAGTCTTCAATTTATACTTTTCAAATCAGAGGTCCCAATTTGCCTTCTACCTGTAAATGTCCAATTTGATATTATTCTCTTCAAGAACAGCATCTGACTTTGTCTTACACCCTCATTGGCAGGGGCTAAACAAATCCCTCTTCAACTGTAAAGGCAGAAAGTAAAAAAAGCAAAAGATATCTCCACATTCTGGCATTGGATGAATGCATACATCCCCCAGGGAAAGACAAAGCTTCATCCCCTTTAACAGCCATTTTGATGCCAGCTCGTTATACAACCAACATGATCATAACTATAGCTTCCCTGTGAAAGCATCATTAGCTATGGCCCACAAATCTAAGGAAAGAAAATAAAAAGCTACCAAGGTGAACTCCCCCCACCCACACTTCCTCTACCATTCATAACTTACTCATTTGAAAAAGGGCCTTAATATGTAAAATCTTATATTTTAATGATGACCAGAGGCAAATTCTTTTGAATTGTATCACAATGAAAAACTTGAGAACTTGAGAACTTGACTGTCTTTGTTCCCATATTAAATTTGTCATTAGTTGAGTCAAGTGGGTAAATTATGAAGGTACTTATATGTTGGGCTTGGAAAAGCCAGCAAAGTAGGAGAAAAATGACAAAGGCTGGTTTAAAAGAAGCAGCCTAGGGAATTCCCTGGCAGTCCAGTGTTTAGGATTCTGCACTGTCACTGCTGAGCATGTGGCTAATGTTTTTTTTTTTTTAAAGTAGCAGCATAGAGACTTCCCTTGGGACATTGGTTTGATCCCTGGTAGGAAGGAAGATCCCACATGCTGCCCCAAGTGGCCAAGAAAAAAAAGCAGTAGCCTGTATGTATTCTGATAAGTGAGATGTCAAGTGAGACACAGTTTGTTATAAAAAGTGGATATTATTATGTTGGTTCAACAGGGTGGCTTTGGTAATCGTGTCCCAAAATAAATTTTTCAGAACAATTGGCAGTTTCATACAGCTTCAGGAAAAGTGTTTTTAAAAGCAAACATCAAGCAACAACTAGTTGAATGCAAAGCCACATGGTCATGATGGAAACAATGCTTCTTTTTTAGAGCAGTAAAAAGTAACACAGTATAATGATGCGCAGTATTTTTATTTAAATATATTGTCTGCAATAGAATACACTTGCTTTCCCCTTTGAGAAGACCTCAAAATACATTTCACTTCATAGAAGTCAATATAAATGTCAGGATAGTGGAATGCAATAATTATAAAGCCAGATAGATGGATTAATTTTTCTACATACCTGTGGTTTTTCAGATCCCTGTGTTTGCGTTCTGAGGTTCACTCTTATTTTTCTGAAAGTACTTCTGGAAGCTCCCGTCTTGGCTTCTACACTGCCACCTGTAGACGAAAAAGAGAAATAAGCCATGTATTATTCATTTACCATGCATATTTTCTAGGCATCTAACAGGGACAATTGGAGGGAGAGTGGCAAAATATTTGCTCTAAAAGATAAAAGTGTTCTCCCTTTTCTGTGTGGAAAATTTACAAGGAGTCCCTCACCCTCAATGGTTTGATAAATTATTTAGAAATTTGCCCATACATAAGTCTCAGATCAACACCACTCTTATCAGTTCATTAAAGAGATATGAGTCCCAGAGTCTATTCTCATGCCAACCTTGCAACTGTTTCAAGACCGGTCTTTTAATATTAGAAGACAACTTTTGTTAACCAGATAATTAAGAATTCTGTAAATTACCACAAAGAAAAAAGGGAGAGATCCAGGTAAAGATTATTCTGTCACATAGTTGTAAAATGTCTATTTAAAATAATAATATTAATTCTAACACAAACTAGAGCTTTGCCCAATCTAAAACATCTATATGGGGTGTTTTCATCATAAGGCCCTATTCTTGATTTGAATGTGAATGAGTGCTGAAAGGTCTTTCTGACACTCCACAGATTTTAATATAGGTAGGTCTTTTTTCCTAAAAAAAAAAAAAAAAAAAAAGAATAAAAATCTATGAGCAGAACAAGCAATGAATAAAAATCCATGAGCAACTGTGTATCAGTGAGTCAAAGCAGCCATGAGATGAGAGGGCTATGTGTGTGTGTGTGTGGTAAGTCTCTCTCTCTCTCTCTCTCTCTCTCTCTCTCTCTCTCTCTCTCTCTCTCTCTCTCTCTCTCTCTCTCACACACACACACACACACACACACACGGAGATGCTGGAGTTAATTTAGAATAAAAGACCCAACCAGGGTGTATGTGTGGTGTGGATGTGTGTGACAGAGACAGACAGACAAGCAAACTACCCCAGGGTGTGGTGTGGTGTGGTGGTGTGTGGTGTGTGTGTCTGAGAGAGGGAGAGGGAGAAGAAGAGGGAGAGAGAAAGGGAAAGAGAGAGGACAGAGACAGGTTGGGATTCCAGAGTTGAGAATTTTTGCCTCCTCTTGGTCCTAAAGTCTATCCAGAAGTGTTCCAGCTCCAGCACCTTAAGCTAAAGGGACAAGTACCATTCCCTACCCCCCACCCCCACCCCACACGAGACAGCACCAGAAGCCACCCAGGCAGCAGGCCTGCCGAGCTCGCTCCCCAGCAAACCCGGGGGCCTTTTCAGCCTTATCAGGGATCCGTCCCCACTTACTGGTAATTTACTTTAACGCCCGGAAAGCCTGGTTTGGTTTAAGGAATGGCAGCAAATCTACGAAAATCAAGTCTCCTGAAGCCGCTCTCCTTCTCCTCCCTAAGACTGACATTTACACTAACACCAACCCCTCCGTCCCAACCCCGAAGGCGCTCTGGGCTACCCCAAGAGGCTCTTTGGAGGGCCCGCCAGCAACCAATGTTGCTCCCACGTGTCTCTATTAAACCCTCACCCAAACGTGCACAAGGCGCCAAGTGCATGCACACAGTCAGCCTTCCGAAAGAAGTTCGGCAAACCCACTCCCTCCTCCCCGCTCCCTCCTCCACCACCACCACCTCCACCCTTACCCTCGGCCCCTAAAGCGGGAGGGAGTGCGCGGGCTCAGGCACTCGCCCCGGCAGACAATACTCGAGCAACTCTCGCCTTCCCCGCTCACGCCCCACCTGGTCCTGCCACCACTCTTCTCCCCAAGGGGCGTCCTGATGGAGCTGGGTGTGCATTGGGAAGAGGGGAGCGAATTGCACGCACCACCGAGACTGAGCGCGGGGGAAGGGGTCGCAGTCCTCCGAAGCCGCTCGGGGGGTCAGCTCGTCCGGGGAGGGTAGGGATGGGGACAGTGAGCCCCGAGAGAGGCAGCTTTTCCGCACCTCTTCCCCATCTAGCACAGCGCGCGCGCACAAGCGTGCACACCAAGGGGCCGAGCACCTTCCTCCGGTCCCCGGACCTGCCCAGCCTTCGTCCCCGAGCTCAGCGGCCCGGAAGGGAGGGCATCGGGCCCACGGTGGCCCAGGAGGGGACAGAGCGCAGCGCTCTAGGGTGCCCACCTGCGCGAAGGGTCGCCGTTGGTGGCCGGTGCGCCCGCCGGCTGCGCGATCTCTGCGGTGTGCACTGCTGGAGGAGATAGCGGCGGCCTGACCCTCGGCCTCCAGGCGTCTCCTCGCTCCTCAGCAGCGGCGGTCTCCGCTTCCCTTCCTCCCAGAGGGTGAGCCTCCCAACTAGCCCGCAGGTTCTGCCACCGTCCCTCTGCCCGCCCGAGTCAGAGCTGTCCTCTCCGCCCCTTTCCCGCCGCCCCGCGAAGCGCAGCGCTCCGCCCTCGGCCCGCCCATCCCCCCCCCATGCGCCCCGGGAGGGCTGCGGGGCCCGCGCCTCGTGCGGCAGATCCCCAGTCCCGCGCTCCTACCCGGCTCCCCTCTGCTCCGGCCCGCGGCGGCCGCCTGCATTCCCCCTGCGGCCGAGGGCGTGGGCTCCGCGCGCTCTGCCCTCACTCTTCCGGTGGCTCTTCACTCGCCGCGAGGCACCTTCCACTGCCCAGAGGGTGCCTCTTATCTTGTGGGGGAAGAGGGTTGGGGAAGCGAGGTGGAGTGCGCGCGCGAGAGAGGAGGCGAAGAAATTAGCATGTCAACTGCCGCGGGATACAGGTTGATGCCTGTACCTTGTTTCGGTTACACATTAAATACCTGGATGTACTGCTTTCCTCGTTACCACTGCAGCAATATTCAGAAGCATGAATATGAGATTTCCAAGCTAATTGGTTGTAGGGGCTTTTTACAAATTTAATGATGTAGAAGACAACAGATTCCCTCTTTAAAAAAAAAAGTTACTTTATATATATGTCCACATCTCTAATTTTTTAAAATAACCAAATATAAATAACAGAACAGCTATGTTTTACAGAAACAGATCCAGCGTGTATGTGTTATTTAACCTCTCTGTAATTATATTAATTGGATTCGTTTTAAAGTGTATCATAGGTATTCCTTAAGAAAACGAGTTCAGAATTTAGGGATTAGGAATCCAAAAGTTTTAATTTGGCTTTTTGCCATAGTTTTAAAATGTCAATTTTATGGAAATTATTAAATGTAGTTATGTAGGGGAAAAATGGATCCTTTTTCTTCCAAGTTGGCAAAAGACAGATTCTTTAAAAGCCAAGAAATAATACAATTCTCATTCATTTTCTAGTGATGGATAGCAGCTTTTTCTTTAGGGTTTTTCTCCTCGAGGCAGACTTCCTTTCTGTTTCCTCTTACACTTGTTCTCTTCAAAAATTTCTCCCTAAATGTAAATAAAGCTTTAGAAGCCCTGATTCTTGAGCCTTTGTTTTCTTAAAGGGATAGGAAAATTAATTATAATTGATAAAAATCAACCTCAGGCTCACAACACTAAATTTCATACTGATTAATCCTGGTTTTCAATTCTACTTCTAGTAATTTAATCTAACACTTGAGAACCAAGATTTTTTTCAGTTTTATCCTTGTAAGAACGAAATGCACACTTTTAAATTAACATTTTGAAGCAAAATTAAATTCATTAAATTGCCTAATGAAAAACATATTCGTCGTGTATTTGTTGCTGGGTAAATAAGGACAACATGGATGATAAACAGCATGCTGAAGAAGAGGCTCTGAAGCAAAGAAAACAGTCTTTAGAAAAACTGATGATCCCCTTTTCAAGACAAGGATGACAAATACCAGTAATTATGCGAAGAATGACTGCTGCCTCTCTTCTCTCTGCTTTGGTTTTGTGGCCAGGCCTGCATTTATCTCTTTTGATCATCATAATAAAAGTAAAGCAATTCAGCATTCCAGTGACATTGCTTAGTAAATTAGCAGTATGAAAATGCTTTTATTATGTAATTAATCCAAACAAATGCCTCCGATAAATCCGATTTTATTCTTACATTTTTTTGTGCCTCTGGAGAAACACTTGCGTGAAATAAAAGCAGCTAAGGCAAGCTGAAGAACAACTGCCAGCCAGATTTTTCTGTGCTTTTGTGTTGCAATAGAGTTGATATTAAGTGACCTTTGGGTCTTAAATTATATATCAGATATTGGTTATGAATTGCTCATTGGCTGTTTCTTTAATGAGTTGCTGTGTGTTTACTTTGCCTTTCTTATTCCCCAAGGTGTTTTTGTCTGCCTTATTGAATATACCTTTGCCTAAACCATTTTCATTGAATATCTACCAAAGAATCAGACCCTAATTCATAGCTCACTTGACAATCATCTTTGTCCTTCAAGTTAAGTCTCCCTTGAGGCTTTTGGTAGGAATCCAGCATGATCAAACATCCAAAACTGGAAAAAGAACTTCATCAGGCCTGGTTCTAACTCAGAGATAACGATCAGATTTCTCAAAACCAGGAGGGTGTGTCCTATTTAAATAAAAAGAAGAAACAAAACCAGCAAATCCGTTTTGTTCAGGTCAAAATTAAACCAGCAAAATCACAATTGAGATCTTTTCTAAGCCTGAGTTATGCTAAGAGATGTATAAAAAGCACACTGTAAATAACTTTATCTGTATTTTCTCTCGGCTACAAATCTCTTGCTCCACTGACCAAACACCATTGCGCTTCCCTTTTAGTTCCAGAGCTATTGAGAATTTTTCTTCAAATAAGATCTTTAAATAAGAAAGTGCATCTAGACATTCATGATGTCTCCAGAGATTCCTGTGCCACCCTCCACCTGTTTTCGAAAGTATTTTTGTGACATTGATAAGAACAGATGTGTACATCCCATGTAGAATCAAGGAGAGGGAGTTCCAATGATCAGTCCAAATTCAAAACAGCTGAGGTTAAAACAAAAAATGTAACAGCTTAATCCTATTGGCATCTCCCATTCTGATCCTCATGCGTGTGTGCTGAGCTGCTCAGTAGTATCCAACTTTTTGCGACCCCAGGCTCCTCTGTCCATGTCCTTCTCCTGGGGATCTTCCCAACCCGGGGATCCAACCTGCGTCTCTTCTGTCTCCTGCGTTGGCAGGAGGGTTCTTTACCACTAGAGCCACCTGGGAAGCCCCATTTCTGACTTACCCCAGTACAGAGTTTTATAACACGTTAAGCTCTTGACAAAGTGTCTCCTGATGATAATTTTAATAACTTTTGTTCTCTTACTCTTTGAGCTGTGTTATAATTTATCATGAGCCTGAACCTAGTGTGTTGTTTTCTGATAACTGAAAATTGCGGACCTGGAGGTGATTAAGAGGGGAAGAGAAGACGATGGGGCAGCTGTTTTTGCTAGAGTTTCCTTTTCTGGCTCTACGAGAAGCATGAACTAAATTTCTTCACCTTGGCTGATTGGGATTAGTAAGCAAATCATTGGTTCAAATTTGCAGAATGCCAATTTCTTTAATTGGTCTCCTTGTGCTAGGGAAATATGTGACCAGTTATCTCACAAGACGGTGGTGCTGGAGACAATATCACCCACAGAATGCTCTGAATGAAATGTTGATGCTGTCAGCTAAGTTACTTAAAAATGTGTATGTGTGAATACGGATGTGTGTGTGTGTCTGTGTATATGTGTGCAATGCAAAGATAAATATAAACCTGAATACTTGCAGTGGATCCTTCCATTACAAAACACTTGGCAAGCTCTCTCTTATGGTTTTAGGGTATGTGATAAACTGATGAGTACCTCAATATTTACCTTACTCACAGGAAAGTACCTTTTTTCTGATCCAGATCTTGCCATAAATCTCCCAGCACCAAATATTTAACCATTTGATTCCATGATAAAATAAAGGAGGAATGAGGGACAGAAGGAAGGAGGGAGGGAGGCAGGAGGGAAGAAAGGAAGGGGAAAGAAAGAAAGTGTACAGCCGGTGTGATAAGGCAAATACATGTAGGATTGATTAGCACAAACTGACAAGCATGTCAGGCTAGTCAGATCATGGTTTCCTCCCCCATGGACCATTTTGCTTTGGCTTGTTTCATGTCTGCCAACCAAAACCTTATTCCTAGACATGGAAAAACATTGTTGGTCACCAGATGTTGTGTGTGGAGTTGTATCCACCTAAAATATGTTGAAATCCTAACACACAGGGCCTGTGAATGTGACCTTATTTGGAAATGGGGTTTTACAGCTGTAATTAAGATGTAAGTTAAGATGAAGTCATACTGGAGTAGGGTGGGTCCTTAATCCAATATGGCTGGTGTTTTTGCAGAAGGAGAAGAAAAGACATGATCCCAGTGGGAAGTCAACCACGTGAAGATGGAGGTAGAGATAGAGTTGTGCTGCCACAAACAAAGGATGCCTGGGACTACCAGAAGCTGGAGGGGCTTCCCAGGTGGTTTAGTGGTAAAGAATCTGCCTGCCAATGCAGGAGACACAGATTCAATCCCTGGGTCGGGAAGATCCCCTGGAGAATGAAATGGCAACCCACTCCAGTATTCTTGCCTGGGAAATCCCACAGAGGAGCCTGGCGGGCTACAGTCCATGGGGTCACAAGAGTTGGGCACAGCTGAGCAATTAAACCACCACCAGAAGCTGGAAGAGGCAAGAAAGGATCCTCCCATAGAGGCCCTGCCAGCACCTTGATTTTGGACTTTTGGCCCCCAGTAATGTCACACAATAAACTTATGTTATTTCAGCCATTTCGTTTGTGGTACTTTGTGACTGCTGCCTAAGAAAACAATACACCAGGGAATCATTAACTCCTGGTGGTGTCAGCCCAAAATCTTCCATACCCAGGAGAGAGAAAATGTTTAAAGTGTAGAGTGTTCAGGAATGAAAGGCAGAGTCATCTGAATGCATGAAGGACAACAGCAGGGTAGAATCATCCAGGAATTGGAAAGCATCTGAGAATTTACATCCATTTGCTACTCCAAGATGTGACTGAGAATCATAGAGTCACTGAATCTTAACCTGTTCAAAGGATTTTGGAGATTTTTCTCTTCTTTTGAGATTATGTGATACCTAGGTGCTGGTATAAAAGGTGCTGGACAGGGTTCACTGCACACAGAACATCCCCCATTCCCCCACCCCCGTGGGCCCCTCAACACCCAACGTGCCCCACTGATTCAATTCCACCTCCTGTTGTTGGGTTAAAATAGCTTCCGCCCTTTATCTTAAAACTTTGGATCTTCAGTGGTCCCAAATTAAGATGTAAATAAGTCTGGAAGACTTTCTAAACTTAAACTTAGCTTAAACTCTTGTCAGTTCCCAACTTGTATGCTTATCAGTTCATCATTGTATTCCCTCCATTGCCTAGTCAAATGAGGAGCTCATAGAGTATCCTTCATAAATATTTGCCGACTTGAACCGAAAAGCAGACATTAGCTGGAACTAGATGAGGGGTTGGGTAGGATGAATAGAGGAGAGATGGAGAAGAGGAAGAAGAGAGTCCAAGACAAACTGAATTTCAGAGCTCTATATAGAAGTCCCAGACCTGATTCTGATGGTGACATGGGGCATAGAAGTGAAAGGTCAGCTAATACCTTTTTCTTTTTACTTCTCCCAGTCTGGTAAGCATTTGTGGTGAGGAGGCAAGGCAGGGTAAGGCTTTTACCTTCTTTAGTTACCTTCTGTAGTAACCTCCACCAGCCCTAACCTCCTCTCCAGCCAGCCCCCTAAAATATCTAAACTGAATAAAAATAATGTATTTTTTATGTGAATGCAACTTCAAGCAAGACATAGCACAAATTCTATCACCTGTCCCCACCTCCAAATTCCACTTAGATGAAGCTTCTGTGTCCTTCCTGAATTGAAATGCTGAAGCTGCCACTGCTAGTAAAGAACTCATTTTGAAACATTTGCTTGGGACAGATCCTAAGACAAAGCCTCAATCAGTATCAGAAAGTCTCCTCCTTCGTTTATATTCCATAAAAGAGAATCCAATATTTTTGATAGAAGTCTGAGCCACTTGAAGATGAATAGAGTGTTTCTTTAGTCTGACATGCCCAGGAGAAATAAAGAAAGTCTCAATTTTCTGAAGAAAGGAAAGCTGGAATAATTCTCTGTTGTTGGATCTTGATACCTAGGTTCTAAAAACTTTTGAAAATGTTTGAAATATCCAGGAGTTGCTTGAGGCCCCAGGGATTTATTTCTTCATGAAATGTGCAAGAGTAGTTCTATTATAGCCCACCAATTGAATCACAGTGTTACAATAGAATGGAAACAAATTTTATATTAGATTAAAAAAAAAAACTAGGCTCCCTATAAGAGTTGGACACAACTAAGCACACACACACACACACACACCCTAGGGAGCCAGAGGAAGTTTGGTGCCCCAGGACCCAACTGCTGGGTGGCACTTCCAGAGATGGAGTCAGCCACCCTATTTATACCATCAAATAAGTTTAGCAGTTGATGGAATTCACATGCATTGTAAAGATGAGCGACCTTTACTGAGGGTGTCATATCAAAAATACCATGAGTAGACAACCAATATCGGTTGGCACATCCTCTGGAAGTGCCACCCGGCAGTTGGGTCCTGGGGCACCAAACTTCCTCTGGCTCCCTAGGGTGTGTGTGTGTGTGTGTGCACGTGTGTGTGCTTAGTTGTGTCCAACTCTTATAGGCTAACGCCTGCCAGGCTCCTCTGTCCATGTCCATGGGATTCTCCAAGCAAGATTACTGGAGAGGGTTGCCATATTCTCCTCCAGGGGACCTTCCCAACCCAGGGATCGAACCTGAGTCTCCCACATCTCTGGCATTGCAGGTGGATTGTTTACTGCTGAGGCACACAGGGAAGCCTCTCTAGGATAGTGGTAGCCAATCCCAGCCAGGAGTAAGAATAAAACTTCCCCAGTGCCCAAGCCCAAGGTGATCATTTAGACTTTACCTGAGCCGCAAACCCTGCTTAACCTTCAACCTCCAGCAGCTCCTTTTCCTGCTTTATGTTTCTATGTAGCATCTATTTCCATCAAATATCCTTTATATCTTACTCATTATTACTGTCCGTGTCTCCCCACTAGAACATGCATTTCCTAAGGGCAGGAATTTTTGTTCTTCTTGTTTACTGCTGTAGCCCCTGTACCTACAACAGCGTCTGCACATGGTGAGTGCTAGATTTGTTGAAAGAGAGATTGTTGCAAACATGATAACTTCATATATTTCACTGAACATAACTAAAGTATGCTCCAAGCATTCTCCTGCTTCTTGATAGGAAAGCCAGTTCATTTTTGGACTGTTTTTATTGTATTGACGCAAAGACTTAATAATGAAAGATAGGGTACAATGTGAAGAACATTCATGATGAGCACTCTGTGTTCTCTTTCCCTTCGTCAGCTCAATTTTTATTTCTGAATATAATAACAAAGATAAACCTGATCAGCTTTGACTCATAAGATATATCTACCCAAGACCTTTCTTTTACATAATTTGCTCTTCCCCTGATTTCTATGCAGTAGCCCGTGTTCCAATGATAAAGACAGGAAAGGGAGTCTTGACTCAAAGAATACAAGATTCAGCCAAGGGCCACTCTAGAGAATGAAGACAATAAGGAAAAACATTTAGGACTTCGGGTTTTCTGCCTACTTTTCTCTCTAGCCTCTATCCTGCCGAATACTGGGTCACTCCTTTTGGTGTCTCGGGCTCAGGGACTTCTACTAGTGGATGACTCGCCAAGTGTTTCACACGATTTCAAGACCTCACTGGCTACCTGGCTCAGAGGAAAACCTAACGGTGGGTCTCCTACCTCACTGATGCAGGGGCACAAAGTAAGCCTGTTGATTTGAAAAGCAGTGGACCAGGAAAATGGCATCACGCATCCCTATTTGTCTAACTCTGTATGTAGGAGATGTGATGGTAGATGCTCCTTTCAAGGCTCATGTGACAGGCTTGACCCCTGACAACTCTCCAGTGAGACAGGGCAAGTGGGTGAAGCCGGGTGCTTGTAAGTCCAAGGCCCCATGGAACTGCACATGTCATGGGTCCACGAAGCCCACCTGTTTGGACTTCACTCCCAGAAGTTCAGATATCATTGGTCTTGAGTGGGGTCCAGATATTGGAATCATTTTAAAGCTCCCCAGATAGTTCTCCCATGCAGTCAGAAATAAGAACTGTCATTCTAGCTCTTTGAATCATTAAATTCAGAAGATTCTTACAGTTACAATTGACACCTGCATACAAACTTATCTCTAATTCAGTAACTCAAAACCCTCACGCTGAAACATTTTCAGCTTACCCAGGGTGAAATCATCATGACAACATTCTTTAGAAAAAAGTTCAACCCATACATAAGTTAAAAGCTGTAGTCATGAATCACCTTCTGATTCCCTTTTTCAAAAACAAAAAATGTCATGAACATGGCATATTTTCTCATATAGAAAATTGATGTAATTTGAAGTGTTATTACTCATCATCATTCACATTAGACTTGAAACAAAGCTAAACAAGAATATTGCTAAATGGAAATTTATTATCACATCAATAGAATTTACAGTAACACTGTAAAAAATTCAAACTCATGTCAAACATCTTTTCCCTTGCCTCCTCCCTGAAGACGAAGGAGCATGAAAGCATTAGTCTGGAAATTTTATCTGGGAGAAATCTCTCAGGAAAGGCTAATAAAGAGTCTTGATCCTGAGCTAGTCCCACTAGTATGAACCTCTGACGAATCTTAGCACCCTCTCCTATCCCGGGGAACCAAGGTCTTCCTCAGAAGTGCACCTTGAGAAAGGCGCTCGCTGCTGCCTGAGGTTATAAAGGCTTTTGCTGTACCTGGAAAATAAACCAAATTTGAAGCCCTCTCCTTCTTCTTCTGCAGTTCCCACATCCCCACTTGTCAAGACTCAATTTCTCCCCAGATTGCCACACTCCATGCAGCTGCAGAAACAACTGAGGGCTGTATCAGGGGAGGTTTGCAACCTTCCTATACTCTGCTGGCTCTGCCTGGGTTAGATCTTTTCTGAGACAACCTGCGATTTCTTCACTGAGTGACATTTCAGATACAGGTAGAGTGACAAACCATCCCAGGTTACACAGGACCATCTGAGTTTTAGCACAGAAAATCTGGTATGCTGGGCTACCATTGGTCACCTTAGAGACAGGCATCACTCAAAATCTCTTGCAATGCCTCTAAAACCTAAAAATGCACTTGCTTGTTTGCTTTTCCCCAGGATTTTGCCTAATGGTGTGCTAAACAGCTGCAGATGTGCTCCTGGAAGCACTCTGTAGCAGATCATGCTGGTGCTCTAGTCAGTTTCTCTAGATTCACCTTTATGAGTTCTATGTATCCATTCTTTAGTGTCTGCATGCTGGCCTCTCAACTACTCTTACCTGCCACCATCTTCAGAGACCATCCCTTGGACTATTGGATCCAATTTGTTCACTTCTAATCTTTCCTGGACCTGTTGGGACACTTATGTGGCTCCCCAACTAACCCACCCTCTACCATGAATAGCTCAGAAGCAATGACTGGTACAGAAATACAAAATCTCCCCCTTCCCATGTCACAAGGGAAACAGCTCTGAGATGCAATTTAGACTTCTGAGCTCTCTTTGGGATTCGGTTGAGGCTGGGATATTACCAAAACTCTTACCCTTGACTTCTTCAATCCTTGTGTTGCTTATCCCACTCCCTTATTGGTTTCTCTTAGGAACACTTCATTCATAAATAGCTTCTTCATGAATTCTTATTTGAGTCTCTGCTCTGAGAAGCTGACCAAAGATAAGCTTGATTCAGGAAGTGTTTATATGATAAAGATATCTTTGCTTAGATGTCTTCTGGGGAGGAAAGGACATATCTATCTTTACAAAGTCAAGGGAAGACAACAGATCATCAATCCTACAGTAATTCCTTCTTCAGGTTGCCAACAGAGAATTTTCCTGAAAACCCCAAGTGAACCTGGGTAATTTTTCCATTCTCCCATTACGTTTCCCAGCACTGTAGCAATTCCTTCACAGTATTATACTATTTAGCATGCTCAGTCTTGTAATCTTGGCAGACCATAAACCAATAAAAGGCAGGAACAAAGCATTTTATTCCTGAATCACAAGACACACGAAAGGGTGACTTACAGCACAGAATACACACTTACATAACTGATAGCAACAGCACTCAGAAATGTTTAGAATTTTTGCCAACTCTAGTAAATATCCATTTACTGTCTATCAGTTGGGGTTTCAGCAACAGGAAACAGAAAGCACACCCAAATGGAATTTTGAAGAAGGCAGTGTTTACAGAGGTGACAGCAGGGAAATGAGAACTAATAATGGATGGTGAAGCACCTTGGAGCTAGTAAAGTTGGAAAGCCACAATATTATCCTTAGGCCTGAGAAGACAAGTGACAAAGAGAAATTGTAGGAGTTGCCCTATGGCTCAGAGGGTAAAGAATCTGCTTGTAATGCAGGAGACCAGGGTTCAATCTTTGGGTTAGGAAGATCCCCTGGAGAAGGAATGGCTCCCCATTCTAGTATTCTTGCCTGAAAAATTCCATGGACAGAGGAGCCTGGCAGGCTACAGTCCATGGGGTCACAAAGAGTCAGATTCGAGTGAGCAGCTAACACCTTCACTTTCAGTGATACCTATGGTAGTTGGAAAGACCCAACTAGGCAGGAGCCAAGGCTCCAGTAGGACTCAGCTGCTGCCAGTCTGCAGCACAGTAGGATGGGACTTGGGACCAATAAACACTCTGATCTCTCTCTCCTGTTCTCAGATCTCTTCTTGGGGCCTTCCATTGGTCAAACCCAACTGGAAACTGTACAGTAAAGGAACCTAGATGATGGAATCTAAAGGGGTACTAACCAGGGCAAAGGAAGCTGGAGAATGGACATGGAAGGGCAAATGGGGAGTAACCTGAATACTGAACAATTCTCCAAACTCCACCCCATGCATGACTCTTGACTGTATGCAGAAGTGAACTATGGATAGTGACTCCTGTTCTAAGTCTTTGCTCCAGAACACTTTCCATTTACTCTTTCCCACCCATTTCCATTTCTTCCCATCTCCCTCTTTCTTAGATTCTTGGCTCTGTACTTATACCTACTTCTAGCTTTGATGTTCAAGACTCCTTTGGATTCTTTCAGTTTCTTGCATGCGAGCATGCTCAGTCACTTTAGTCATGACTGACACTGCTACACTATGGACTGTAAACCACCAGGCTCCTCTGTCCATGGGATTCTCCAAGCAAGAATGCTGGAGTCGGTTGCCATGCCTGCCTCCAGGGGATTTTCCTGACCCAGGGATAAAACCCGTGTCTCCTACATCTCCTGCATGGGCAGGTGGGTTCTTACCTCTGAGCCACTGGGGAAGTCCGTTCAAATTTCTTAGACCTTAGCTTTCTGGAAGGTTCTTGGCTTTCTATTAATGACTTCCATTTTTGCATCTTCAGAAATTTCCAATGAGAAATTTCCCACTGTTGCTTCAACCCTGTGGAAACCCACTGGGCATGACCAGTTGCCTGACCTGTTGGAAATCCAATGTTCAAGGAAAAGTAGCATTTATAACCACTCAGAGACCAACATAAGATGATGACTTTGAGATAGAGCATGTACATAACAATTACGGGGATTTCTAGCTTTGAGAGGGTCATTTATCAGAAAGAACTCAGCCTGAAAGATATTTGTTTATTTCTGCTAAATATTAAATTGATGTATGAAACCCTTCTGCCCAAGCAGAGAATGGGCATACTTTTTCCAAAGGGAAAATTAATGTGAAGCCATCTATTTCTGTCTCCATTTTTGCATGTTATCTCCTTACTAGCAAGTGGAAAGAGCTACAAAACTATCAGTGACATAGACATTACGATGTGAATTCATAACTGAGTAACAGCAGATAGAAAAAGAAAATTTCCTGTAATTTACCTATCACTTCTCATATGAAAAAGTGAGTAGTACAATATGACTCAGCACGGATTGAGACAGGAGTTGACCACCATGTTCAGTCAGTGGAAAGAAGATGAAGATGTAAAATCAGAGAAAGGGCATTTTTACCTTAGCCAGAACTAGCCAACGGTTTTAGTGAAGAGAAATTGAAGGTAAATATCTCTTAGGTGTAATTAGCTGAGATATTTATACCTCCTTTCCTTTAATAAACACACTATTGGGAAAAGTCCTTTGATATGTGGTGGGTTTTATCATTTGTGATACAGAAGTGAAAGGGAAAGTGTAAGTTGCTCAGTCGTGTCTGACTCTTTGCGATCCCATGGACTATACAGTCCATGGAATTCTCTAGGCCAGAATACTGGAGTGGGTAGCCTTTCCCTTATCCAGGAGATCTTCCCAACCCAGGGATTGAACCCAGGACTCCCGCATTGCAGGCGGATTCTTTACCAGCTGAGTCACAAGGGAAGTCAATACAGAAGTATAAAAAGTCTTAATTCAGAAGGAGGTCAGTGTCAGGTCACTGCCAGTTGTCTAGAAATCTCTTTTTACACATGCTGGCATTACACCATTCAACAACTTCACTAACCAAGGGACTGTAGTCAGAGAGCAAACCCTCCACCAAGAAAACACTTTTATGGATTATTTATTGCTGTTGTTTAGTCATTAAGTCATGCCTGACTTTTTTACAACCCCATGGACTGTAGCCCACCAATATTCTCTGTCCATGGGATTTCCAAGGTAAGAAGACTGGAGTGGGTTTCCATTTCCTTCTCTAGGGGATCTTCCAGACCCAGGGATTGAACCGGAGTCTCCTTTACTACTGAGCCACCAGGGAAGCCCCTTATTGATTATTATTAGCAACTTAAAAGTGAAGTCACTCAGTCGTGTCCGACCCTGTGACCCCATGGACTGTAGCCCACCAGGCTCCTCTGTCCATGGAATTTTCCAGGCAAGAGTACTGGAGTGGGTTGCCATTTCTTTCTCCAGGGGATCTTCCTGACCCAGGGATCGAACCCGGGTCTCCTGCATTGCAGGCAGATGCTTTACCATCTGAACCACCAAGGAAGCCCACAACTTAAAGGCACCACCTGATAAACAGAGAATTCACACCCAATATTTTCATCAGCAGTATAGAGACTCAATTTATTTAACACACATTATTTGAAAATTTACTCTATGTCAAGTACTAGGATAGAGTCTTGAAAGGATAATTGTCAGAAAACTTTGCTGTGAAGAATTAGAAAATCAGATCAGAAATCTTTCACAAAAGCCTGTCAATTAGAAGTTGTATCAAGCTACTCTAAAGGCAAGATTAAACTGATAGTCATAGGATAGATAATAACATCCAACTTTTAATAATAAATTTCAGAAGCTAACAGAAATAAATACTACATCTGGTTTCTTTTAAGTCTCTCTTTGGCCAACACATCATAAGATCCACATTCTGAAACAGTACATGATAATTACACAGTTATTAAGGCAAGTGGTCCATTGCTTCCGGAAACATGGTGGTGGTAGTCAGAGTAATGATCCTCTAAAGATGGCCACATTCCAGAACGTGTGAATGCAGTACTTTACATGGCAAAATGGACTTTGTAGATGAAAGTAAATTAAGGATCTTGAGACAGGGAGATTATCCTGGATTATCCCAGGTGGGTTCAGCATGATCAGGAGGGTTCTTACAAGAGGGAAGCAGACTTCTGAACTCTAGAATTATAAAAAGAAAATTTGTATTGTTTTAAGCCACTAAGTTTGAAACTAATACAATGGCTGACTGAGGGATGTCCATCGGAAGTGACAGTGAACTCACCTTTGTAGCAACCTGGGTGAATGGAGACAACAGAAACAGGATGCCTGAAGGAAGCACTGAGGCACAAGTGTGAATCTTGAAATGTGGCCACTATTAAAAACGGTCGCTAATTCTGAAACTCCAATACTTTGACCATCTGATGCGAAGTGCCTACTCATTGGAAAAAATCTTGATGCTGCAAAAGACTGAGGGCAGGAGGAAAAGGGGGCAACAGAGGATGAGATGGTTGGATGGCATCACCGATTCAATGGACATGAGTTTGAGCAAACTCCGGGATATAGTGAAGGACAGGGAAGCCTGGCATGCAGTAGTTCACGTGGTTGCAAAGAGTCGGAAACGACTTAGCAACTGAACAACAACAACAACAACAACAATTCTTTGATTTCCCTTGAAAAGGTAAGGCTTATGTGCCCTGCCCTTGAATCTGGGTTTTTTGGAACAATAGTGTGGAAATGCTGACATATGACACTTGAGGCCAAATCACAGGAAACCACAGAGTTTTCACTGAGAAACAGAACTATCCTTATGTTTTTTTTTTTTTTTTCACTCTGTGAAATTGTAGTTTGATAAATGCTTGCATCTTTTAGGGAGAATACCAGCACGAATAAATGCCCTTCATCAAAGAAAGAAATGAAGCTGCACTGAATCTAAGATTCCAATTCAAACAAATTATGGGCAATTTTCCTCCGCTTTTTTTTGGAAAGACATTGTGCCACTCTTTGGGCTCATTTTCTCACCAGTTTGGGACATAGTTCTCCTTTCACCCCGTGTTTGGCAATTTTTATGCAACAAGAATTCTTTAGAATGCCACTTCCTTCATCAGACCAAATGGGAAAAATGGTTTCTACTCTCCAATCTGGAATATAAGACTCAGGGCTGACTCCAGCAATGATGCCATTGTCATGATAATAATCATCATTATTACTTATTATTACTTCCATATTTTTTTAAGCAGTAAGGACATTTATCTCACATAACAAGAAATTCAGAGATAAGTAGCTTCAGGTTTGGGTTATTTCCATATGTTCTTATCTTTCAGCCTTCACTGTGATCCTTCTTAGACCACCCTCTTCTATCTTATCAGCTTTCAAATACTTATAAAATTGAAGATTCATCCTCTAACAACACATATTTAAACAAGATTTCTTGTCTCCATCCATTCTTCTCATTCCTTTCTAGTTTAAAGAAAGCGATTATTTTCCTGGGGATATTTGGCCATATTGACAGGAAAATTCCAAAATTATTTCCAATAAAATATTTTTTCAACTTGGCTTAATTAAAGAGATGAACTTTGCTTGAGCTTCAGTTAGTATAATGAGTTCTTTGTGAAGATACAATAAGTAGTGGTTCTATATTAGAAAAGCCACTTGAAATAGCATATGTAGAGTTCCAGTTCAGGTTATAAAAACCACTAAAACGTGATTTTTATAGGTAGCTTACATCAGTGGCTGTGAAAGCTATGTGATTTAGATAGACACGGGGAAAATTTTTTTATTTTGATGTAATTTCAAACTTAAAGATCTCTTATATACCCTTCACTCAGATTCATAAACAGTTTCTACTTTGCCCCATTTGCTTTCTTATCATTCCTGTGCATGTGTGTATATAATTTTTTTGAACCATTTTAGAGTAAGTTGAGGATATCACTCCTCCCTATTCCTAAATTCTTCAGAATGTCTTTCAAAAAGGGATATTTCTTACATAGATTTTTATTATCCATCTCTTCTTAAAAGTCTGAGTGTCTTTCAAAGGAAATCTCAATTAGAACACATTGCTATAATTAGGTCAAACTTACAGGTGTTGTGTGCTTCTTAAACTGATAGTTCCTGAAGGTAGAAAATTCTCTCTCCCCACTTACAGTTATGCAAATTTTGTTCTAAGTTCCTTTTGTAAGTGCTGAGGGGAGAGGACAGAACTTCTGAATTCAAAACTAAAAGGGAGCCAAAAGTTTAATTCATGAATTCACTCAGGGTGCCTGCTTCCTCACATTCTGGTCTGATTAAGTTCGTAAAGTCTTTCTAGATTTTTATGAATGTATGATTTCAAATGATCTTAAACTGGACCCAGGTCTTTGTTACAACCACACAAAAATTAGGAGACTGTCATTTTTTATTTAGTGATACAATTTTTCACTTTAGGCAAATTTCTTTCAGATTTATTTTTTCCTGAATAAATGATACAAATGAACTTATTTATTAATACAAAACAAATTCACAGATCTTGAAATCAAATTTATGGTTACCAAAGGGGAAATGTGTAGGTGAAGTGATAAATTAGGAGACTGGTATTAACATATACACACTACTGTAGATAAAATAGGTAACCAAACCAGGACCTAATGCATAGCACAGGGACCTCTAGTCAATATTCTGTAATAACCTATATAGGAAAAAAATATGAAAAAGAACAGATACATATATGTATAACTGAGTCACTTTGCTGTATATCTGAAACTCACACAAATTGTAAATCAACTGTACTCTTGTAAAAATTTTTATTAAAAAGACTTTTTTTCATGGATTCTGGAAAAGTCCATTTCACCCTACATCATACTTGTTCAAGCTTTTGGGAAGCACAAGTTACTGTCACCTTCCAGGAAAACATGGTCTCATTTCCAATTTCCTACAATGTTCTTAATTTCAGCTCAACTTCCTAATAGCATGATTTCTTTTATTTCTATATTTATCTGGACATATAAAACTCACTTTAATATTATTTATTCTTTAGCTTCATTTTAGTAACTTAGCCAACAAAACGGGTAGAAGTAACTGCTTCCAGTGCCCACGTTTCGGTTAGTTTACAATTTCATAAACTACATTTCCCCAAATGCTACAGTTTTTAAATGATTATTCTAAACGTCAAAATATAGTTTTAAATGTACAATAGAATAAAATACATTATTGCTTAGTGTATTTCATTCAACTTTATACAATGAAAGATGCAAATTGTGTGATTAATTGAAGGCTGCTACTGCTGCTGCTGCTGCTAAGTCGCTTCAGTCATGTCTGACTCTGTGTGACCCCATAGACAGCAGCCCACCAGGCTCCCCCGTCCCTGGGATTCTCCAGGCAAGAACACTGGAGTGGGTTGCCATTTCCCTCTCCAATGCATGAAAGTGAAAGAAGTCGCTCAGTCGTGTCCGACTCTTAATTGAAGGTATCTGATAGCAAAAGTGTGACTGGAAGCATGGAATAGATAGGAAATCACTGGGTTGGAGCAACCATCTTTTAGTGAAATTGTTGAAATTCATAGCATACTAAATTGGAGGTACTACAATTATCCATAGACTTAGAATTATTCCTAAGTATATAATGATATCTGAGGTTATTATAGTGATTTGATTTCATTTTCCAATTGTCTATTGTTAAGTATTGTGTGCATGCATGCATGCCAAGTTGCTACAGTCCAAACTTATGGACTGTAGCCTGACAGGTTCCTCTGTCCATGGGATTCTCCAGGCAAGTACAATTTATTTTTGTATATTGACCTTATATCATGCTAGACTCACATGTTCTACTAATTTTTTTGTAGATTTCTTCATGATGCTGTGAAAATGCTGTACTTAATATGCCAGCAAATCTGGAAAACTCAGCAGTGGCCACAGGACTGGAAAGGTCAGTTTTCATTCCAACCCCAAAGAAAGTCAATGCCAAAAAATGTTCAAACTACCACACAATTGCACTCATCTCACACTCTAGCAAAGTAATGTCCCAAATCCTCCAAGCCAGGCTTCAACAGTACATGAACCGTGAACTTCCAGATATTCAAGCTGGATTTAGAAAAGGCACAGGAACCAGAGATCAAATTGCCAACATCTGTTAGATCATAGAAAAAGCAAGAGAGTCCCAGGAAAACATCTATTTCTGCTTTATTGACTATGCCAAAGCCTTTGACTGTGTGGATCACAATAAACTGTGGAAAATTCTCAAAGAGATGGGAATCCCAGACCACCTGACCTGCCTCCTGAGAAATCTGTATGCAGGTCAAGAAGCAACAGTTAGAACTGGACATGGAACAACAGACTGGTTCCAAATAGGAAAAGGAGTACATCAAGGCTGTATATTGTCACCCTGCTTATTTAACTTCTATTCAGAGTACGTCATGAGAAACGATGAGCTGGATGAAGCACAAGCTGGAATCAAGATTGCCAGGAGAAATATCAATAACCTCAGATATGCAGATGACACCACCCTTATGGCAGAAAGTGAAGAAGAACTAAAGAGCCTCTTGATGAAAGTGAAAGAGGAGAGTGAAAAAGTTGGCTTAAAACTCAACAGTCAGAAAACAAAGATCATGGCATCTGGTCCCATCACTTCATGGCAAATAGATGGGAAAACAGTGAGAAACTTTGTTTGGGCTCCAAAATCACTGCAGATGTTGACTGAAGCTATGAAATTAAAAGATGCTTGCTCCTTGGAAGAAAAGTTAGGACAAACCTAGACAGCATATTAAAAAGCAGAGACATTACTTTGCCAAGAAAGGTCTGTCTAGTCAAGGCTATGGGTTTTCCAGTAATCATGTATGGATGTGAGAGTTGGACTATAAAGAAAGCTGAGCGCCAAAGAACTGATGCTTTTGAACTGTGGTGTTGAAGAAGACTCTTGAGAGTCTCTTGGACAATAAGGGGATCCAACCAGTCCATCCTAAAGGAAATCAGTCCTGAATATTCATTGGAAGGACTGATGCTGAAGCTGAAACTCCAATACTTTGGCCACCTGATTGAAATAACTTACTCATTTGAAAAGACCCTGATGCTGGGAATGAATGAAGGTGGGAGGAGAAGGGGATGACAGAGGATGAGATGGTGATGAGATGGTTGGATGGCATCACTGACTGGATGGACATGAGTTTGAGTAAGCTCCAGGAGTTGGTGATGGACAAGGAGGCCTGGTGTGCTGCGATTCATGGGGTCACAAAGAGTCAGACACGACTGAGTGACTGAAATGAACTGAACTGAACTGAAAGATCAAAAGCCCTTCCAGTTTCTTACAATCCATTCTCTCTCCCTATCAAAGGTGGCACAAATGGTAAAGAATCCACCTGCCAATGCAGGAGATGCAAGAGATGTGGGTCCTGTCTCTGGGTCAGGAAGATCCTCTGGAGAAGGAAATGGCAACCCGCTCCAGTATCCTTGTCTGGGAGATCCCATGGACAAAGGACCCTGGAGGGTTACACTCCATAGGGTCGCAAAGCCTCAGACACGACTGAGCGCGTGCACACACACACACACACACACACACACACACACACATCAGAGTCTTAGCCTCAGTCTAGTGAAGGAGAGAAAAATGGGAAAAGCAGAAAGAGAGCAGTCTCTCAGCTTTTCGGCTCCCACGTGCCTCTGTGGATAGGGCTCTTTTAAGTAAATGTGAGGGGCACTGCATGAGTCTAGGAAGTGGTGGTGAGGATTTAGGCAGTGAGCTGAAAAGAGCCTGGACTGGCTGTAAAGAGACCTGGGTTCTGTTCTGTACTCCTTTCCTTCATAGCCTTTGACTTCAGAGAAGGCTCCCTAGCGACCTCCCTGGCTTCAGTGCCCTCACCTGTAAAATACACGGATTGAAACAAAACCTGAACTCTGAGTGCCCTCTGATATTCTGGATGACTTGATTCTAAATTAGGACAACTAAACATACAGAAAGACTGATGGTTACAAAATGACAAGTCTACTAGATAGCAAGTGCAAATACCCTGCGCAACTGTTTACTAGATAACTGGGAGCCCCATTCACCGTGAGGTTATCAACCTGGGTTGTGACCTTAGGTATTGATTACTCTGCTTCACATTTTTCTCCTCAAATGGATCACAGCTTCCTAGCCAATAATGTCCCACACGGGACAGGGCTTTGACAGGGAAGAAGTGAGAGGAAAATCTCAAGTTACAGTATCACCCAGGAAGGAGTGAGGAAGCAGGGAAGCAAAAGCTGGGAGCTGAAATGTCCCCTTACTCTAATGGGGGGAAGAGCAAAGGCAACTTACATGCATTAATGAGAGTGCTTCATTAAGGGACATCCCTGGAGATTCAAGATGTCCCAAGATTATAGAATAAAATTAGTTGGACACCAGAGTAATATAATATCAACCCCAATTCAACACTTTCAAGTTCCATCATTGCTTTGTCGAAGCTGACTTGGTCTTGGCTTTCTTGGGACAATGCAGACTTATTTTTCCTTTCTTATTTTTTAAATTATGAAAGTATGATAACACATTTACAGGAGACTTGGAAAATACAGAATAAAGTTACATATAGTTCCACTATAGATTACCTTCATTTTTTTAAGTAGGTAAGATTTTTAATGAGAGTTTCAGTATCAAACTCTCAAAAATTAATAGAATGAATAGACAGAAAAGTAGGATATAGTAGACCTGAAAAGTACTATGAACCAATTTAATATAATTAAGATTTATACAATTTTCACACAACAGCAGGATACAAATACTATTCAAGTTTCCATAGACTATAAACTAGGAGACACTGAAACATACCAAGGGACATAAAGTAAGGTGCAAAAACTTCATGGTTTAAAGGTATTGAAACCATAGAGTCTGTTCTCTTATCACTAGGACAGTGAAGACTTTATGTAATAAATGTCATTAGTGACTGTATAACTGTAGCAATTTTAAAATATGGCTACAAATTCTTTGATACTTCTATCGACAGGTGGGGATCAAACCCTTCCTTTGAACATTGGCAGGCTTGTGACTGCTTTAACTAAGAGTCTAGTAAAAGTGGTGCTAGATGATTTCTGAGGCTAGATCAAAAAAAGTGATGTTGCTTTTACCTTGTTTGGCAGAACATTCTGACTTGGAGCCCTGAGCTGCCATGTGAGATGTCAGACTATTTTGAGACACCAGGCTGTGAGGGAGCCCAAGTCACATGGAGGGACCATGAGTAGGTGCTCAAGTAATCATTCCCAGTCTATAAGACATCACAGACCAGACACCAGACATGTGAGTGAAGAAGCCTCTAGATAAGTTGTTCTTGAGCTTTTTGGCACCAGGGACCAGCTTCACGGAAGACAATTTTTCCATGGACAAGGATTGAGGGGATGGTTTCAGGATGACTCAAGCATGTCACATTTATTGTGCACATTATTTCTATTATTATTACACTGTGATATATAATGAAATAATTATATAACTCACCCTAATGCAGAATCAGTGGAAGCCCTGGGCTTGTTTTCCTGCAACTAGGAGGTCCCATCTGAGGGTGATGGGAGAGTAATAGGGAGCCGCTGTAAATAAAGATGAAGCTTCACTTGCTTGCCTGCCACTCACCTCCTGCTGTGTGGCCCTGTTTCTAGGTATGCATCCATGGCCTGAGGGTTGGGAACACCTGCTCTAGGTGATTCCAGTCCTTAGCCATTCAAGCCACTTCCAGTCATCTGATTCTTCGTAGCTGAGGCATCAGAATTTTTGAAAGGGTGATAAGCCACACTTGTTGGTTCCCTGCCTGAATTCCTGTCACACAGAATCTGGGAGCATAAAAAGATGATTGTGACTTCCTGCTACTAAGTTTGGGTGATTTGTTACAGAAAAATACATAATGAGAATAATAACCAACAAATGTGATTTGATCATCCTACCCAATAGTTTTTATATTCAAAAATTTAAAAACAAAACTGCTTGGAGAATATCTTCTAATTTTTCATTTGGGAAATAATATCACTGTTATGAATTATCCATCAGGCGATCCAGCTTCCAAAATGAAAACCTATTGGAGATTCAATAAATGTTTTGATATGTGAGTCAGCTGATATTTACCCATCACCCACTAAATACAGAACTCAGGATAAATTTTAAAACAGTAATATGGAATACAATACAGTCTGTGCTTTAGGAAGTTGCATCTGAATTGAATGGCTTGGTCAAAATACAGGACAAGGGCAAATTTGCTTATAAAAGGTGCACTAGCCTAACTTGAGGCAGTATGATATAGAGTTTTCAAGCTAATGGATCTCAACCACCTGGGATTTGAATCCTTAGGTTCAAATTCAGATTCAGACCCCTTAAACTTCCAGGTGTGTGACCTCAAGCAAGCTACTTAACTCCTTCATGCTTCAGTTTTTTCTTCTGTAACATGGGGTTATCTGGAGTATTTTCTCATAAGGTGTTTAAAAGGACTTAATGAGCTAATGCATGGAAAGCATGAAAATGGTGTCTGGAACATACTAAGTTATCAATAAATGTTAAGCATCAATTTATAAGAGTATTGAGGGGATGCTTAATACATCTCTCACACTGGTAAATGCAGACTAAAGCCAAGTTTCATCAAAATGTCACTTAGGGAATTTCCTGGCAGTCCAGGGGTTAGGATTTGGAGCTTTCACTGCCAGAGCCCAGGTTCAGTCCCCGCTTGGGGAACTAAGATCCTAAAAGCCATGTGGCATGGCCAAAAAAATTTTTTTATAAAATAAAATGGCACTTAAAAGTCCAGATACTGAAGGCTCAGATGCACCCCAAGGAGCCTAGGGTTGCTGACTAGAATCTCAGTGAATCCTGTGTCATCCTCCCCTCCCTAGTCAATGACTCCCTCTGGCCCACCTTTCTCACCTGGCTATGGGTATGATGAAAGGGCTTAAATTTCAGAGTTAGATCCTAAGTTCTAATTCTACCACTTACCTTTGTGACCTTGAGCAAATTAGCTTGCATTCCTCACTTTCTCCATCTGTGAACTGGAGAAAGCAATACCTACATTCATGGAGTGTGGTGAAGACAAAGTGAAGTTTTGCATAACCTCCTTCTTCTGCCTCTGTAACTCAGCTTGCCCCTTGCAAAGTCTAGATCACGTAGGTCACGTCATTTCAGAAAGTGGGGACTTGCAATACTAGAAACTGGAGTTTATCCCACTCACCCTTGTCCTGCTCTTTGCAATCACCCAGCCCCTGCAAACCTGTTTAATCATGGCTGTCCAGGTCAGGCATCCCCCTCCCCATCCTGACCACTGTTCCTGCATGCACGAAACCCCTTAGTTTAAACAGCCAGTGTTACCCACTACAGTCTGTCTATAAAAACTCTGTAATCCCTTTGTTTGGGGTTCAGAGCTTGGAGTGTTAACTCCTCTGGGCCCGCTGGTGTAATAAACCTGAGTTCTCCAACTGTCTGAATGTGGTGCTTGGTTTCTCGAGTACTGGTTTCTGCAACAAAAGTGCTAAAGTACCTAGCACTTAATAGGCACTTGATAATAATTCCTTTCACAATGGGGAAGGAGGAGAGAGGTTAAGAAAGATGCCTCAACTACGCTTTACATTTTATGCTTGTTTATACACAATTCTTGTGTATAATTTTATACATAATTCTTGTGCCTGTCCTTGGAACAGCCTTATGAAGCAGTTGCCTTACCACGGGTGAGGTTTATTATGTCCTAAACACACAGTGCCGTTGTATATGTGTTACCATCCCAGTCCTAACAAAATCTAGACATTCATGCTTTGAGGCATCAAAGCTTCTTACAGGTCAGAAAAAGAAAAACACTTTTTCTGCTTCTTTTTTTTTTCAAGCTTTAGCATATTTAAAAGTTACTCTTCAAAGTCAAATACCATATGACATCACTTCTATTTGGAATAAAAAAAGATAGAAATGAACTTATTTACAGAATGGAAAGAGACTCATAGAGAAAACAAGCCTACGGTTATGAGAGGGGAAAGCTGGGGGGAAGGATAATTTAGGAATTTGGGAGTAACATATATATACTACTATATATAAAATAGATAACCAACAAGGACCTGCTGTGTAGTACAGGGAACTCTTGCTCAATATTCTGTAATAATCTAAATGGGAAAAGAATTTGAAAATGAGTATATATATATATATATATATATAATTGAATCACTTTGTTGTACATCTATAATACAGCATTGTAAGTCAACTGTACTTCAATAAAAAGATTCAAGATTTAAAAACAATCATTATTACACAGAAAAATTTTAATGATAATAAAAGCCAGAAGTCAATTTCCTCTGTCTCCATTAATATTAAACACTTACATTGAAAAAAAAGTTTCTCTGAAGCAACAATGAAAAACAGTGGCATGCAACAACATATATGAGTCTCACAGACAATGTTGAGGAAAAAAAAAGACACAAAAAGAGTACCCACTGTATGATTCCATTTACATAACACTTAGGAAAATGAGGATTTCCCTGGTGGCTCAGATGGAAAGCGTCTGCCTACAATGAGGGAGACCTGGGTTCGATCCCTGGGCTGGGAAGATTCCCTGGAGAAGGAAATGGCAACCCACTCCAATACTCTTGCCTGGAGAATCCCATGGATGGAGGAGCCTGGCGGGCTACAGTCCATGGGGTCGCAAAGAGTCGGACATGACTGAGTGACTTTACTTTCTACTTTATTTACTTTAGGAAAATGAAAGGGCTTCCCTGGTGGCTCAGATGGTAAAGAATCTGCCTGCAATGTGGGAGACCTGGGTTTGATCCCTGGGTTGGGAAGATTCCCTGGAGGAGGGCCTGGCAACCCATGCCAGTATTCTTGCCTGGAAAATCCCATGGACAGAGCCTGGCAGGCTACAGTCCATGGGGTTGCAAAGAGTTGGACACGACTGAGCAACTGACACTTTAGGAAAAGGAAAGACAATTCTATGGCATTTGAGGGCAGAATTGTGATTACCTTTGTTGAGATCCTGCCTGAGAGAGAGAATGAGGAAGGCTTTAGTGATTCTGGAAATGGTCACAGCCTTGATCTGGGTCATAATGCGACTGAGTTCATCTCAAAAAATTGTATCAAGCTGTATGCTTAAGATTCATGCACTTTCCTGCAGTGTGCTGGACTTCATTAAGAAAATGTCCCAGGAAGGTGCTGTCATTACTACTTCCCTTTAATTTACAGGTGGTGGGGATGAGGAAGAGGAGGGTAGTATGGGGGCACTTACATATGGCTTTTGTTGTTGACCAAAGCCTCCATTTTGATAATTACTTTTAATTTAACAGAAAAGGCCTAATGTAGCGGCAACAGTGATTCAGCTTTCAGCTTTCCCACAGCATTCTGTGAAATGAAGGCATGGCAGGGGGGATGTATGTATTTCTTTTCTTCATATATAAAGGGCTTATAAATAGTAATACCAACCTCAATGCCAGGCATTTCCTGGGAAATTGATTGCTAACTGGAGTTAACAGTTCTCGGTCTGACTTTGGGCCACCAACTCTTCTTGCTGCTTATTAATTCCCAGAAAGTACCCTGTGCCTTGATGGTTATTGCTTAAATACATTAAAATCAAGTTAAGGGTCTGACAATGTTTAGCTGTGATAATGGAAAACACAAGGAAGTTCTCCCAGCAGACACATTCATTGTTGCCTGTTTTTATTTAACTCATTTTCTTCTATATTTTTGAGTAACACCATGGAATGATGCACATGGACATTTTTTTTTGCAGATGTGGTTGCTTGTGTGTATGTTCATGTTTAAAGGCTCAGAACTAATAACACGCGACCTGCCCAGAAGCCTCTCTAAAAAACTTTGCAAAGGGTTCATCATTTCAGTGAAAATTTTCTGTTTAGATCCAAACTTTCTATGAGGAAATAGTTGAAGAACTATCGTTAAGTAAATTATCAGTTCTGCGTGAATTTAATGCAAAGACATTCACAAAAGCCAGAAGAGTTTGGAACATAAGGAGCAGCCCTTTATAACAACATTTGCCCCATGCCTCTTTAGATGGTGAACAGAACTCTTACTAGGGCTTTCTGCTCAGTAGAGGAGAATCATCAATTCGAAGTGGTTCTTGGAATAGAAAAGCATACACATTTCAAGTTCTTAAAATCCTGTCCATTTAATTCAACCAAATGAGCATTTCTTGCAAACTTCCTCATGTGCAAGGCAGGGGAGTGGAGAGATTGTTGACTGTGAACCCCTTGCCTTTGGTAGCTCACCATCGATTGACAGAGAGGGACAGACTAAGACCAGAATATAGGGCAGAAACCTTTCATCTCTATAATTAAGGCAAACAGCAATCCCACTTCTGGGCATACACACCGAGGAAACCAGAATTGAAAGAGACACATGTACCCCAATGTTCATCGCAGCACTGTTTATAATAGCCAGGACATGGAAACAACCTAGATGTCCATCAGCAGATGAATGGATAAGCAAGCTGTGGTACATATACACAATGGAGTATTACTCAGCCATTAAAAAGAATTCATTTGAATCAGTTCTGATGAGATGGATGAAACTGGAGCCGATTATACAGAGTGAAGTAAGCCAGAAAGAAAAACACCAATACAGTATACTAACACATATATATGGAATTTAGGAAGATGGCAATGACGACCCTGTATGCAAGACAGGGAAAGAGACACAGATCTGTATAACAGACTTTTGGACTCAGAGGGAGAGGGAGAGGGTGGGATGATTTGGGAGAATGACATTCTAACATGTATACTATCATGTGAATTGAATCGCCAGTCTATGTCTGACGCAGGATGCAGCATGCTTGGGGCTGGTGCATGGGGATGACCCAGAAAGATGTTATGGGGAGGGAGGTGGGAGGGGGGGTTCATGTTTGGGAATGCATGTAAGAATTAAAGATTTTAAAATTTAAAAAATAAAAAACTAAAAAAAAAAAAAAAGAACATCTGTAAAATGAGCCCCTTATATTAGCAAATATAAATGTGTGTATGTAAATATGCTTAAATATGGAGAACAAATTGTGGAAAAAATTTTAAAAAGTAAAAAAAAAAAAAAGAAAACAGAGTTCATTGCAAAAGAGACATATTCATGAAGATCACCCCCACTGTGAGAACTTGAAGCATTTGGACTAACTCTCAGGTTCTTTTTGGAATCAAGTTCCAGAGAAAGAGTATGACTAGACGTGCAAGATCCCCAAGCAAAGGCTACTTGGGTGGAGAACATTTTGAGGGCTACCTGGGTCTCTTGAACTCACTTATTTGAATGCCTTGGTTGGGGGGGAGGCGGGTGATGGGGGTTTTTAAAATTCAAATTCACTGGCCCTACTTGAGAAAATTAAATTAGGATACTATATCTGGGGGTGGGGCCCAGACATCTTACTTAAATAAGGCTCCCTGGTAATCTTTTAGGATGCGGAAGTTTCACATCATTGAATTAGGGTCTCTCAAATCTACAAAAAACGTTTTGCCCTAACCACTGCCACTACCAAGAACACATCTTGTCTTGGCAAGAGCTAAATTCATAGCATCCAAAGTCCCCCCAAGTACCTCCCAGTTAGTTTGCTGTTTTAAGATTTGTGTTTAGCTTCTTGCAGGCCAGGACCACTTCTGATTCACTCTTAACCTTTAAGGTACACCAATGATCTTCTCAGTACATATTTGGTAAGTGGAGAAATGGATGAATTCATATTTGAATGATGAGCAGCCTTCTTTCAAAATGTTCCCATGGTCAAAACATTCATCCAAAATAAACATTAACCTGGAAATGATCTTAAGTCTATAAGACTGGCAATTACTGGGGGGTGTGTGCATGTGCCAAGTCTCTGTTTTGGATGCCACACCTGGTGAAGGTAGAACCTGGTAGCTTCAGACATAGGATGCAAAATTGAAAACATTTGTCTGTGCCCATCAGGAGGGCTACAACTAGGGTTTGCGTTAAACTGAAATTTAAGTGTCTACATGGACTACTAAAAATAAATTCCTATTATTGTTTCTCTTTCTTTCCACCCATCCATGTATAACCCATGGATAATAATTATATACCTTTCTATCTTCCAAGGTTGAGGAACATATATGTGAAATTTATAAATTGTGCTGTGTTATACAAACCCCGATTTTTATTATCACTTCTACTTTCTTTGGGCAAATATTTCTGTGGTAATTATTTCACTTGATGTGTGTCTTCTCCAGTCACAGCAACACTCCAAGGAACCTGAATCCCTCACACTGAGGTGTGCCCCTTGGGCAAAGTAAAATAATTTTAATAGTTGTTTAAGAAAAACACAGTGGAATGCTGTGTGAAACAGATGCTAAATGCTAAGTGAAACAGAACTTTTAAAATATTATCCTGTTTGGGATCCTTTCAGTTTAGTTCAGTTCAGTCGCTCAGTCACGTCTGACTCTTTGTGACCCCATGGACTGCATCATGCCAGGCCTCCCTGTCCATCACCAACTCCCAGAGTTTACCCAAACTCACGTCCATCCAGTCGGTGATGCCATTCAACCGTCTCATCCTCTGTCATCCCCTTCTCCTCCTGCCCCCAATCCCTCCCAGCATCAGGGTCTTTTCAAATGAGTCAACTCTTTGCATGAGGTGGCCAAAGTACTGGAGTTTCAGCTTCAGCATCAGTCCTTCCAATGAATATTCAGGACTGATTTCCTTTAGGATGGACTGGTTGGATTTCCTTGCAGTCCAAGGGGCCCTCAAGAGTCTTCTCCAACATCCCAATTCAAAAACATCGATTCTTCAGCGCTCAGCTTTCTTCACAGTCCAACTCTCACATCCATACATGACTACTGGAAAAACCATAGCCTTGACTAGATGGACCTTTGTTGACAAAGTAATGTCTCTGTTTTTTAATATGCTATCTAGGCTGGCCATAACTTTCCTTCCAAGGAGTAAGCATCTTTTAATGTCATGGCTGCAGTCACCATCTGCAGTGATTTTGGAGCCAAAAAAAATAAAGTCTGACACTGTTTCCCCTGTTTCCCCATCTATTTCCCATGAAGTGATGGGACCGGATACTATGATCTTCGTTTTCTGAATGTTGAGCTTTAAGCCAATTTTTTCACTCTCCTCTTTCACTTTCATCAAGAGACTTTTGAGTTCCTCTTCACTTTCTGCCATAAGGGTGGTGTCATCTGCATATCTGAGGTTATTGATATTGCTCCTGGCAATCTTGATTCCAGCTTGTGTTTCTTCCAGCCCAGCGTTTCTCATGATGTACTCTGCGTATAAGTTAAATAAGCAGGGTGACAATATACAGTCTTGACGTACTCCTTTTCCTATTTGGAACCAGTCTGTTGGTCCATGTCCAGTTGAGCCCTGCAAAATAAAGTCAGCCACTGTTTCCACTGTTTCCCCATCTGTTTGCCATGAGGTGATGGGACTGATGCCACGATCTTAGTTTTCTGAATGTTGAGATTTAAGCCAACTTTTTCACTCTCTTTTTGCACTTTCATCAAGAGACTCTTTAGTTCTCCTTCACTTTCTGCCGTAAGGGTGGTGTCATCTGCATATCTGAGGTGTACACTTCATTTTCTAAAGATAATCAAGGGTTAACTGCTAACTCACACTGTGTTGAGTTTATCATGATAACTTGGAGAGATCTTTACCAAAGAGAAAAGAGCCATTTATTTATTATTTTTTAGATGTGCCATTTAGCTGATATACTTGACTCTCCCCTACTTTCCAAGTGGAGCTTTTTCCTCCCAGCTGGCCAAGTTATTTTCATCATATTTCTTTTTAAGTTCCCATAATCCCTAGAACCTGAAACTAGGGCAAAAGAGGATAGGGCACACTCAGTGCTATCGATTCATTGATGTGGCACCACTGGTTTTGATTTTAGAAGGTCAATGCCCTATGGGCCAAATTTGTCCAAAGGACAACTACATGATAATGATATAGTGTTTCCTCACTGGGATGACCCAGAGGGATGGTATGGGGAGGGAGGAGGGAGGGGGGTACAGGATGGGGAACACATGTATACCTGTGGCAGATTCATGTTGATGTATGACAAAACCAATACAATATTGTAAAATAATTAACCTCCAATTAAAATAAATAAATTTTTATTAAAAAAATCCAATCACCACTGTTTAAATACAGCTAAGTATCAGTGGGAGAATGCAATGTATACTTTTAAATGTAAGTCTCTGTGTGGTTTAGAGTCATTCTATAATTATGTTTTAAGTAGATGATGACCTTTTAATATATACAATAATAATATTGTTGATACTTCAGATAGATAGTTACTGTTTCATTTTTAATATGTTATTAACTTACCATTACTAAAAATTTAAGCATGCTTTAAAAAATTCCCAGATGGAAATGAGATTATATTAATAATTTACAATAAAGCAATACATTTTTGTTATGCTTATTTAATAGTGCATTTATATCATGCAAATTCCTTAAAAGATTATCAACTGGTTCTGCTGAGTAGTAGGTAGGAAATGAGAAAAAAAGTCCAAATAGGAGATTTGGGACAAGATGACAAATACACAAAGCAGAGTTTTTTCTTATAACAGGACAGCGCCTTGGGGAAGAAGTTTTAAAACATGTTTAGGAAAGAGGAGGGACTAAAGGAAGTTTGTGTGTGTATGTGTATATACATGTGCACATGTGCATGAAAATGTGTTCAAAATAAAAATAGCTCTTAAGAGCCTGAAGTTATTCTTCAATGTTCAGAATATTCATTTATAAAAAGAATCACTCAGAGCTATTACATTTATTGACCAGCTATATTCACATTAATGACACTTCTTACAAGTATATAATGTTTGGGGGTTTTATAGTATACAGAAAATGTCACCAATAGATATGACCAATGACAGTCATAGATATAGCTCTAGATGTCACCATGTGGATGATGCCACATCTCTATTTCCAGCATTGGCTAACAAACAGCTTTATGAGTGTGTGGACATCTGAAATCATCCTGGGTCTCATATGCTTTCCAAGCTCCCTGCCCGCTATATCATCTAGTGTAATCTTTAACATTCATGCTAATCACCTACTTGCCAAATTCATTTGAAGTTGTTTTTGTCTCCTTAAGGTGATTCCTTGACTCTATTTTATCATCTGATTTATGACAAGAAGTGGACCACAAGTACACTTATCCCAGGAGTTATTAACCTGGAAAGCTTCAGGCATCAACTCCCAGAAGTTATATGTTCAATTTGCACATGGGGCTGTGTTCTGGGGAGAGGATTCCTAGCTTTTGTTGGAGTCTAAGGTTAGGAAGAGTTGGGAGCAAAGGAAAATGAAAGCAAGTCACAGGAAGGGGCAAGTTAGGGTTATGGGATTAACAGACACAAACTACTATGTATAAAATAGATAAGTGAAAGAGATGTACTATACTACACAGGGGATTATAACCATTATCTTGTACTAATGTGTAATGGAGCATAATTCTGCAAAAAATACTGAATCATTATGCTGTACACCTAAAACTAACATAATATTGTAAATCAACCATATTTAAAGAAAGAAAGAAAATGAAAAGATAAGCTAGGAAAAAAAAAAAAACACAAGTCACCGAAGGGGAGGGAAGAAGGAGAGAAAGAAAAGATGGCAAAGAAAACTCATTCCACAGCCTTCTTTGGGACTCAGGTACCAGCAAATTCCCCCTTCCCTCAGCCAGTTATCCCCAGCAGATCCAGCTTCTATCCAGCTTTGAAACACAGCCCTTAATTTTTTTCTTATTTTACCCTATGACTGCTGATTCAAGCACAAGTTTTTACTTGGGTAAATGTTCCACAACTATGAAATGAACAATGGTTCCCAAAATGCATCAGAAGGATGAAGATTGTGCTGGACTTACATTTGGATGCAATCAAATAGGCTAAGCTAAATGAGAAGTCTTGAGCAGCAACTTGGGCTCTAATGGACACTTGACAATTCTACTGACACAGACCCATGAAAAAAGAAATCTGCAGTCCAGGGTGATAAATACACGTTCTTCACGCAGATCAAAGCCTTCTAATTTTCAAGGAAAAATAAGCTTTTATTTTAAAAATAAAATTCGAAGGAAAGATGTCTTGAGTTCACAGAGGCTGTGAACTAAAATTGTTTCTAAGATTGTTTTGAGTTCTAGGAATAAACTTTCAGAGTAAACCTAGACTTTTTGAAATATCTAGAGATTAGATAATTCAAGATCAGACACAAAGAAATTCTCAGTAACACTTGAAGTGGCATAGTGGAGGGCAGCTCCCAAAGGTACTCGTTTTCAAATGTTTACCTTGACACCCAGAAACACGTAGGCTGGAATTTGAATCTGGTCTCAGAAAAGTCCAAAATATGGTTTAACATTGACCCACAAGAGTAAATTTAACCTTAATCTGTTCCAAATGACCACTATTTATAGGGTGAACATATTGCAGGAAGAGGGACTTCTTCCAGGGCCCCCGGGCTCTTGTCTAACACTCGGAAATGGATTGTCCGAGGAGACACACGTGCTGACAAAGCAAGAGATTTTATTGGGAAAGGGCACCCGGGTGGAGAGCAGTTGGGTAAGGGAACCCAGGAGAACTGCTCTGCCACGTGGCTTGCAATGTTGGGTTTTATGGTGATGGGATTAGTTTCCGGGTGGTCTTTGACCAATCATTCTAATTCAGAGTCTTTCCTGGTGGTGCACGCATCGCTCAGCCAAGATGGATGCTAGCGAGAGGGATTCTGGGAAGTGGATGGACACACAGTGTCTCCTTTAGACATTTCGGAACTCTTCCGGTTGGTGGTGGCTTGTTAGTTCCGTATTCCTTATCAGGATCTTCTGTCATGAAACAACTCATGCAAATGGTTACTATGGTACCTGGCCAGGGTGGGCATTTCAATCAGTGTGCTTCCCCTAACAAACATATGATTTATCATCCATACTGGGATGTTTGGGGAATGAAAAAAAAAAAAGGATTATTAACACATTAAGTCAAGGCAATACTCATAAACTGAGACTGTCCCTGGCAAATTGGGATGTAAGATTACCTTATCGCTACAGAACTTCTCACTGATTGACAATGAGATAAAGCAAAACAAACATACAAACCCAAAGTAACAACCAGGAATGATTACCAAAACTGTAATGAAATCAGGTCCCAAATAGAACACAAAGGAATTCAGGATTTTTAATTACCAAAATTGATCCCATTTGTGGCTACTGACTAGCTTTGTGTCTGCATAAAACAAGACAGAAAGCATCTGGATACTGTCTCTCCTGTATAAATGGAAGATCCTGACCAAAAGTATTAAGAGGAAGGCACCACCTGGTGACTGATATGGGTTACTTTCTAGGTTGAGGAAGAAAAGTTGGAAGCTAGGACCAAATGGTAGTATATCAAAGAAATAAGTCCCAATTTGAGGGGAAACTTTTTATTAAAAATATATTAATATAATGTTTCTTAATACACAGGAGTTAACCAAATTATACTGGATGACTCTCATCTTGTTCTAAGTCTGTTTTTCACTCCTCTGATGAGTCTAAAATGTCATGGATCCTGTCCTGAATTCACAAGGCTTTCCAGAAACTAGAAGAGACAGGAGCAGAAATAAAGGCTTTTCATTTCTCTTCTGGACCATTGCAACATTATTGTTAAAAAGACATGTATACATGGACTGTGGACTGTGCATGCATGCTCAATCATGTCCAACCCTTTGTGACCCCATGGACTGTAGTCCACCAGGCTCCTCTGTCCATGGAATTTTCCAGGCAAGATTACTGGCTTGGGTTACCATTACCTACTCCAGGGGATCTTCCCAACCCAGGAATTGAACTCATGTCTCTTTCATCTCTTGCATTGGCAGGCAGATTCTTTATCAATGTGCCACCTGGGAATCCATACATACATACATAAAAAAATAACCTTTCATTATTCTGATTGGTTCCTGAACTAAGAAGACGATGGGATAGACATTTGGTTGGTGAGTAGGGCTAAAAAGCCCTTTCAGAATATTTGCTAGAAAGTAGTAATCTTACTGATATTCAGGTTAACTTATGGCAACTTGACTCCACCACAAGGTGGCCAGACATTTGTCAAATATTTTTCTGGGTATATCCGTAAGAGTGTTTCTGGATGAGGTTAATATTTGAATCTGTAGACTAAAGCAGATTGCCCTCCCCAGTGAGTGTGGGCCTCATCCAATAAGTTGAAGACTTGAATAGACCAAAAGGCAGGGTATGAGGGAACTTTGCCTGCCTGACTACTTGAGTTAGGATATTGGTTTTCTGCTTGCAGAGTGAAACTTACACCATCAACTCTCCTGGTTCTTGGGCATTCAGACTTGGACTGGAACTATACCATCAGACCTCCTGAGTCTCTGGCTTGCCAACTGCAAAACTTGGGACTTTTCAGCCTCTGTAATTATATGAGCCAATTCTTTGATTGATTGTATTTCTCTGGAGAACCCCAATACACCCACTTTCAAACAACCTAAGTTCAGCAGTGCCTTAAGATACAGCAAAGAATAGGTGTGTGACCAACTGGAAGTTAAGAAGATATCTATGTGTGTAGCCCATGGAGGACAATCATAAGGAAAAGAGCCCTGAACTGGTCTGGCCCCAATCCCAGCTGTAACCATAAACAAGCTGGGCCCAAACCAATGGGCCTCATGGCTATCAAGTCACTATGGAAGTTGGAAGGCCCCTGGTACTTGTGTATCCCCAAACATCTTGTTAGTTATTTGATACTCTTCATGTTTGAAGTCTAACCCGCAGGAACAAATCCAGAACCGTGAATAGACTCTGAGGGTTGCCTCCTTGGCAGAGGCAACTAAAATGGTCAAGGGGCCAAGTGGAAAAGTTGACCAGATATACTGTTCAGCTGAATACTTCAGAGGAAAAGCAACAAGCCATGAAATCAAAAAGGAATATGGTTTAGAGCTAGCTTGGTCAAACAATCAGGGCTCCAAATGGAAAAGAAAAAAGGAAGGAAGACAAAATCCTCAAGAACTAACCCCTTCACCCAGCTTCTATGATCCTTGGGTCCAGTTATTTATGTTTCTGCTGGGACTAGGTAGGTTGCTTCTCAAGATACCTGGTCCTTGCTGGATACCTCAGAGGCATTAGACATAAATTCTCAATTCTGCTTTATGGATATTCTGTCCCCATGAATTTGTCTCATTCTCATCCTTAGGTGCATCAATAAGATTTTATATCAGTTAGATAAATCCTCCCTGTATCCAGACAATCAGGGCCCATAATTACTGGCCATTTAAGGATGAAAGCATTTTTCCATCTCTACCCTTGTTCATTCCTGAGGTTAAAAAGGCATCTGTAAATTTGTCTGATAAATTTTCCATTCATTCTCCTCCTCTCCTTCAATATGCCAATCAAGCTGTCAGCTTGCTTTCTCTGCAGATTCGTAACACTTCACCTTCAGTCTCATTAACTGATTTGCCTTTTGTTTCCCATGAAGAAAACTCATCTCAACACTTAAAACCCTGGGAGTTACAATTCGGAACTTCTTCAGCTGTCTTTTGGATTTTTAGCTCCCACTGTTTGTTCTTTAGTTTCTGCCTTGGAGATAGAAAAATTCCCTTTTTCTTTCAACCACCTTTTGTTGACCCCGCCTTTAAATAGGGAGTAAGATTTAGGCTCATATTTTAGCTTTTTTATGTACCAACTTTTATAAATTTCAAAATATAGTTCAATTTCACTCATTTGGACTCTATTTGGACTTTGTGAAAATTAGAATAAAATCCGGGTTATGCAATTTGCTTAGGTACACCCTTTACAATTAGCATAATAAACAGTATCTTATATAATACTTTATAGACAAACCATTGAGGATGTAAGCAGAGTGAGGGCAAATAATTCTCTTCACTGTTGGTACTTGGTGAACTCAGTTTAAGTTAATGTAGCCATCTGACTGTTAGGGAAAAAGATGTTTCTAAAACTTTAGGTGATGGTTAAGGATGAAATTGTAACATCAGACTGTCTCTCTTGGAATCCTGGCTTCCCCATTAACTTATTGTATAATCTAGGGCCAGTTAACTTCTCAGGGCCTCAATGTCTTCTCCACAAGACAGGAAAAATAAAACAAATACCTCCTAAAGTTGCCTTGAAGATTCATTGAGACAAGTCATGTAAGGGAGATGGTACTCTCTCATAGACAGCTGACTGAGTCTGTGTTCTCCCTATAGCAGACCCTGGGATAAGGATGTGAGTGCAAGCATTTTATCTGGAAGGTGATTCCAGGTAACATGAGCAGAAGAATGTGGAAGGAAGACAGGGAAGAGAAAGCATCCAGTAAAGGGTACAATACCAAGTAGGTTATCACTGTGGACAACTGGGGCTCATTGCCATGGGGGACCTCTGGGAAACTGTCCAGTGCACATCTCAGAGCTATGCCTGGCCCTCAGCCAAGAGGGCAGGGAACTGGGGTGTTTACAGATGAATTTGTGAGGACTGTGACAAGCATACTGCTTTGGATGAGGGAGACATTGGTTCTGCCTTTGAGGAACTTATATTTTAGTGGGACTAGGGTAGAACATTTTGGAGTTCTTATTGTATGCATTTAACAAAATGTTCAGGTGTGTGAGAAAGGCTGTGGTCAGTCAAGGGGCAGCTATGCTTGCGGACACAGAGTCAGCGTCAGAGGTTTGGACACTGGTGTAGACAATCAGAGTTGTTCAGAAGAGCCCAGTTTGTAGCCAGGTTGTCAACCGTATATGTCAGATTCATGGGCAAGGCCAGGCCAGAGTAAGGAAAATGGGGAGGACAGGGTGACAGTCAGAGAATGGGCCATGGCAGGTAGAACAGGGCAGGTCGATCAGGGCAGGTCCTTGCACAAAGAGAAGGGCCATAACCCGTAAGTGAGTTCCAGAGCAAGCCAAGTTGGCTTAGAAGCTTGTGCTTTGGAAAAATAAAGTAAATCTATCAAATTTAGAGGAGTTTTCTTTTAGCCTTAAAAAGGAATAGGGAAAAGAATCATTTTCTATGTAAATTCCATAAGTCTTCCAACAGTGGGGGAACAACATGTCAGGCCTTTGGGAAGTCCAAACTGCATGTCATTCAAAGTTCATCTTGAATATCACTACCTCAAAAAGACTTTCCCCAAATAACCCTCCCCCTTTATACTTTGTCATACCACCTTGGGAATCTAACTTGGGAAGTCAGTCACCTTTACCACCTCATCCCAGGACCTTGCATGGAATATGCTAGAGTGAGTACTCAGTAATTATTATTTGCTGAATGAAAGAGTAAGTTTTTATACATTTATACATTTTATAAAATGTCACATAGGTTAGTAAATAGTAGCCAAATAAACCCCGAAACAGCTCCTCTTGGATGATTTTTCTCAGCAGTCTCTCTGTAACTTGGAATAGTCCCAGATCAGTTTGTTGCCTATCAGTGTTCAGTTCCTTTCTCAGCAACATCTTTAGTAGGCAGCTGTTCAGAAAGACCCCTTGGTTAGTGAATGTGATGCTATGAAGCTGTTTCAAGAAAAGATTCAAATTTGAGACAGTAGATGAGTGCTACCTGTCTTCTCAGGGACCTTTTACAGTCACAGGTACCATCACATACTTGCTTCATGTGAACCTTCATCCTTCATCCTTGCACTTTCAAGAGCAGAATTTGAGCCTGGAATTTTCTTCTTTATAAGTCTTCAATCCCACATAGGTAAAGGCCTTGGTCATAACCCCAAGCCATCTTACCTCCCCTGTGGAGTAGAGGGACACTTGTATGAGTTCTAGAGACACTGTTGGTCACCCCATGATTACAAAGTTACTTGTGCAAATTCAACTAATTCTGGAGAAGCACTCATTTACTCAAGAGTTGTGAGACAGTGGCTATGGAAACTCTTGGTTTTGCTTTATACACAGTCCTTGCTTTGCATTGTTCTGATATGCAAAACTTTCAGATACCACAGTTCAGGTAAAAATACCAGTTCCCCAACAATGTGACTCAAATTTCAGTTACTATGGTATATTAAAGCTCAGTAATTGCATGAAGTATAAACTTTGCAGATAGTTTTTCAGTCCACGATTTGCTATGTAAATAACAGATGCACATTACAATCAGTGACCAGTTGCATCATGCCTTTCAAAGTCTGTTTGTAATTGGTGTATGTAAATCTGTTATTCAGTTCACACTGTGATGGCAAAGCCTGTACTTGTGTTGTCTGCTTGTTATCCAGTGATAAAACCATATGACATTTTACAAGAATAAATAATTGAAAGAAATTGGTGAACCAAGAAATGAAAAATGGCAATCCTGGAAGTTAAATTTGAATCAAGCATAAACGAAGTTGTCGGAAAAAATAGCTTACTGTGAGAATGTCTACCTTACCCTCAAGAGATCCTAGTTATGCAGTCAGAAGAACTTCATGAAGAAGAACTCAACAGATTTATAAAGGAAGAAAATGGTTGTGATGAAAAGAATGTAGATGTTCCAGAGGAAGTGACACTGGCAAAAACTTCACATTAAAGGAATTCTCAGAGATATTTTACAAAATTGAAAGTACAAAGGACAAAATATTGAAAGTTTAGAAAGGAGACCGGGAGCTGATTGTGGCTCAGATCATGAACTCCTTATTGCCAAATTCAGACTTAGATTGAAGAAAGTGGGGAAAACAACTAGACCATTCAGGTATGACCTAAATCAAATCCCTTATGATTATACAGTGGAAGTGAGAAATAGGTTTAAGGGACTAGATCTGATAGAGTGCCTGATGAACTATGAATGGAGGTTCATGACAATGTACAGGAGACAGAGATCAAGACCATCCCCAAGGGAGAATAAATGCAAAAAAACAAAATGGCTGTCTGAGGAGGCCTTACAAATAGCTGTGAAAAGACGAGAAATGAAAAGCAAAAGAGAAAAGGAAAGATATACCCATTTGAATGCAGAGTTCCAAAGAATAGCAAGGAGAGATAAGAAAGCCTTCCTCAGCGATCAGTGCAAAGAAATAGAGGAAAACAATAGAATGGGAAAGACTAGAGATCTCTTCAAGAAAATTAGAGATGCAAAGGGAACATTTCATGCAAACATGGGCTCAATAAAGGACAGAAATGGTATGGACCTAACAGAAGCAGAAGATATTAAGAAGAGGTGGCAAGAATACACGGAAGAACTGTACAAAAAAGATCTTCACTACCCAGATAACCACGATGGTGTGATTACTCACCTAGAGCCAGATATCTTGGAATGTGAAGTCAAGTGGGCCTTAGGAAGCATCACTATGAACAAAGCTAGTGGAGGTGATGGAATTCCAGTTGCTGCTGCTGCTGCTAAGTCACTTCAGTCGTGTCCAACTCTGTGCGACCCCGTAGACGTCAGCCCATCAGGCTCCACTGTCCCTGGGATTCTCCAGGCAAGAACACTGGAGCGGGTTGCCATTTCCTTCTCCAATGCATGAAAGTGAAAAGTGAAAGTGAAGTCACTCAGTCATGTCTGACTCTTCTCGACCCCACGGACTGCAGCCTACCAGGCTCCTCCATCCATGGGATTTCCCAGGCAAGAGTACTGGAGTGGGGTGCCATTGCCTTCTCCGGAATTCCAGTTGAATACAGATTTCTCAGGAGGCAAGTCAGGTGTTCTGGGATTCCCATCCCTTTCAGAATTTTCCACAGTTTATTGTGATCCACACAGTCAAAGGCTTTGGCACAGTCAATAAAGCAGAAAGAGATGTTTTTCTGGAATTCTTTTGCTTTTTTGATGATCCAGCAGATGTTGGCACTTTGATCTCTGGTTCCTCTGTCTTTCCTAAAACCAGCTTGAACATCTGAAAGTTCTGGCTTGGAGAATTTTGAGCATTACTTTACTAGCGTGTGAGATGAGTACAATTGTGCAGTAGTTTGAGCTTTCTTTGGCATTGCCTTTCTTTGGGATTGGAATGAAAACTGACCTTTTCCAGTCCCGTGGTCACTGCTGAGTTTTCCAAATTTGCTGGCATATTGAGTGCGGCACTTTCACAGCATCATCTTTTAGGATCTGAAGTAGCTTCCAGCTTCCTCACAATTGCACTCATGACAAATAGATGGGGAAACAGGGGAAACAGTGGCTGACTTTATTTTGGGGGGCTCCAAAATCACTGCAGATGGTGACTGCAGCCATGAAATTAAAAGATGCTTACTCCTTGGAAGAAAAGTTATGACCAACTTAGATAGCATATTCAAAAGCAGAGATATTACTTTGTCAACAAAGGTCTGTCTAGCCAAGGCTCTGGTTTTCCCAGTAGTCATGTATGGATGTGAGAGTTGGACTATAAAAAAAGCTGAGCACCAAAGAATTGATGCTTTTGAACTGTGGTGTTGGAGAAGACTCTTGAGAGTCCCTTGGACTGCAAGGAGACCCAATCAGCCTATCCTAAAGGAGATCAGTCCTGGGTGTTTATTGGAAGGACTGATGTTGAAGCTGAAACTCCAATACTTTGGCCACCTGATGTAAAGAGCTGACTCATTTGAAAAGACCCTGATGCTGGGAAAGATTGAGGGCAGGAGGAGAGGCTGGCATCACCGACTCAATGGAGATGAGTTTGGGTAAACTCAGGGAGTTGGTGATGGACAGGGAGGCCTGGTGTGCTGTGGTTCATGGGTAGCAAAGAGTCAGATGTGACTGAGCGACTGAACTGAACTGAACACCTAGCAAAGAGTATGACCATTTGCCACGGCATAGAAAAACGTGCTAGCTTTGTATCCAAGGTTATACAACAAGAAGAAGGCAGCAAACACTGCTCAAACTACCTTGATGAAATTTATGCAAGGAAGACCACTTTAATTTTCAATGTGTATAATGGTTTAAATTGCAGTGTACTAAATATTACTTTTGCCATTTTTATTTTCCCATACATTTATAACCAACAGTTACAGAAATTTTAAAGAAATTGTGTCTTTGACAACAATTTTTAAAAGTCACAGAACACATCTGTGTCTCTTTCCCTGTCTTGCATACAGGGTCGTCATTGCCATCTTTGGGAGAATGACATTCTAACATGTATACTATCATGTGAATTGAATCGCCAGTCTATGTCTGACACAGGATGCAGCATGCTTGGGGCTGGTGCATGGGGATGACCCAGAAAGATGTTATGGGGAGGGAGGTGGGAGGGGGGTTCATGTTTGGGAATGCATGTAAGAATTAAAGATTTTAAAATTTAAAAAAAAAAAAACTAAAAAACTAAAAAAAAAAAAAAAAAAAAAAAAAAAGTCACAGAACACCTGTAATTTTTCCTGTTGTTTTGGATCGCTTTGCCCAGTTTGCAAAATGAAAACTAACTATAATTTGTGCAGTAGAATATGTCCAGATATTTTGACAAGCTCATTAGTAATATGACAGTATTAACAAAATAAAACTTATATGAAGGCAAGTATTCATATTCTGATAGTGGTGGTGGTGGTGGTTTAGTTGCTAAATCGTGTCTGACTCTTGCGACCCCGCGGACTGTAGTCTATCAGGCTCCTCTGTGCACAGGAGTTTCCAGGCAAGAATACTGGAGTGGATTGCCATTTCCTTCTCCAGGGGATCTTCCTGACCCAGGAATTGAACCTGGGTCTCCTGCCTTGCAGGCAGATTCTTTACTGACTGAGCTATGAGGGAAGCCCATACTGATAGTGGGACAGAATAATTAAATCTGAGGCTCTCTGGAAAAATAAAGTTCTTAAAAAATGATAATAGCATATGAACTATCTGGAGACTGTAGCTACATCATCTTAACTTTAAAAATTTTTATTTTATTTCTATTTATTTATTTTTAATTGATATATAGTTGCTGTGCAATAATATATGTTACAGCTGTATAATATAGTGATTCACAATATATAAAGTTTATACTTCAATTATAGTTATTATAAAATATTGACCATATTCCCCATATTGTACAATATATCCTTGTAGCTTATTTTATACCTAATAATTTGTACCTCTTTCTCCCCTACCCATATTTTGTCCCTCCCCACTTCCCTCTTCCCAATGGTGATCACTAGCTTGTTCTCTATATCTGTGAGTCTGATTCTTTTTCATTATCTTTACTAGTTTGCTGTATTTTTTAGATTCCACATATAAGTGATATCATATAGTATTTGTCTTTCTCTGAATTTTTACTCTCCAGGTCTATTCAAGTTGCTACAAATGGTAAAATTCACTTCTTTTCATGGTTGAGTAGTATTTCATTGTGTGTGTGTGTGTGTGTATGTATACCTTCCTTGTTTATCCATTCATCTGTTGATGGACACTTAGGTTGCTTCCATATCTTGGCAATTGCAAATAATGCTGCTATGAACATTGGGGTGCATGTATCTTTTAGAACTAATGGCTTTGTTTTCTTTGGATATATACCCAGAAGTGGAATTGCATTGTCTCAGTTTTTAATGCCACTTAATCAGGCTATCCCCAGAACCTCTGTTTTTCGATTCAATGTAGGGAAGCTTAAATTCCATCTCTTGATCCACTACTGTATAAAAGGGTCTCCTGAACACATTTCATTACCTTCGTATATGTCAAACCCTCCTATTGTGTGACTAAACATACTTGTAGGTATGCTGCAGGGCTTCCCTGGTGGCTCAGTGGTAAAGAATCTGCCTGCTAATGCAGGAGATGCTGGTTACCTGGGTTCGATCCCTGGGTTGGGAAGATCCCCTAAGAAGGATGTGGCCCACCCACTCCAGGATTCTTGCCTGGCAAACTCCATGGGCAGAGGAGCCTGGTGGGCTACAGTCAATGGGGTTGCAAAGAGTCAGACACTACTGAGCGACTGAACAAAAACAACATAGGGTATTTCCTACAGTATTCACACACATGCTGCAAGGACTGACAATATTTTTAGATAGCTTTGAATGGCATATGATGCTAATAAACTGAGTATTAAAATATATTTTATGGGTAATGCTTGAAGATCTTATGGTCAGAAGCATTCTCCCTATTGCAATAGTTCCCTCTACCTTGCAACAATCTTCTCTAATAAAATCTCTCTTTGTCAAATCTGTAAAAAAAAATATGTGTCCTATGCAATATCACCATCTTCAGTCACTCAGTCATGTCCAACTCTTTTGTGAACCTGTGGACTGTAGTTTGCCAGGCTTCTCTGTCCATGGGATTCTCCAGGCAAGAATACTGGAGTAGGTTGCCATTTCCTTCTCCAGTATTATGCATATTTATCACCTAATGCAATATTTCCAGCATCCCACAGGGCAACCTGCAGTCTTCTCACAGGATGGCATGGGGTCTTCCCCTTTGGCTCAATTGAGAGCCCAAGAAAGCAGAAACAATTCCCACTCTTCCCCAACCCCATCCCCTGCCAAGATTTGAGTTTACCTCAGAGAACACTTTAGTTTCCTGTTTTATGTGTAATCACTCACTGTTCAATATATACTCATGGTTTGACCAAAGAGTATGATTTGATACTTTTAGGGATGGAGTTGTAGGGCTCTGAGGAGAGAGAAGACAGAGGGGCCCATAACAATGGCCCTTAGCCCTTGGTTATGATGAGACTACGTAAGCTGGGTTGTTAAAATAGGTTTATATATTGCTTAAAATAATCACAGTAACTTTCTTCTGGGATACTGTGGACTTAGTGGTCATAGGGGAGCCAATGAACCTACCCAGATGGCTTGTTGTGAACAAAGTGATGTGAAAGGGACTGCAGAGGATGGGAAACAGAGAGATGGTTCCAGAAATGAACACATTGGGGTACCCCTTGGGCAGTAAGAAGATCAGACCAATCAATCCTAAAGGAAGTCAATCTTGAATACTCATTGAAAGGACTGATGCTGAAACTGAAGCTCCAATACTTTGGCCACTTGATGCAAAGAGCTGACTCATTGGAAAAGACCCTGATGCTGGGAAAGATTGAGGGCAGGAGGAGAAGGGGAAGACAGAGGATGAGATGACTGGATGGTATCACTGACTCAATAGACATGAGTTTGATCAAACTCTGGGAGATAGTGAAAGACAAGGAAGCATGGCATACTGCAGTCCATGGGGTCACAAAGGGTCGGACATGACTGAGTGACTGAGCAACAACAACATAGGGTATTTCATACAGTACTCACCTTTCAATGGTGCTCCAAATTATGTTTCTTGTGTATTGCTGGAAATTTGTAAACAGATAAAAGTGTACCAGATAAAATGTATCATTGAATAGAACTACTATTTCAGTGGTACTCCTGCAACACAACTACTGTTTTCATTTTGTATCCTTTCACTGTATTCTTTGAGTCTTCTTTAATTTTCATGTTGATTTATTTATTTGTAGAAAATGTGCTAAAATACATGAAACATAAAATTTACCTTCTTAACAAGGTTTAGTGCACAGATCAGTAGTGCTTAGTACATTCACATTGTTGGGCAGCCAATCTCCAGAACTCTTTACATCTTTCAAAACTGAAAGTCTGTATCTAGTAAACAACTTCCTATTCCCCACTGCTCACATCCCCTGGCAACCACCCTCCCAAGTATTTTTTTTCTCAGATGTAAAATAGGGACAATATTCCAAAAGGATTGTTATGAGAATTTAATGAGATAATATATGCAAATTACTTGCTATGGTGCTTGATATACAGTTAAGTGTTCAACAAATATTGGATATTATTATTCTTTATGATTTTGTCTTATGATTTGTTTTGAAAACATCATGAATCAACTTGGGTGAAATTGGGTTTACATAAACACAAATACAGCCTATAAATAGAGAAAGATGAACAAAAAGGATGCAGGCAACAAGAGACCTTATGTGGAAGAGGAAAGAGATGGATACCCTTATCTTGGAGATAGGGGTTGGGGTGGGGGCTCTGATCTACCTTGGCTTAATTGGCAGCTATGTATGAGCCTCAGTTTCCTTTTGGCATCTGTTGGCTAACAGCTCATAACACCTGGGCTATTTTCTATTTGTTCTAATGCAGAAGTGACACATAGCAGCGGGCTTTTGTTTTGCTGTTTGTGTGAGGTATATTGGATTTCATTCGTTCATTAAGCAAATATTTATTGCACCCTTAGGATGAGATGTGCTGGGCCCTGGAAATACAGACTTGAGAAAGACCCACTCTTTCTCTTGAAGGCACTGTGAGTCAGGCAAGTAAATCACCAGTTACAGTACAGTGTATCAAGTGTCAACATGGGCAAAGGAGGGGTAATCGGTCTGAGATCGTGGAGGGAGGGCTTCCAGGAAGACTTACTTCAGCAGGACCCTGAAAGAGGAGTATGAGGGAATGAGAAATGAAGAGGACCAGCCCAGAATATCAGGCAGAAAAGGGGGAGAGTGAGAAAAATGAATGAAAAGCATAAGGGGGGAGATCATGAATTGATGGATCATGATGAGAAATTTGGACATACTTCATGGGAAATAGATAGGGAAACAGTAGAAACAGTGTCAGACTTTATTTTGGGGGGCTCCAAAATCACTGCAGATGGCGATTGCAACCATGAAATTAAAAGGCGCTTACTCCTTGGAAGGAAAGTTATGACCAGCCTAGATAGCCTATTCAAAAGCAGAGACATTACTTTGCCAACTAAGGTCCGTCTAGTCAAGGCTATGGTTTTTCCTGTGGTCATGTATGGATGTGAGAGTTGGACTGTGAAGGAAGCTGAGCGCTGAAGAATTGATGCTTTTGAACTGTGGTGTTGGAGAAGACTCTTGAGAGTCCCTTGGACTGCAAGGAGATCCAACCAGTCCATTCTAAAGGAGATCGGTCCTGGGTGTTCTTTGGAAGGAATGATACTAAAGCTGAAACTCCAGTACTTTGGCCACCTCATGCAAAGAGCTGACTCATTGGAAAAGACCCTGATGCTGGGAGGGATTTGGGGCAGGAGCAGAAGGGGACGACAGAGGATGGGATGGCTGGATGGCATGACCAACTCGATGGATGTGAGTTTCAGTGAACTCTTGGAGTTGGTGATGGACAGGGAGGCCTGGCATGCTGCAATTCGTGGGGTCACAAAGAGTTGGTCACAACTGAGAGACTGAACTGAACTGAACTGAGGGGCCATGTGGGAATAACCTCAGAGCTACAGAGACCATTTAAGAGGCTTTTTCAAGAATTTGTGCCCAAGATGGTACAGGCGTGAGTGTTCAGTCGCTTTAGTCCTGTCTGACTCTTTCGGCCCTATGGACTGTAGCCCACCAGGCTCCTCTGTCCATAGGATTCTCCGGGCGAGAATACTGAAGTGGGTTGCCATGCCCTCCTCCAGGGGATCTTCCCAGGCACAAGATGGTGCTGGCTTGAAATAGAGTGTTGAGATGGAGGAAAAAAGACACAGCTGGTTGATTCTAAGGTAATAGAAATCAACAGACTTGGTGATGAACTTTGAGGAGGCGGTGAAGGGACAGAGAGGAATCTAAGATTGTGCCCAGTTTTTGGCTTGGGCAACTTGGTGATTGGTGGTGGCATTAACTGAGAGAAGAGAGGAGAAGCAAGCTCTGGGTGAATGTAAAGAGTTCTCATTTGGACATAATGAGTTCAAGGTACCCATGATCTGAGTGGAGATACTCAGTTGGTAGATAGAAAGATATGCCATATAAATGCAAAACATTGTTTTTATTGCAAATATTATATTAGTGCTGTTCATAATTTACAGTTAATGATTTCAACATATTTATTCATTTGCAAATCAATAATATCATACAAATATATAATAGGAAGCATATAATAGCTCATAAATAGTAGAGAAAAGCACAGCTAAAAATACTATGGGGATATACATATTAGGCAGGCAACTCACAGGCCTGAATATAAATCCAAGGTACTTAATAGTGAGGTCTCTATGTATTGAAATAAATCTTTTAAGGAAAGGAGATAGCATCTCATTTTAAGTCAAGGTGTCATTTTCATTGTAATTCCAATTGAAATATTGCTAATGCACCATTTGACAATTTTTGATTAAAAAAAAATAGTTCACTATATCACAGTTCATGATTACTAGAGCTTTCTTTGTGTACATACACTTTTTAAAAGCTTACAGCTACCATCCAAAAGCCGTGATGAAATAGCTAATTTTTCCTATGATGTTGTCATTGTATTATCACCAGAATAAATTTCAAATTGTTAATGAACTGACTGCACTTTAATTTCTACAGGGAACTGGTAAAAATGAAATATTCCTCTTTAAATATTGCATATTTATTTAATGATTTAAACAAAAGACATGTTTTCAAGCAAATCCTACAGTATGTATTTGTCACAATCAGTGAAAACAGAAATGAATAGGACCAAGCGTAATCGAATATCAATTGTCCTTTCATCCATTACTAATGTTTCCAGTCTGTTAAAGTCATATTTGCCTTTTTCTGGGCCATACTGGTTCATATTTCCCACAGACTCATCATGGAAGCATTAACCAATAGTGAACTACTTGCCACATCTTTGTCCTTCTTTAGTTACAGGGGAAAGGAACACTGTGTTATCTTGCTGAAATAGCAAGACAAATAATTCAAATTTGGCAAATGCAAGTTGTAGTTAAGTCAGACAACCACTTCTCAGGCTTTTACTTCTTATTTATAGGGCTTTTCTTTCACTCATATTTCAGCTTAGTAGGAAGTGAAAGTCACTCAGTTGTGTCTGACTCTTTGCAATCCCATGGACTATACAGTCCACAGAATTCTCCAGGCCAGCATACTGGAGTGCGTAGCCAGCTGTAGTAGGACATGTCTGCATTATTTCCACTATGGTTTCTTTAAAGCCAAAAGCCACCACTATAGGAAAATTTGGGGATATTAAATGTTTGTTGAAATCATAGATGGCAGATTTTCTCCTCCTGAATACCTGTTAGCTATATTTCTTTAAATTTTTTCTCTTCATTTGCCCAGAAAACATAAAAAACAAGTTGAACAAGTAAATTAGAACAAGCTCCTTGAAATGCACTATGATTGAAGGAAAGGGGTGGGAAATGGACAATTTTCTTGCACGTTACTGGATAATATGGGATCATTGGTTGAAACTGATTTTCATTTCAGAACCAACCGACCATTGCATTCTTTGATTTTTCTACATCTCCTCACTGAAGTTGAACGATTCTATGAAGGTGAGCATTTGGATACCTGATTTGTTGTTTCAATAAGAGCCAGCAATAATTCTGGGGTTCATTCCACACAGAGCCTGGCAGGGTCAGAGTAAAGCTTCCACATCAAAACCATTGTTGTCCCTTTTATGTTTGGAGAAATTGACTCCTGTTAGGCCCCCAGATTCCAGAGGCTTAGTTGTGATTATTGTTCTGGTTTCACTTGAGAGCTGCTTAAGTCTGGGGTGCCCCAGGATCTTCATGTCTTGGGTTTAATAGGTATGGGTTATTAGAACAGATTCCAGCAACACAGTGCAAAAACAGAAGAAAATTGGGAACAGCAGAGCAGAATTTAAAGGTAACATCATCATGCCAGATCTTGAGGTTCAATGCAGAATGCTAAAGTGTATTTCCAAGAGACAGTAAGTCAGTGTAGTATAAAATATTTTCTTCTTCTTCAGGTGGCATGATAGATGTGTGGGGGGTGGGGGAGGGGATTGGCAATTTCAGGTATTTCTCCTTTCTTTACCTAGCCATTGCTGTGGATTCCATGCTCCTCTGGTACCTCCATCTCCATGAGTGGTGCTGCTCCCTCACTTTTGTTTGTTTCCTGGCACCAACAGGATTAGCAGAGAGCTTCTGCTCCATCTTGGGTGACCCATAAAGAAGGTCAATGATGTGGAAATTCAGAGGGTGATGATTGCAGGGTAGAGCAAGGTTGATCTAGAAGAGCTAGGAGCTTGGAAGCCAATATGTAGGCAGTCTGAAGACAGACTCTCTGGGCTTGAATCTGGATTGCCACTTCCCGACTAGGACTCATAGAGCAAATTGTTGACCTCTTTACAACTCAGTTTCCTCATCTGTGAAATGGGGATGATAAGAATACCTATCTAATAGAATTGTCATGAAAATTTAAATGGGTTCATAATGATCAAGCATTTGTGCCAGGCACGTAGTCAGTGCTATCATGTGTGTGTTTATTAGCTGCTCAGTGGTGGCTGACTCTTTGTAATCCCTTGATGGACTGTAGCCCGCCAGACTCCTATGCCCATGGAATTCTGTGGAAAGAATACTAGAGTGGGTTGCCATCCTCTTCTCCAGGGGATCTTCCCGATCCAGGGATCAAACCCAGGTATCTCACACTGAGGGCAAATTCTTTACCATCTGAGCCACCAGGGAAACCCAAGTGCTATCCTAGTGTTAAATAAGAAAACTCTTTAAATACAACCGTGTTGAGTTCTCAGGATGAAATTCTTGACACGTGATGTAGTTGGGCATAGAATGGATGCATTTTTATGCTGGTTTCAGTTCTCCTATAGGAAGGTATAATCATCTTAGGATGTTAGGGGAATGTGAGGGAGCCTATAGATATAGTAGCACAAAGGTGTAATCAGAAAAAAAGTCATAAAGAGGTAAACAAGTGAGGCTACTGTATGTTCCAGAATCCACATTGATCCTCATGGTAGCCACTAGCCCCATGTGGCTATAGCAATTTAAGAAAAATAAACTAAAATTTGGTCACATTTCAAGTGCTCGACAACCATATTGAATGGCACAGATCTAGAAATTTCAATCATGACAGAAAGTTCTACAGGACAGTACTGATTTAGATTTTTTGTGATAGACTCATTTCATGTATTTCAATTTTTATTTCAACCAAGGCAACTTCTAAATGCATGATCTGTCAGACTTCCTATATAAAGAGGCTCACAAATTGAAAACATTCTTATATAAGGCTTCATGCCCTGGCTTGGGGTTCCATAACCGGCAGACCCATGAGACTCAAAGCTGAGGAGAAAACTGAGTCCTGCCAGCAGAGGAGGCACCCAATGTCAGCCCCTCATTCTTCACCGGCAGGGGGCATGCAGTGATTGTGCCTTTGGAAGGGTGAGTATTTCGGGGATGGTTGGAGGTGTCCCTGGGAAAGTAAATTTGGCCTGATCCCTCTGGGCCAGTGAACAAAGACCTTTTCTGTTGGGAGAAGAAGGCAGAAGTAGGGGTATGACTCAACTTTCCTTTGATATTTGTGTAGCTCTTGATTATTACAATGGAAGTAGATATAATAGAGAACTATAAATAGGAACCAAATATCAACTGGACAGTTTGTGACCTGAGTTGGTTTTGTTCTGTCAGCAGACACCATATTTACTAGCCTGTTTAGTGGATTTTCTTATAGACTCAGCTATGTCTTTCTGAACTAATTCTTTTATTGACTTCAGAAAGTTCAGACCTGGGAATTACCTGGATGTCCAGTGGCAAGGACTCGGCGCTTCCATTGCTGAGAGTCTAGGTTCAATCCCTGGTCGGGGAACTAAGATCCCACAAGTTACATGGTGTAGCCTGAAAAAGAAAAATAAAAAGAAAGTTGAGAGCTAAAGAAACCCCCCAGGAAAAGTTATATATACTTACCTGGACTGGACTGATGCCATTCGACTCTTATAGTCATGATTTTGGTGCTCACACCTGGAAAAATCCAATCACCAGCTCCCTCTACCCTCTAATAAGCTGCATATTACATTAGTAAGATTGATGTCTGCCTAGAACTTGTATTAGTATGAAGGAAGTAGCACTAGGAAGGCCAAAACCAATCATCATTGAATGTGTTTGAGTTATACAATCTCTTTTATTTGCATAGAGTCTATGTATTGCCCAGTATTTTTACCTACATCATTTTACTTAATCCTTATCAGAGTCTTATGATTAAGATAATTATCTACATTTTTATAAATGAGGAAACTGAGGTTTTGCAAGAGAGAGAGTATAATTCACTTGCTTAAGGTCACTGATGACGGCAGTAAATCTGAGACCAGTACTTTATCACTGCAATTGACACTCGGTCACCTGAGGACATCTGGCTTCATTTTTATTTTAATTAATCAGCTAAGTTTTAAACATTGAAGAATAGTTGATTTGAAATGTGTTAGTTTCAGGCATACAGAAAAGTGATTCAGATTATATCTCTATCTATCTATATTATTTTTCAGATTTTTTCCCTTATAGATTATTACACAATATTGAGTATAGTTTCCTGTGCTGAGTGCTAACCAAGAATAGGTCCTTGTTGGTTACCTATTTTATATATAGTAGTGTGTATATGTGAATCCAGTGTCCACTTTGAAAAGTGAAAATATCCTTAGGAGGGCTAACACAACTAACTTTCATAAGCCATTTACACCATAGTATAAATTGGAGAATCACCTTGATTTTCTCAGTGACTCAAAGTTTAGAAACAAAAAAATCTCAGTGTGGGATTTTAGAGGCCATTTCTGCCAATGCAGGCCCTCAAGGAATGGATGTGTTGCTGATGAGTTGAAGGGTGAGTCTGAAACTCAAGGGAAGGGTCCAAGTTCAATGCTGCTTGTGACTGGGGGCTTCGGGGAGTCAGGGCAGCAGAATGTTGCAGAGACACCCACAAAGAGAGAGGGAGAAGACAGGAAGGAAAGGAAAAAAGAGCATATCAAACATGTTTGCCTGCTTGGCAGTATTTGTCTGCTTCAGCTGATAGCTGCTGGAACATTTTGTGGTGCCTCATGGTTTTAAATATTGAGTGACCCGAGTTGTGGGTTGCGAGCAGAGTTTTACCAGGCAATGGGGCATGTTTATTTTTTCTCAAGATGTCCCTACATTTCTCTCATGTTTCATTTTTCTGCAGTTGCTCCAAAGTTACTCTGGGCTCTGTACCCAAGTTTTCTGTCACTTAAGAAAAGCTTAACTATGCTACACCGCTATGCCACTTAAAGGCAGAATGAAATTGCAGCCCCACACAGATGCTAAGTACTCAAATGGGCCTGAGTGAAATAATAAGGAACACTCTCTGGCATTTCCTCAGACATTACCAGATTCACTCCAGTCTAGAACATTAAGCAATCCATTTCAGCCGTGCCTTCCTCCTGAGACAAAGCATGTGTCTATAAAAGGCCCTGCTGCTGAGTGGGGGGAGGGCGACCTCACAGTGTGCAGAAACCAATAAAGCACTTTGAGTCTGGCAAAAGCCCCAGCCCATCATGGCTCCACAGATGTTAGTTTTAGTAAAAACAAATTCAGATGCATTTGCCCAGGAAACTGCAATGGAGGGTCATGGTATTTCATGTTTATTTTGATGTACGTTGGTTGCTTAGTCCTTGTACCCCTCTGGGCCTGCCAGGTCTTCTCACAGTTGTGCCCCCCTCTTTCTCCATGTTGTCACCCCCTGCCTGGGCTTCCTCTCCTGGCCAGCTTCAGCTCACCCTTCTACCCCTCTCTTGCTCTCTCTGCTTCTTCTACCTGAAGAGCTTAGGCTCACAGAAGCTTTCCCAGGAAAAGGCAGTGAATATTTTTCTTACGGAGGCAAAACCAGTCTACACTAGGAGCAGGATGGTGGTGCTAAAGGGATACAGGGAATCTGGGTCTAGTTCCAGATTGGCAGGGAGACTTGGGACAAGCCACTTCCCTTAGGGGCTCAGATTGCCTTGTCTGTAAAACAAAGAAGTTTTCAATTTGTGAAAACTCAGGAATATTGTTTAGAATCAAGAAATGAGGCTGGGGGTTGGAGGAATAAATCATCTCTGAAAATTAAATACTGCAATTAAAAAAATTATATAACTATTTGCTATTGTCCAGAAAATCTTTTTGTGAACCTTGAAATAAAATAGTGCAATTCAAAAAAGTATAAAACTATTTGCTCATTGAAAAAAAATGAAATCAGCACACACACACACACACACAAACACACACACACAGGAAAAGCTCAGAATTAGTTAAAATCTCCTCGATCAGAATGAGATTATTCTTAAGAGATCTATCAGATAAACCATCCTTCTGAAGACCATTACCAGAGAGGGTTTCAGGATCCCATAGTCACAGGTAAAAGCTTGACTTCCCTAAATATTGATCCCACTCTATGCAATAATCAGAAGCAAAGATACAAGTATCATATTATCTCATATCTAATCTACCTGGTGAAGCAGAAAAAAAAAAAACTTGAGATCTGAAATTAGAACATCAGGGTGCTAGTCCTGATTTTATTGGCCATATGAGTCGAACTGGTTGCTCTCCGTTTACTTTCTCCTTCTCCAACACACACACACACACACACACACACACACACACACACACACACACACACACATCCCTCCCTTCTTTCCTTTGCACTGGCTGTGCCCCTGGAGACTGACCCCTATGGATCACATCACGCATTGTCCATCATCCCTGGCTTTCAGTTAGGTTTGATTACTGACAGACATGAGCAGGAGATAGGAGATGAAAGGAGATAAAGGTATATTTATTCTCTTCCCTCCCTCACCATCAAGGTGTGATTTGAGCAGTTCCTATACCTATAAAGTGAAGTGAAAGTCACTCAGTCATGTCTGACTATTTGCCACCCCATGGACTATACAGTCCATGGAATTCTCCAGGTCAGAATACTGGAGTAGGTAGCCTTTCCCTTCTCCAGAGGATCTCCCCAACCCAGGGATCAAACCCAGGCCTCCCACATTGCAGGCAGATTCTTTACCAGCTGAACCATAAGGGAAGCCCCCTATACCTATGGCCACAGCTCATATCAGGAGGAGCAGGCGTCTTCTGAGTCAGTAGCCCTTATCTGATTCTGGCAATACAACTGCCTCCGCTTGCCCTAGCTGGTCCAGGGTAAGTGAGTTCCTAGCAATTCCCCACCATGCCCTGTCAGTTCCCATCAACCTGCCTACATCAGTGTAAACAGCCTCTTCATTCAACTCTGTTTGGTTCCCCTGTTGAGTGCACCATCTGGTTCCTGCCAGGACCTGCCTGATAGAGAGTCTCACTGGTAAACAGAACTCTTGAGTGTTTAATGCAGAGCACTTTAATGCAGGGAGCTGGTTACTCAGGTAAAGGAATCACTGAGAAGACAAACAAGCCACCTGGCAACTCCAAGATGAACAACAGCAGGAACACACAAAAGCAGAGGGGAAGGGACCAAGCTATGACACAGGCAGGCACTGAGGGATGGGAGGCAGCCAGTCAAAGCTGGCATCAGGACAAATCTGACCAACAAGGAAAAAGACACTGTCTGTGCAGGAGAAACCACCAGAAGCAGTGTAGGGGACTAGGTTCTTCCTCCCTCCGCCATGTCTCCCGCCCTTCCTTCCATCAGCTGCACCTGATGCAAGGAGCCTCCTCCACAGTTTGCCCTGAGGTGGTCGAGCTCCCTGCCCTGCAAGGCAGAATAAGAAAGGCAAGGAAAACAGACCAAGAACAGATAGGTCCAGAATGTGCACAATGGCTGTGACATCTTGGATCAGTTACTAAGCCACTTTGAGCTTTTGCATCCTTATATATGAAGGGTTGAAAATGTTAGTTGCTCAGTCATGTCCGACTCTTTGAGTCCCCATGGACTGTAGCCTGCCAGGCTCCTCTGTCCATGGAATTCTCCAGGCAAAAATACTGGAGTGAGTAACCATTTCCTTCTCCAGGTGAGCTTCCCAACCCAGGGATTGAACCCAGGTCTCCCACATTGCAGGCAGATTCTTTACCATCTGAACCACCAAGGAGATGGTTAATGCTTTACCTGCCTCCTGGGGATGCTCTGAACTGAACCTAAAAGTGTCTGTTGGAGTGTTTGGGAAGCTGTAAGGTGTTATATAAACTAAGGGATCTGTCTGAGTGCTCTGGGGTTTATAGGCCTGTCAGTTTTTAATGCTGTCGCTTTTGTTCTCAGGCGACTGTTTTTAGTATAATACCTCACTCAACCAAAGAAATAACTTTGCCAGATTGATTCTCTTCAGCTACCTAGGAGCCTGTTTTGCAAAGAAAGGCAGTTAAAGCCCAGACTCGGAAGTGCAGTCATTTGTGTGTGATATAGGTCTATATTGGTTACCCAATCAAGGGGTCTGAAGGGGGAACTGGCTCCTGTCTTTCGCAGTCTGGCTGAGTCCTTGAGCACATGCGCCAAGCCCAGTGTGGCACACGGAGAAAGTGTGCCCACTTAGCAGTCCCCACACAAGGCAGTGTTTAGGGAGGCAGAGAAGAGAGCCAGATGGAAAACAGACACATCTCTGCATGGGATTAACTTTCATGTCCCCTGGGCTCCCATGAAGCCAAAACCAAGCTGGGGAGTCAGCTGCCTGCAAAGAATCGCTGCCCCACCAGCACGATTTGTTTGTTCAGCCCCTAATTTCTGAGGATGGTGGAAACTGTCTTCAGTACTTGCCTAATCCTTCCTCCTTCAGCCATTCATTTCTCCTCTGGTCCTCTTCCAGGGCCATTTCTTTCTTCCTCATTTCTTTTACTATCCAACTTCAAGAGGGACCTGAGGCCAGCCTTTTAAATCACGATACAGCATCACCTCCACAGTGATCTTGGAATCTAGCTGCATTTGGAACCGTCTGGGAATCTTTTGAAAATCCCAGTGACTTGGCCATATCCAGGCCAATATCAGAAGCCCTGAGGGTAGGACCTAGATATTGTTACTTTTAAGAGTTCCTCAGGTGATGTGAAAGTGCAGTCAAGGTTGAGAACCACTGTGTTAGAAGAAGAATTTAACCTCATCACATTGGGAAATTAAAACCATGCTCCTCCTGCCTGGAGGAAAGTCAATAGGAAAGCCATACCCTAGGGCAAGAGTCTTCCTAAATCATAGGTGGGCTGCTTGAGAGGGGGGTTATATGGCAATGAATGGTGAGGTTCTTCCAAGGCAGGAGGCAATCCTAGGCCACTGTGCTTCTGGAGCAATGACACCATCCATTCCAGTGCCAAAGCTGTGTTCACCTTACAGTTGACCAAGTCTTGGAATGGGGCAAGGAGAAGGGATCCAACTCTCTCTGTGTAGAGGCTTTGAGTCATGGGGGCTCACTGGACTTTAGACATTATCTAAAATGAGAAGAGGAGAATATATGGGCCTAAGAGGCTAAGTGACTTTTACAAGGTGCCACAATGGATTTCAGCCAGAGCTTCATTCCATTCTTCTCCCATCCTCACACTTCCCCTGGAATTCTGAGCTTCTTTAGTGAAATTTTGGAAGGCTTTTAAAAATGATATTTTTTTTGCACTAGGAGCCAGACAAATATGGGGAGACAGTTATAATGATTAGGAAATATTTATATCTTTTGCCCATGGGGCCTCACATGCTGATTTGTTTACTTGGCAAATAAACTAGTGATGTCACTACACACGGATGAGGAAAAGTTTAAACATTCATCTATGCAAACAAGGGAAAGAAAACTTGTATTTGTGAGAAACAAGTAGGAGTACATTCATTTTAATAAGGCTCCCTATTAAACTGTAGCATGTTCCTTTGGATTCTTTTTTACCACTTGGGGAAGAAAGAGAGCTTTCACTCAAGATTATATATTTAAGAGTAAAGTAAGTCTAAAAGAGAAAAAACAAATATTGTATATTCATATATATATGTGGAATCTAGAAAAATGGAATAGATAATTTTATTTGCAAAACAGAAGTAGAGACATGGACATAGAGAACAAATGGATGGGTAAGGAGGTTGAAAAGGAGGGGTGGGATGAATTGGAAGATTGGGATTGATATATATAAACTATTGATACTATGTATAAAATAGACAACTAATGACAACATACAGTATAGCACAGGGAACTCTACTCAATCCTCTGTGATGACCTAAACTGGAAGAAAATCAAACAAAGAAGCAATATAGGTATATATGTAGCTGATTCACTTTGCTGTACAGTAGAAACTAACATGGGCTTCCCTGGTGGCTCAGACAGTAAAGAATCCACCTGCAACACAGAAGACCTGGGTTCACTCCCTGGGTTGGGAAGATTCTCTGGAGGAAGGAATGGCAACCCACTCCAATATTCTTGCCTGGCGAATTCCATGGATGGAGGAGCCTACAGACGACAGTCTATGGAGTTGCAGAGTTGGACACAACTAAGAGACTAAGCACAGCACACAGAAACTAACACAGCATTGCAAAACAACTATACTTCAATAAAAATTGAATTAAAACAAATAAAATGAGAAAAAGATTATATATATATTTATATTTATAGTGTTTTAGTCTGTTTCTGACAAGTAACAAGAGATGATATAAAGATGTCTTAAAACTTCCACATTTTAAGAAGGTTTCAGGAAATTCCCTGGCAGTCCAGTGGTTAGGACTCCATGCTTTCACTGCCCAGGGCCTGGGTTCAATCTCTTGTCAGGGAACTAAGATCCTGCAAGCCAGCCAGCATTGCCAAAAAAGTTTCAGTTTGAGGAAAAGACTCATTTTTTTTGTGAGAGAGAAACGAGCAGATAAAGGCATACAGATATTGGCAATTTGGACACTGATCTAGAATTTTCAGACTTGATTTCTCCACAGCACTGTGCCCTTTAGCCCCAGTGACTAGTGGCTCCTGTGGACCTGGGGCTAGGATTTGGGTGCAACAAGGGGGAGCTAGGACACAAATGTTAGGAGATGTCACTCTTAAGGCTGTGCCTGCATTTGTGCAATCCTGAGATGATGATGATGAGTTTTGCTTTCAAAGAGTGAAATTGATACCTTAGGAGGGTGACTTTAATAACCAGGAAATAATGCCAGTGTTACATAGATAGCTTCTTGAAGGAAAGTGTTGGTGCCCCCAAAAGGTGCAGGAGTAAAAAGGGACAGGAGAATGAAAAGAGAACCTAGGAATTCAAGTAAGAAAAAGATGCCATCTATATGCCACAAAAAAGAAAACTAGAGGCCAATAACACTGATGAATATAGATGCAAAAATCCTTAACAAAATTTTAGCAAACAGAATCCAACAACATATTAAAAAGATCATACATCATGACCAAGTGAGCTTTATCCCAGGGATGCAATGATTCTTTAATATCTGCAAATCAATCAATGTGATACACCACATTAACAAATTGATAGATAAAAACCATATGATTATCTCAATAGATGCAGAGAAAGCCTTTGACAAAATTCAGCATCCATTTATGATAATAACCCTCCAGAAAGCAGGAATAGAAGGAACATACCTCAACATAATAAAAGCTATATATGACAAACCCACAGCAAACATTATCCTCAGTGGTGAAAAATTGAAAGCATTTACCGTAAAATCAGGAACAAGGCAAGGGTGCCCACTCTCACCACTACCATTCAACATAGTTTTGGAAGTTTTAGCCACAGCAGTTAGAGAAGTAAAAGAAATAAAAGGAATCCAGATTGGAAAAGAAGAAGTAAAACTCTCAGATGACATGATCCTCTACATAGAAAACCCTAAAGACTCCACCAGAAAATTACTAGAGCTAATCATTGCAAGGAGATCCAACCGGTCCATTCTGAAGGAGATCAGCCCTGGGATTTCTTTGGAAGGAATGATGCTAAAGCTGAAACTCAAGTACTTTGGCCACCTCATGTGAAGAGTTGACTCATTGGAAAAGACTTTGATGCTGGGAGGGATTGGGAGCAGGAGGAGAAGGAGATGACAGAGGATGAGATGGCTGGATAGCATCACTGACTTGATGGACACGATCTGAGTGAACTCCTGGAGTTGGTGATGGACAGGGAGGCCTGGCGTGCTGCAATTCATGGGGTCGCAAAGAGTTGGACATGACTGAGCGACTGAACTGAACTGAACTGAACTGAAAGAAACAAAAAACCTAGATATAGAAAACTATAAAACACTGATGAAAAAAATAAAAAATGACACAAATAGATGCAGAAATATACCATGTTCATGGATCAGAAGAATCAATATTATACCACCCAAAGCAATCTGTAGATTCTGTGCAATTCCTCTCAAGCTACCAAAGATATTTTTCAGAGAATTAGAACAAATAATTTCACAACTTGTATGGAAATACAAAATATACAAAAAATACAAAAATACAAAATACAAAAAACCTCGAATAGCCAAAGTAATCTTGAGAAGGAAGAATGGAACTGGAAGAATCAACCTGCCTGACTTTAGGCTATATTACAAAGCTACAGTCATCAAGAGAGTATGGTACTGGCACAAAGACAGAAATATAGATCAATGGAACAAAATAGAAAGTCCAGAGATAAATTCACCTATGGACACCTTATCTTTGAAAAAGGAGGCAAGAATATACAATGGAGAAAAGACAATCTCTTTTACAAATGGTGCTGGGAAAACTGGTCAACCACTTGTAAAAGAATAAAATGAACACTTTCTAACACCATACACAAAAATAAACTCAAAATGGATTAAAGATCTAAATGTAAGACCAGAAACTATAAAATTCCTAGAGGAAAACATAGGCAAATCACTCTCTGACATAAATCACAGCAGGATCCTCTATGATCCATCTCCCAGAGTAATGGAAATAAAAGCAAAAATAACCAAATGGGACCTAATTAAACTTAAAAGCTTTCGCACAATGAAGGAAACTATAAGCAAGGTGAAAAGACAGCCTTCAGAATGGGAGAAAATAGTAGCAAATGAAGCACCCGACAAAGAATTAATCTCAAAAATATACAAACAGCTCATGCAGGTCAATTCCAGAAAAATAAATGACCCAATCAAAAAATGGGCCAAAGAACTAAGCAGACATCTCTCCAAAGAAGACATATAGATGGCTAACAAACACATGAAAAGACGCTCAACATCACTCATTACCAGAGAAATGCAAATCAAAACCATGATGAGGTACCATCTCACGCTAGTCAGAATGGCTGCGATCCAAAAGTCTACAAAACAATAGATGCTGGAAAGGGTGTGGAGAAAAGGGAACCCTCTTACACTGTTGGTGGAAATGCACACTAGTACAGCCACTCTGGAGAACAGTGTGGAGATTCCTTAAAAAAGTGGAAATAGAACTGCCATATGACCCAGCAATCCCACTCCTGGGCATACACACTGAGGAAACCAGAATTGAAAGAGACACATGTACCCCAATGTTCATTGCAGCACTGTTTATAATAGCCAGGACACAGAAGCAACCTAGATGTCCATCAGCAGATGAATGGATAAGAAAGCTGTGGTATATATACATAGTGGAATATTACACAGCCATTAAAAAGAATGCATTTGAATCAGTTCTAATGAGGTGGATGAAACTGGAGCCCATTATACAGAGTGAAGTAAGTCAGAAATAAAAACACCATTACAGTATACTAACACATATAAATAGAAAGATGGTAACAATGACCCTATATGTGAGACAGCAAAGAGACACAGATGTAAAGAACAGTCTTTTGGACTCTGTGGGAGAAGGCAAGGGTAGGATGATTTGTGAGAATAGATTTGAAACATATATATTATCATATGTGAAACAGATATCCAGTCCAGGTTTGATGTATGAGACAGGGTGCTCAGGGCTGGTGCACTGGGATGACCCTGAAGGATGGGATGGGGAGGGAGGGTGGAGGGGGGTTCAGGATGGGGAACACATGTACACCCATGGCTGATTCACATGAATGTATGGCAAAAACCACTACAATATTGTAAAGTAATTAGCAAAAACCACTACAATATTGTAATTTGTAATTACTAATTAATTATGAATTAATTAAAATAAATTAATTAATTAAAAAAGAAAAAGGTGTCATCTATAGAGAATAGTGGAGAAGGAAATGGCAATTCACTCCAGTATTCTTGCCAGGAAAACCCCATGGACAGAGGAGCTTGGCAGGTTACAGTCCATTGTGTTGCAAAGAGTAGGACAGAACTGAAGTGACTTAGCATGCATGCCTGCATAGAGAACAGACTGGTGGTTGCCCAGGGGGAAGGGGTTGGGGGATGGATGGAGTGGGAGGTGGGGGTTAGCAGATATAACCTATTACCTATAGAATGGACAAAAAACAAGGTTCTACTGTATAGCACAAGGGACTATATTTAATAGCTTATGATAAACCATAATGGAAAAGAATATTTAAAAAATAATGCATATATCACTTTACTGTACAACAGAAATTAACACAACATTGTAAATCAACTATACTGCAATTAAAAATATTAAAACTGGAAAAAAAGAGGAGAAAAGGGTGTTATCTATTAACAACTATGCCCTCACACAGTATTGCCATGAGCCTCTAGAGAGTAGGGTTTCTCTAGCTGGAGGGTATGTCAGAACAGTCTAGATCCCCTTCCCAGAGTTTCTGAGGCAGGAAGTCTGAACGGACTCTGAGAATTTGCATCTCTAACAAGCTGATGCATCTCTAACAAGGTGATGCTGCTGATTCAGGCCGCACACTTTGAGAACTGCTGCTCTTTAGCCATGTCTCTCAAACTCAGAGTCCTGACTGTCTGAGAATCTAAGAGTGTCTTGAAAAGGGACCCTGGAGTTGTTTTAATCAATATGGTAAGGTGACAGACTCAGAGACAACTGCCTATGAAAGAAGAGTTTATTATTCACGGTTTACATCATGTCTGGCCAAACAGGAAATACTAGGACACAGAAGGAGTGAAGGGAGACCATGTGGCAAAGCCTTTTTATGGTTTTCACAAGAAAGGACGGATGAGCTTTGGGATTGGCTAGTTTAAATAATTTTAGTGGGCTCTGGGTTATAGGGGTGGTCCTCACTTGTCTGGTACCTGTCCTTGGGGAGATTTAGGGCAGGGAGAATATTGACATGGTGTGTGAGAGTTTGAGAAAGCAGTTGGTTGGGGGTAGGCATTTGCATATGAAGGGTGTACTTGAAGGTAAATTGTTTATTATCTTCAGGAATTAGTCAGCCCCAGAAGTTGCAGTCTATCAAGGATTAGCAAGGCCCCAAGATGTTAAAGGACTTCCCAGGTGGCACAGTGGTAGAGAATCTGCATGCCAATGCAGGAGACACAGGAGATGCAGTTTTGATCCCAAGGTCAGGAAGATCACTTGTAGAAGGAAATGGCAACCCACATCAGTATTCTTGCTTGGAAAATTTCATGGACAAAGGAGTCTGGTGTGCTACAGTTCGTGAAGTCACAAAAAGTTACATATGACTGAGCACACAAGATGTCCAAGCATTAGAAAATACAGACAATAAAAATATAATTTATACAAAGAAGAATTTTTTATTTTGTCTTTATTGTAATAATGCTCTTCTTTGAGAGGGTAGTGGGAACTTGTTGTGAAACCAAATCCTTTTCAGGTGATAATTCCCTTTCTAAAGATAGTTTCATAAAATGAGACTTGAGCTTATGAAATCATTGTCTCTGAAACAGGGGACAAAGGACCCTTGGAAATCCAAAAATATATTCTTAAGGGTTAAAGATAACTTTTTCTTAACCATTTGAAGGGCTCCTTACTTAACCGTGAGCAACATGTTGAAATGGCATCTCACTTTCCTCTACCCCAATACCCTCTTCAGCTGATGAACAGCAATTGTTACTTTTAAAAACTGCTTTCTATTTCATTTTTTCTGGAAAAATAGAAAAATACGTATCTTTTTATAAAACCATGCCATACTTTAAAATGGATTAAAATAGAAACTGGCATGGAATGAAGAAAACCAAGCTCTAAGTATAAAATTAAATATTTCAAACCAATTTGGTGTGCTTTCTTAAGAAAAGTTATAATAGGCTGAATATATCATCAAGGCACTTGAAATTACACTTATTGATACTATCGAAATCATAAGAACTTAACCCACCAAAAGTAGCAAGCAGCATGTGTCATTTCAAATATTTAAATAGTTTTGTAAAAGCTAATCTCTTAAAGACAACAGATAGGGAATCAACAACATAAAACAGTCATCAACTTATTCTCCCTACCAAGTCATTCCTTTCTCTTTTTATTTACTCACAAAACTTTTTATATACACGCAAGTGTGTGTGTGCATGTGTGTGTGCATGCATGAGTGCGTGCAGACGGTCATACATGCACAATGATTTGACTAAGGTACTCTGAAATATTACTTTCAGGAATGCTTACGTAGGTGACTCAACTGATTCAAGAATCAAGTAATTTCTTCTGTGTGACCAGGGTAGAGATATCTTTCATTGTGTCTCTGTACCAAGACAAATAGGAGAGAAATTCACTTTTCTCAGGGCAGAATCCAGTGTACTATGTGGTTAAAAGCAGCGTCATTTTTGTCAGTCTGCTACACACTGTTACTGCTCAATGAGCAGGCAGCTATTTATAAAGTGCCATTCTGCCCTAGCTGCATAGCGCTGGAAGAGTTTTCTGGGGAAAAAAAAAAGAAAAAATTACAGTTCCTTCCCAACTTTTTTCGGGTCATTGAAGCTGAGGTTTCAGTGATACTTGGAATCATTTCTGGGATGAAAAGTATAGAGAATTCCCCCAACAGAACTATCATAAAGTCTGGAAATGACTTCTGGCTGGGCTAGAGTTTTCACGAGGGATATAAAAAGCCTTTAGGGTGTGCTTAGTCGGCTGTAAGGGAAGCCATGCGCACCCCAGCAAAACAGAGCAGTACACAATGAAACATTTCATGGCCCACAAACTGTCCAGTACTAATTTGGATAACTGGGGCACTGAGTTTATTTTTCCTTATTTTATTTATTTTTCTTTTGCTAAAACTCAACGACCTGCTGAGGCACTTCTACCCTACCTTTAGCATTCTTTCTCAAGGTTTTCTCACATATCTTTCTCCTCAAACTCTTTTTTTCTCTGACCCTTTGCCCACATGACTGCCATTTCTTTCTTCTTCTCTTCTCCTATTATCAATCAGTAATTAGACAAATATTTAACTCTGTTGACTAAGTATTTCTTAATACTTGCTAGTTTACATGAGTAAGAAATAAAGAAACAGGACATACAGTTCCTGGCCTAAAGGAATCTATAAATTAAAATCTTCTACTACTAGGAATAGACTCTCCTTTTTCAATACCCATGAAGCCTGCCTTTCTGAAGACTAGAGTTATTAGCAAAAGCATCAGCCAGTAGCTTGCCTGGGGCAACCCTGCAAGGTAGAAAAGCTGCAAAGGTTGCCTCTGGTGACAGAAAGTTGAGAAGGATACAGAGGGTCACAAAAGCTAGAGGGCTGCATTCCCAGGAGGTAGTTGTGCCATCAGGAGCAGAAACACAGAAAGTCATTTGGAAATGAAGGAAATATTTTCCCTTGCTCAAATGAAGGTGGAATAGAAAACCAGAGAGAATTTTCAGATTAGAGTCAGCTACTGTCAAAGTAGGATCAGGGTAAAGTAGAGGAAAGGAACTTAAATTTATTGAAATCATACAATGAATCAGGCATTTATTAGGTGCTTTACAAACATAAAGGACTTCCCTGGTGGCTCAGATGGTAAAGAATCTGCCTGCAATGCGGGAGACCTGGGTTCAGTCCCTGAGTGGGGAAGATCCCCTGAGTGGGGAAGATCCCTTGGAGAAGGGAATGGCTACCCACTGTAGTATACTTGTCTGGAGAATCCCATGGACAAAGGAGCCTGGTGGGACTACAATCCATGAGGTCACAAAGAGTTGGACAAGACTGAGCGAGTAACACTTTCACTTTATATGCATGATCTCATTTACTCCTTTTAACAATCCTGTGGGCTAGCTATTACTAGTGCTATTCTGATTTGAAGAAATTGCCCAAGGTCATATCGTTAGAAAATGGTGGATTCAGGATTTGCATCAAGGTATTTCTGAGCACGGAGTCTGAGTGCTTTCCATCATGTCTTGCTGATGACCTAGTTTGAGACTGATCGGGATGTGCTGCAGGTATTTATGTCTGTCTTTCAAGCCAGATACTGTACACTTACATCAACTTGCATATCATCTTTCAGGGAAGTTTTGTGTGCACATGAATGTTTTATTGCTATTATTGTTATGATTCTAGAGGAAAATACCCATAGAACTTCAAATCACATATGACTCATTTCTTGACATACACTGTCACAAAGATTCCTTTTATGAAAATATTGAATGCAAGCTCTACAAATAAAGATTTTCCTACACATGCACTGTAGAATAATGCTTAAGCCAAAAAAGGAAAAATGGTGACCTTATTAACCCAGTTCCTTCCACATAAAATTCCCACAAACTGTCAGCATCCCACAGGATTCCACCCACATATCATATCCTAGTGCAATACTTTGAACAAAGACATTAATCTCAGTAAACTTCCATGTGGTTGTAGAAACCACCTTCAAGATAGAGAAGTTAGTTTCCTTATGGGCTCTGTAATTAGATGTAAAGCTGTACAAGTCTTCTTGTGCATATGAGGAGAATCTTGAATTTTGTATTTCAGGATCATGCATGGATAACATGGGCATGATTTCACTGAGTAGGCAAAGCTATCTTTGGAATCAGATGTAGTGATTTACAAAAAAATGGCATACACATGTTACCAACCAGACAAGCTGGGCCTATGGCAGATACCCCAGAAGGAGACCAACACTTTCTTCCAAGCTCAGAAGAAGTCTTAGTCCTTCTTCAGGCAGAGCACTTGTTGATTGGAGTGGTCTTTAGGTGAATGAATGAAACTGAAATCCATCTGCTGTCTGTGATCTAAAAATAACTTTTCTGGAAAAAGCAAATCACGTGGACATGATTCAAATGTACGCTCCTACTGTCTTTTAGAATGGGCTTCCCAGGTGGCTCAGAGGTAAAGAATCCTCCTGCCAACACAGCAGATACTCGTTACATGGGTTGGATCCTTGGGTCAGGAAGCTCCCCTGGGGGGAGGAAATGGCAATCCACTCCAGTATTCTTGCCTGGAGAATCCCATGGACAGAGGAGCCTGGCGGGCTATAGTCCATGGGGTTGCAAAGAGTTGGACATGACTGAGCACATACAGCACACACACTGTTTTTTAGAACCATGCCAAGCCTGTCTGGTTGATGAAACCTTCCTTTACAACCTCAACTATTCTAGACCTCCTACAGTGTATACTGTTTGAAACTTAGATTGGCATTTTACCAGAAATTGTTTTCTTATAGATATATGATTGATTGTAAACCCTTCACCACATCACCTCATAGCTCTCTGTTATGCTCTCATGTAGTGATGCGCTTTGCTTTTTTATTTCATTTTATTTATTTATTTATTTTTAAATTTTTATTTTTACTTTATTTTACTTTACAATACTGTATTGGTTTTGCCATACATTGACATGAATCCACCACGGATGTACATGCGTTCCCAAACATGAATCCCCCTCCCACCTCCCTCCCCATAACATCCCTCTGGGTCATCCGCGTGCACCAGCCCCAAGCATGCTGTATCCTGCATCAGAGATAGACTGGCGATTCGATTCTTACATGATAGTATACATGTTTCAATGCCATTCTCCCAAATCATCCCACCCTCTCCCTCCCCCTCTGAGTCCAAAAGTCCGCTATACACATCTGTGTCTTTTTTGCTGTCTTGCATACAGGGTCATCATTGCCATCTTTCTAAATTCCATATATATGTGTTAGTATACTGTATTGGTGTTTTTCTTTCTGGCTTACTTCACTCTGTATAATCGGCTCCAGTTTTAGAAGATGCTCAAAACCATGCATGATGATGTTAAGATAATGCTTGGTAGTGAGCATTTGGAAGTAGAAGTCATGGAATGACTAAGATGATGTCAATGGCCCAGCATCAGTTTAGTTCACCATTTACTGGAGAACAACTCAGTGTCTACTCTTACTGCTCCTGGGTGAGATCATTGCTTTGCACAGGAAAGGCAAAGTGTTTTTACAGAATGTATAGCTTTATTCTAAGCAAACAACAGTTTTATCCGAGGAAGAAAGAGGGAGATGGGCATAGAATCTTTCTATTGGTTGCTTTGTGTTGGAGAATAATGTCAACCATGTGTGACACGACCTCTCCCAGACAGCTAGATTCATAAGGATCATCCACTGATTTCTCGGGTGGAAAGAGATTTATGAAGTTCCTCCTTCTTGATGGCTTGCTCCAAGCAGTCCTTTGTTCTATCAAGTGTAACCAGAAGCCTGAACTAGAGGTCTTAACTGTTGAACCCTCTGTCCAGGGGGTGGTATCTTATTCTGTTGATCTTCCACGAGTCCTCCTAATTATCCTGTATTATCTGGGCTCTCTGTCTTGACATACGGATCCTACATAGTAGTATAGAGAGTTTTCCTTTGGTTACTTCCTTAGTTCTTAGCCTGTAATTAGCAGTTTTAGTTCTGCCAGTATCTTGGGCAATAAAATGAGGCATAATTATCACATACACATCATATATATCACATATCATATATGGGTATCTGTGTGTATTTATTCAAAGAACATTCTACTGTATAGTCTTTATACACAGCAATCTTTACTCAAACAATATCCCCACAGAAATTCTATACCAGCTCTATGGTCATTTCAAAGTTCTATGAGGGAGAAGGGCCTCTAATAAGTATGAATAATTGTGGTTCTCTGAAACCTTGTGCACCTCATGTAACATCTTTGTTGCATTATTGAAATAAATATCTAAGCACAGGCTAAGTACAGAGAACAATATAACCAACAAACAAGTATGTAGAACACATAATTGAATTTTGCCATTTGCTTCAGATTTTTTTTTAAAATAAAAGAACAAAATTATAGCAGAGTTGAAAGCGTCTGTGTATTCTTTCTCCAGTGCCATTTACTTTTTTCAGTCAGTTCAGTTCAGTTCAATTGCTCAGTCATGTCCGACTCTTTGCAACCCCATGAACTGCAGCACGCCAGGCTTCCATGTCCATGACTAACTCCCAGAGCTTACCCAAACTCATGTCCATTGAGTCAGTGATGCCATCTAACCATCTTGTCCTCTGTCGTCCCTTTCTCCTCTCACCCTCAATCTTTCCCAGCATCAGGGTCTTTTCAAATGAGTCAGCTCCTCACATCAGGTCGCCAAAGTATTGGAGTTTCAGCTTCAACATCAGTCCTTCCAATGAACACCCAGGACTGATCTCCTTTAGGATGGACTGGTTGGGTCTCCTTGCAGTCCAAGGGACTCTCAAGAGTCTTCTCCAACACCACAGTTCAAAAGCATCAGTTCTTTGGCACTCAGCTCTCTTTCAGTCCAACTCTCACATCCATACATGACCACTGGAAAAACCATAGATGGACCTTAGTTGACAAAGTAATGTCTCTGCTTTTGAATATGCTGTCTAGGTTGGTCATAACTTTCCTTCCAAGGAATAAGCGTCTTTTAATTTCATGGCTGCAGTCACCATCTGCAGTGATTTTGGAGCCTAGAAAAATAAAGTCAGCCACTGTTTCCACATCTATTTGCCATGAAGTGATGGGACCAGATGCCATGATGTTAGTTTTCTGAATGTTGAGCTTTAAGCCAACTTTTTCACTCTCCTCTTTCACTTTCATCAAGAGGCTCTTTAGTTCTTCTTCACTTTCTGCCATAAGGGTGGTGTCATCTGCATATCTGAGGTTATTGATATTTCTGCCAGCAATCTTGATTCCAGCTTGTGCTTCATCTAGCCCAGGGTTTCTCGTGATGTACTCTGCATAGAAGTTAAATAAGCAGGATAACAATATACAGCCTTGACATACTCCTTTCCCTATTTGGAATCAGTCTGTTATTTCATGTCCAGTTCTAAATGTTGCTTCCTGATCTGCATACAGATTTCTCAAGAGGCAGGTCAGGTTACTTTTTTAATGACATTCAATTAAATGCCATCTTAGTTGGATTCAATTTTGTATCCTTCTATCTTTCCAGTCTATGTTCTTATAACTCCATCACATATATATTCATGGTATATTTCATGTATATTCATATGTGAAAAGTGAAAGTTTTAGTTGCTCAGTTGTGTCCAACTCTTTGCTACCCCATGGACTGTAGCCTGCCAGGCTCCTCTGTCCATTGGATTTCCCAGGCAAAAATATTGGAGTGAGTAGCCAGTCCTTCTCCAGGGGATCTTCCCGACCCAGTGATTGAACCCAGGTTTCCTGCATTGCAGACAGATTCTTTACCGTCTGAGCCACCAGGGAAGCCCATATTCATATGTATGTTTAGATAAATGATATCATACTATTCACATAATTGCGCAATTTACTCTTTTATTTTAACATATCTCAGTATATTTTTGGTGAAGAATCAGTTCTTTTATAGGGCTTCCAAGGTGGTGCTAGTAGTAAAGAACCTGTCTGACAATTCAGGAGACATGAGAGACGTGGATTCGATCCCTGGGTTGAGAATATCCCCTGGATGAGGGCATGGCAATTCATTCCAGCATTCTTACCTGGAGAATCCCATGGACAGAGGAGCCTGGCAGGCTACGGTCCATAGGGTTGCAGAATTGGACACGACTGAAGTGACTTAGCATGCATGCTTGCATAGTTCATTTATAATGGCTATGTAGTACTTCATTATATGACTATATCCAAACTTGATAAACATTGACTTGTTACTAGCTTTTCTTATTATAACAATCCTATTACACACAACACATGTCTACTGGAACATAAGTGAAAGATGCTCTGGGATATATACTTAAAGTGGAATGCTAGGTATGTATATTTTCAACTTTGATATTAGTGCCAAATGCACTTGCTCCAATTTGTACTCTCATTAACAGTGTTTGAGTGTTCTCAGCTCACTGGAGATCCATCAACACTTGATATTTTCTGACTATTTATTTTTATTGCTCTGATGGTGTGAAATAGAAGCTAATATTTGTTTTCAGCTGCATGTTCCTCATTACTTAAAAGATTGAATCTCTTTTTATGTGTTTATTAAACATATAATAAACTTTGTGTTCTCTTCCATGAACTGCCTTTTTAATATCACTTCCTCCCATTTGTCTATTTCTAATTGATGTATTGATCTTCATGTATTCTGGATACCCATCATTTGATAGTTATACACATTGCAAATATAATCTCTCAAACAGTTGTTTAAGTTTTAGTGTCATTTATAGCATGATTTTTATATAGAAGCTTTACATTTTAATATAGTCTGGTTCATCAATATTTCCCTTTGTGATTTGTGCTTTTTGTAATCTATGCTAAGGACATGAAACTATTCTTCTACATTTTTCTTCCATAGTTTTAAAGTTTTGATTTCTGCATTCAGGCACATGGCAAATAAATGGGGAAACAGTGCAGACTTTATTTTGGGGGGCTCTAAAATCACTGCAGATTGTGACTGCAGCCATGAAATTAAAAGACGCTTACTCTTTGGAAGGAAAGTTATGACCAACCTAGACAGCATGTTAAAAAGTTGAGACATTACTTTGTCAACAAAGGTCCATCTCATCAAAGTTATGGCTTTTGTAGTAGTCATGTGTGGATGTGAGATTTGGACTATAAAGAAGGCTGAGTGCCAAAGAATTGATGATTTTGAACTGTGATGTTAGCGAAGACTCTTGAGAGTCCCTTGGACTGCAAGGAGACCCAACCAGAAATTTCCCAGAAAATTTCTAGAAATTTCTTGAGTTTCCGTTAGAGTTTTACTCTTTTATATGAAATTCAAAATCAGTTTGTTAAATTCCATAAAATATTCTGGTAAATTTTAATTGAAATTCCATCTGCTTAGAGACTAAGTTGGTGATGATTGACAATCTTAAAATATTGAATCTTCCCATTAATCTCCATTAATCTAAGTCTTTGTTTTTCAACATTTTGCAAAAGCATTTGATGTATTTCCCCATAAAAGTCTGTACATCATTTGTTATGGTTATTTCTAGTTAGTGGATAGTTTTTTTTTTGTGGCTGTAAATGAGATTTTTGGGGAGTTTGGGATTGACATATACACACTGCTATATTTAAAACGGAATACCAAACAAGGGCCTACTGTATAGCCAGGGAACACTGCCCAATACTGTGTAATAACTTAAGTGGGAAAAAGAGTTTGAAAAATAATGTGTATTCATGCTCAGTTGTGTCTAGCTCTTTGGGGCCCCATGGACTGTAGCCTGCCAGGCTCCTCTGTCCATGGGATTTCCCAAGCAAGAATACTGGAGTGGGTTGCCATTTCCCAGCAAAAGCATAGATACATGTATGTTTATAACTGAATCATTTTGCTGTACACCTGAAACTAACACAACATTGTTAATCAACTATGCTGCAATATAAACTTAAAAAATATGTTAAAACTTAAAAAAATGAGATTTTTTTCTATTATCTAATTTGTTATTACTGATATATAGGAATTTCATTATTATTTTTATGTAGACCTTATGACCAGCAATTTTTGACTGTGTTATATACATAATCATGCTGTTTGCAAATAACAACAAAATTTGCTCCTTTATTTCCAATATAGTTTTATTGCATCATCTAGAAATATCAAGTATAATATGAATATTAGAGATAATAGGTCACATCCTTCTCCAATTCTCACTAATAGGTAAGAGTACAAAGTTAAGTCATGAAGAATGACTCTCCATATCTTTAGTTGATGACTCTCTAAATCTCCATATCTTTAGTTAGAGTAAGGGAATTTCCTTCTTTATCTAGTTGTCTGAAGGTTATCCACCTCTTAGGACACACTGTGTTGCAGGTAGTACAGTACCCTGGCCCATTCTTCTCAATTAAGGACCAACTCATTGCCCAATTCACACTGTCTTCATTCCAAACTTTTGCAGATTTGACATAGACAATTATTTTTGCTGATTTTCATAATGTTCTCAAGTCTCTCTGTTTAACAACTTTATTGAGGTATGACCTCCACACATAAAATCCACCTGCCATAGGTATATGACTTTATGATTTATAGTAAGTTTATTCAGTGGAAGAAACATTTTTATAATCCAATCTTAGAACAATTCCATTATCTCCCAAAGTTCCAGCCTATGGATATACAAATGCAAACTACCTGGAATTTGGCTTAGTCAGGGTCATCAAGATTTTTAGTGTTTTCAGCTTTAGCTCTAACATTAAAATTTTTTATCTATTTTGAGTTAATTCTTGTTTATTGTAGGGGCAAGGATTTAAGTTCTTTTTAAAATTGAAATATGGATATCTAATAGTAATATTTGTTGAAAGACTATCCTTTCCTACTGGGGTGCTTTGGCATCTTAGATGAAAATCAATTTATTATAAATGTTTGGGTCTATTTCTAGACCCTCTATTTTTTAAAAATCAATTTATATGTCTATCCTTAAGCCCATGCCACATAGTAACATATAGTAAGGCTTGAGAGCTGGTAGGTAGTCTTTCAACTTGATTCTTCCATTTCAAAATTGTTTTGGCTGTTCCAGATTATTTTCATTTCCATTTGCATACACACTTTATCACCAGCTTGTCAATTTCTACCAAACTAAAAAACCTGCTGGAATTTTGTTGAGTTGGTAGATCCATTTGAGGGTAATTTCTGTTTTGACAACATTGAATTTTTCAATCAAAGGATATGGTACCACTCTCCATTTCAGTTCAGTTCAGTTCAGTTCAGTTCATTTCAGTTGCTCAGTCGTGTCCGACCCTTTGCGACCCCATGAATTGCAGCACGCCAGGCCTCCCTGTCCATCACCAACTCCCGGAGTTCACTCAAATTCACATCCATCAAGTCAGTGATGCCATCCAGCCATCTCATCCTCGGTCGTCCCCTTCTCCTCCTGCCCCCAATCTCTCCTAGCATCAGAACCTTTTCCAATGAGTCAACTCTTCACATGAAGTGGCCAAAGTACTGGAGTTTCAGCTTTAGAATCATTCCTTCCAAAGAACACCCAGGGCTGATCTCCTTCAGAATAGACTGGTTGGATCTCCTTGGATCTCTTGGATCTCTCTCCAAGAGACTCTCAAGAGTCTTCTCCAACACCACAGTTCAAAAGCATCAATTCTTCGGCACTCAGTTTTCTTCACAGTCCAACTCTCACATCCATACATGACTACTGGAAAAACCATAGCCTTGACTAGATGGACCTTTGTTGGCAAACTAATGTCTCTGCTTTTGAATTTGCTATCTAGGTCGTTTAGGCCTTCTTTAAATTTTTCCTTTTATTGAGATATTATTGACATATAACATATTTAAATTTAAGGTATACAATGTGATGATTTCCTATAAATATATATTACACAGAGCTGTCCTGGTGGCTCAGACCATAAAGAATCTGTCTTTAATACAGGAGACCCAATTTTGATCCCTGGGTCTGGAAGCTCCCCTGAAGAAGGGAAATGGCTACCCACTCCAGTATTCTTGCCCCGAGAATTCCATGGACAGAGGAGCCTGGTGGGCTACAGTCCAAGGGATCGGACACATCCGAGGGACTAACACTTTCACTTCATGTATTACACAATGATTACCACAATAGTTAACTCCTCTATCTCCTCACACAATTGCCTCTGTGTGTGTGTTTGTGTGTGTGTGTTGGGGGGGGGGGTGATAATATTTCAGATCTACTCTCAATAACCTTCAAGTATAAAATATATGAATTTAAATTAGTGTCCCAATGCTGTGCATTAAATCCCCAGAACTTATTCATCTTATAGCTGGGAGTTTGTATCCTTTGATCAGCATCTCCCTAGTTTCCCCACCCCCTAGTCCCTGGCAGCCAACATTTTACTCTCTATTTCTATGAGTTAAGCATTTTAGATTCTGTGTATTAGTGAGAACATACAGTATTTGTTTTTCTCTGTCTGACTTATTTCACTTAGCATAATGCCCTCAAGCTTCATCTATGTTATTGCTAAAGGCAGGATTTCCTTCTTTTAATGTCTGAATAATATTACATTCTGTATATACCATATTTCTTTATCTATTTGTTTGTTGTCAGACACCTAAATTGTTTCCATGTTTTGCCTATTGTGAATGATGTTCCAATGAAGATGGATGTTCAGATATCTCTTTATGATAGTGATTTCATTTTCTCCATATATATACCCAGAAGTAAGATTGCTGGATATAAGGTAGCTCTATTTTTATTGTTTGAGGAAAAACCACATTCTTTTCTATAGTGGCTGTAACAATTTACATTCCAACCAATAGTGTACAAGGGCTCCTTTTTCTTCATGTGCTTGCTAATATTTGTTTTCTCTTGTCTTTTGATAATAGTCATTCTAGCAGATGTCAGGTGATACCTCATTGTGATTTTGATTTACATTTCTGTAATAATTAGAGATGTCAAACATCTTTTCATGTACCTGTTTAGGCCTTTTAAAATTAATATCAGCAGTTTTATAATTCTTAGTGTAAAGATTTTGTGGAATGTTTATGTCCTTCACCCCAAGATTCATATGCTGAAATCTTAATCCCCAAGGTGCCTTTGGGAGGTGATTAAGTCTTGAGGGTGAGCTCTCATGAATGAGATTTGTGTCTTTATAAAAGAGCAAAGAGATCACTTGCCCCTTCTTCCACGTGAGGACACAGCCCAAAAGATGGCCCTCTGTGAATCAGGAAGTGGGCCCTCACCAGACGCTAAATCTGCCAGTGTCTTGATCTTGGACTTCCCAACCTCCAAAAAAAAAATTTCTGGTGTTTATAAGCCACCCAATATATAGTGCTTTGTTAGAGCAGCCAAAACAAAGATATACCTTTTTTTGTTATATTTAGTTATTTTTAATACTATTGCAAGTGGAACTAGTTTTAAAATTTATCTTTGAATAATTCTTTGCTATAATACAAAAATGCAATGATTTAATGGGCTTCCTGGGTGGTTCTGTGGTAAAGAATCTGCCTGCAATGCAGGAGATGCCAGTTACACGGGTTTGATCCTTGGGTCAGGAAGATTCTGTGGAGAAGAGAATGGCTACCTACTCCAATATTCTTGCCTAGAGAATTCCATGGAAAGAGGAGCCTGGTGGCCTACAGTCCATGAGGTCACAAAGAGTTGGACACAACTGAATGACTGAGTATGCACACATACAATGATATAATGCTGTATCCTGTGACTCTGCTAAAGTTTCTTACTAGTTCTAGTAGTTTTTTTGGTTCCTTAGGATTCTCTACATACATGATTATTTCATCTGTGAATAAGAATAATTTTCCTTTCTCTTTTCTTCCCTATATGCTTTTATTATCTATACTCAGGCTTAATTGCATTGGCTAGAATCTCCAGTGTAATGTAGAATAGAAGTAGGGACATATTTATATTTGCCTTATTTTTGATTTTGAGGTGAAAGCATTAAATCTTTCACCATTAGTATGATTTTAGTGTTAAGTGTTTCATTGATGTCTTTTATCAGGATGAGGAAATTTCCTTTTATTTCTAGTTTATTGGGTTCTTTGTAATCATGATAGGTTTTAAATTCTATCAAATATTTTTTCTCATTCCTTGAGACGATAACATTTTTGTTCCTCCGTCTATTAAGATGGTGTCTTATATTAACTGTTTTTCAGGCTTTGTGTCAACCTTGCATTCCATAAACCCCTCTCAGTCAAGGCATATAATGCTTTTAATATGTTGCTACATTCAATTTCTTAATATATTTCTATATATCCTATGTATTCCTAAATACAGATTTGTGAGAAATATTTGGCATAAATATTTGTAGTTTTTTTTTCTTGTGGTATATATTACTGGCAATAAGGGGTTCATGATCTGAGCCACAGTCAGCTCCCAGTCTTGTTTTTGTTGACTGTATAGAGCTTTTCCATCTTTGGCTGCAAAGAATATAATCAATCTGATTTTGGTGTTGACCATCTGGTGATGTCCATGTGTAGAGTCTTCTCTTGTGTTGTTGGAAGAAGGTGTTTGCTATGACCAGTGCATTTTCTTGGCAAAACTCTATTAGCCTTTGCCCTGCTTCATTCTGTACTCCAAGGCCAAATTTGCCTGTTACTCCAGGTGTTTCTTGACTTCCTACTTTTGCATTCCAGTCCCCTACAATGAAAAAGGACATCTTTTTTTGGTGTTAGTTCTAAAAGGTCTTGTAGGTCTTCATAGAACCATTCAACTTCATCTTCTTCAGCATTATTTGTTGGGGCATAGACTTGGATTACTGTGATATTGAATGGTTTGCCTTGGAAAAGAACAGAGATCATTCTCTCATTTTTGAGATTGCATCCAAGTACTGCATTTCACACTCTTTTGTTGACCACGATGGCTACTCCATTTCTTCTAAGGGATTCCTGCCTGCAGTAGTAGATATACTGGTCATCTGAGTTAAATTCACCCATTCCAGTCCATTTTAGTTCGCTGATTCCTAGAATGTCGACATTCACTCTTTCCATCTCTTGTTTGACCACTTCCAATTTGCCTTGATTCATGGACCTGACATTCCAGGTTCCTATGCAAGGCTATGGTTTTTCCAGTGATCATGTATGGATGTGAGTGTTGGACTGTGAAGAAAGCTGAGTGCCGAAGAATTGATGCTTTTGAACTGTGGTGTTGGAGAAGACTCTTGAGAGTCTCTTGAACTGCAAGGAGATCCAACCAGTCCATTCTGAAGGAGATCAGTTCTGGGTGTTCATTGGAAGGAATGATGCTAAAGCTGAAACTCCAGTACTTTGGCCACCTCATGTGAAGAGTTGACTCATTGGAAAAGACTCTGATGCTGGGAGGGATTGGGGGCAGGAGGAGAAGGGGATGACAGAGGATGAGATGGCTGGATGGCATCACCGACTTGATGGATGTGAATTTGAGTGAACTCCGGGAATTGTTAAAGGACAGGGAGGCCTGGTGTGCTGTGATTCATGGGATCGCAGAGTCGGACATGACTGAGCGACTGAACTGAAGTGAAGTGAGTGTAGCGATAATTTTTGTCTTCAAAGATGCAATTCTTGGTTTCAATGATTATCTGTATTGTTTTTCAGTTTTCTCTTTTTACTGATTTCTGCTCTTGCCTTTATTATCATCTACTTACTTTGGATTTGAGTTCTAGGGGTCATTTCTGTTTCTGTGTAGCTTAGTGGCTAGTCACTGATTTGGCCAAATGTTATGCTGAAACATCTCAAGCCTGTGAGATTCCTACCTTCTGCTAATTGATTTGTGTGTGGGTTAGGTTATGCACTCAAATTTGCTACTAATTTTCAATTCTTCCTTGGCTTTTACCCTTTGCTCAGTTCTCTTGGGTTTCCTCTGTTCATGTGTGTAGCTCTTCAGATAGCCATATATGCGGCAATCTTATCTCAGCCCTTTATGGCTCTTTTACCTAGATCTCCCTGTTAAATTTTTGGCTTATTTGTTACTCACTCCAACCAGGATTTCAACCTCATGCCAAAAATGCTGTAAATTCTCATTTGTTTTCTATCAAATTTGTTGGTGGTAGCTTATTTTTTAAATTAATATATTTATTTTAATTGGAGGCTAATTACTTTACAATATTGTAGTGGTTTTGCCATACATTGACATGAATTAGCCATGGGTGTACATGTGTTCCTCATCCTGAAACCCCCTCCCACCTCCCTCCCCATCCCATCCTTCAGGGTCATCCCAGTGCACCAGCCCTGAGCACCCTGTCTCATGCATCGAGCCTGGACTGGTGATCTGTCTCTCATATGATAATATACATGTTTCAGTGCTAGTCTCACAAATCATCCCACCCTTGCCTTCTTCCACAGAGTCCAAAAGACTGCTCTTTACATCTGTGGTAGCTTATTGAACCATGATTAAACTCATCCCAAATTGAGTCTTCACCCTCTAGCAGCAGAACCATTGGTTTTCATGGCCAGCTGCATGCTGGCAAAATTAAGCTCTTACCAATGAAGCTGGGAGCAGTGTATATGTAAGCAGACCCAGGAATGAAAACCACAGACATCTGCTGTTCATTTTTAAAATTTTATTTATTTATTTTAATTGGAGGATAATTACAATATTGTCATTGTTTTTGCCATCATCAACATGAATTGGCCATAGGTATACATGTGTCCCCCCCATCCTGAACCCCACTTCCACCACCCTCCCCATCCTGACTTCTGCAATTCTTACTTAAAGCTCAAGCAATTTCTGAAGAATAAACGCTTCTCAAGTTGTTTTCTGCCTTTGGACGATTCCAAAGCTCCAAAATGCTTGTTTCCGACACATCTGCTCAGTTTTATGCTTGTTCTTTGTTGAAAGGATTCACCAAATGTCTTGATACCTTCACACCATAACCTGAAGTGTCTGCCTTGTTTTCTTCTTAGTAACATTCTTAAGGTTGCTTATAGTCTTTCCTATGCTTTCTGGTGCCAGAAATATCAGAAAAATCTGGATCTCACCTCTTGGTTTAACTGGACTTCTGGTGCTCTTAGCCCAGCAATTCATTGTCTTGAACAGACCTTCCATCTGACTATCCTCATCCTCATCATGGAGCCTGGAAGCTCAGTTCTAACAGAATGAAATTTTCCCTGCATAGAATGAGTTTTCACACAAATCTTCTGTATGATAATAGGATCATTTACATATCCAATTAGTTAAAAAAATTTATTTTATCTGAAGCAATCTAAAATTTAAAACAATGTAAAATTTGGAACAATTGCATTAAGACTGGAAATCTGGCAATCCTAGGTATAAATAGGAGACAGATTGTTTACTTGGATTATAAAGAGAACATAAAATTTGGGGTTGAGTAATTTACAAGAAGCTTTAAACAATGAGTGCTAATCAGCACAGGTCTATAAAGTTGTTTATACAAATCTCAATTCACAAGGCAAAAAGGTCTCCACTGTGTCTGCCAAGGGTGTTCCATGAATCCCAAGCAGTCCAGGCAGATAATATTTACTATTACCCTTAAGCAAGTTAGAAAAGAAATGAGACCAGAAAAGTTATTTTGAAGATGGTTACTGTAGAATAAGAGAGGGCTTTGAAACCAATTGTAAGTTGTTGTATCATGCTGGGTTTTACCAGTGAACAATTATCTTAATTTGAGAGAGGCAATATTGTATGCTATCAATACATTTTACAGCATATTCTTTGGAATCAAACACATTTAAATATAGTAGGGAACAAAAAAATTTCCCTGCCTAGATTTTCCTGCTAACATCATCTTTAGATAACTGATATTTTTGTGCAGGGCATCTTGTAACCCCACTCACAGAGATCTATATTTACCTGCAATTCACAACTAAGGGGAACTTTAGGTCTGACAAAGTTTAAAATTCCAAGGATCACAACAGGCCAAGAATTCCCTTTTTCAAGGGGTGGTGGGATAGCGTCCTGGCAGTAACAAGACTATAGGTAATCACCTCTCAGTTCCCACAGTCTTGTGGATCCCACCAGGATGCTACTGAAATCAGAAGCAAGGTTTGTCTGGGCTAGCTTGGGGTTATAGACCAGGTCAGAGGTAGATGAGTGATATAGAAATGGAGAGTTGGGGAAGCTTCCAAGACTGGGGAGAAGAGCTATTTTAAAATGTTTCTTGAAGGCAGTAGCTGAGGACAAAAGACAAACTCAGATCAGAAAATGTGTTTTTTAAATAACTGGTACTATAAAATTTTAGTATCTAATTACAGAAATCAGAATAAAAGTGACTCAGCACTCCTTAAAAGATGGGACTTTGATTCATAGGAATAACATAGATTCTAGGGTCAGATAAGGGTTCAAATCCTGATTCTATCACTTACTAGCTATGTAACCTTGGGAAAGTTATCTGACTTTCCTGAGCCTCCATTTTCTTGGGGATAGAATGGAGGCAACAATATCTATGCTACAGGGTTGCTATGGGAAGTAAGTATAAGTTCATAGTCTCTATCTGGCACTTGATAGGTAGTTGGTGATTATGTGATGCATTTTTGTTTCCTCCACAGCATAGCACCTAACTCAGCAAGCTATATAGAAATATGTAACAGCAAATGTTTCTTGAACTGAAAAATTGATATTTGTTCTGTATTTCTTCTTCAGGCTGTTTTATTCACTGCTGTAATATGTAGCCTCATGATGATCATCCAGGTGATGTAAATTGGTGGACAATTTGTGGGCTGTTATATTTTCAGAACCTATCTATGATCTGGAAAAGATTCATGAATTCAAATTAAGTGAAAGGTCATTGTCTTTACCATCTCACTGATGAATATTCTAGCAGTCAATTCTATCAGGAAATGGTATAAATTTCCTCCCTGATATTTACCTTACTGTGTGCTATATCGTACAGGCAAATGTATAGCTCTCCAAGTTAGATTTCCAATTTGTTCTTGAGAAAAACAGCGAATTACAAAGTGACTCAGTCAGTTTTACCATTAAAGAAGTTATTTTCTGGTTACCTTGTTAATGGAACATTTGCTTAATCAAAATAAGTAAATAAATAAAAGCCTCCCTATGACCTAAAAAGTATCGTAGGCTTAATCTTGCACTAATTACAGCTGGATTTTCTGAAGTCATTTCAAAAATACATGTAAACTCTCACAGTGTGCAAAGAATTGTGGTGGGGGCTACAGGGAAAAAAACATACATAAGAGGCATTCTCTACTTTCAAAGGGCCTTGTATCAGAGAGAGGTATAAAAACAACTGTCACATGAGACAAAATATTATTAGGTGGCTTAAGAGAGGCACAGTGTACTTTAGGAACATGAAAGACGGGGTGATTGATTTAGGAACTATGAAAACTCCAGGAGGAAATGGGACCTAACTTCAATTCCTGAAACAATCTGAGACCTTCCTAAGCTTTGTCGGCTACAGAAACTAGTGCATTTTATGTAAATCTTACATCCATCTTGGATGGAATTACTTGTAATTTTGTGACTTTGCAAACAAGCCTGATCCCCAGCTTTGACATATAACTTCAACAAACACCTACTTTCTTTCTTAAGCTTCGCCTATCCCTCCCTTCCATAAGCTGGCACGTTTCAGGAGACCAATCCTAAATGTCCCAGCCTCTCGGCTTCTGATTCAAGTCAAAATCTATTATATGGAGTTTGTATTTTCTAAGGGTATAGAGTTACAAATTGGATCTCTATTCTTCACAACCTATTTTGCCTCATAAAATATCAAATTTATTGATAAAACAAATTTCAAAAAGAAAACACAAATATATGTGACTTTGAAATATAAATATTTATAAGTTATGTAAAATGAAACACTTATAAAAGCTCTATTTTAAATGCTCTTTTGGAGGATTTTTCTGGGAAGTAAGTTAAATCTTCTTAAAATAAATATGTAATGAAGTTTGGATTGAAGACCCCTTCTTTTTTATTTCTTGGTAAATCTCCTTCTAGTAAGCCTAGACATTCATAATTGGGGTCATCTGTCTCAAATTTTTTTTCTTGCTGATTTGTTGTGGATAAATGCTTCTAAAAATCTCTGAAAGGCAAATGCTAGTGGGAGGCAGTTTCCATGGTGACTTCAGAGTTTGTATTGTTGTTTTTAGACATCAGAATATCGGAGTTGCTTTTGCTTGTTACTGTGCACATCTGACTCATGGTAAGAAACGGTACAAGGTGAGGAGAGTGTGGCCAGTCCAATAGTCTGGGCCTCCTGTGTTATAGATTTAGAACCTTTGTGTCTCTCAAGTCTATGTGTCTAACTGTTTCCTCTGATGCTGAATCTGATCTGGGGTAGATACTTAGAAACCCAGATGAGTACAACAGAGAGATACACAGATAGCCTACACAGAGGAGTTGGGGGAAGGGTTTCCACAACAAGTGAATGAAAGTTGATGAAAGTATTTTAATAAAGCAGAACATACAGTACTTTTTCCTTGACAAACTCATTCTTTCTCTATGCAAAACTCTCCTAATGTTTAAAGTAAAAGGAGAAAGAGAAGCGACTTCTTTCAAAGTCAAATTTAAATTCATTTTCCTTTATCATCATAATGGACAAATTTATAAAATATTAATATTAATAGGATGAGAGTCTGTACATTATACATCTGTGGTAACTTCATTTACATTAAGACAGGCAATATACCCTTATGGAATTTAGAACTCTATTTTTCTTTTGCTACAAAAGTCATCTTAATTTATGTAGTAGAAAATTCAACCTTGCCCAAAGAGAAGTCTGCCCTTTGTCCTATTGCTCCTAGAAAGCAATGTCTAATCCCAAGAAGGTCTTGCCTTGATAAAAACGTCTTTGTTATTCTGGGGGCTTGCCACTTCTGATAGTCTAATAATGTGATTTAGGATAGGGCCTTTGAGTCATGTAAAATCAGCTAGACCTATCAAGGGGATGGAGACTGAGGTCAGCCAGGTAAGTAGAAAATAAGATATCTGTGACTGAGCGCCAATAAAAACCTTGAACATGAAGGCTCAGATGAGTTTCCCTGTTGGCAATATTCCACGTGTATTGTCACACATTGTTATCAGGAAAGTGAGCACTGTCTTTGAGTGCACTGGGAGAGGACAGTCAGAATCTCTGCATGTAGAACTTTACTGAACTCTGCCCCTTTTATGTCTCTTCCTTGGCTGATTTTAATCTGTATCCTTTCACTATAATAAACTGTGAGTTTATTATAATAAGGAGCTTTCAGTGAATTCTGTGAGTCCTATTAGCTAATTATAAAAGGCTTGCAGGGTGGTGGTCCCCTGAACTTACAAATGGTATCAGGAGTGAGGGTGGACTGGGGGACTGTTCCCTATGTTGGCACAGTTCAGTTCAGTCCAGTCGCTTAGTCATGTTCGATGCTTTGCGACCCCATGAACTGCAGCATGCCAGGCCTCCCTGTCCATCACCAACTCCAGGAGTTTACCCAAACTCATGTACATTGAGTCAGTGATGCCATCCAACCATCGCATCCTCTGTCATCCCCTTCTCCTGCCCTCAATCTTTCCCAATATCAGGGTCTTCTCCAATGAGTCAGCTCTTTGCATCAGGTGGCCAAAGTATTGGGTTTGAGCTTCAACATCAGTCCTTCCTGAACACCCAGGACTGATCTCCTTTATGATGGACTGGTTGAATCTCCTTGCAGTCCAAGGGACTCTCAAGAGTCTTCTCCAACACCACAGTTCAAAAGCATCAATTCTTTAGTGCTCAGCTTTCATTACAGACCAAATCTCACATCCATACATGACTACTGGAAAAATCATAGCCTTGACTAGACAGACCTTTGTTGACAAAGTAATGTCTCTGCTTTTAAATATGCTGTCTAGGTTGGTCATAAGTTTCCTTCCAAGGAGTAAGCAACTTTTAATGTCATGGCTGCAGTCACCATCTGCAGTGATTTTGGAGCCCCCCAAAATAAAGTCAGCCAGTGTTTCCACTGTTTCCTCATCTATTTGCCATGAAGTGATGGGACCGGATGCCATGATCTTAGTTTTTGAAATGTTGAGCTTTAAGTCAACTTCTTCACTCTCATTCACCTTCATCAAGAGGCTCTTTAATTCCTCTTCAGTTTCTGCCATAAGGGTGGTGTCATCTGCATATCTGAGGTTATTGATATTTCTCCCAGCAATCTTGATTCCAGCTTGTGTTTCCTCCAGCCCAGCTTTTCTCACAATGTACTCTGCAAATAAGTGACATAAGCAGAATGACAATATACAGCCTTGACATATCCCTTTTCCTATTTCGAATCAGTCTGTTGTTCCATATCCACCTCTAACTGTTGCTTCCTGACCTGCATACAGGTTTCTCAAGAGGCAGGTCAGGTGGTCTGGTATTCCCATATCTTTCAGAATTTTCCACGGTTTATTGAGATCCACACAGTCAAAGGCTTTGGCATAGTCAGTAAAGCAGAAAGAGATGTTTTTCTGGAAGTATTTTGCTTTTTTGATGATCCAGCAGATGTTGGCAATTATATTTTTGGTTCCTTTGCCTTTTCTAAAACCAGTTTGAACATCTGGAAGTTCATGGTTCACGTATTGCTGAAGCCTGGCTTGGAGAATTTTGAGCATTACTTTACTAGCATGTGAGATGAGTGCAATTGTGCAGTAGTTTGAGCATTCTTTGCCATTGCCTTTCTTTGGGACTGGAATGAAAACTGACCTTTTCCAGTCTTGTGGCCACTGCTGAGTTTTTCAAATTTGCTGACATATTGAGTGAAGCACTTTTACAGCATCATCTTTTAGGATTTGAAATAGCTCTACTGGAATTCCATCACCTCCACTAGCTTTGTTTGTAGTGATGCTTCCTAAGGCCCACTTGACTTCACATTCCAGGATGTCTGGCTCTAGGTGAGTGATCACACCATTGTGGTTATCGGGTCATGAAGATCTTTTTTGTACAATTCTTCTGTGTATTCTTGCCACCTCTTCTTAATATCTCCTGCTTCTGTTAGGTCCATACCATTTCTGTCCTTTATTGAGCCCATGTTTGCATGAAATATTCCCTTTGTATCTCTAATTTCCTTGAAGAGATCTCTACTCTTTCCCATTCTATTGTTTTCCTCTATTTCTTTGCAGTGACCAATGAGGAAGGCTTCCTTATCTCTCTTTGCTATTCTTTGGAACTCTGCATTCAAACTGGTATATCTTTCCTTTTCTCCTTTTCTTTTCACTTCTCTTCTTTTCACAGCTATTTGTAAGGCCTCCTCAGACAGCCATTTTGCTTTTTTGTATTTCTTTTTCTTGGGGATGGTCTTGCTCCCTGTCTCCTGTACATTGTCATGAACCTCCATCCATAGTTCATCAGGCACTCTGTCCATCAGATCTAGTCCCTTAAATCTATTTCTCACTTCCACTGTATAATCATTCTGACAGAATGTGGTCCACTGAAGAAGGAAATGGCAAACCACCTCAATATTCTTGCCTTGAGAACCCCATGAACAGTTTAAAAAAGCAAAAAGATAGGACACTGAAAGATGAACTCCTCAGGTTGGTACATGCCCAATATGCTACTGGAGATCAGTGGAGAAATAACTCCAGAAAGAATGAAGAGATGGAGCCAGAGAAGAAACAACACCCAGTTGTGGATGTGACTGGTGATAGAAGCAAGGTCTGATGATGTAAAGAGCAATATTGCAGAGGAACCTGGAATGTTAAGTCCATGAATCAAGGCAAATTGGAAGTGGTCAAACAGGAGATGGCAAGAGTGAATGTCGACATTCTAGGAATCAGCAAACTAAAATGGACTGGAATGGGTGAATTTAATTCAGGTGACCAGTATATCTACTACTGTGGGCAGGAATCCCTTAGCAGAAATAGAGTAGCCATCATAGTCATCAAAAGAGTCCGAAATGCAGTACTTGGATGCAGTCTCAAAAATGACAGAACGATCTCTGTTGATTTCCAAGGCAAATCACTCAATATCATGGTAATCCAAGTCTATGCCCTGACCAGTAATGCTGAAGAAGCTGAAGTTAAATGGTTTTATGAAGACCTACAAGACCTTTTATAACTAACACCCAAAAAAGATGTTCTTTTCATTATAGGGGACTGGAATGCAAAAGTAGGAAGTCAAGAGACACCTGGAGTAATAGGCAAATTTGGCCTTGGAGTATGGAATGAAGCAGGGCAAAGGCTAATAGAGTTTTGCCAAGAGAACACACTGGTCATAGCAAATACCCTCTTCTAACAACACAAGAGAAGACTCTACACATGGATATCACCAGATGACCAACGCCGAAATCAGATTGATTATATTCTTTGCAGCCAAAGATGGAGGAGCTCTATACAGTTAGCAAAAATAAGACCGGGAGCTGACTGTGGCTCAGATCATGAACTCCTTATTGCCAAAGTCAGACTTAAATTGAAGAAAGTAGGGAAGACCGCTAGACCACACCGGTATACCCCAAATCAAATCCCTTATGATTGTACAGTGGAAGTGAGAAATAAATTTAAGGGACTAAACCTGATAGACAGTGCCTGATGAACTATGGACGGAGGTTCCTGACATCTTGGCAGAATTTTAGTTAAATTAGGTTATTAAAACGTGGAGAAGTTTGTGAAGTTCCCTCCTGTTACAAGCTGGGGTCCCCAAGAAACACATCTTGAGACTCTGAGATCTGTGTGCAGACGATTTATTAGGGATTGTTCTAGGAAAATCTACTGCGACAGAGCAAGGGAAGCAGAGTTCGACACAGGGAAATGTCACAGCATGAGGTCTCAGCTGCTCCCTGCAGAAGCGTTGGAGCTGGGATTGCTTTTTGGATTCAGAATGAACTGAGGCAAATGGACTGGGTCTTTATATGAATTGTTGTCACCTCTTTCACTCTCAACCAATTATTAGGTATATATTACACCCAGGAAGGGTGTGTGACTTTTAAGGAGGTAGCAAGCATTAGCTGAACGAAGGGCCTGGGGAGAGATTCAGTTGTGAGTCAGCAGCAGCCAGCTCTCCTAGTAGCTAGAAAAATGAGTGCCTCGGCCATAAAGAGAAGATCTAGATGTGGCAACAGATTATCACCTCCGTTTTTAATTTTCTCCAGGTTCTATTGAGTGGCTGTTAGGGTCAGGGACAACTTAATTGACTAATTTTATGAGATGAAGATCACAAAACATGGTATAGGTGACTGTGTTCTTCAGAAAACTTCATGTACCGTTAGATGTCCCTACACAATAAAATACTTGAGGAGAGATTGTTGCAATTCAAAGAGATGATGGAAGTCTGGGGAAGCAAAGACAGAGAAATGTAAAAATGTAAAGAATGTAAAAAACAAATCCCAAACAAAGTGCAATCAGAAATGAGTAGAAGACATCACCGATGTTATCATGTGTGTTTGTGGAGAAAACAGTCTGGAATTTTACAACAGTTCAATGACAGCAGATGCTGTCAGTGCCTTGCCCATGTTCCCTATGTCTATCCTGAAGAGTTCCCTACATATAGTTTTCTGTGTCTCTAGTGAGGGTGTTTCTCTCACCACTTTGACCAGAACTTGAGACAGTCCGAAAGTAACACAGTGCTAAAGTCACAAGGGTGCCCCACAACTGATGTGGGTGGAAGTTACTGGGTACGTACCCCAGCTTCCTTGATCTTCAAAGGTCTATTTTGGAAACCTGTGCTAAACTGCCCTGTTCAATATGGTAGCCACCAGCCACATGTGGCTCTTCAGTATTTTAAATATTTAGTTATCTTTATTTTTGGCTGTACTTGTTCTTTGTTGCTGAGCACGGGCTTTATCTAGTTGTGGAGAGTGGGGGCTACTCTCCAGTTGTGGTGCTTGGGCTTCTCATTGTGGTGGCTTCTCTTGTTGTGGTTCCCAGGCTCTAGTATGCAGGCTCAGTTGTTGTGGCGCACGGGTTTAGCTGCCTTGTGTCATGTGGGATCTTCCCAGACCAGGGATCGAAACCATGTCCCCTGCATTGCAAGGTGGATTCTTAATCACTGGACCACCAGGGAAGCCCCAACTCTTGAGCATTTTAAACTTCAACTAGTCTGATTTGAGATGTGCTGTAAGTATAAAACACATGCCAGATATCAAAGTCTTAGTATGATAAAAGACTGCTAAATATCTCATTGATATTTTTGTATTGATCACATATAGAAATGATAATAGATATATTGTGATAAATGAATTGTATTATTATCATTCATTTTACATGCTCCTTTTTAGTTTTTTTTTTTAATATGGCTATTAGAACACTTTAAATTGTATATGTGACTGGCATTTTTTTCTATTTACAGCACTTTTCTAAATAGTCTTTCTGAAAATCCCCAGAGGATTGAAGCTCAGTTGTCCATAGGTATAATCAGCTCATTAGCTAATCCTTTCTGGGTTTCTCTTTTTGCTTTCTTACTTCCTCATTTTCTCCTCATGGTTCCTGGGCTCACCTCCCAAATAAACTATGGGTGTCCAAACCCTTGTTTCAGGGTCTGCTTTGAGTGGAAGCATGGGGAAGGGTTGAGGGGCAAACTAGGGACATTAAGTGAGCTACTCTTTTATGACCTTAACCTGGAAGGTTCTTGGTGCTGTTAGAGTTATTGTTCCCACCCTCCTCCCATAGAAAACTTCTGTTGACCCTTGAATGCATCTAAGATAAAGTTCATCCTTTACCATGGCATATGAGATCCCTCACCATCTGTCCAAGATATACCTCTCCTTGAAACTCAGACTCATTACACTGCATGTTTGTCATATTTCTTTACTCATATGTATTTTTTCCCTCAAGCCTGAAATTTGATTTCACTTTCTTTTCTCTCTCTCTCTCTCTGGCAAAGTCTTATCCATATTTCAGCTCATATGTCAATAATTATGTCAGCTATCCCCTAGAGTATCAAATCTCTTGAAATCTTACTTCTTGGTAATCGCACAATTCCCTCATTCATATTTTAAAGTATTGTAAGCCATATTATAATAACCAGTTTTTGTCTATCTCCTACGTTCTACTTACTATGTGCTTCTAAGAGCACTATACTTCTCCAGTAGCAAGCATGAGTGAGTGAGTGCTCAGTCACTCAGTCGTGTCCGACTCTTTGTGACCCCATGGACATAGCCCATGAAGCTCCTCTGTCCATGGGATTTCCCAGGCAAGAATACTGGAGTGGGTAGCCATTTCCTATTCCAGGGAGTCTTCCCTACCCAGGAGTCCAACCCTCATCTCCTACATTGCAGGCAAATTCTTTACCACTGAGCCACTGGAAAAGCCCTGGTACCAAGCATAAAAGCTGCCTAATGAAATGTGGATTGAAGAGTCTTAGGGGCCTTAAGAGTTCTCCAAGATTTCCATATAAGAAATTATGACTGGAAGGGATGATGGGATGTCAGGGGAGAAGTGAATAGAAGGAGAGTATTCACTATGAGATAAACTCATGGCAGTAAGTAAAATTTCATAGCTAATCTAAAAAAATCCACATGGATTTTGCATTTTACTCTATAATTTATCTCTGTGTTTTAGTGTTAAAATATTTTAAATTGACACTAGGGAAACAAAACATACAAATTCTTTCCTATTTGTCTCAGAGAATATGCAAGATGCTTTGGAGTTGAATTTATTATTTAAAAAAAAAATAAACTGTACTGAGTTGAATCAAGCAAAAATTACTTGAAATATTCAGTATTCAGTAAATCCCTGCAGTGTCAAAACCACAGTTTATTGAAAGCACGAATGCACATTTGTCTTTCCTTTTCTTTTTCTCTTCTCTTCTTTCCAAGCTTCTGTGCCATGCCTTCCTCAGTGTGTGTTATCAGTGCCTTCATCAAGGATTAATTGACAGTATATGCATGGGCTTATTTCTGGGTTTTCGGTTCTGTTCTATTGGTCTATATGTCTTTCTTTATGGCAGTTCCACACTGTTTTGATAACTATATCTTTGAAACATAATTTGAAATCAGGAACTGTGATGCCCTTAGCTTTGTTCTTTCTCAGGATTGCTGTGACTATTTGGGATCCTTTATGGATCCAGTCTGCATTAGTAGCACAGAACCCACCTTCCAATAAAAGAGACCTAAGAGTTGCAGGTTCTACCTCTGTGTGAGGAAGATCCCTTGGATATTCCCACTCCAATATTCTTGTCTAGAGAATCCCATGGACAGAGGAACCTGGTGAGTTACAGTCTGTGGGGTCACAAAGAGTTGGATATGACTGAGCAACTGAGCACAGCATGCATATGGATCCACACAGATATGAGGCTGGCAGCCATAGTTGTACAGATGCAGGAACTAGCTGCTGGCACAGACAGAGGTTCAAGTCAGTGACAGGAGTCAGAACTGGATCCAAACTCACAAACAGCTGTGCAGCCTGGGCTGTTGATATGCACTGTTGATATGTGACTGCAGAGGCTCCCCATAGGTATATGTCCAGTGGTGGGGGCTAGTGATGCAAGGCGGAGCCAGTGGGATGCAGGTACAAAACTGCGGGGCACACAGCAATGCAAGCCAATGAGAGGAGTCAGGGCTGGATCCAGGCCCACAAGCATCTATAGGGATCACATGTACACGCAGCTGCAGAGCCTGGGGCTGGCTGCCACTGTGGATCCCTGACTCTGGTGGGGAGGTAGGGGTAGAGGGAGTGGGAAGGAACCCAGGCAATTGGCATCTGCAACCATGATAACTGGTAGGACAAAAGCCTCAGCAGTGAAATCTACAGGGAGTCTGTGGTGGCTTTACTTCTTTTTCTTTTTTTAACCTCTGCTCTAACATTCAGCACTTTCTACTCCATCTTCTTCCTTATCACTGCTTTTAGCACTGTGTTGGTCAGTTCCTTTCACATGGTGTGAGCACTGTAAATATTTGTTGAATGTGGTTGCTTCATGAAAGTGTCCATTTTAGGATGTGTGTGCTAATGTGGTATTGGAGAGAAGTGAGATTTTTTACTTTATTATGGCATGGCTTATAAGTACAGAAAATTGAAAAAAAAATACCAAATGTCAAGATCCTTTTATAAAGTGGGATACTGGCCTTTCCCCTCACTTTTTTCTTACAGCTGCCTAACAAAAGTTGTTTCCAAATTAAACCAGCAATAGATTCTTCTGCATTATCACTTAGTGGTAATTTTCTGAGACTTTGGATTTTCAACCTCATGTTATAAAATGCAGTGCTTTTGTATTGAATCCAAGATACCAATTACTTTGGCTGCTTTGAAAGGCATCACAGCAGTAGCTCCTCAGTTAGTTCAGTGCACTGAAGTGTGTGTAACATCACTAGGCAGAAATAGTCTCTTGTTCCTTACCTCCAGGCAAATCTGAAAATGTATGTGAGAAACTGGATAAACAGCATCGGCACAAGGGAACGGGTCTTCTCAATTTCATCTTAAAACCTGGATTACCCTAATATTCAATCTGGGATCTGGTAACTTCTCAGCTCCTTCATTACCACTCCCCAGATCTAAGGTACTACCATTTCTTACTTGAAATCCTGACTTATCTTCCCCTCTTAGTCACAGTTTATTCTCCACACAGGAGCCACCTGATCTGATAATGTCATTCTGCTCAAAACCCACCAGTGGTTTTTCATCTCACTCAAAGTAAAATCCAAGTTCCCATTACACAATGTAGTTCCCTGATAACTCTTTGATTGTATCTCCTACCACCCCAACTCTTCATTTCGGATGTGTTGATATTTTTTTTCTGTTTCTTGAACTCATCATACACTCTCCTATCTGGAGGCTCTTGCAGTTTCCTCTGCCAGGAAAACTCTTCCCTCAAATACCCAATTGTTTCATTCTCCATTGCCTTTTGATGTCTGTTCAGAGCTCACTTTATCTTATAAGATTCTTCTTTCTAATGACAAAATAATATTATCTATATCCTTATCACATTTTACTTTGCTTCTGCATTACAGCATTTGTCATCACCTGGCTCTCTATAGTTATATTTATACTTAATCGTTGTTTATTTTCATATTGTCCTTCTTCCCTGACTAGAATATCAGCTCCATAAGGTCAGGGACTTTATCTGATTTGTTCTCTCCTGAATCTTTTAGGACCACACCTGATGTATAGGAAGGTCTTGGCAAACTCTTGTTAAATGATTGACTCCAGGTCAATCATTGGTCAATGTGATTGACCATAAATACTCCTGCTCAACTGAATTAGCATCAGGTCCCTATAATCATGCACTGGACTCCATTTTTCTTTGTATTATTATCTAGTGATGTCCAATATAGTCCTTTCATTCCTCTCCAGGAGTGAGTAAGCTTCTCAAGGGCAAGACCTAGGTCCTGAGTCACTGGATGATGTTTAAAGGGTTAAGACCAGAGGGGAAGGATGATCTTGCGTATGTTACTCAGTGATTAAAAAGGCAGAGTAAGGAGTTCCCTGGTGGTCCAGTGGTTAGGACTCCATGCTTTCACTGCTGTGGCCTGGGTTCGATCTTTGGTCAGGGAACTAAGACCCACAAGTCACATGGTGCACCCAAAAGAAGTAAGGGGGGCAGAGTAGTAATGGATCTCTACAGTCCTTTTCAGTCCTACATGATTCGCATTTCTGTGCAACATGATGGCAACTAAGAGAGATGTTGGTAACCTGCATTGTTTAAAAAAAAAAAAACTGCTGGTTTCTAAGGCCAGAGAATCCCAGCGGCAAATTCCTTCTTCTGTGATGTACTAGCAAGTCCATTTTGACAGTTATTTCTCCACAAAGAAGAGTAGGTAATGGAGAGTGGTAAATTGTTTTTTTTTTTTTTTAAAAGCTTGATCAAAACACTTGGGGGGATGTGAAAGGTAATCAATCAAGTGTTCTTTAATCTACTAACAACAGTTAAGATCTTTTGAACTTTTAAACTGATCTGACCAAATCTTCATGAGAGTTGGTATTAATAGGTATCATACAAAGGAAAATCGAGATTTTTTAAAAAAAGTTATATATTTCTTTCCCAAGATGTTTTAATAGCTGCAAACCTGTATCAGTATATGTGATAAAGCTCTTTCTTCCATTTTTCACCAGAGTAGGCCAATGACAACAAGGCGTGGATATTCAGGAGCTTCACTCAACTTAAGGTTTTGTGTATCATCATTGAAAAAGCAAGAGAGTTCCCCAAAAACATCTACTTCTGCTTTATTGACTATGCCAAAGCCTTTGATTATGTGGATCACAACAAACTGGAAAATTGTCAAAGAGATGAGAATACCAGACCACCTGACCTTCCTCCTGAGAAATCTGTATACAGGTCAAAAAGCAACAGCTACAACTGATATCACTACACACCTATTAGAATGGCCAAAATCTGGAACACTATGACAGCAAATTCTAGCAAGGATGTGAAACGATGAAAACTCTCATACATTGCTGCTGGGAATGCAAAATGATGCAGCCACTTCAGAAGACAGCTTGGTGGTTTATTACAAAACTAAACTTATTCTTGTTTAGTGATCCAGCATTCATGCTTCTTGGTATTTACCCAAAGGAGATGAAAACTTATGCCCACACAAAAACCTGCACGTGGATGTTTACATCAGCTTTGTTCATAATTGACAAAACTTGGAAGCAACTAAGATGTCTTTCAGTATGTCCAGATAATGGAATATTTTATTCAACACTGAAAATAAGTGAGCTATAAAGCCATGAAAAGATAGAGAGGAAACTTAAATGTATTTTACTAAGTGAAAAAAGGCAATCTGATAAGGCTCCGTAATGTATGATTCCAACCATATGACTTTCTGGAAGAGGCAAAACTCTGGAGACACTAGAAAGATCAATGGTTTCCATGGGTGGAGATAAGAGGGAGTGATGCATAAGCAGAACACAGGATTTTTAAGGCAGTGAAAATACTATGTATATTATAATGATGGGTATATATCATTATACAACTGCCCAAACTCTTCAAATGTACAATACCAAGAGTGGATGTTAAGGTAAACTATGGATTTGGATAATTATGATGTGGCTGTATAGGATCATTCTTCATTTTAAAAAACATACCATTCTGTTAGTGATGTTTGTAATGGCAGAGGCTATGCATGTATAGAGCAGGGGATACATAAAAAATTCCTATACCTCCCTCTGAATTTTTTTCTCAATCTAAACCTGTTCTAAAACAATGCAGTCTACAAAAAAGGAAACCCAATGTAGGGATAAAGGAAGAGTTCCACAGTTCCTCTCACATACACATCCGCATACCAGAACTAGTGTTGATATCACACTGGTGAAAAGTTTAGCAGGAAACGTTCCAGATTTCTACAAGTAAAGAAAAAATTTAAATACCAATGGTCTCAACAATGCCAAAAAAGTGAAATATAATAAAAAATACTAAAGTACATAGCATGTAGTAAAGATAAATGCCATTTCAAGAAAGTCATATTTATATATTCTGAGAAGGTTTATATATATATGTGTGTATTTACATACAAAATCTTACACACACACACACACACACATATACACATATATACAAGCATGCATACAAGTATGTGTTTGCTATATCACCATGCATTTAATGAGTTTCTCTCTATTGGTGGTGGTGGTGGTGGTGGTGGTTAGTCGCTAAGCCGTGTCTGACTCTTATGACCCCATGGATTATAGCTCTCCAGGCTCCTCTGTCCATGGGATTTCCCTATTAATCATGGTCAGAAAGCTTGGCTGGTTCAACATTCAAATATTAATGTAAGCCATTACATCAACTGGCTAAAGAAGAAAAATTATATGATCATATCAACAAGTGGATAAAGATATTTGAAAAATCTATATTCATATTTGTTTAAAAACTCAGCAAACTATTTCAGGTAGAAGTTTGGGTCATTGATTTCAGATCTTCCATTTTTCAAAGCAGGTATTTACAGCTATAAGTTTCCCTATTAATGCTATTTTCCTGTCCATAAGTTTCACTTTTTTGTTTTCATTTTCACTCATCTCAATGTATTTTCTAATTTTCCTTGTGATCAATTCTTTGACTTATTAGTTACTAAGGAGTGTTTTTATTTCCACATATTTGTGAATTTCTCATTTTTTGTTTTTGATTTCTAATTTCAGTCCATTATTGTCAGAGAATGTATTTTACATGATTTCAATCCTTTTATTATCACATTTTATGCCTAATACATGGTCTATCTTGAACAATGTTCCATATGCACTTGAGAAGATTATGTACTCTACTGCTGTTGGATAGCATGTTCTAAATGTCTGTTGGGTCTAGTTGGTGTCTAGTGTTGTTAAGTCTTCTATTTTATTGGTAGTCTTCTGTGTAGTTGCTCTATTCATCTTTGAAAGCTGGGTATTGGAGTTTCTAACTCTTATAGTTGATTTACCTATTTTTCCTTTCAACTTTATGAGTTTTTTGGAGCTCTGTTGTTAGGTGCATATATGTTTATAATTATATCTTCCTGATGGATTGACCCTTTTGTCACTATATTTTGTCCTTCTTTTTCTCTAGTAACAATTTTGTCTTAAATTCTTTTTTGTCTGATGTTAACATAACCACATAAGAGACTGTCTTGGACTTGCCTCTGAGTGTCTGGGAGTCTCCGGCAAAGGCATGGGTTGATGGTGGCCTGCTGCAGGGTTGGGGGCATGGACTGTAGCAGTACATGCATGGGATCTTTTGAGGGAGGTCACTATCATCTTCATTACCTCCACCATAGTTTGGCCCCAGGTAAATAGTAGGGAGGGAACAGAGCTCCACCAATCAACAGAAAATTGGATTAAAGATTTACTGAGCATGGCCCCACCAATCAGAATAAGACCCAGTACCCAGTCAATCTATCCCATCTATCTATTCCAATCTATCCCAATCTTCCCATGGAAGCTTCCATAAGCCTCTTACCTGGTCTCATTGTAGGCAGACACTTTACCCTCCAAGCCACCAGGGAAGTCCCCCATCAGAGGGCAGACAGACTGAAAACCACAATCACAAAAAACTAACCAATCTAATCACATGGGCCACAACCTTATCTAACTCAAAAAAACTGTGAACCATGCTGTGTAGGGCCACCCAAGACAGATGGGTCATGGTGGAGAATTCTGACAAAATGTGGTCCACTGAAGAGGGAAATGGCAAACCATTTTAGTATTCCTGCCTTGAGAACCCCATGAACAGTTTAAAAAAGCAAAAAGATAGGACACTGAAAGATGAACTCCCCAGGTCGGTACATGCCCAATATGCTACTGGAGATCAGTGGAGAAATAACTCCAGAAAGAATGAAGAGATGGAGCCAAAGAAAAACAACACCCAGTTGTGGATGTGACTGGTGATGGTAGCAAGGTCCGATGCTGTAAAGAGCAATATTGCATAGGAACATGGAATGTTAGGTCCATGAATCAAGGCAAATTGGAAGTGGCCAAACAGGAGATGGCAAGAATGAGCATCGACATTCTAGGAAGCAGCGAACTAAGATGGATTGGAATGGGTGAATTTAACTCAGATGACCATTATATCTACTACTGTGGGCAAGCACCCCTTAGAAGAAATGGAGTAGCCATCATAGTCAACAAAAGAGTCTGAAATGCAGTACTTGGATGCAATCTCAAAAACGACAGAATGATCTCTGTTCATTTCCAAGACAAATCATTCAATATCATGATAATCCAAGTCTATGCCCCAACCAGTAATGCTGAATAAGTTGAAGTTGAACGGTTCTATGAAGACCTACAAGACCTTCCAGAATTAACACTCAAAAAATATGTCTTTTTCATTATAGGAGACTGGAACGCAAAGTAGGAAGTCAAGACACACCTGGAGTAACAGGAAAATTTGGCCTTGGAGTATAGGGAGCAGGGCAAAGGATAATAGAGTTTTGCCAAGAGAATGCACTGGTCATAGCAAACACCTTCTTCCAACAACACAAGAGAAGACTCTACACATGGACATCACCTGATGATCGATACCGAAATCAGATTGATTATATTCCTCTCAGCCAAAGATGGAGAAGCTCTATACAGTTAGCAAAAACAAGACCAGGAGCTGACTGTGGCTCAGATCATGAACTCCTTATTGCCAAATTCAGATTTAAATTGAAGAAAGTAGGGAAAACCACTAGATCATTCAGGTATGAACTAAATCAAATTCCTAACGATTATACAGTGGAAGTGAGAAATAGATTTAAGGGACTAGATTTGATAGACAGAATGCCTGATGAACTATGGACGGAGGTTTGTGACATTGTACAGGAGACAGAGATCAAGACCATCCCTATGAAAAAGAAGTGAAAAAACACAAAATAGCTGTCTGAGGAGGCCTTACAAATAGCTGTGAAAAGAAGAGAAGCAAAAAAGAAAAGGGAAAAGGAAAGATATACCCATTTGAATGCAGAGTTCCAAAGAATAGCAAGGAGAGATAAGAAAGCCTTCCTCAGTGATCAGGGCAAAGAAATAGAAGAAAACAATAGAATGAGAAAGACTAGAGATCTCTTCAAGAAAATTAGAGATACCAAGGGAACAATTCATGCAAAGATGGGCTCAATAAAGGACAGAAATATTATGGAGCTAATAGAAGCAGAAGATATTAAGAAGAGGTGGCAAGAATACAGAGAAGAACTGTACAAAAAGGATCTTTATGACCTAGATAACCACAATAATGTGATCACTCACCTAGAGCCAGACATCCTGGAATGTGCAGTCAAGTGGGCCTTAGAAAGCATCACTACGAACAAAGCTAGTGGAGGTGATGGAATTCCAGTTGAGCTATTTCAAATCCTAAAAGATGATGCTGTGAAAGTGCTGCACTCAATATGCCAACAAATCTGGAAAACTCAGCAGTGGCCACAGGACTGGAAAGGGTCAGTTTTCATCCGATTCCCAAAGAAAGGCAACACCAAAGAATGCTCACACTACCACACGATTGCACTTATCTCACACGCTAGTAAAGTAATGCTCAAAATCCTCTTAGCCAGGCTTCAGCAATACGTGAACCATGAACTTCCAGATGTTCAAGCTGGTTTTAAAAGAAAAGGCAAAGGAACCAGAGATGAAATTGTCAACAACTGCTGGATCATCAAAAAAGCGAGAGAGTTCCAGAAAACATCTATTACTGCTTTATTGACTATGCCAAAGCCTTTGACTGTGGGGATCACAATAAACTAGAAAATTCTGAAAGATATGGGAATACCAGACCACCTGACCTGCCTCCTGAGAAATCTGTATGCAGGTCTGGAAGCAACAGCTAGAACTGGACATGGAACAACAGACTGTTTCCAAATAGGAAAAGGAGAATGTTAAGGCCGTATCTAGTCACCCTGCTTATTTAACTTATATGCAGAATACATCATGAGAAACGCTGTGCTGGATGAAGCACAAGCTGGAATTAAGACTGTCAGGAGAAATATCAGTAACCTCAGAAATGCAGATGACACCACCCTTATGGCAGAACTGAAGAAGAACTAAAGAACCTCTTGGTGAAAGTGAACGAGGAGAGAGAGAAAAAGTTGGCTTAAAGCTCAATATTTCAAAAACTAAGATCATGGCATCCAGTCCCATCACTTCATGGCAAATAGATGAGGAAACAGTGGAAACAGTGGCTGACTTTATTTTGGGGGGCTCCAAAATTACTGCAGATGGTGACTGCAGCCATGAAATAAAAAGATGCTTACTCCCCAGAAGAAAAGCTATGACCAACCTAGACAGCATGTTAAAAAGCAGAGATATTACTTTGCCAGCAAATGTTCATCTAATCAAGGCTATGGTTTTTTTTTCCAGTAGTCATGTATGGATGTGAGAGTTGGACTATAAAGAAAGCTGAGTGTTGAAGAATTGATGCTTTTGAACTGTGGTGCTGGAGAAGACTCTTGAGAGTCCCTTGGACTGCAAGGATATCCAACCAGTCCATCCTAAAGGAGATCAGTCCTGGGTGTTTATTGGGAGGACTGATGTTGAAACTGAAAATCCAATACTTCAGCCACCTGATGTGAAGAGCTGACTCATTTGAAAAGACCCTGATGCTGGGAATAATTGAAGGCAAGAGAAGAATTGAATGACAGAGGATGAGATAGTTGGATGGCATCACCAACTCAATGAACATGAGTTTGAGTAACCTCAGGGAGTTGGTGATGGACAGGTAGGCCTAGCTTGCTGCAGTCCATGGGGGTAGCAGAGTGTCGGACACGACTATGCAAATTAATTGAACTAACTGAAGATAGCAACTTGAGCTGCCTTTTGCTCAACATTTGCATGGAATATCCAGTTCCATCATTTTACTTCTAACCTATTTGTGTCTTTTAATTACAAATGTGTCTCCTGTTTGCAAAATAGATTTTAACCATTTTTTAAAATCAATTATCCAATTTCTGCCTTTTAATTGGAGCGTTTATTCTATTTACACCTAATTCAATGATTGAGAAAATAGGGTTATATTTGTCATTTTGCTATTCATTTTCTACATGTCTTTTTGTTGTTCTTCTTCCTTGATTCCTCTATTACTACTTGTTTTGTATTAGATATTGTGTAGCACTTTAATTTATTTGTCATTTATTTTTCTATATGTTTGAGCAATTTTTACTTGTTACACTGGGTATTATCAATATTATGCTAAATAATTATAGGTTAGATCAACATCAAGTTAATTTCAATAGTATGTAAAAACTTTGCTCGTATACACAAAATTTTCCCCTTTATTTTTTATTGTCATGAATTACATTTTCATATCTTGTGTGCCCTCCTACTTTGATTTCTATGTATTGCATTATGAGTTGTGTTTTTAAATCATGTGAGGAAACAAACAAATAACATTTCTGTAGTCTTTCATATTTACCTATGTAGTTACCTTTACAGTATTATTTATTTCTTCATGTAAATTCTAGGTATTGTTTAATGTCTTGCTTTTAATCCTAAAGAACTCCCATAGCATTTCTTATAGTGCAAGTTTAATAGCAACAAACTCTCCAGTTTTTGTTTTACTGGAATATCTTAATTTCTCATTCATTTTTGAAAGACAGTTTTTCTAGAAATAGAAATTTTGGTTTACAATTGCTTTTAGCAGTTTGAATGTGTCATCTCACTGCTTTCTGATATACATGGTTTCTGATTTAAAATCAGCTGCTGATCTTATTGAGGCCCATTCTTACATAAGTTGTTTTCCCCTTTTGTTCCTTTAAGATCCTCTTTTCTTCTCTAGCTTTCGACAGTTTGATCATGATTTTTGGGGTATAGGTATTTTTCAATTTATCCTACTTGGAATTCATTCGCTTCTTGGATATGCAGATATTTCTAATAAAAATTTTAAAGTTTGGGGCCATTTTTAATTCAAATATGCATCTATTAGTTCCTCTCTCTTTTCCTCCTGGAACTCCCATTATGCATATACTGGTATGCTTGATAATGTCCCACAAGTTTCTGAGGCTCTGTGCATTTTTCTTCATTCTCTTTTCTCTTTGTTCCTCACACTGGATAATCTCAATTGACCTGTCTTTGAGTTCTCTGATTCTTTCTTCTGCCTACTCAAATTTATTGTTGGGCCCTCTAGTCAATTTTTCATTTCAGTTGTAATTTTAAATTTCAGAGTCTCTATTCTGTTACTTTTTGTTATTTATATCCATTATTGATATTTTTTATTTGGTGAGACATGGTTTTCATATTTTCCTTTGGTTCTTTAAGCATGGTTTCCTTTAGCTCTTTAAACATATTTAAAACAGCTGCTTTAAAATGTGTCTAGTAACTCTAATGTCTAAATGTTCTCAATGACAGTTTTTATTGATTACTTATTTTCTTGTTTACAGGTCATACTTTCTTCTTTTTTTGCATGTCACTTAATTTTTTGAAAACTGGACATTTCAAATGTCTAGTATTATATTACTTGTTTAGCTTAGTGGTTAATGATTGGACAGCATATTCCTTAGATGCGTGAAACTAATAAGCCTTCCAAACTTTGCCTATGGGTTGTGTGTGTGTGTGTGTGTGTGTGTGTGTGTGTGTGTGTGTGTGTGTGTGCTGGGCATGCTTTCAACACTTCACTAGGTACTTTAGAGCTCTGCCTTAGCCTTCAATTCCTGCTTGTGCAGACCCTCAAGTTCAGTCAGAGGTAAAAGATTATAACCGTCTTAGATCTTTCATGAGTATTTTAAAAGCCCTATGCATGGCTGTGACTTTCTAGATTCTCAAAAATATAATGAAATTTTTCAAAGCCTCTCTGGATATCTAATTCCTCAGCTTTTTATTTTAAGTTCCCTGGCTAGTATTTAGTTTGCTTCTACTATTATCCTTTATTTCAAACAGATGTGATGTTAAGACATTTGAGATATTTCCCTCCACCATCCAAGGACAAATGTGTAGTGCTGCAAGAATTTGAGTGAGCCTGAGAAAAGACAAACTTTTCAAATGATGTCTTCCAGGAAACTACTTGATAATGACTCCTATTTGGGAGTAAAGTTTTAAAAGATTTCAGCCCTCCTTTTCTTTTCTCAGTACTAAGAATGCAGACGGTTATTTTTTTAAGATGGCTGTGGAGATGCGGTGAAGTGGATGGGACTAGGGTAAGTTTAAATGCCACAAATCTTGCTCTTCTTATCAAGATACAGCTATTTTTCCAAACTAAATACTTCCCCATTGTGCTATAAGCCTTTAGCTAGTTTCCAGAGTACTGAAGAAGTTAATTTTGACAATTTTTGTCAATTTTCTCATTGCTTTTATGAAGCAGCAAAATTTCAGAATTCTTTATTTCAACATTTTCACTAATGCCCTCCTTTGTTATTTTTTGAGAATTCATCTTATAATGGAAAATCATCTATTTTTTAAAAAGCAAAATTTCAGAGTTCCTTATTTGAATATTTTCACTGATGCCTCCCTCGCTTATATTTTGACATTTCATCTTGTAATGAAAAATCATCCATTTTAAAATAATCTTTTATTTGTTCATTGTGTTAACCCAACTGTGGCTAGAATGACTTTATTAATGAAAATCTTCACTTTTGAAGCCAAATTTAACACACCATACTATTATTCATTTAGACATTCTCACTGAAAAAGAAATAAAATTAAGAAAACAAATGTTAAAATCTGAATCAACATTTCCAGAATCATAAATGTACACAGTATTTTAAAGATGGTAAATTATATAGAAGCAAGCAAAAAGCAATTTCTGCCTAGTAGAGTTTAGATTCTATATAATACTGAGATTGCAATGCATAAGCTATTTAAAGTCAAAATTAAGACTGACTCATCAATGAACCAAATTCTATTTCATCTTATTTTGAAGATACTATAAGTATGGAATAAAGTGTCAGCTGTCTTAGTTTGGACTTCTTTATTACCTTTAAAAAGTTAACCTGAAACATACTAGTTCTATGATTTGAATTGAGTTTTAGGCTATTTCTAAGTCTTAAAGTCTTCCTAAAGAAAATGATTAAAACTTTTGTGAAAAGTTTGCCTACAATAGGTCAATAATGAAACTACTTAAAATGCAACTGAAATTTGAGTCATTTTCAATGCAAAATATCTGTGACTTTCTCACATAATGTTTATATAATGATATAATCATTAACAGATCTGAGGTGGGATGTTGAATTGATTTCAAAGTCTTTTATAAATTTTCTCTCAGAATATGGATATGTGTGTGTTTAAAAAAAACCAGCTTGTCTTATTTGATATTTGAGCATGTCTTATATTTCCAATAAACAGTAAAGGAAGAGCTGGTGGGAAATTGATCAGATTAGTGATATGTGGGTGGGATTCTGACAGCATCCAAATATTCACATGAAAAATAAATGCAAACCCTGGAGCAAAAAATGTTTCTTTCATGGAGGACTTGGCCACATGTCATAGCTGGAACCTGTGTAGAGACAAAATATGCAAGATGCACTGCATTTCAATTCTCTGTACTTTCAGCACCCTCCAAGATATTCTTTCTGTGCAAAATGGTTATACAGATTCTGTTGCCAATATTTAGATTTCAGATGAAAATAGAAACTGGGGACAATACCTAAGTCCTTCATCCTTAGATTTCAGAGACGGACAGTGCCTTGAGATATTATTAGTTTGGGGTCTAGAATTTTTATTCTAATTTGTTCTGTAAATAGGTATTTTACTTCATGGAGGAAACAGAGGGAGTGTTCTGATTATTATGATTAAAAAAAGAAAAGCCAAAATGTACAGAGTCCCCTTGCATGCAAAACAGTCATCAAGTCATCATACAGGGAGTTAACATTCACAGCCGTAGTCCTCCAGACACTTCAAGTATGAAGTAGACAGCATTGCCATGGTTACACATAAAGGAGAGCTGCACAAAGCAAGCCCATTACACAGTGTTATGCACTTACTGTGGGTTGTGCAGGAAGCAATTAGAAAGCTGTGTGTTTAGAGGATGTGAAAATATGAAAACCTGCCATCATGAAATGTTGATGACTCTCTAACTCAGTATATAAGCACTGATGTGGTCTCATTCTTTAATGGTTCAAGGTATAATTAAGTTGAACTCTGACTATGCAGAAACTCAGAATAATTCGTTTATTCAAGTGTTGAATATTTGTCAGGAATGGTTCAGAGAAATCAGAGAAATCATTGGGCTTTAGGAAAACAGAGCTACAAAGCACTTCCCAGTGAAGACCTTGTTTAGACTTTCTCTACAAGCTATCAAAGAAATCAGTCCTGAATATTCGTTAGAAGGACTGATGCTGAAGCTGAAACTCCAATACTTTGGCCACCTGATGCGAAGAACTGACTCATTTGAAAAGACCCTGATGCTAGGAGAGATTGAAAGTGGGAGGAGAAGAGGACAGCAGAGGATGAGATGGTTGGATGGCATCACTGACTCAATGGACATGAGTTTGAGTAAGCTCTGGGAGTTGGTGATGGACAGGGAAGCCTGGTGTGCTGCAGTGCATGGGGTCACAAAGAGTCACACGCAGTTGAGCGACTGAACTGACAAGTTATCAAGAAGCAGGATTTTGCAAGTGAAATTTATAACTGAAGAACAGTGAAATTTATTCATTAATACATACTAGTATGCTCTTCCTCCACACTTCCAACACTGGGCCTTAAAGAATTAATGACATTTATAAATCGATATATGGATTAGAAAAGTCTTTTTGATGAGGGGAACAGCATGAGTAGCAAAATAACTCGAAGGTCTCAGTTATTTAATAAAAAGATGCATTATTTTCTGTATAAATTGAATTGCATGAGAAATGCAAATATAAAATTGCTACATTCCCCCAGCAGACTTCTTCTCTAGAAATGTAGTCCAACATTTTAATCAAACAAAAGATTGTATATAAAAAATTCTGAAAAATCTTAAGTGCATTATTTAGTGCATTTTCTGGTCTTATCTTTCTTACCTACTCCATCAAAGGAATAAGAAGAAAACTGATGTGTTGGCTATTTGGCTATGTCTTCCTGAAACTGAAATACTTTCTAAAGTTTTATTTTTCTTTCTCTTCCTTTCCTTTCCTTCCTTCCTTTATTTACTTTCCTTCTTTCTTCCTCCAAAAGATATTTAATTAGTGTCTTATTTTTGGTAGGTTCTCTCTGCTAGGTATATAACAGTAAACAAAATAGACAAAAATTCCTGCTCTCAGTTATCTCAAATCATAATGGGGAGGGGGAGAGAAATACTTCCTTTGATGATGATACATGCTGTGAAGATAAGTAGGGAAGAGAATAAAAAGTATGTATGTAAGGTGGGGCAGGGGAGTTGTAATTATAAAGAGATGACCCCCACTGAAAAGGTAATATTTAGACAAAAACTTGGAGGAGTGATCCATTTAGATATCTGGAAGAAGATTGTTCTAGGCAGAGGGAACAGATAGTGCAAAGGCCCTGAGGCAAGTTTCTGCCAAGATGTTCAAGGAATAGCTAAACAGCCAATGTAGCATCAGCAGAAGTTACAAAAGGAAAGAGTTGAAGTTAAAGAGATGTGTGTATGTGTGTACAGATGGTGTAGGGCCTTGTAGGCTTTTACAGTGAGTGAAATGGGAAGCCATTGCTCATTTTGTTTTTGACATAAGAGTATTTGATGATGCAAGAACACAGAGAAGAACTGTACAAAAAGATCTTCACGACCCGGATAATCACGATGGTGTGATCACTCATCTACAACCAGACATCCTGGAATGGGAAGTCAAGTGGGCCTTAGAAAGCATCACTATGAATAAACCTAGTGGAGGTGATGGAATTCCAATAGAGCTATTTCAAATCCTGAAAGATGATGCTGTGAAAGTGCTGCACTCAATATGCCAGCAAATTTGAAAAACTCAGCAGTGGCCACAGGAATGGAAAAGGTCAGTTTTCATTCCAATCCCAAAGAAAGGCAATGCCAAAGAATGCTCAAACTACTGCACAATTGCACTCATCTCACACGCTAGTAAAGTAATGCGCAAAATTCTCCAAGGCAGGCTTCAGCAATACATGAACCGTGAACTCCCTGATGTTCAAGCTGGTTTTAGAAAAGGCAGAGGAACCAGAGATCAAATTGCCAACATCCTCTAGATCATGGAAAAAGCAAGAGTTCCAGAAAAACATCTATTTCTGCTTTATTGTCTATGCCAAAGCCTTTGACTGTGTGGATCACAATCAACTGTGGAAAATTCTGAAAGAGATGGGAATACCAGACCACCTAACCTGCCTCTTGAGAAATCTGTATGCAGACCAGGAAGCAACTGTTAGAACTGGACATGGAACAACAGACTGGTTCCAAATAGGAAAAGGAGTACGTCAAGGCTGTATATTGTCACCCTGCTTATTTAACTTCTATGCAGAGTACTTAATGAGAAACGCTGGGCTGGAGGAAGCACAAGCTGGAATCAAGATTGCCAGGAGAAATATCAATGACCTCAGATATGCAGGTGACACCACCCTTATGGCAGAAAGTGAAGAGGAACTCAAAAGCCTCTTGATGAAAGTGAAAGAGGAGAGTGAAAAAGTTGGCTTAAAGCTCAACATTCAGAAAATGAAGACCATGGCATCCGGTCCCATCACTCCATGGGAAATAGATGGAGAAACAGTGGAAACTGTGTCAGACTTTAGTTTTTTGGGCTCCAAAATCACTGCAGATGGTGATTGCAGCCATGAAATTAAAAGACGCTTACTCCTTGGAAGAAAAGTTATGACTCACCTAGATAGCATATTCAAAAGCAGAGACATTACTTTGATGACTAAGGTCCGTCTAGTCAAGGCTATGGTTGTGTATGGATGTGAGAGTTGGACTGTGAAGAAGGATGAGTGTCAAAGAATTGATGCTTTGGAACTGTGGTGTTGGAGAAGACTCTTGAGAGTCCCTTGGACTGCAAGGACATCCAACCAGTCCATTCTGAAGGAGATCAGCCCTGGGATTTCTTTGGAAGGAATGATGCTAAAGCTGAAACTCCAGTACTTTGGCCACCTCATGTGAAGAGTTGACTCATTGGCAAAGACTTTGATGCTGGGAGGGATTGGGGGCAGGAGGAGAAGGGGACGACAGAGGATGAGATGGCTGGATGGCATCACTGACTTGATGGATGCGAGTCTGAGTGAACTCTGGGAGTTGGTGATGGACACGGAGGCCTGAGGTGCTGTGATTCATGGGGTTGCAAAGAGTTGGACACGACTGAGCGACTGAACTGAACTGAACTGAGACCTTCTTACCTTGGAGTTGTGGCAGAGGTTCTAAAACTGTCTAATTCCAAAACAAGGTGCCAGAGAGTCTATGAAGGACTTGCACAAGAAGGGGCAACAGCTGGTTTGATTCCCTCAGGTCACCATGTTTATCGGACACACAAGATTAATAAATGGTTGCATTGATAGGGAAAATTTCTTTAGAGAAGAATTCAATGAAGTACTGTCATGTTTCCCTATTTTCCTTTTCCTTAGTTGAGTGGTTTAAGAAAACCACCAGGACATCTGTGCCCTCTGAAATTTGGAGGCTGAGGGGATTGAAATAGAATTGGGCTCACAGGCTTTCCTTAGGAAAAGCAAGAACAGAGGCTACTATGGAAGAGAGCTGTACTCTCATGAGTGGGCTGGGGAGGCTGGTGGTGAAGTACAGGGAGTGCAAAGATAGAAGATTTCTTGAGAATCTCATGTCATCTTCCATCATATTAGACTCAATGCCTTCTTTTTATAATAAATATTTTATAATACTCCTCCTTAGTATTCTGAAATGAAATTTATAAATAATATAACTACCTGCACACATAATTCAAAAAATAAAGAAATGTAATGCTGTAACTGTATCATGAAGGAGAAATAAAAGAAAGGAAAGCACATTTTTATATAATAAATCAACACACATTTCAATTTGAAAGTACTTTGGTGTGACTGAACTATATGAAGACATAATGAATCAAATGCTTGCAACTACTTATAATAAACAGGTTTGGAATGAACTGAAATAACACTAGTCAATCAAATATAGTCAACTTTTTTTCTTTATATTTATCCATTTGAAATAATATATACATGTATACACACACATACAAATGATATGTCTGTTAGGAAAATGATTTTCCCAAATAGTGGACAATACTTTGTAAGGTTATAAAGAAGAGAATGTCCAATACTCTTTTTTGTTTCAGGCCACACTGCACGGCATGTGGGATCATTGTCCCCCAACCAAGGATCAAAACTGTGCCCCCCTGCACTGGAAGCTCAGAGACTTAACCACTGGACCATCAGAGAAGCCCCCAAATGGTGCTTTAACTTATCCAGTGTTTGCAATTTAGGAAAATTGAGTATAGTAAACCAACGCAAAAAACACTTTGTATTTACATCTTTCCATGCACACAAATATTCAGCAAGACAATAAAAAGCCATGGAGTATCATGAACAAGTGTTCACTTACTGGCTGAAACCCATCTGTCAAATGCCATTAAATCTCACCCCTCCCCCATCAATGCAACAACCAAAAGTGCCCCATTGAATTTCTAATGCCCACCCCCTCAGTGAGTGGTGCCTCATTTGTTGAGAACCATAGCTTCAGAATTACAGGATATTTTTATATCTGAAAGCTATCAAATAAGCCATGGGATCTGTCCAGGATTTCATTCAGGGCTGAGGCAGAAACAATTTGACAAAAGAGCAGTAGTAAGAAAGAACAAAGTTGCTGTCTGCTTCCACTGTATGGAATTTATCCAGTTCAGTAAAAATCTGTTGTATTAACAATAATGCTAGTAATATTAGAATGATGGTTATCTCTAATAAGCAGCAAATATAAGAACTCAGAGGTAGAAATAAGCTTGCCATGTTTAAGGAATCATCAAATGGCTAGGATGGCTAGAGTGTAAGGGTAGAAAGCAAGGGGAAGAGTAAAAGAACTTAAGGTAAAAGAGTGACTACCATAGGTAAGGCCTTGTAGACCTTGGGAAGGGGTTTCAATTTTATTTGCGATGCGACAGAGGCAGAAATAGACCATAAACTGATTTGTGCTTCTATATCTGAGAAATACAGGTTGTAAGGGAATAAGAATGGCTGCAGGGTAAACACTTAAAAGATAATGTCACTCTTCCAGGCAAGGACTGGGGCTGGATTAGAAGCAGACAAAATGAAAATACTGAAAGAGATCTAAGAGGCTGAAGTGATTGTACTTGCTGATGAATGGATATGGATGGAAGAGGGAGAGAGACCATAATGGCTTTGACCCACTATGGGGATGATGATGCCCTGAACTGGCATGAGGGAGACATTTGAGAATAGAATTTGATAGACCATTAAAAAGACAAATTTTCCCTTTCATCAATATATGTCTTTTTAGGAGAAAGACAAATGTGTTAAGTAGATAGTTAAGAGCTTCCAATTAGAAAAGAGCCATCTCAGAATCATCATCCTCACTGTCACTGATTAATATTTTTAAGCATAAACTGGCCTGAATCCAGCTTCCAGCAATTTCTGTCTGAGTTCAGATCTATACTTTGCTTCTCCCTTGTTCTTAAACCAGGATTTCAACAGTATTTCTTTATCCATTAAACTTTCATAAGGATAACTAATTCCACAAGATATTATGAGAATTAATTATTGAATGATTATATAACCCCCAGCAAATACTAAAACTGATATTGCAAAAGCTGCTTTTATAATGGAAAAGTGTTTCTTGATAGCTCTAAGATTAAGAATGAAAAAAAAATCAATAATCATATGCTCTTCTCATTAAGTCTGGGGAACAATTGCAGAATGCCATGTGCTAGACACAGGTGTTGGAAGGGGGGATTGTGTGTGGGTGGGCATGAAGATGAGTCAGATGGGCATGGTTTCACTCCCAAAAAAGCCCCCAAATTATTGTCCATACATAGAAACCAAAACAAAAAGCAGTGTGAATTAGCACTGAATTTAGGCCCTAATCAAGGTGAGTAAGAGCTTCCCCTGTGGCTCATTGGTAAAGAATCTGCCTGCAATGCAGGAGCCATAGGAGATGTGGGTTTGATTCCTGGGTCAGGAAGATCCTCTGGAGGAGGGCCTGGCAACCCACTGCAGTATTCTTGCTTGGAGAATCCCATGAACAGAAGAGCCTGGCAGGCTACAGTCTATGGGGTCACAACTGAAGCGACTTAGCATAGCACAGTCCAGCACAAGGTGAGTAAAAGGATCAAAATATTGTGTCTGTTCAATTTGTTGGAGCTCCTTCAAGATGCCATTTTTTTTTTCTGGCAAAATACAGATATCATTGCTTGAAAGAAACTCTTGTGGGGCTCCAAGTTTTCTGAACATGTCAATGTGGAGAGCCAGGGCTCCTTTGGTATGTTGCTAGGGCAAGACACACATTAGCTGAGGTTCTGTGGGGCGAAGTTGAATAAGGAAAAGAAAGGTCCAAATCATTGGATGGAATCACATCTTGGTATTTACCAAAAGGAGAGGCACAGCATGAAGGCAACTGTAGTTCAGCATGGAAAAGAGGCTAAAGATGGGTAGGAGAAGCAAGTAGAAAATGGGGTGAGGGCCCTGGAGATCGTGTCTCCTTTTACACTTCTTCCTGGGGCTGGCTGATGTGAGAGATGGCAGTGGAGAGGTTAACTCTGGGGAAGAGGGGTTTTGTCATGAGATTCTCTAAGGTACAGTGAGAAGGATTTCCTCCTCCCAACCTCCTTAGCATTCCATCATTGTGCTTACACGCTAAGTTGCGTCAGTCCTGTTTGACTCTTAGCAACCCTACAGACTGTAGTCCACCAGACTCCTTGGTCCATGGGATTCTCCAGGCGAGAATACTGGAGTGGGTTGCCATGCCCTCCTCCAGGGGATTTTTCCAACCCAGAGATTGAACCTAAGTCTCCTGTGTCTCCTGCATTAGGCAGACAGGTTCTTTACCACTGCCACCTGGGAAGCCCTATCCTGTCATTAGCCATCCCTTATATCCTGCTTCTGTCAGTGGTGCAACTGAAGTAACCAAAAATAAGCAGTGGGTAAGCCCCCCACTGGTGGTACACACGGATTGAAATTTTCTCTAGTGATCCATTTGGCTTTCATATCTTAGCTAGTCACTCAGAGAATTTGAGCCCCAGGAACTCCTTTGAAAAACTGATTGCCTTTTGTCTAATTGAGAGCAACAAGGGGGAGAAAACAGAGACCTGAGAGGGAATCACAATATATTCTTTTGTTCTAATTTTTAAAATTTTAATTTAATTGGAGAGTAATTACTTTACAATGTTGTGAAGGTTTTTGCCATAAATCAACATGAATCGGACATAGGTGTACATGTGCCAATCCTGAACCCAATCCTGAACCCGCCTCCCACCTCAGAAGGAGAAGGTGGGATGATTTGAGAAAATAGTACTGAAACATATACATTATCATATGTAAAACAGATGACCAGTGTGAGTTCGATGCATGAAGCAGGGCACCCAAAGCAATATATTCTTAACATCTTTTGCAAGACAGCTTGCTTGGGCTGAGAAGATAAGCACTGTCCATTCTGAGCTGTTGTTCTTCTGAGATATTGAGTTTCGCTGAAGAGTGGCCACTTGAAAAGGGGGAGTAGATGACTTAAACAAGTAAGCTTTCTTAAATATTTCTGAATTATTTCTTCAATTGCATGAGAAATTAATAGCATATTGGATTTGTACAAATTGTTGGGACCATAGTACGACTGAAACAGATCATTAAAAATAAAGTGCTTGGGACTTCCCTGGTGGTTCAGTGGTGAAGAATCTTTGCCTCCACTGAAGGGGGCGTGGGTTTGATACTTGGTCAGGGAAGTAAGATTCTATATGCCTTGAGGCACAGCCAAAAAAAAAAAAAGTGCTTGCCTCTGGTCACAGCTTACACTGGGCTTGTACATTCCTGTAGAATATTAGGCTCATAGGCCCCTTTAGTTCTGAAAACCAAATGAATCTTTTCCTATATGGGAGCATGCACAAATTTGTTTAATCAGGCCAGTGACTATCAATGTTATCTGGGCATAGTGCTCAGTCAGCTGCACATGACTGGACACAGAGCATGCGTCCTGGAAAAATATGACTGTGGACTCCTATGTTCTCTCTCTGCCTTATTTCACTGTCCCCATCCTCCCCCTACCCTACAACTCCTTCCTACACAGTCTCTGGCCTTAAGCTCTTCTACATCTACCCTCATTCTTACAGCTGTTGACAAGCTCATGCCTGGACCTCCCCAGGCTCCCTTAGAACATCTCATACAATCCTGGTTGTTCTTGCCACCTCTCCTTTCTCTGCAAAGTGCCCTATTAGAGTTCATAGCATGCTTACTGCATCTGGGCATTGAGCCAAGTGCTTTGTGTGCTTTACTTCATTAACTTCAAAACAACCCTATGAATATCTCCAATTTGTAGATGGGGAAATTGAGATCTAGAGAACGTAGGTAACATGTCTTAGGAGACAGAGCTAGTAGAGATGATTTTTTTTTAGTATATGGAACACTAAAAGGTATTTGCTTTATTTATACATTTAAGTCAGGACTGTCTGATTCCCAAACGTGAGCTCATAACCATCACAATACAAGTTCTCTAGTTCACCTCACACACTGGCTACAGAATTATCTTTGTAAAGCACAGTATCAAGTTATTCACCTCCTTAAAACCTTCAGTCAGCCACTCTAGTAACATGCCTTCAAACCAAATTAAACCATTTGCCTCAGATACTCAGATTCTGTTTGCATGAAATTGATGGTATTTCACAGCTTTGCTTGACTTTAGCTTCCCATTCCATTTTAGTTCTGCCTAAGTCCCAATCTGTGGGGTGTTTCTCTTCTGCTTTTGGTCTTTGTCCTGTCTGCTTATACTATGATTAAGCTCAATTTTCTCAGATTTTACCCTTAACCTCCTTTAAGTTGGGGCTTCCAAGGTGGTAAAGAATCTGCCTGTCAACGCAGGAGATGCAGGAGATATGGCTTCAATCCCTGGGTCAGGAAGATCCCCTGGAGGAGAAAAGGGCAACTCACTCCAGTATTCTTGCCTGGAGAATTTCATGGAGAGAGGAGCCTTGTGGGCTATGGTCCACGGGCTCGCGAAGTCAGACACGACTGAATGACTGAGCATGCCCGCACACTCCTTTAAGCAGTCCTGATTTGCCCTTTACTGTTCTTGGTTTCTTTAAGCAAATGGCCCCTCATCAACTAATTTCCAACAATTTTGATAATACAAGGTCCAACACACACACACAACCAGGTACAAAAGAAAATAAGATACCTGATTAAAAACCAAGAGAAACAATAGACAGTGTTATCAAAATTGTTAGAAATTAATTAACATTTGATTCCATTAACTGGATTGTTGTCATAAGCAATCAGGGATTATGTCAATGCAAGTTTATGAGAAAATGGTTTAAAGCTGATCTAGAGTCAGAACAATGGACACTATTTTCATGTTCACTCTTCTATTAGAGTACTTACTTTCAGAGTTCCATCTGTAAGTGAGAATCACTAGTCCCTGCCCTCCCCTATCCCATGTTTGACAATTTCAGGGCTCCAATCCCTGTCTACTCAGCCTTGTGAAGCTATTAAAAACATTACTCAACATCTCAACTATTTAGTATCCTCCTCTGAAATGGGAAAACACACCTAGAGAAAACAGGGCCCAAGTGATGGTCTTTAATTTCTGGGACTCATGCCCTAACCACATCCTGGTTCTATAATTTTTCACTCTCTTTTTAGTTTTCTGATGCTTTTATAAAGATGGCTTATATAATTTGCCCAGCTTTTATACAGTTTTAATCAATAGAAGAGTTGGTTTGACTTCCCCAGTCTATGATTATGTGAACTGGCAATGACATTATATCATTTCATGACCTGCTATCTTTCATTCATAAAGAGTTTGACATGTATGTCTCTCCCTCTAAAACTTTATGACACAAACTATTTACCACTGACAACTCTATCATTTGAAAATTAAGCCCATATTGAAATAATACATATAAACAGATTTGCTTTATACAGTTAACAGTGCACAATGATTTCCACTAACCTCCACTTGCTCTTAGTACTGGCCTCCTTTTCTCTAGTTATATCTTATTGCTTTGATTAATGAAGTACTATTTTGAAACCAAAGTGTTGGTTACTGGTAACCACCTGCCCACAATATTTAAACTCCATGGTCCAGTTTGCAAAATATAAGCACAATATGGCAAATTGAGAAGATTTTGCCACCACTGGTCTCAAAACGACTATAAGTCATTCTGCTTCAAGGGACTCTTAGGCCATCAAGATATTGGTTGAATGTAGAAAATGTACAATAACCAATCTCCATTAAAAGTATGTTCAGATCTGAGTTATAGTTGAAAGTCTGGGATGGAAAATAAAGTCATCAGTGGAAACAGCTGAAAGATTACTAAATTTAGAGATCAATGTATGAAATAGCTTTGCATGAAGATAGACATTGTTTTTTTTCAATATAAATAATGTATAAATACGTAAAAACATATTTGGTTTAAAATATTAAATATTTATGAAAATATGTTTAGATTATTTTATTTGACTATCATTCGATTTCCTTGTAAGTAGTTATGATTACTATTATATGAAATTACATGAGAGAATTTTTTAAGGAAAAATTATCCTACCTCTTAAATAAGTCTTTCTCTCTTTCTTCTTAGAATCTAACTCAAAACATAAGACTGCTATACTGAAGTATTTTCTTACTTTCTAAACACACACACACACACATACACACACACACACACACACACACACGCGCGCGCACACACACAATAGCTTTTTCATGATGGGAGCTTTTTCAATATGCTCCATCATATAAGATCTTTCTTACTGATGCCTCTTTTAGTCTTTTGCACCAGCCCATCAAAAATCGATTATGGATCTCCCTAACAGCTCCTACATTTAAGCTCCTGAGAGCTACTGGAGAAAATCTTATAACACACAAATATTTGCCATTGGAAATGCAAGACCTCCAATCTTAACTGGATCATTAACTAGTTGGTCCCTAGTTCACTCAGTTTTTCATTCCCAGACCTGCTATTTTAAACTTTTGCCATTCCTTTAAATCCCTCAATCCACAATATTCACTTCCACTAGAAACCTTTATCTTGTACTTCACAGAGAAACTTCAGCCATCTTCTGAGTATTATAGCAATCTTCGACAAAAAATTTCTTTGTTGATGTTTTTCAGCTATTGTGGAAAATTTAAAACACATCCAGAACAAGACAGAATATAAAATGAACCCTCATGCACATATCATTTAATTTCAACAATTATCAACTCATGGTCAATATCATTTCATTGACTATACCTTTTAAAAACGGCATTTCTAATCATTCTTTTTTTAAAAAATTCATCCCAACCATTTATTTGTTCTATCAGTATAGTAGTCTTAGAATGTTCTGGCCATTATGTTACACAATAAGCCTTTGCAGAATCAAAGGTTAGCTTTTGTCTCAGTAGTTAATATACACATAAGAGGAACACTCATAAGTGGTTCAACATTGTAAGGAAAATTTTTATACGTGCTTTCTATTAAAATATGAGTCTTTGACCTTCTCAAAGGAAGCTGTTATCTCATTACTAGTGTTGTCAATGGCTATTTATACTTGGGGATTTATTTTTTAATTAATTTTTATTGGAATATAGTTGGTTTACAATGTTGAAAATAATACAACATGGTAAAGCATCTAATCATTCCTTACTTTTCTCATGTCAACCTGAAAGAAGTTTCTTTTTTTACCTGAGGTTATTCTCTGCATCAAGGTCTGAATTTCATTCCTTCCAGCCTCTTTAAACCCTCCCTTGCTCTATTATCCCTTAAGCACTCCCCTTTATATTGACTGATTTCTGTCAGTGTTTAAACAATTAATTTATTTTTATATTAAGAAACACACACACATCCTCTTGACACTATATATCCCTTTAACTACTAGCCTACCTTTCACCTTCCATTTTCTGCCAAAAATCTGGAAACAGTATTTTGTACTCACTGTTTTTATTGCCTTATTCCCTCCCACACCTCAGTTCAAGCAAAAGGATTTCTAGTCACAACACAGCTGAAACTGCTCTTATTGAATTTACTGATTCTTTTTTTGATAAGTCTGAACTCTTCTTCCATGTGCCTTGTGAAGAATTTGATGTTGTTGATCCTTTTCTGTGATAAGAAAAGCTTCCGCAAACTCTTGCTTTCCTTTGATCCCATGAAAATACTTTCTTCCATATTGACTTTTTCATCTCTGGCCTCTCCTTCCTTGACTCTTCTTTTTTCTCTTTTCATGTGGGTGTTCCCTGGGATCTGTCTTTGGCTCTCTGCTCTTCTCATTTACACTATCTTGGAACAATCTAGCCCACTGCTTATGTCATCACCATCTGTAAAATTTTTCTCAAACATTTGGAGTCTAATGGGATAGTGACACATACAAGGATGAACAATTTTTTTAAATTAAAAGATTCATTTCTATTTGTAAAAGTGAAAAATAAATTCATATTTCTAAAGAAATAATGGTCATAGGTACACAACAGAGAAAATAATGACATTATTTGTAATATTTCTTTATGGTTTCTCTATCTGCCTTGATATGCAGCATATGCACTCAATATGCCAGCAAATTTGTAAAACTCAACAGTGGCCACAGGGCTGGAAAAGGTCAGTTTTCATTCCAATCCCAAAGAAAGGCAATGCCAAAGAATGCTCAAACTACTGCACAATTGCACTCATCTCACATGCTAGTAAAGTAATGCTCAAAATTCTCCAAGCCAGGCTTCAGCAATACGTGAACCATGAACTTCCAGATGTTCAAGCTGGTTTTAGAAAAGGCAGAGGAACCAGAGATCAAATTGCCAACATCTGCTGGATCATGGAAAAAGCAAGAGAGTTCCAGAAAACATCTACTTCTGCTTTATCGACTATGCCAAAGCCTTTGACTGTGTGGACCACAACAAACTGTGGAAAATTCTGAAAGAGATTGGAATATCAGAGCACCTGACCTGCCTCTTGCTGTATATTGTCACCCTGCTTGTTTAACTTATATGCAGAGTACATCATGAGAAATGCTGGACTGGATGAAGCATGAGCTGGAATCAAGATTGCCGGGAGAAATATTAATAACCTCAGATATGCAGATGACACTAGCCTTATGGCAGAAAGTGAAGAGGAACTAAAAAGCCTCTTGATGAAAGTGAAAGAGGAGAGTGAAAAAGTTGGCTTAAAGCTCAATATTCAGAAAACGAAGACCATGGCATCTGGTCTCATCATTTCATGGCAAATAGATGGGGTAACAGTGGAAACAGTGTCAGACTTTATTTTTTGAGCTCCAAAATCACTGCACATGGTGATTGCAGCCATGAAATTAAAAGACGCTTACTCCTTGGAAGAAAAGTTATGACTCACCTAGATAGCATATTCAAAAGCAGAGACATTGCTTTGCCAACAAAGGTCCATCTAGTCAAGGCTATGGTTTTTCCTGTGGTCATGTATGGATGTGAGAGCTGGACTGTGAAGAAAGCTGAGCGCCGAAGAATTGATGCTTTTGAACTGTGGTGTTGGAGAAGACTCTTGAGAGTCCCTTGGGCTTCAAGGAGATCCAACCAGTCTATTCTGAAGGAGGATCAGCCCTGGGATTTCTTTGGAGGGAATGATGCTGAAGCTGAAACTCCAGTACTTTGGCCACCTCATGCAAAGAGTTGACTCATTGGAAAAGACCCTGATGATGGGAGGGATTGGGGGCAGGAGGAGAAGGGGATGACAGAGGATGAGATGGCTGGATGGCATCACGAACTCGTTGGACGTGAGTCTGAGTGAACTCCGAGAGTTGGTGATGGACAGGGAGGCCTGGCGTGCTGCGATTCATGGGGTCGCAAAGAGTCGGACACGACTGAGTGACTGAACTGAAGTGAACTGATTTGCCTTGATGTGGAATCACTTGACTTTTAGGTCAAGTTTCATATATATCTGCTTCTTTTTTCCTCCTTGTTATTTATACTACTTTAAGGCCCTAATTCACAATTTTGAGTTGTAAGAATGGTATCAAATACTTTGTACATTTACCAGATAAATTTTGGATATTGGATTAAGCATAGAACCAGAAAATATGAAGATAATTTTAACTAAAAATTAATGCTTTTCAGAGGCTAAGCTGAATAGCATCAGCTCAATTCAGTCTCTCTGTCATGTCTGACTCTTTCCGACCCCATGGACTGCAGCACGTCAGGCTTCCCTGTCCTTCACCAACTCCTGGAACTTGCTCAAACTCATATCCATTGAGCCAGTGATGCCATCCAACCATTTCATCCTCTGTCATCCTCTTCTCCTCCTGCCTTCAATCTTCCCCAGCATCATGGTCTTTTCAAAATATTAGAGCTTTAGCTTCAGCATCAGTCCTTCCAAGGAATATTCAGGACTGCTTTCTTTTAGGATTGACTGGTTTGATCTCCTTGCAGTCCAAATGATTCTCAAGAGTCTTCTCCAACACGACAGTTCAAAAGCATCAGTTCTTTGGCACTCAGCTTTCTTTGCAGTCCAACTCTCACATCCATACATGACTACTGGAGAAACCATAACTTTGACTATTTGGACCTTTGTCAGTAAAGTAATGTCTGTTTTTTATTAAGTTGAATAGCATATCACAGACAAAAACTAGAGGGATGAGTGCTATAAATTAGAAAATGGCAGCAAATTGATTATTTATCTATTCTTCAGTTGTATTCTATTTTGAAAATATTTTTTCATATTCTGATGTTGTACTAAGAGATGATTTTGAAATACACTCTATGATATATCAACAACCTGTCATGTTAGAAAAGTGTCAACTTTTGATGACTGAGAATTGTGTATCACCATTTAGTCTTCTTTAGACATCTTAATGTCTTTTTCTCAATGGAAAAACATGAGCTTTGTACTGAAATGATGGGATGAAATTATTGAGTGTATTTTTAAGTAATTCAGCTTGAGCAATCTACTTATAATCAGAGAAATAGTCTTCACTTACATTATTCACAATGATGAGATATTGCTATCCTAACTCTCATTTCAAATTCTCAAATGGCCAACTATCCCATTGGCTTACTTCAGTTTGGAATAGCAGGTTTGAAAAGATACATGTTCAATGACTTCAGTCAGGTTGTCTTCACAGTCTTCACTGGAAAGAAAATATTGTTATCTCTGATTTATAGATAATAAAACTGAGGCTTAAAAAGGTTTAGTGACCTCGCCTAAGAAGACATTTGTACAGGCTGACTGAAAGTCAGTAGTTGCTTGAATTGCCTTCAATTAAATTTTCTAAGAAACTAGCCCTGGCAAAACACACAAATTTTCTTTTTCATGTTCTCAGTTTTCCCTTTCTCTGTCCCTGTTGCAATTTTAAAGCATTACCCAATGTTCTCTGACAGTCCTACAATTGAAAAGTCAAATCTGTATCCCTTCCCCATGAATCTGAGCTTTGTGACTGTTTGACCAATTGAATATTAGAGAAGTGATGTTGTGCTAATTTATAAGCCCAAGCCTTAAGAAACTGTCAGTTTCAACTTCTTGTCCCTTGGGATGATCCCTCTTGTAACCCAAGCCCCACGTTGTGAGGAAGTCTAAGCCGCTGCAAGAAAGAGTCCAATACAGAGAGGCACCAATAGCCAGTATGAACTTGCCAGCTATATGAATGAGCCATCTTGGAAGCAGATGCTCAACCCAGCTGAGCTCAGCCCTAGTAAAGACAACATAGCTGGCACCATATGGAGCAAAGACAAATTTCCCCCAGTGAGCTTTGCCCAGATTTTAGATTAATAAAAAAAAAAAAAGTTTGTTGTTCTTGTAAGTCATTATGTCTCAAAGTAGTTTGGTGTGAAGAAATCAGTTCGCTTCAGTCATTCAGTCATGTCCAACTCTTTGTGACTCCATGGACTGCAGCATACCAGGCCTCCCTGTACATCACCAACTCATGGAGTCCACTCAAACTCATGTCCATTGAGTAGGTATTGCCATCCAAAGGATGCCATCCAGAGGATGCCATCTCATCCTCTGTTGTCCCCTTCTCCTCCCGTCTTTAATCATTCCCACCATCAGGGTCTTTTCAAATGAGTCACTTCTTTGCATCAGGTGGCCAAACTATTGAAGTTTCAGCTTTAGCATCACTCCTTCCAATGAATATTCAGGACTGATTTCCTCTAGGATGGACTGGTTGGATCTCCTTGTTGTCCAGGGGACTCTCAACAGTCTTCTCCAACACCACAGTTCAAAAACATCAATTCTTTGGTGCTCAGCTTTCTTTATAGTCCAACTCTCTCATCCATACATGACTACTGGAAAAACCAAAGCTTTGACTAGACAGACCTTTGTTGGTAAAGTAATGTCTCTGTTTTTAATATGCTGTCTAGATTGATCATAACTTTCTTCCAAGGAGCAAGTATCTTTTAATTTCATGGCTGCAGTCAACATCTGCAATGATTTTGGAGCCTCCCCCCAAAATAAAGTTTCTCACTGTTTCCACTGTTTCCCCATATATTTGCCTGAAGTGATGGGACCAGATGCCATGATCTTAGTTTTCTGAATGTTGAGCTTTAAGCCAACTTTTTCACTCTCCTCTTTCACTTTCATCAAGGGGCTCTTTAGTTCTTCTTCACTTTCTCTCATAAGGGTGGTGTCATCTGCATATCTGAGGTTATTGATAGTTCTCCTGGTAATCTTGATTCCAGCTCATGCTTCATCCAGCATTTCTCATGATGTACTCTGCATATAAGTTAAACAGGCAGGGTGACAATATACAGCCTTGATGTACTCCTTTTCCTATTTGGAACCAGTCTGTTGTTCCATGTCCAGTTCTAACTGTTGCTTCTTGACCTGCATACAGATTTAACAGGAGGCGAGGCAGGTTGTCTGGTATTTACATCTCTTTAAGAATTTTCCAGTTTGTTGTGGTCCACACAGTCAAAGGCTTTGGCATAGTCAATAAAGCAGAAGTAAATGTTTTTCTGGAACTCTCTCATTTTTTCGATGATCCAACAAATGTTAAATCCAGCTTGAACATCTGGAAGTTCAGTTCATGTACTGTTGAAGCCTGGCTTGGAGAATTTAGCATTACTTTACCAGCATGTGAGATGAGTGCAATTGTGTGGTAGTTTGAGCATTTTTTGGCATTGCCTTTCTTTGGGATTGGAATGAAAACTGACCTTTTCCAGTCCTGTGGCCACTGCTGTTTTCCAAATTTGCTGGCATATTGAACACTTTCACAGCATCATCTTTTAGGATTTCAAAAAGCTCAACTGGAATTCTGGCAGAAGCACGGTAGCTGTCACCATGCAGAAGCGTGGCCAAGAGGAGCTAACCCACGTCCAAGGTAAGGAGCAGTGGCTGCACTTTGTTGGAGCAGCCTTAAAGAGATACCCTACTTCCAAGGTAAGAGAAAGCCAAGTGAGACGGTAGGCACTGAGAGAGGGCATCAGAGGGAAGACAGACTGAAACCACAATCACAGACAACTAGCCAATCTGATCACACAGACCAAGCCTTGTCTAACTCAATAAAACTAAGCCTTTCTGTGTGGGGCCAACCAAGACGGACGGGTCATGGTGGAGAGGTCTGACAGAGTGTGGTCCACTGGAGAAGAAAATGGCAAACCACTTCAGTATTCTTGCCTTGAGAATCCCATGAACAGTATGAAAAGACAAAAAGATAGGACACTGAAAGATGAACTCCCCAGGTCAGTAGGTGCCTATTCTGCTACTGTAGATAAGTGGAGAAATAACTCCAGAGAGAATGAAGGGATGGAGCCAAAGCAAAAGCAACACACAGTTGTGGATGGGACTGGTGATAGAAGCAAAGTTTGATGCTGTAGGAGCAATATTGCATAGTAACTTGGAATGTTCAGTTCAGTTCAGTCACTCAGTCATGTCCGACTCTTTGCAACCCCATGAACCGCAGCATGTCAGGCCTCCCTGTCCATCACCAACTTCCGGAGTCCACCCAAACCCATGTCCATTGAGTCGGTGATGTCATCTAACGATATCATCCTCTGTCATCCCCTTCTCCTCCTGCCCTCAATCTTTTGCAGCATGAGGGTCTTTTCAAATGAGTCAGCTCTTCGCATCAGGTGGCCAAAGTATTGGAGTATCAGCTTCAACATCAGTCCTACCAGTGAACACCCAGGACTGATCTCCATTAGGATAGACTCACTGGATCTCCTCGCTTTCCAAGGAACTCTCAAGAGTCTTCTCCAACACCACAGTTCAAAAGCATCAATTCAGACAATTTTGTTGACTATGATGGCTAATCTGAATATTAGGTCCATGAATCAAGGCAAACTGGAAGTGATCAAACAGGAGATGACAAGAATGAACATGAACATTCTAGCAATCAGCAAACTAAGGTGGACTGGAATGGGTGAATTTAACTCAAATGACCATTATATCTACTACTGTGGGCAGGAATCCCTTAGAAGGAATGGAATAGCCATCACAGTCAACAAAAGAGTCTGAAATGCAGTACTTGGATGCAGTCTCAAAGCGACAGAATGATCTCTGTCCATTTCCAAGGCAAATCATTCAATATCATGGTAATTCAAGTCTATGCCCTGACCAGTAACGCTGAAGAAGCTGAAGTTAAATGGTTGTAAGAAGTCTTACAAGACCTTTTAGAACTAACTCCCCAAAAAGATGTTCTTTTATTTATAGGGAACTGGAATGCAAAAGCAGGAAGTCAAGAAACATCTGGAGTAACAGGCAAATTTGGCCTTGGAGTATAGAATGAAGCAGGGCAAAGGCTAATAGAGTTTTGCCAAGAGAATGCAGTGGTCATAGCAAACACCCTCTTCCAACAATACAAGAGAAGACTCTACACAGGGACATCACTAGATGGCCAACACCAAGATCAGATTGATTATATTCTTTGCAGCCAAAGATGGAGAAGCTCTATACAGTCAGCAAAAACAAGACTGGGAGCTGACTGTGGCTCAGATCATGAACTCCTTATTGGCAAATTCAGACTTAAATCGAAGAAAGTAGGGAAAACCACTAGACCATTCAGGGATGACCTAAATCAAATCCGTTATATTATACAGTGGAAATGAGAAGTAGATTTAAGGGACTAGATCTGATAGACAGAGTGCCTGATGAACTATGGATGGAGGTTTGTGACATTGTACAAGAGACAGGAATCAAGAGCATCCTCAAGAAAAAAAAAATGCAAAAAAGCAAAATGGCTGTCTGAGGAGGCCATACAAATAGCTGTGAAAAGAAGGGAAGTGAAAAGTAAAGGAGAAAAGGAAAGATATACCCATTTCAATGCAGAGTTTCAAAGAATAGCAAGGAGAGATAAGGAAGCCTTCTTCAGCAATCAGTGCAAAGAAATAGAGGAAAATATTGAATGGGAAAGACTAGAGATGTCCTCAAGGAAATTAGAGATACCAAAGGAACATTTCATGCAAAGTTGGGCTCAATAAAGGACAGAAATGGTATGGACCTAACAGAAGCAGAAGATATTAAGAAGAGGTGGCAACAATACACAGAAGAACTGTACAAAAAAGATCTTCATGACCCAGATAATCATGATGGTGTGATCACTCACCTAGAGCCAGACATCCTGAAATGTGAAGTCAAGTGGGCCTTAGAAAGCATCACTTAGAACAAAGCTAGTGGAGGTGATGGAATTCCAGTTGAGCTATTTTAAATCCTGAAAGATGATGCTCTGAAAGTGCTGCACTCAAGATGCCAGCAAATTTGCAAAACTCAGCAGTGGCCACAGGACTGGAAAAGTTCAGTTTTTATTCCAATCCCAAAGAAAAGCAATGCCAAAAAATGCTCAAACTACTGCACAAGTGGACTCATCTCATACGCTAGTAAAGTAATGCTCAAAATTCTCCAAGCCAGACTTTAGGAATAAGTGAACCATGAACTTCCAGATGTCCAAGCTGGTTTTAGAAAAGTCAGAGGAACTTGAGATCAAATTGCCAAAATCTGCTGGATCATCGAAAAAGCAAGAGAGTTCCAGAAAAACATCTATTTCTGCTTTATTGACTATGGCAAGGCCTTTGACTGTGTGGATCACAATAAACTGAGGAAAATTCTTCAAAAGATGGGAATACCAGACCACCTGACCTGCCTCTTGAGAAACCTGTATGCAGGTCAGGAAGGAACAGCAACAGTGAGAACCGGACATGGAACAACAGACTGGTTCTAAATAGGAAAAGGAGTACGTCAAGGCTGTATACTGTAACCCTGCTTATTTACCTTATATACAGAGTACATCATGAGAAACGCTGGGCTGGAAGAAGCACAAGCTGGAATCATAATTGTGGGAGAAATATCAATAACCTCAGATATGCAGATAACACCACCCTTATAGCAGAAAGTGAAGAACTAAAGAACCTCTTGATGAAAGTGAAAGAGGATTGTGAAAAAGTTGGCTTAAAGCTCAAAATTCAGAAAACTAAGATCATGGCATCTGGTCCCATCATTTCATGGCAAACAGATGGGGAGACAGCGGAAACAGTGTCAGACTTTATTTTTTTGGGCTCCAAAATCACTGCAGATGGTGATTGCAGTCATGAAATTAAAAGACACTTACTCCTTAGAAAAAAAGTCAAGACCAACCTAGACAGTATATTAAAAAGCAGAGATATTATTCGTCCACAAATTTCCATCTGGTCAAGGCTATGGTTTTTCCAGTGGTCATGTATGGATGTGAGAGTTGGACTGTAAAGAAAGCTGAGTGCTGAAGAATTGATGCTTTTGAACTGTGGTGTTGGAGAATACTTCATTCTCTCTTTCAAGGAGATCCAACCAGTCCATCTTAAAGGAGATCAGTCCTGGGTGTTCATCAGAGGGACTGATGTTAAAGTTGAAACTCTAATACTTTGGACACCTGATGTGAAAAGATGACTCATTTGAAAAGACCGTGATGCTGGAAAGATCAAGGGAAGAAGGAAAAGGGGATGACAGAGGATGAGATGGTTGGATGGCATCACTGACTCAATGGACATGGGTTTGGGTGGACTCCAGGAGTTGGTGATGGACAGGGAGGCCTGGCGTGCTGCAGTTCATGGGGTCACAAAGCATCGGACACAACTGAGTGACTAAACTGAACTGAACTGGAATTCCATCACCTCCACTAGCTTTTTTCGTAGTGATGCCTCCTAAGGCCCTCTTGACTACACATTCCAGGATGTCTGGCTCTAGGTGAGTGATCAAACTGTCGTGATCATCTGGGTCATGAATATCTTTTTTGTACAGTTCTTCTATACAATAGAAGCTATAGATAATGAGAATAACCCCCTTCTTTTAACACTCCTCTCCCTCTCCTTCCTTCCCTGTTAAGTTCACTTCAGTTCAGTTCAGTTCTGTCACTCAGTCGTGACTTGCTTTCCCCCAAATCTGTCATACAAGCAACACTTATTTTTTCTCCTTGGGGAAGGATAAGTTGAACAATGCCATTCTTTTTATAAGATAATGAATAAAATGGATTCTTATTTGGCTCCTTTCTGTGTGGACTAAGTAGAAGCTCAGTAAATTTTTTTTAGTCCCTTTGGGCAGCTATAACAGAATAATACCATAGACTGGATGGCTTATAAATAATAGGAATTTATTTTTCATGGTTCTGGAGCCTTGGAAGTCCAAGATCAGGGTACCAGGAGATTCAGTGTCTGGTGAGAGCTTATTTTCTGGTTCATGACTGTCTTGTTGTGTCTTCACATGGCAGAAAGAACAAAAGAGCTCTGTGGGGTCTCTCTTATAAGGGCACAAATCCCATTCATGACAGCTCCATTCTCATCCTCCCAAAGGCTCTACCTCCAAATACCATCACTTTGGAGGTTAGGATTGAACATATGGACTATGGGAGGACACAGTCTATAGCAATTTTATTTAGCTGGATTTATTGATAGCAATCATTTAAACCAGTTTTTCATTATTTTTATTAACAGGTGTTTCAACTATTCCTCAGACCTACTGAATCACATGCTCCAGAATGGGGCTTGGGAAGCTACATTCCTGCTTCCCAGGTAATTTCTACATTTAGCAGTTTGAAGACTTTGCCATAGTGAACATTTAAAACCTCTTTGGAATAAGAATTATTGCTATATATATATATATATATATATATATATATATATATATATATTAATGTATTTCTTTACTTACTTTTGGCTGCGCTGGGTCTTTGTCGCTGTGCAGGCTTTCTCTAGTTTTGGAGAGAGGGATTACTTTTTAGTTGCAGTGTGAGGGCTTCTCATTGCAGTGGCCTCTCCTGTTGCAGAGCATGGGCTCTAGGGCACATGGGCTTCAGTAGTTGTGGCTCCCGGGCTCCAGAGCACAGGCTCAACAGTTGTGTAGCAGGGACTTCGTTGCTCCGAGGCATGTGGGATCTTCCGGGATCAGGGATCAAACCCATGTCTTCTTCATTGGCAGGAAGATTCTCTACCACTGAGCCACCAGGGAAGCCCTATTGCAAGATTTAAATTAAAAGACTGTAACAGAAACAAACTCATAGACTTATGAGAATGAACTTATGGTTGCTGGGGAGATGGATGGTGGAAAGGATAGACAGGGAGTTTGGGATGGACATGTACACACTGCTATATTTAAAACTGATAGCCAACAAGGATCTACTGTATTACACAGGGATCTCTGCTTAGGGATCTCTCTCCCGGCAGCCTGGGTAGGAGGGGCATTTGGGGGAGAATGAATACATGTATATGCATGGCTGAGTCCCTTTGCAAGTCACCTGAATTTGTCACAACATTGTTAATCAGCTATAACCCAATACAAAATAAAAAGGTTTTTAAAAGGAGACTGTAACGGCTATAAAGCATTTAGCATGGAGCCCAGCATATTATGAGAGCTGAACAAATGTCAGTGACTACCATCATCACCAACATCATCATTGCTCTTTTTAAATGTTATCATTAATTTCAGAAGATATCTTACTTATGTGTCTTTGGGAGCAAACAAGAGTTGTCAGTGTGCTAGTTTGCCTGTTAAAGATAACAAGCAGTTGTTGCCTATTGCTCAGAATGTTCTGTGTCCCAGATATCAGAGGTAGGCTCGCAGTTATCTCTAGGAGACCAGAGTCTGTTTAGCAGAACATTCTTCAGAGTGTCTACCCACCTGGCTCGGGTACACACAGATACATACAAGAGACCGGACATAAAGGTTCATCTGATATGAAGCACATGAAGGTTCTGGCAATGGTTTACTAACAGTGATTTACTGTCATTGAAATTGGGTCTTGAGAAAACTCTAAATAATTTTCATATCTTTGGAAGAAGGTGCCCATGAGGAAATTCTAGTAAATACTTCATCAGATATTCCTGATTTCCTCTGGGAATATGTGGGACCTGATATCCCATTTCAATATAGAAGCAGATATACTAACTTCTGAAAGTTTGAAAAGAGAATTAGACGGGCTGATTATAAATCAGCAGCTGTTCTTAAGAAAATTCAACACTCTCTACAATTTATTTACCTTTGGATGTGGTTTTTAAGGGCATCTGTTTGGTGGAAAACATTCAGATTAGATTATTAAATCTCAGGCTGAATGCTTAGAGAATGGGATACTTTGACATTTCAGGTTTATTAATTAACTTGCGTCAACAACATCACATTTTCTTTCAATCCTTGTTGCTAAAAATAACAACTCTACAGTGTTTTGCCTTAGTAAGAATTGTGTAGTGAATAGTTTGAATCTGTGGAAATTATTTAACCTCTCGGCCTCAGTTTCCTCATCTGTAAAAAAAAGGAGTAATAATGGTAGCTCAAAAGATTGTTCAAGATTAAATCAGTTAATTTGTGAAAATGCATAGAATACTTTTTGGCACATAGTAAGCCCTATAAGGGCTTCTCTGGTGGATTGGTAGGTAAAGAATCTGCCAGCAGTGCAGGATATCTGGGTTTGATCTCTCAGTCTGGAAGATCCCCTGGAGAAGGAAATGGCAACCCACGCCAGTATTCTTGCTGGAGAATTCCATGGACAGAGGAGCTTGGTGGGTTATGGTCCATGGGGTCTCAAAAGAGTTGGACACGACTGAGCAACTAACACTAGTGACTAAACCACCACCATCAAGCACTATGAAGGTATTCACTATTATTATCAATATTTTGAAAGAAATCACACTTGGTACAAAACTATAACTTAGGCGAAAGATGAAATTAGAAGAAATATAGAAATCAGGGTGAGACCAGGACACCTGACTATTCCCTAAGGGTGAGATTGGAATCCTTCCTGTTCACCTGGGAACTTGTAGAGTCTTGCATCATGTCTGGCACAGAACTGGTGCTCAATAAACTTCTGTTGAATAAATGATGGGTCCTAAAAGATGAACACTTATTGATGATTACGATTTCTTCTTGTCTTTTGTCCCTCTGCTTTCAGTTTGAGTGTGACAAGAGTGCTCTTTAGATGATGATTATTGTTAGATTCTGTGTTACTGAGTATGACTATTTTTTTTCTTGTCCCTTGTTAGAAGAATTTGATGAAAAAAAGGAGGAGAAAAGTAACATGAGAAGCCCCAGAAACCAATAAAGAAGGTGAAACAGCTCACTTCAAATTTTATGGTCTGAAGAATTTTGACTTATCTTTGAAGTGTATTTGAATGATAAAAAGAAAAGATCTCGACTGACCAGGGTGTAATTACAGGGACTAAACCTATAAAAGATAATAATCCTCCCCACGCTCTCTTTTCTGAGAGATAGTAGAGGTATGTAATGGCAACAGTCAAATATTGTCCAGCTCAGTGTTGTGCTGTGTTGCAGAGCCAAGGTGCCAAACTGAATGTCAAACTTGATCACAAAATTGGATGACTGGATACTGAAGGTCCATGTGACATCAGTACCTAGGCAGGCAAATATGGGCATTTTCTATAAGTACATTTTTGTTAAGAGCTAATGTGTTTCAAATTGAAGATTCCATGGAAATGAAAAGCTATGAGTAATGAGTCCCTAGAGCCTTTGATAGGAGTAGGAGTTTTTCAGCCTGTTCATCTGCCATGCTGCATATCAGGAATATATTCATTCTGCTTCATTTTCCTCATTGCGTCACTTGGGGAGATGCTTCTGCAGTGTTTATTTAGAAAGCCCCAAGCGGGAATCAAACTAAAAAAAAAGTCACTGTTGTTTCCCAATTTACAGTGGAGCTGCCTCCTTATCGCCCACCCCTCACCCCAAACACCACTTTATATTACCTTGATTCATGTGTACAGATAGATCGTTGTTGAATGCCTTGAGATGTGGGCAGAAGAAGTGGAAATTGTTGGTAAAAATAAAGGGCTCTACCAATGGTTTTCTTCAGAGCAGATGGCCTGCAATGTACATAGACTCACATGTCCAAAAATTTGTTCTATAAATTGCTTTTTAAAGCTTAGATATCTAAAAGAAAATAATAAAACAAAAATTAAGACAAGACGGTATACTTCCTAGTCTCTTGATTCAAGAAACCATAAGATATGAACTATGATTTATTCTGATGTAGTGGGTTATCAGCACAATAAAGAAATGTAGGCATTCATTAATTAGTGTTAAATTCATTAGCGTAGGCATTCATTTGGCAGTGTCAAAAAAAAATCCCCAAATTTAGTGCCTTAAAGCAACCAGTCCTTTCACTCATGATTCTATGGGTTGGTTGAACAGTTATTCTGGTCTGGGCAGGTTCCACTAATTTCTGCTTACAGGTTGACTAAAGGCTGGATGACCTAAGACAGTCTCATTCACACATCTTGTCTCTCTCATCATTCAGTAGGCTGGGTTCTACACATGGTAGCCACAAAGTTCTAAGTGTATGAGAACAGAAGCTGCAAGATTTTTAAAGACCTAGGATGATAATTATACAATATCATTTCCATTGCATCCTGTAGTCGAAGCAAGTCACAGGATTCAAAAAGTGGGTAAAAGGATTATTCCTTGATTGTAGGAGCTACAAACTGTTGTGGCTGAATTTTCAATCTCCTGGATGAGGTATACATACAATGCATGGCATTCTAGTCCCAAATTATGCTAAACAAACCCTCTGCTAGAGACAGAGGTGTGATGGTGGTGAAATTGGACTCCAAAGCCTAGGATTCTAGAAAAGATCCTTCTATGTATAATTGTGTGTGTTTCTGACTCTTTGCAATCCCATGGACTGTAGCCCACCAGGCTCCTCTGTCCATGGAATTCTCCAGGCAAAAATACTAGAGTGAGTAGCCATTCCCTTCTTGAGGGGATCTTCCTGACCCAGAGATCAAATCCGGGTCTTCTGCATTGCAGGCAGATTTTTTTACCACCTGAACCACCAGGGAAGCCTTCATCCAAAGTAATACCACTGCAGGTATTAGTCATCCAATGGTAATACTTTGCAAAACTATAATAGAGTATCACAACCAAGATATGGACATTAATATAATGTAATAATCTTATTTATATTTCTCCAGTTTCACTTGTACTCATTTGTGTTTGTTTCTATGTATTACTTCCTAAACAATTATATTACTTGTGTGGTTTCATATATTCAGCACCACAGTCAAGATACTGAACATTTCCAACACTCAAAGATCTCTCATGCTGTACTTTTATAACCATACCCACTCTTCTCCCTCCCTCCATGTCTCTAATTTCCAGGAATCACTAATCTCTCCTTAATTTCTAAAATGTTGTTATTTCAGGGAGTTGTATAATTGAAATTATACAGTATGTAAATTTGTGGTTTGGTTTTTTCACTCAGCATTGTTTCCTGGAGATTAATCAAAGTAGCCGTATGTGTCAGTAGTTGTTTCTTTATTATTGCTAAGTAGTATTCCATGGTATGGATCAATCATAGTTTATTTAACTATTCACCTCTTGAAAGGCATATGGGCAGATAAATAAAACTACTATGAACATTTGTGTACAGGTTTTTTGTGTCAATATAAATTGTTATTTCTCTGGGATAAATGCCCAAGACTGAAATTTCCAGGAAAGATTGTAATTGCATGTTTAGTCCTCTTAAAAAAAATGCCAAGTTATTTTCAGAAGGACTTCACAGTTTCACATTTTCACCCACAGTGCATTAGTGATCTAGTTTCTTCACATCATCATTGGTATTTGATGTTGTCATTATTGTTTATTCTAGCCATTTTGATAGGTGTAGGGTCATCTTATTGTATTTAATTTTCATTTCTTTGATGGCCAATGGTATTGCACATCTTTTCACGTGCTTATTAGCCATCTGTATAACCTCTTACATGGAATGCCTGGTCATGTCTTTGCCCATTTTTTAATTAGATTGTGTTTTAAATCATTGAGTTTTTAGAGTTCTTCATATATTTATGATACAGGTCCTCTACTGGATATGTAGTATGCACATATTTTCTTCTAGTTGTCTTTCATCATTTTAACAAGTTCTTTTGCAAGAGAAGATTTTTAATTTTGTTGAAGTTCAATTTATCAATTTTTACTTTTGTGGGTCCTTCTCTCATGCCTTAGTGACTCAGTCGTGTCTGACTCTTTGCAACTCCAAGGACTGTAGCCCACCAGGTTCTTCTGTCCATTGAATTCTCCAGGCAAGAATACTGGAGTGGGTTGCCATTCCCTTCTCCAGGGGATCTTCCCCACTCAGGGACTGAATCTGGGTCTCCTGCATTGCAGGCAGATTCTTTACCATCTGAGCCATCAGGAAAGCCCATTAGCAAGTCTAAAAATCCTTTGCCTAGCCCCCGATTCCAAAGATTGTCTCCTGTGTTTTTCCTAGAACTCTTGTAGTTTTACATTTTACATCTAAATCTGTGATCAATTTTGAGTTAAATTTTCTATATGGTGTAAGACTTAAGTCAAAGTTTATTTATTTACTTTTGATCATGGATGTTTAATTACTTCCACACAATTTACTGCAAATGCTATCATTTCTTCATCTAATTACTTTTGCACCTTTGCAAGTCAATTGGACATATTTGTGTGGGTCTATTTCAAGATTTTCTCTATCCTATTCTACCTTTCTCTGTGTTCATCCTTTTGCCAATAATAGCAAACAGTCTTGATTACTGTAGCTATACAGTAAGTCTTGAAATTAAGTAGAATGTTTCTTCCTGTTTTATTCTTGTTTTTCAAAATCATTTTAACCATTCTGGTTTCTTTGCACTTTCACACAGAATAATGGCGTAAGTCAAGGCTGTATATTGTCACATTGCTTATTTAACTTATATGCAGAGTACATCATGAGAAACACTGGGCTGGAGGAAGTGCAGGCTGGAATCGAGATTGCTGGGAGAAATATCAATAACCTCAGATATGCAGATGACACCACCCTTATGGCAGAAAGTGGAGAAGAACTAAAGAGCCCCTTGATGAAAGTGAAAGAAAAGATTGAAAAAGTTGGCTTAAAGCTCAACATTCAGAAAACGAAGATCATGATATCTGGTCCCATCACTTCATGGCAAATAGATGGGGAAACAGTGGAAACAGTGGTAGACTTTATTTTTCTGGGCTCCAAAATCACTGCGGATGGTGATTGCAGCCATGAAATTAAAAGGCGCTTACTCCTTGGGAGCAAAGTTATGACCAACCTAGAGAGCATATTAAAAAGCAAGAGACAAAGGTCTCTTTGCCAACCTTTGTTTGCCAACAAAGGTCTGTCTAGTCAAGGCTATGGTTTTCCAGTAGTCATATGTGGATGTGAGAGTTGGGCTATAAAGAAAGCTGAATGCCGAAGAATTGATGCTTTTGAACTGTGTGGTGTTGGAGAAGACTCTTGAGAGTCCCTTGGACTGCAAGGAGATCCAACCAGTCCATCCTAAAGGAGTTCTGGGTGGTCATTGGAGGGACTGATGTTGAAGCTGAAGCTCCAATACTTTGGCCACCTGATTTGAAGAGCTGACTCATTAGAAAAGACCTTGATGCTGGGAAAGATTGAGGGCAGGAGGAGAAGGGGACGACAGAGGATGAGATGGTTGGATGGCATCACCGACTCAATGGACATGGGTTTGGATGGACTCTGGGAGTTGGTGATGGAGAGGGAGGCCTGACATGCTGCGGTTAATGGGGTTGCAAAGAGTGGGACAAGACTGAGCGACTGAACTGAACTGAATCTTGTCTTTATCTAGAAAGAAAATGTGGCTGGGATTTGACAGAAATTATACTGAACTTGTATATAAGTTTGGGGAGAATTGACAGCTTTACTATTTTAAATCTTTGAGTTCATGAATAAAACATGACTCTTCATTTATTTAGGTCTTCTTTGATTAATTTCATCAGCATTTTGTATTTCTCAGCATATAAATGCTGTGCATTTTTTTTGGTTAGGGTCACACTTACATGATATTGTTAATTTTTCTTTTTTTAACCTGATTTTGTAAATGATATTGTATCTTTTCATTTCAGGGTTCACATATTCACTGGCAGTAGATGGAGGTGCAATTGATTAAATATATATTTACCCTGTATCCTGCAGGCAGTGTAGACAGTGATAGTCACTTATTCGTGTCTGACTCTTTGTGATCCCCTGGACTGTATTTCACCAGTCTCCTCTGTCCATGGAATTCTCCAGGCAAGAATACTTGAGTGGGTTGCCAAGCTCTTCTCCAGGGGATCTTCCCAACTCAGGGGTTGAACGTGGGTTTCCCACAGATTTTTTGTCACTGAGCCACCTGGTAAGACACCTGTATTCTGTAATCTTGCTGAACTCATTAGTTCTAGGAGTTTTGCTCTTTTTTCATAGATTCCTTGAGATTTTCTATATAGATTATCATGCAATCTGCAAATAGAAACTGTTTTCTTTCTTCCTTTATGATTTATATGATTTTTATTTCCTTTTTTTGCCTTATTTAACTAGCTAGAATCTCCAGCACTACATTAAATAACAGTATTATTAACAGATATCCTTAACTTATTCCTGAACTTAGGAGGAAAGTATTCAGTCTTTCACCATTAAATATAATAACTGTAGGGTTTTTTGTGTATGTTTTTTTACCAAGTTCTCTCTATTCTTATTTTTCTGATAATTTTTATCATGAATGTGGTGAATTTTTTCAAAAGCTTTTTATTTATCAATTGCTATGAACATACGACTTTTCTTCTATACCCTGTTGATTAATTACTTTATTATTTCAATACTGAACTAACTTTGCATACCTGAAATAAACTCTTCTTGATAATGTTATAATTCTTTTTGTATATTGATGAATTTATTTGTTAATATTGTGTTGAGAATCTTTGTATCTATATTTATGAGAGTGGTCTGTAGTTTTCTTTTTCGTCATTCTAAATTTGATATGGTAATACTAGCTCCATAAAATGAATTACAAATATTCTTTCTTCTTTTGTTTTTTAGAAGAGACTGTGTAGAATTGATGTTAATTCTTCTTTAAATATTTGGTAGAATTATTTTATTTATCTTATTATTTTATTTATTTTATTTTATTTGGTAGAATTATTTATTTTATGGAAATTTGAAAATTACAGATCCAATTTCCTAAATAGTTATAGGTTATTCAAATTTTATTTAGTTATTTTATATTTAGTTATTCAAATTTTCTGTTCCATATAGGTTAATTGTGATACTTTGTGTTTTTCAAGGAATTGGTCCATTTCATATAAGTTGTCAAACTTGTGCTTGCAAAATTGTTCATAATATTTTTGTAGCATCCTTTTCATGTTTACAGTATCTGTAGGTATATCCCTTACTTCTTTCCTGATACTGGTCATTGGTGTCTTCTCTCTTTTTCCTTTGTGAATCTTGCTAGATGTTTGTCCATTTTAATGACTGTTTTGAAGAACCAGGTCTTTGTGTTGTTGATTTTCTCTATTGTTCTTCTGTTCTCAATTTTGCTGATTTCTGCTCTTATCTTTAATATTTCCTTTCCTCTGCCTGCTTTGGGATTACATTCCTGTTCTTTTTTTAGGTTCTTGAGATGAGAGTTTAGACTGTTGATTTAAGACTTTTCTTCTTTTCTAATGCAAGCATTTGGTGCTATAAATTTCCCTCTCCACTGCTTTAACTGTGCCTTACAAATTTTGATATGCTGTATTTTAATTTTCATTCAGTTCAATATATTTTCTCATTTCCTCTTTGGCCATGAATTATTCAGAAGTGTGTTATTTAATTTCTAAGTCTTTGGAGATATTTCCTTTATCTTTCTAGTGACTCTAGTTTAATTCTACCATGGTCAGAGAAAACACTCCACTGTGATTTCAATTCTTTTAAATTTGTTGATGTTTGTTTTATGATCCAGGATGTGGTCTATTTTGATATATATTTCATAGACACTTTAAAAGAATGTGTTTTCTGATGTTGTTGGGTGTAGTGTTCTATAACTGTCCACTAGTTTCTGTCAGTTGATAGTGTTGTTGAGATCTTTGATATACTTGCTGATTTTCTGTGAAATTGTTCTATTAGTTATTGAGATTGAGGGGCTGAAGTCTCCAACTATAATTGTGGATTTGTCTATCTCTCCTTTCAGCTCTACCACTTTTTACTCTATACATTTTAAAACTCTCTTGTTGTGTGCATACAAATTTAGATTTGTTATATCCTCCAGGTGGATTAATTCTTGTATCATTGTGTAATGTCACTCCTTATCTCTAGCAATTTTTATTTGATGCAAAGTCATGTTATCATGTATTAATATACCTATTTTTTCACATTATATACCACTTCTGCTTTTTCACATTAATATTTGCATGGTTTATCTTTTTGTATTCTTTTACTTCCAACCTACCTGTGTCACTGAATTTGAAGCGAGCTTCTTAAAAATAGCATAGGTTTGAGCTGTGTTTTTTAAAAAAATGCCCTCTGCTCATCTCTGTTCTTTGAGTGGTATATATATATATGATTTATATGTAAGGTAACTATTGATACGTTAGTATTTAATCAAGTTTGCCATTTTGTTATTTGTTTTTAATTTATTTTCACAGGGTCTTTTCCTCCTATTTCTTTGTTTGCTTTTTTATGGGTTGAGTAGTTTTTAGAATTTAATCTTTATTTAATGATAGTAGTTTGGGATGTATCTCTCTGTGAAGTTTTTGTAGTGATTATTCTTAGCATTAAAATTACACATTTGATTTAGTCTACTTGTATCAACATTTTAACACTTTGAGTCAAGTGTGGTGCTGGGGTCCAGCCCCAGTGGATCCAGGGAATTCGAAGCGGGGATGGTGTCGGTAATTAGATAAGATTATTTATTTAGAGACAGAAAGAGAGATTAGGAAAGAATAGTGTAGTGGAGAAAATAGAGGAGAAAAGAGACGGAAATTCCTTGGTTTACAAAGGAAGCCAATAAAGCCCTGAGACAAGGGACTTGCACCGTCTGCGTAGGCCACAGGCACCTGCTTGAATAGCGGAGGGTGCCCTACCTTGGGCTCCCTCTCATGTGGGTCTTAGAAGCCCGGGCAAATAAGTAGACATGGCAAGCCTTTGTGCTCCAGATGGAAATTAGCCTGAAAAGGAGAGAAAGAAAAGAAGACACAGGGGAAACCAGTCTTTCCAGGAACTTGTCCATCTCTTTATTTTTCAGGAAAGCTTTTATACTTTAAGTCATACATAGAGATCATTGGATAATACAAAGTCATGTGGAGTCAGCAGTCCTGACCCTTATTGAGACCATGCTTTCTTTCTGCATTCCTTCCGATATACAAAGTTCTCAGATGATTTACATCATCTTCTGGCCAAGAGGCCTGCTAACATTTTATGACCCTTTCTGATGATGATTAGTCAACCAGAAAACTTATTTTCTCCAAAGGTGATTTTTCTTAAGTCAGGCGCCACTCTCAGAAAGCACTAGATAAGGTTACATTCCTATAGGGTAAGGGTGTAGTGGGCTATAGCATGGAAAGAATTTACTAGCCTAAGGTTTAACACAATTAATATCAAAGGTTATTACTTATTTTTCCCATGTGCCAGTTATATCAATTAATGTATATAAGGGACAAGAGATATGGAGACTTAGCGGCAAATATTGGCTCAACAATGAAACCCTCCACTGGTATATTTCTAACAATCCACTAATGCTATACTAATAATTTCTAACTTCTCAAAAGACCCTGTATTTAGAAAGTTTAGAGCGTCTCGTACCTCTCACAGTTGGGAGGCTGTGAACAATCACATGTGTGGTTGTAAGAGGCTGGATAAACTTGTCAGCCAGGCTATAGAGCCATCAGAGGAGTTTTTGGACTGAAACACTCTTGTTATGCCCAGGAGACTTATTAACTGGAGCTCTAAGTTAACTCTTTTCAGAGAAAGGTGGTGGGGGATAGCCTCCCTGTTAATGTCAGAAGAGTTGGTGAAAGGCATAATGCAATAAGGCGGACAGACTATTTTTGGGGTGGAAGCTCAAGAAGGTTCAGGGGGGTTCCCTCGAGGCTTGATCTCACCTTTGCCTGTGAGGCCTCTTCCTCATGACCTTTGCCACGGGCAGGATTCCCCATGCTGGCTCCTGGCAGTGTGGAAACCTCATTTCAATTTAGGTAACTTTATCTTCACTACTGTAAAATACTGTTGTCTTGAGTATTATATGGTGCTATAATTTTGTTTTAATCATCAAATATGATATATAAAACTCATGAGGTAAAGTATATTCTGTTACCCATGGTCTTGCTTCCTGGTGTTTTAAGCCTCCTTTATCATTCCTATTTGAAGAACTTCCTTTAGCCAACTTTTAAAAATGGCCTTCTAGCAACAAACTTTTAATTTTCTTTTATCTGAGATGTTTTCCTTCATTCTTAGCAATCATCTGGCCAGATACAGAATTCATTGTTGACAGTGTCTTTATTTCAGCAGTTCTTTCTGGCTTCTATGGTTTCAGATAAGAAATCCTCTGTCATTTGAATTGGTGTTTCTGTATAAGTAATGCATCATCTTCTCTGGATGATTTCAAAATTTTTTTCTTTGTCTAGTTTTCAAAAGTTGAATTATAATGTGTCATGGCATATGTCTCTTTGGGATTTGCTCAACTTCTTTGTGTCTTTTGCTAAACTTGGAAAGTTTTACCCATTATTTCATATTATATCATATCTAAGAAGCTCTGCCTACTGGTTTATCTTTGAATCTGAGAATATAGTACCATGGCTGGCACATTATTGGTGCTCTCTTTATATTTATTAAATGAATGAATGAATAAATAAGTGAATAAATGAATTTTTGAGTAGGTGCAATGAATGGTTAACTATAGTCTGGAATTTCAGGTCTCTTGGTTAAAATTGTTTTTTCCCATAAAGAGCTGAACCAGTTTTATTTGTCTATTGGCTGTAATCATAGGTGAAATGCAGTTCCTTAGGTAACTAACAATGTCTTTTGTTTTTGGTTATTTGCATCTTCACATTCCTGAAGCATCTAATCTCATGTATTGATTGAGGGAAAGAATGAAAGTAATGGAATCTCATGAGAACTCTTGAAACTCCCAAGAGGGATAGGAAGCTGTCCAGGAGACTGAAATTATCAAGGCTCTACTTTGCCATCTACCCTGTTTTGTCCCCATGATTTGTATTCCTTAAGATACATAAATTAAAATCACCATTAAGATAAATAAACACAGATGAATTCTTAGGCATGTCTTTGAATAGAAAATTACATGTTTCCAGCTGCCCAGAAGGACAGCATTCTTGACACTGTCCCAGCAGTCACTCTTATCCATAACTTACAAGACTGAGGCGTAGTGCTTTGAAAATCCCTTTCAGCTTAGGCTGGAAGCAGTAACACACTTGCATTTGATTTCCAAAACAACAGTGACAAACCAAAGATTTGATCAATAGATTTTGCCAGAGGCAGAAGCAAGTTTACTATGGGAGTTTATTGGAAAATTCTCTTGTTTGTGCTAAATGCATAATTGGTTATATGTTTTTTTTTCTGTTTTCATTTTTTTCCTTCCCTTCCTCCCTCCTTCCCTGATTCCTTTTTTCCTTCGTTTCTCTCATACACAGAATACATCCAAAAACTAAAACCGTTAATGGTTATTGAATTAGCATCAATTTAAATGTAGATTTAACCAAAATATATTTATACAAGACCCGTACACTTTGGAAAATGATTTTAAATGTACTAAAAAGCAAAGCAAATGATAATAAGTCAAATAATATGTATATGTTCTGGGGAACACAATTTAATGGAATTTTCTTCAATTGGCAGCTGGGGTGACTTAAAATCCTAGTTGTGGTAAGGTTTTTCAGAGCATAGCCTGAATCCTGTGTTCCTTTACCACTTGGGACCAGTTAAGGATTCCTGCTCCATGACCATTTCAGAATGATTTGGGGAAACAACCAGGCTGCAGCAGTGTGAAGGCAAAGGGTTCCCTGGGGAGGCTGTGGCTGTTACTGGCCATTGACCAGCTTGAACCTAGCTCCAAGCTCACACAAGTCACTCTTAAACTTCCAAGACTACTTGAGGTACAAAAAAATGAGCCTTAAAGCAGCAGAGTGAGAATATATGGTCGGTTTCAGGCTCTGTCCACAAGAATAAATTACAACCTAGAATTTAGCCAATTCTGGGTATGTCTGAAGGTCTTTCATGTTTAACATAATTCTAGGTGAGAGAGCCAGGATAAAGGAAAGCCACAACCACATTGGGAACAGGGTTATTTAGAATTGAAATATTTAATGTTTATAGAAAGATATAAGTCATTTTGTGTCCTTGTTAAGTGCTCTTCAAAGTTGTTGGTTTGGTTAATATGCTTTATTTGGATAAAATACTGGATTTGTCTGCCAAATGATTGTCTAATCATATGTTATTTTGCTTTCCTAAAGTAGCTCCAAATTTTTGTTTTGTTGCTTCTATATATGCTTTATATACCTGATCTTCAGTGGAGTAGGGGCTGTTTGAGAGACTAAAATGGAAAATTAAAGTGAGGAATTAACCCTTTGTGACATTAATTGTACTTTTTAATTGAAATATACTTGATTTACAGTGTGTTAATTTCAGGTGTACTGCAAAGTCATTCATATATATATATATATATATATATATATATATATATATATACTCTTTCAGATTCTTCCCCTTTATAGATTATTACAAGTTATTGAATATAGTTCCCTGTGCTATATATTAAGTCCTTGTTGTTTATCTATTTTATATGTAGTATTATGTATCTGTTAATCCCAAACTCCTAATTTATCTCTCTCTCCCCCACTTTGGTAACCATAAGTTTGTTTTCTGTCTGTGAGTGTATTTCTGTTTTGTAAATAAGTTCATTTGTATAATTATTTAGACTCTACATATAAGTGATATTATATTCATCTTTGTTTGACTGACTTTACTTAGTATGATAAACTCTAGGTCCATTCATGTTGCTGCATATGGCATTATTTCATTATTTTTTATGGCTGAGTGTATATGTGTATATATATTTGTATATATGTGTGTGTATATATATATATAAGTCAATATTAAGCTGGTTTAAAGCTCAGCATTAAAAAGACTAAGATCACGGCATCCAGTCTCATCATTTCATGGCAAATAGAAGAGGGAAAAGTGGAAGCAGTAGCAGATTTTATTTTCTTGGGTCCAAAATCACTGTGGACACTGCCTGTAGCCATGAAATTAAAAGACACTCCCTCTTTGGGAGGAAAGCTATGACAAACCTAGACAGCATATTAGAAAGCAGGGACATCATTTTGTCCACAAAGGTCCATGTAGTCAAAGCTATGATTTTTCTAGTAGTCATGTACAGATGTGAGAGTTGAACCATAAAGAAGGCTGAGCACTGAAGAACTGATGCTTTTGAATTGTGGTGCTGGAGAAGACTCTTGAGAGTCCCCTGGACTGCAAGGAGATCAAACTTGTCAATCTTAAAGGAAATCAACCCTGAATATTCATTGGAAGGACGGATGCTGAAGCTCCAATACTTTGGCCACCTGATGGGAAGAGCTGACTCGTTGGAAAAGGCCCTGATGCTGGGAAAAATTGAAGGCAAAAGGAGAAGAGAATGGCAGCAGATGAGATGGTTAGATATCATCACTGACTCAATGGACATATATTTGAGCAAACTCTGGAAGATAATGAAGGACAGGATAGCTTGGTGAGCTGCAGCCCATGCAGTTGCAAAAGATCGGACATGACTCAGGGACTGAACAACAACAACATGGGGTTCTCCAGGTGAGAATACTGAAGTGGGTTGCCATGCCCTTCTCTGGGATCTTCCCAACCCAGGAATCAAACCCATGACTCTTATGTCTCTATGGCTTGGCTATTGTAAATAGTGCTGTCATGAACACTGGGGCCTCCCAGGTTCCAGGTTCCCGGATCCCAGGTAAGGAAACCTACTGGATTGCAGGAGACCTAGGTTTGATCCCTGGGTTGGGAAGATCCCCTGGAGAAGGAAATGGTAACCCATTCCAGTATTCTTGCCTGGGAAATCCCATGGACAGATGAGCCTGACAGGCTATAGTCCACAGGGTTGCAGAGAGCTGGACACAAATGAGTGACTAACACTTTCACTTTCAAAAACATTGGGGTGGATGTATCTTTTTGAATTAAAGTTTTTGTCTTTTCTAGATACATATCCAGGAGTGGGATTGCTGGATCACATGACAACTTTGAGTTTTTAAAGGAACTTCCATATTGTTCTTGATAATAGCCTCACCAATTTTCATTCTTGTCAACAGTGTAGGAAGATTCCCTTTCTTCTACACCCTCTTTAGTATTTATTACTTATAGACTTTCTCATGATGACCCTCTTCAACATTTATTTTATTTTTTTAGCATCTCTTTTTTTTTAATTTAAAAATCTTTAATTCTTACATGTGTTCCCAAACATGAACCCCCCTCCCACCTCCCTCCCCATAACATCTCTCTGGGTCATCCCCATGCACCAGCCCCAAGCATGCTGCATCCTGCGTCAGACATAGACTGGCGATTCAATTCTTACATGATAGTATACATGTTAGAATGCCATTCTCCCAAATCATCCCACCCTCTCCCTCTCCCTCTGAGTCCAAAAGTCCGTTATACACATCTGTGTCTTTTTTCCTGTCTTGCATACAGGGTCGTCATTGCCCTCTTCCTAAATTCCATATATATGTGTTAGTATACTGTATTGGTGTTTTTCTTTCTGGCTTACTTCACTCTGTATAATCGGCTCCAGTTTCATCCATCTCATCAGAACTGATTCAAATGAATTCTTTTTTATGGCTGAGTAATACTCCATTGTGTATATGTACCACAGCTTTCTTATCCATTCATCTGCTGATGGACATCTAGGTTGTTTCCATGTCCTGGCTATTATAAACAGTGCTGCGATGAACATTGGAGTACATGTGTCTCTTTCAATTCTGGTTTCCTCGGTGTGTATGCCCAGCAGTGGGTCATAAGGTAGTTCTATTTGCAATTTTTTAAGGAATCTCCACACTGTTTTCCATAGTGGCTGTACTAGTTTGCATTCCCACCAACAGTGTAGGAGGGTTCCCTTTTCTCCACACCCTCTCCAGCATTTATTGCTTGCAGATTTTTGGATTGCAGACATTCTGACTGGTGTGAAGTGGTACCTCATTGTGGTTTTGATTTGCATTTCTCTAATAATGAGTGATGTTGAGCATCTTTTCATGTGTTTGTTAGCCATCCGTATGTCTTCTTTGGAGAAATGTCTATTTAGTTCTTTGGCCCATTTTTTGATTGGGTGGCTTATTTTTCTGGAGTTGAGCTGCATAAGTTGCTTGTATATTTTTGAGATTAGTTGTTTGTCAGTTGCTTCATTTGCTATTATTTTCTCCCATTCAGAAGGCTGTCTTTTCACCTTGCTTATATTTTCCTTTGTTGTGCAGAAGCTTTTAATTTTAATTAGATCCCATTTGTTTATTTTTGCTTTTATTTCCAGAATTCTGCGAGGTGGATCATAGAGGATCCTGCTGTGATTTATGTCTGAGAGTGTTTTGCCTATGTTCTCCTCTAGGAGTTTTATAGTTTCTGATCTTACATTTAGATCTTTAATCCATTTTGAGTTTATTTTTGTGTGTGGTGTTAGAAAGTGATCTAGTTTCATTCTTTTACAAGTGGTTGACCAGTTTGTAGACTTCTTGATGATGTTCATTCTGACCAGTGTGAGGTGATGTCTCTTTGTAGTTTTGATTTGCATTTCTCTAATAATTAGCGATGTTGAGCATCTTTTAGCGATGTTGAGTGCCTGTGTCTTTGGAGAAATGTCTGTTTAGGTCTTCTGCCCATTTTTTGATTAGGTTTTTTTAAAAAAACTTTGAGCTGTGTGAGCTATTTGTATTATAAATTGTACTCTTCTTCTTAGTTTTTTCATGTCTTTTGATTTGATGATTTTTTAAGCAGAAACATTTATTTTAGGTAGTTTATCCATAAATCAGATTTATCCATTTTTAATGTTATAGTTACTGAATTTTGAAATTTAAAAGACCCTCCCCACTTTGAGGTAATCAAATAATTTCTCCATGTTTTCTTCTAGCACTTATAGGGTTTGATTTATATCTTTGATCTACTTGGAATTTATCCTGGTAGATGGTGTGAGATAGAGTCAAAGTTACTATTTTACAGACAGTTAGATTTTCCAAAATAATATGCCAAATATCTCTCTTTTCAGTACTGATCTGAGAGGCTACCTATATCATAAAATGTTGTATGTATTTCAGTTTAGTGTATTTTCTTTTCTGTTTAAATTGATTCCCTTAATATTTATGTACTAATATCACATTATTGAGAGCCTATAAAATGTTTTACTGATTGACAGAAATGGTCTTACCCTCATTTCTAAAATTTCCCTATTATTGTTATTTATTTTTCCATATGAGTTTTAGAGTGACTTTTTCTTATTCCTACCCACATCATCAAAATTAAATAAGTAAATAATATCTACTGCAAGTCATATTGCTATTACATTGAATTTATGAATAAACTTAGAATTTACTGCTCTTGAAAATTGAGTCTTCCCATCCAAGAACATGGGTTGCTTTTCCAATAATTGCCTTGGTGTACTTCAAAGTGATTTAAATTATTCTTCACATGTTTTTGATATCTCTTGGTAAATACTGTTGTTATGTAGTCACTGTTGTGTCTGACTCTTTGCAACCTGATGGACTGTAGCCCTCCAGGTTCCTCTGTCCATGGGATTTCCCAGGCAAAAATACTGGAGTGGGTTGCCAGTTCCTCCTCCAGGGGATCTTCCCAACCCAGGGATCAAATCTGAATCTCCTGCATTGGCAGGCAGGCTTTTTACTGCTGAGTACCAGGGAAATAAATATAATCTTTTTTTTCCAATGTCATTGTCACTATTATGAAGGTAGTACTTTCCATCATTATAAACTCTAACTAGTTGTTATTTCAGCAAAAAAAATTAAATGATAAATCTTAGAGCTTTCTCTAGATGGAAATTTCAGAGATATCACAGAAGCTTGACTCTGATTCCATGGTACCTCATTAACAAATTTCTAATAATGAAGTTTCATTTTAATATCATATACTATGCTGAAACAGTTATTCTGGCAATACGGCAGTGCATAAATAAAGCCTTAAAATGCCTGAATCCTTTGATTTATACATGATTATGGGCTATAAAAATAGATATGATGATGCCAAGATTGTCTGGCTTTATACAGAAGTGTTTGTGGAAGAGTCTACATTTCTTTGTTTCCTGTTTGTTTGCATGTTTCTGATTTTTAAATCTCAGACATGCATTACTTTTATGAAATAAATGTTTTTTAATACAAGATCCATCCTTGTAAATCATAGAAACTACTCGTGCATTCACAGCCGCATATCAATAGCATCCCCTCCTCTGCAGCATGAATGTGCTGATGAGTAGTGCACACAAGTAGCTCTGCTGAATAGGTAAGAGATAAGGGTGTGGGAGTGAGCTGAGCATGAAGTTTAATCCCAGTTCTGCCACCTGCTAGCTTTGGTCTTTGGTCAGGTTACCTAACTTTGGACATTGATAATCTCACATAAAATATAGGCTTGCTGTTGAGTTATAGAAAATATAAGTAACAAAATATCTATCACACAGCAAGAGTTTAAGAAAGGATAGTTGCTTCAGTGGTTCAGCAGAATCAGGAAAATCTTAGGTAACCCTAAGAAATCTGAGCAAGTTTTCTCCCTTTCTTCCCTCTTAGTGACTCCCTTACCTTCTTCTCAATAACTTTGAATACTCAATATATACATTTTTGTTCTTCATTTCTTCTCCTTGTTAAAAACCCTTTCCTGCTGTCAAAATAGGAAATAATTTAAAACTCTTCATTAGTAAGCTGATTGCAAATAGCATTCTCAAGTAAGTATTTTATACTTCATATAGAACAAAGCTAGTGGAGGTGATGGAATTCCAGTTGAGCTCTTTCAAATCCTGAAAGATGATGCTGTGAAAGTGCTGCACTCAGTATGCCAGCAAATTGGGAAAACTCAGCAGTGGCCACAGGACTGGAAAAGGTCAGTTTTCATTCCAGTTCCAAAGAAAAGCAATGCCAAAAAATGCTCAAACTACTGCACAATTGCACTCATCTCACATGCTAGTAAAGTAATGCTCAAAATTCTCCAAGCCAGGCTTCAGCAATACATGAACTGTGAACTCCCTGACGTTCAAGATGGTTTTAGAAAAGGCAAAGGAGCCAGAGATCAAATTGCCAACATCCTCTGGATCATGGAAAAAGCAGGAGAGTTCCAGAAAAACATCTCTTTCTGCTTTATTGACTATGCCAAAGCCTTTGACTGTGTGGATTACAAGAAACTGGAAAATTCTGAAAGAGATGGGAATACCAGACCACCTAACCTACCTCTTGAGAAATCTGTATGCAGGTCAGGAAGCAACAGTTAGAACTGGACATGGAACAACAGACTGGCTCCAAATAGGAAAAGGAGTGCGTCAAGGCTGTATATTGTCACCCTGCTTATTTAACTTCTATGCAGAGTACATCATGAGAAACGCTGGACTGGAAGAAACACAAGCTGGAATAAAGATTGCCAGGAGAAATATCAATAACCTCAGATATGCAGATGACATCACCCTTATGGCAGAAAGTGAAGAGGAGCTAAAAAGCCTCTTGATGAAAGTGCAAGAAGAGAGTGAAAAAGTTGGCTTAAAGCTCAACATTCAGAAAACGAAGATCATGGCATCCGGTCCCATCACTTCATGGGAAATAGATGGGCAAACAGTGGAAACAGTGTCAGACTTTATTTTTCGGAGCTCCAAAATCACTGCACATGGTGACTGCAGCCATGAAATTAAAAGATGCTTACTCCTTGGAAGAAAAGTTATGACCAACCTAGATAGTATATTCAAAAGCAGAGACATTACTTTACCGACTAAGGTCCATCTAGTCAAGGCTGTGGTTTTTCCTGTGGTCATGTATGGATGTGAGAGTTGGACTGTGAAGAAGGCTGAGTGCTGAAGAATTGATGCTTTTGAACTGTGGTGTTGGAGAAGACTCTTGAGAGTCCCTTGGACTGCAAGGAGATCCAACCAGTCCATTCTGAAGGAGATCAGCCCTGGGATTTCTTTGGAAGGAATGATGCTAAAGCTGAAACTGCAGTACTTTGGCCACCTCATGTGAAGAGTTGACTCATTGGAAAAGACTCTGATGCTGGGAGGGATTGGAGGCAGGAGGAGAAGGGGACGACTGAGGATGAGCTGGCTGGATGGCATCACTGACTCAATGGACATGAGTCTGAGTGAACTCCGGGAGGTGGTGATGGACAGGGAGGCCTGGCGTGCTGCAATTCCTGGGGTCACAAAGAGTCAGACACGACTGAGCGACTGAACTGAACTGATAGAATGAAAAATATCTGTTCTCAGTTAAATGGGTTTTGTTCCAGCAAGATTTTGTCCCTCCAACCACCCAGGACAAATCCAATATTTTACATATTCCAGAACACTTGACAAATAGTATTAATTGGTACTGAGTCACCTAAGCATCATGTATGAGTTATTTTACTTGACTATGAATATAGTCCTCACTGATATTGTTAAATACATCTTTGGGTCTCTTGTATTACTTCTCTCAAGAGCAGTAAAGTTTCTGAACACAGTATGTGCTTTCAGAACATTTTTTGTTAATATACACTAGGTTAGGGTTTCCCTGGTGGTCCAGTGGTTAAGAATCTGCCTGCCAATGCAGGGGATACATGTTTGATCCCTGGTAGAGGAAGATCCCTCATGCCATGGGGCAACTAAGCCTGTGCACCACAACTACTGAGCCTAAGTACTACAACTACTGAAGCCCACATGTCTAGAGCTTGTGCTCTGCAACAAGAGAAGCCACTGCAACGAGAAGCCTGCACACCACACCTAGAGAGTAGCCCCCACTTGCCACAACTAGAGAAAGACTGTGTGCAACAAAAAAGACTCAGTACAGCCAGAAATAAATAAATATTTTAAAAAATACACTCTAGATTAGAATATATTAATACTTATGTTTAAGATATATAAGCAACAAAAGGAGTGCTTTAGTGGCACATTATTATTCTTATTGAATAAATTTGATGTGTAACATTGTGTAACTTTAAGATATATAGAATGTTATTTTGATATATTTATATATTATGATTGCTTATGTAGCCATACTTATCACACTACATAATGTCTGTAACTCAGACTCCTTTGGTTCTCTGTTACCCAAAGGTGTTAGTGAGCCTAAACAGAAATATAGTGCAGCATCCCTAAATAGGAAGAAATGTAATCAATACATAGAGACAATTTAAGTGATGTTTCAGCACAGTTAGAAACTGGTTGCAGAGGTGAAATATCAAGGTCTCAGAGGCCAGAAAGCAGCAAGATTAAAGACATAAAAAAGACTTTCCCTTCTAAATGGGAAGACCGGAAAGGGAAAAGGAGAACCTACCGTGCTAAATGAAGTCAGTTCCAAAGATTTGGAGTTCTGTGGTGATGCTGGTCACCTAGAAATGGATGGAAAGAGAGAGTGAAGGCAAAGCAGGTCTGTCAGGAGAGCTAAGGCAAGAGGTGTTGAGAAAGACTGATGTGTAGACAGCTTTCAGAGCGAGAAGGATGTAGGCACGCGCAGATGGTTGGAAATGCTAGACACTGATGCCAAAAAGGACCCCACTTGTCTTTACATGGAAAGGAAAAGGATTTCAGGAGACAGGCATATCAAGGCTTCGCAGGTTAGAAATACTATCTTTAGAAAGAGAAGCAGTGGAGAGGGAGAGGCAAACACCCATAAACAAAAGAAATCACCTTCCTTTAAGACAAATCTAAGGTTTATGGGGGCTTGTGTGGCACAGGTGAGGCATCAACCTATAAAAAATAAATCTCAAAAACAGGCTGTGTGCTTCAGTTTCCTCATCTAAACAATGGGAAAAAGAAAACTACATGTACCTCACAGAGGAATGAACTTGATTACAATAAGGTAATCTATGAAAAGTGCCCAGAAAAGAGCCTGGCACATAGTAAATGCTGTGTGTTCACTATCATTATTCTGACACTGTGACTTAATGTGCACCTTCTAAGGGCAGCCCTGGCAGACTTCATGGAAGATAAGAGCATCATCCAGCAGTAGGGCAGTGAAAGAACATGATTCCAGGACCACATAATCCACAGTTACTTCGTTACTTTTTGCCACACTGAAGAAGCTTCCAGCTTTCCCTGTAAGTCTGGAATACTTGTGATACTGGTGGCAGATGTTAGGAAGGGAAAAGGTAGAGTAGGAAGATGGTGGGATGCAATGAGCTAAACTGAGTTTAAAGACTAGTCTCATGTGAGTTTACATTAACTCAACTCTGTTAAAGTCTTCACAATTTTCTTCTTTCACTCAGATGTCCCTTTCATTTCATTTACCCATGATACATAACTTTTAAAAAACAAAGTGTGAGTTTGACCACTTTCATGTTCTATTTAACAGCTCACCCAGGATATTGCCATGCAGGTGCCAGTATATATTCATGGGGCACTTACTGGCTCCTTCAAAACAATTTAAGAAACAGGCAGGTGGCTTCTATAGACCAATGAGTCAATACTCCTTTTCCTTTTGGGATTGCTGAACTCCCAGCAGAAGCTATTAACAACGAATATTTTTGCATCTCATTGAGCTGTAAATTGTAAACGCCTCCCCAAATCCCTACCACTCTCTCACATTTCCTTCCTCTGAGCATTATGTCTAAAAGATCCAACTAGTTAATGAGCTTCAAGTTTCTTTTACTTCCTAATAGAAAAAGGCAAACTCTGTGAACCTTATTAGTAACACAGTGCTTGCTAGAAAAAATAAAGCAGGGTAATTTTAATCCGTAATCCACAGCTAAGTATGTCTAAGATGCTTAGCATTATGGCAATTAGTACTTACTCAAGATAATAAAATCTTTGTTTAGCTCCTCTGTCCTTCTTTCCTTCCATCCTTCTAAGAAATGGCTCTGATGAATGGCCAGGAGCCATTAGCTCTGAAGGTTTATGAGTAATAAGCAATGTAAGGGTTTCAGCCTCCTGCTATCAAATAAAGAGATCCTGGAAGAATAAAATACATCAACCACAAAGTCAAATATTTATGACTCAAATGCTGTTGCCAGCACCATCCTAACAATTCCCTTAATTCAGAGAAAATGACAATTCCCAATGGAATTCCCATTTCTCTTTGCTTACCAATGGCAGAAAGTGAAGAAGAACTAAAGAGCCTCCTGATGCAAGTGAAAGAAGAGAGTGAAAAAGTTGGCTTAAAGCTTAACCTTCAGAAAACTTAGATCATGGCATCCGGTCCCATCACTTCATGGCAAATAGATGGGGAAACAGTGGAAACAGTGGTAGGCTTTATTTTTCTGGGCTCCAAAATCACTAAGGATTGTGATTGCAGCTATGAAATTAAAAGACACTTGCTCCTTGGAAGGAAAGTTACGACCAACTTAGAGAGCATATTAAAAAGCAGAGACATTACTTTGCCAACAAAGGTCTGTCTAGTCAAGGCTATGGTTTTTCCAGTAGTCATATGTGGATGTGAGAGTTGGACTATAAAGAAAGCTGAGGGCCGAAGAATTGATGCTTTTGAACTGTGGTGTTGGAGAAGACTCTTGAGAGTCCCTTGGACTGCAAGGAGATCCAACCAGTCCATCCTAAAGGCGATCAGTCCTGGGTGTTCATTGGAGGGACTGATGAAGCTGAAACTCCAATACTTTGGCCACCTGATGTGGAGAGCTAACTCATTTGAAAAGCCCCTGATGCTGGGAAAGATTGAGGGCAGGAGGAGAAGGGGATGACAGAGGATGAAATGGTTGGATGGCATCACCAACACAATGGACATGGGTTTGGGTGGACTCTGGGAGTTGATGATGTACAGAGAGGCCTGGTGCACTGCGGTTCATGGGGTCGCAAAGAGTTGGACACAACTGAGCGACTGAACTGAACTGAACTGAACCAATGGCAGGTAACAGGAGAAAAGAGCTGTAGAAGCTTTGGATTGCTTTGAAACTTCTCAAGGTTAGTAAAAAATGAAAATAAAAACTCCTTTGGGAATATATAAGCTCAAAATACTTCAAAAAAGTTATTTTTATTTTTGAACGGTTTTAAATTAACAAAATTATGGTAAAAATAGTACAGAGAATTCCCATTAGCCTCAAATCCATTTTCCCCTATTCATAGTATCTTACATTAGAAGACTAATGTATTCTTCCCTAGCGTAGACTTCCTTAGTGGTCCAAATGGTAAAGCCTCTATCTACAATGTGGGAGACCTGGGTTCTATCCATGATTTGGGAAAATCCCCTGGAGAAGGAAATGGCAACCCACTCTAGTGCCCTTGCCTGGAAAATCCCATGGACAGAGGAGCCTGGTAGGCTACAGTCCACAGGGTCGCAAAGAGTCGGACATGACCGAGTGACTTTACTTCACTTCACTTACATTAGAATGGTGCATTTGTTATCATTAATGAATCAATGTATTATATTTTAACAAAAGCCCATACTTTATTCAGATTATCTTAACTTTCCACTAGTGTCCTTTTATTGTTCTAGGATCTATCCAGAATACAATATTACAGTTAATTATTGGGTCTCTTTAGACACCTCTCGGCTGTGACAATTTCTTAGACTTTTCTGTTTTTGATGCTGTTTGACAGTTTTGAGGAGTACTGGTCAGATATTTTGTAGACTGTCCATCAACTGGGGTTTATTAGATGTTTTTCTTGTAATTAGACTGGGATTATGGGATTTGGGTAGGAAGACCACAAGAGGTCAACTGCCATTCTCATCACATCATTTCAAAAGTCTATACTATTAATGTGACTTGTCACTGTTGATGTTAACCTTGATGTTTGTTGGGTTTCTCCACTGTACAGTTACTCTTTTGTTTCTCCCTCTGCATACTATACTCTTTGAAAGCAAATCACTACATACTCGAGTTCAGGAGTTAAGCACCACCTCCTTTAAAGACAGTATCTATATAAAATATTTGGAATTGTTCTATATAGGAACTTTGTTTATTTCCCCCCATGTATTTATTCATTTATTTCTATCAGTGTGGACTCATGAATATTTATTTTACTCTTTGGGTTATAATCCAATACTATTTTATTTATTTTGTTGTTTAAATTGCCCCAGCTTTGACAATTAATAATCCTTGCAGGCAGAAAATTCTTAAAAAGATGGGAATATCAGACCATCTCACCTGTCTCCTGAGAAACCTGTATGCAGGTCAAGAGGCAGCACCTAGAACCAGACATGGAACAATGGACTGGTTTAAAATTGGGAAAGGAGTACATCAAGGCTGTATATTGTCACCCTGCTTATTTAACTTATATGCAGAGTACATCATGTGAAATATGGGGCTGGATGAAGCACAAGCTGGAATCAAGATTGCTGGGAGAAATATCAGTAACCTCAGATATGCAGATGACACCACCCTTATGGCAGAAAGTGAAGAGGAACTATAGAGCCTCTTGATGAAGGTGAAAGAGGAGAGTGAAAAAGCTGGCTTAAAACTCAACATTCAAAAAATTAAGATCATGGCATCCAGTCCCATCACTTTTTGACAAATAGATGGGGAAACAACAGAAACAGTGACAAACTTTATTTGGGGGGGGGGGCTCCCAAATCACTGCAGATGGTGATTGCAGCCATGAAATTAAAAGACGCTTACTCCTTGGAAGAAAAGTTATGACCAACCTAGACAGCATATTAAAAAGCAGAGACATTACTTTGCCAACAAAGGTCCATACAGTCAAAGCTATGTTTTTTTCCAGTAGTCATGTATCGATGTGAGAGTTGGACCATAGAGAAGGCTGAGCACTGAAGAATTGATGCTTTTGAACTGTGTTGTTGGAGAAGATTCTTGAGAGTCCCTTGCACAGCAAGGAGATCCAATCAGTCCATCCTAAAAGAAATCAGTGCTGAATATTCATTAGAAGGACTGATGCTGAAGCTGAAGCTCCAATACTTTGGCCACCTGATGTGAAGAGCTGACTTATTGCAAAAGACCCTGATCTTGGGAAAGATTGAAGGCAGGAGCAGAAGTGGACGACAGAGGATGAGATGTTGGATGGCATCACTGACTCAATGGGCATGAATTTAAGCAAGCTCTGGGAGATGGTGAAGGACAGGGAAGCCTGGTGTGCTGCAGTCCATGGGATCACAAGGAGTCGGAAAGGACTGAGTGACTGAACAACAACAGTCACCTAGTTCCTGTATCCCTTGTCATATGTCAACCACTGTGGTTTGTTTATTTGGTTGTATTTCCTTATTTTCAGGTACTATGAAATGCTCCAGGCTCATCTTGTATATTTATTGCCCTCCCCCTCCTAAAATCTGCCATCTCTCCAAGGGGCCTTGGTTCCTTTTTTTGAAGAACAGTATAAAAACCAAGATCTGAGTACTAGGTATTGGAGTGTCATTGTTTCTAGGCCCTCTCAGCTGATGGAGCAAGAAGATATATGTGTGTATACAAACCAAGTGAAGTGAAGTGAAGTTGCTCAGTCATGTCTGACTCTTTGTGACCCCATGGACTACAGCCTATCAGGCTCCTCCGTCCATGGGATTTTCCAGGCAAGAGTACTGAAGTGGGTTGCCATTTCCTTCTCCAGGGGATCTTCCCTACCCAGGGATCGAACCTGAGTCTCCCACATTGTGGGCAGACGCTTTATCCTCTAAGCCACCAAGGAATTACAAACCATTATGTATACATAAATCTACAAACATTCCTATATGTAGTTATCTATATATTAAGCTAGTCATGAAGTCATACTGATATCACCAATTCATTCTAGCCTCTTCCTCTTGCTTATTTGTAATCTCTTATTCCAACAGCGAGAAACTTGGCACCCGCTATCCATCATCCATTTACTTAGTTGTTTATTCCAGTATACATGTTTACATGTTCTTATAGCTGTTTAGCTTTTTGTCTTTTTGACACTGTTCATGGAGTTCATGGAGTTCTCAAGGCAAGAATACTGAAGTAGTTTGCCATTCCCTTCTCCAGCGGGCCGCATTTTATCAGAACTCTCCGCCAAGACTCATCCTTCTCATGGCTCATAGCTTCAGTGAGTTACACAAGATTGTGATCCATGTGATCATTAGTCTTCCGTGATTGTGTTTTTTGTTCTGCAGGTCATGGGATTGTAGTTCTTGGTTCTTCCATCTGCCCTTTGATTGATGAGGATAAGAAGCTTGTGCAAGCTTCCTGATGGGAGTGGCATGGCATATGGTCCCATCACTTCATGGCAAATAAATGGGGAAAAAATGGAAACAGTGGCAGATTTTATATTCTTGGGCTCCAAAATCACTGTGGATTGTGACTGTAGCCATGAAATTAAAAGACATTTGCTCCTTGGAAGAAAAGCTATGACAAACGTAGATAGCATATTAAAAAGTAGAGACCACAAAGGTCCGTATAGTCAAAGCTATGGTTTTTCCAGTAGTCATGTATGGACATAAGTGTTGGACCATAAAGAAGGCTAAGCACTGAAGAATTGATGTTTTTGAATTGTGGTGCTGGAGAAAACTCTTGAGAGTGCCTTGGACTGCTAGGAGATCAAACTTATCAATCTTAAAGGAAATCAACCCTGCATATTCATTGGAAGGACTGATGCTGAAGATGAAGCCCCACTTTGGCCATGTGATGTGAAGAACCAACTCATTGGAAAAGACCCTGATGGTGGAAAAGATTGAGGGCAGGAGGAGAAGGGGACAACAGAGGACAAAATGGTTGGATGGCATCACAGACACTCAATGGATATGAGTTTGAGCAAGCTCTGGGAGATGGTGACGGACAGGAAAGTCTGATGTGTTGCAGTCCCTGGGGTCACAAAAAGTTGGACATGACGTAGCCACTGAACAACAAGAGTAGCTGTTGATTACCCCATATGCCCATGGGGAAAGCTTTATCAACTAGAGTAGTCCTTAGGTAGAGTTCCTTTTGCTTTCAGCCTTACAACTCCACTCATTTCCAAAGTTACTTAGGTCAGTGCCTTATTCCCCCACCCCCTTCAGTGAGGTTGTTTTATACACCTGTAATACAGTTAGACTGTTTTGTCACATTCTACATTCCACTCTGGAATCCTCCAACTTTCTAAATGATTTTTTAAAACTTGCATACATTAAGGTTCACTCTTTGTATTTGTTCTATGGGACTTGACAAATACTAATGTCATATTCACCGTTAGACCATCACACAGAATAGACTTACTGAATAAAACAATCTCCTGTGATTCACCTATACAACCCTCCTCTCCAACACCAAACTTTAGCAACCACTGACCTGTTTACGGTCTTTGTAGCTTTTCTGTTTTCAAAACATCATATAATCGAAATCCCACAATGTGTAGTCTTTTCAGACAGCCTTCTTTCATGTAGTAATTTGCATGTAAGATTCACCCATGTCTTTTTGTGGCTTGATAATTCATTTTACCACTGAATAAAATTTCATTATATAAATATTTGTTTGTTTATTCATCCACTTATTGAAAGATATCACAGTTGTTTCCAGGATTGGCAATGATGAATAAAGATTTTATAAGCATTTGCATGCAAGTTTTTGTGTAACATGTCATCAGTTATTTAGGTAAATAGTTATTAGATTGCTGATCATATGAGAATATTATACTTAGTTTTGTAAGAAATTGCCAAATTGTCTTCCAAAGAGACTACATCATTTTGCATTTCCACTAGCAATGAATGAAAATTCCCATTGCTTTTCCATTCTGGTCATCAATTGGTATTGTCAGTTTTCAGATTTTAGTATTTCTAATAGGTGTGTAGTTGTATCCCAATGTTGTTTTAATTCACAGCTCCCTAATGGCAAATGATGTTGAGCACTTTTTCATATGCTTATTTGTCATCTGTATGTCCTCTTTGATGAAATGTCTATTCAGGTCTTTTGCCCATTTTTAATTGGGTTGTTTATTTTCTTACTGTTGAGTTCTAAGAGTTCTTAAACATTCTTGATAATAGTCCTTTATCAGTTATATGCTCTAAAAATATTTTCCCCACTCTGCAGCTTGTCTTTTCGTTCTTTTAACATTGTCATTTGCAGAGCATGAAATTGCTGATTGTCAGTGTTCCCACAGTGGGTGTGGCTCTGGTGGGCTTTGGGAGCTCACACTCACCAGAGCTGGGGCTGACATCTGAGCTGATTATTAGCACTCCCAGAGTGGGGACAGGTCTGGGGGTGGTGCCAACAGCAGTGGACTTTGTGGGCACTCACAGCAAATGGTGGGCAGCATCACAGAATCCCACATCCTTGGTGGACAACACCTGGGGAGGAATATGCAGTGGTTCTTTTCCCAGTGAGAATGTTCCAGTTCCACCTACCACACATTGCAGCTTAGAACCAGATCTGGGGGCTTCTACTCCAACAACCTTGGAGCAGACCCTGCCCCCAGCAGGGCTTTGACAGCCACAGAGCAAAAGGGAAGTCCTGCCCAATATCCTGTGCATGCTCTGGTCACCACAACATGAAACACACCCCCCATCAAGGGGGCAATGGCTAGCACAACCTGTAGAAAGACACAGCAGGCATGCACATAAAAAAATAGCCCTCACACCAAAAATATTGGACTCAGGTAGTCTACACAGGGATACTCTCACATAAAATCAGTCCTTCAAGACTGATCATTTGGAGAAGGAAATGGCAAACCACTCCAATGTTCTTGCCTGGAGAACCACAGGAACAGGGGAGCCTGGTGGGCTGCCATCTATGGCGTCACACAGAGTCAGACACGACTGAAGCGACTTAGCAGCAAGACAGATCATAGAGTCAGAGAAATTTAAGGAAAGTGAAGAAGCAGAGAAACTACTTCTAATTAAAAGAACAAGAGAAATTTCCTGAAAGAACAATGAAACAGACCTCTCCAGTATACCACACTCAAAAGGAGGTTAAGGAATTAAGACTGAAGGAACTAATGAAACTTAATTCCTCATGAAGGGATTAAGAAAGATTATCAATAAAAATGCAGATCACTGGAACAAGGAACTAGAAACTACAAAGAGGAATCAATCAAAATTAGACAATTCAATTGCCTAGATAAAAAACCAGCAAAAGGCGATGAATAGCAGACTAAATAATGAAGAAGAATGAACAAGTGATCTGTAATGGGAATCACCCAATCAGAATAGCAGACAGAAAGACAAATGAAAAAAATGAAATCACCATATGAGATCTATGGAATAATATAAAGCATGCCAACTTACACATAACAGGGATTCCAGAAGGACAAGAAAGAGAAAAGTGGATCCAGTCTTCCAATCCATGAACATGAGTTATTTTTCCATTTATTTAGATCTTTACCCCTAAGCACTTGCCTTTTAAATGCTATTATAAATGGTAGTTATTTAACATTTCAAATTCCATTTATTCTATTTGTTTATTGTTGGCATATAGGAAAGCAATTGACCTTTGTGTATTGCAACCTTGTCACTTACTAGTTCTGAAAGAATTTTTGTCGATTCTTCGGGATTTTCTGCGAATCATGCTGTCTGTAAGTAGAGAGTTTTATTTCTTCCTTTCTAGTCTGTATATCTTTTCTTTTCTCATCTAATAGCATTAACTAAAACTGTACTGAATAGTGAGAGAGGACACACTTACCTTGTTCTTGATATTAGGAGAAAGTGCCATTTTTTCCACCATTAACTATGATATTAGCTATAGGGTTTCGGTAGATTTTTAAAAAATCTATTTAAGGAAGTTCCCCTCTATTCCTAGTTTGCTGAGAGGTTTTTTTTTTTTTTTCAGTTGTGAATTGGTATTGAACTTTGTCAAATGCTTTTTCTAAATCAATTGATATGATTATGTGTTTTTTTTTCTCTTTAGACTATTGTCCTGGATTACATTAATTGTGTTTTGAATGTTGAACCAGTCTTAAATACCTTTTATAAATCTCACTTGATTATGGTATATAATTCTTTATAAACTTTATTGTATTTCATTTGTTAATATTTTGTTGAGGATATTTATTTCTATGCCCATGAGAAATATTGGTGTAATTTTTCTTTCTTGTAATGTCTTTATCTGGTTTTGTTATTAGCCTAATAATGGTCTCATACAATGTATTAGGAAGTGTTTGCTCTTTTCTGTTTTTTTTAGAAGAGATTATGGAGAACTGGTATCTTCTTCCTTAAATGGTAGAATGGTAGAATTCACTGGTAAGACCATCTGGGCCCAGGCATTTCTCTTTTGGAAGGTTATTGAATTAAAATTTTCCTGTAGTCACATTTTCAAAAGTAAAAAGAAATAACTGAATTTACGTTGAATAATATACTTATTAAACATAATATATCCCAATTATTTTCATTTCAGTGTGTTAATATAAAATATATTAAAGTATATATTAAATATATATTAAAATATACTTTCCTTATACTAAGTCTTGGAATATAGTGTGTATTTTATACTTACTACACATCTCAATTTGAAGTAGTCACAGATAAAGTGCTCACATATCAATAACTACATGTTGCTAATGGCTACCATATTGGACAGTTTACCTAATGTCTAAACCAAAGCTGTGGTTCCTGTTGAGTTTTTATAACATATATGTTTTATCTTGTCTCTCATTCACACATTAATGAAACACAGATTTATTATTTTTAAAAGGAAAAATTCTGGTATTTTCCCTTAGAAGAAAATCATATTGACCAGTATCAGAAAATAAGCCTCGCCAATAAAAAGATACTATGTATATTATTTCTTCAATTTTCTCTCATCTCCTTTTCTTGGTGCCCTCATGTCCTCATAAATTCTAGCCTATGTTCCATTCCCACATTATCTCCTAACCCTTTATGATAGGATTATTTTACCTATTAGGCAAATGGAAAAACAAGCTTAGAAGCAAAGTAGGAGCTCTGAATGCCAACCTTGACTCTGACTTTATCCATCAGGATGATTTTGAAAGTCTCCCTATAAGCTTGGGACTCAGAGTAATACTTTCTATTCCTACACAGCTTGGATAACTGCTACTCACCAGCTGTGTGAATTTAGTCAAATTACATGCCTTCTATTAGCCTCAGTTGCCTTATCTACAAAGTCAGAGTAAATATCTAATGGGTTCATTTACCTGATGAACTGTTAAAAAAAAAGTAAATAGATGAAATAAGGTTCATAAACCACTTAGCACAATAACCAGCATATAACAAATATCAATAAACATTAATCATTATTATTTCTGTTATCTCCCATCTGTCAAAAAGCTGTCCTATCTATGCTTAAAAACAATAATACTGATATAATAACTAACATTTATTGAGCCAGGAAATGTGCAAAGCTATTTACATATGCTATCTTGCCTAATTCTTGAATAAGAATATCCTCATTTTACAGATGAAAAAACTGAACCTCAAAATGTATAAGTAACTTGCCTAAGGACAGAACTGATTAGTGGTAGATTTGCTATTTGAAAGTGTATTTTTCCAATTTCAAAGCAGGTGCTCTTTCTACTATATTAAAAGAACTCTTCTAGTTCCAAAAGTCTATGACTTCCAACTATTGCTTGGTTTATAAAAATCTGGTGATTCAAAAAATAAATCCATCAGAGGTCAACTTGTACATGGCTGTGTGCTAGGTATTATGAGAGGTACAAGATGAATAGGACATTATCCTTAGCCTCTCTTATTCTGGCAACATGAAGTAATCATTTTATTTTGGCCAGTTTTCCTTCGGCCTCTTTTTCTGATATTATCCTAGAATTGAGTAGTCATTTCTCTGACTCTCTCATTTTATAAATTGTTGGTTCAGAAAATGTGTTTTTAAAGTACCACATTTGCTAAATTAACAGCACTAACCAAAGCTGATTATCTCATCAGCAGCACTGATGTTTAGGCTTTTTAATTAGCTTGAAGTTATTATTACTAAGTGACCCTTATGTAACACAATAACAAATAATTTCAACATTTGTTGACAATCTACAATAAGTTAGATGTTTTGTGATGTGTCAAAAAAAAAAAAAACAAAAAAAACCAAAAAACAACCCTCACAAAACACCCTCAAAAGCCCATCCATGTTTAAGGATTGTTTTTAGAGAAAGATGAAAATTTATTGGGGATTCTCCTACTCACGCATCTGTAAAAAGGTTTGTTCTATGGAATGCCTGCTGTGATACATTGTGCTTGATGTATAAGCTGATGTAATTACAGAGTATGAGATATGAATCTTTTCTATTCTAAATCAATTGAGTGATTACCATAATTGGTTTAGGGGTTGAAAAACTCAACCTGAGATGAAGCTAACTGATCAACAGGAATCCAGTGCTTCTATTTAGATGGAACAAAATTTTTAAAAATCGCTTTTTAGGCTAACATAAATGTATGCAATGCTTCTCTGTACTCCTAAAATGAAGAGATGTAAAATAATTGGGCAATTTCTATTGAATTTATTCTCATTTCTCATGCTTCTGGTTCTCAGAGCTTTAGGAATCAGAAAATGAAAGGCTTAATCCTATTGTTTTCAACAAATTTATGTTACCAAAGTAGGGAGGGAAGGGGAGGGGTACAAATTAGGAGTACAAATTAACAGATACAAACTATAATACATGAACTAGATAAGCAACAGGCATTTACTGTACAGCACAGGGAATTTTCCCCAATATCTTGTAATAACCTATAACTGAGTATAATCAGAACAACTTAAACATAAATAATCACATTATTTTCACATTGATCAGGAAAGGATGATGTAGACAACAGGTTTGCAGAGAACCTGCAGGTGTCTATTTTCCTGCTCAGGGTAACTCCAAAATTTCTATTTGAAGCCAGGGCAGAAGTGTTAGTTACAAAAAAATAAGTGTTTTTCCATCTCAGAATCTTTAAAAAATTAGGCCTTTCTAACTTTACCTCTGCTCTTCATTTAGTCTCTTCATTATTACTTACTGTTTCCCTCTCTATGAGGCAAATGGGTATTTACCTGTTGCTTAGGTTATTTGCAGTCAGATATTCTCCTTAACAAAAGAGCACTAAATTGTGCAGAGATCAGTTAGAAGATGGAGGACTGAAATTTTGGGTCATGTATGAATTTCTGTTCAAACCTCTTGCTGATAGAAAATAAATTACCTTCATTAAGAGAATGGACTTGGGGGCAAGTGGGGGAAGGAAAGAGTCGGACAAATGGAAAAAATAGCATTGACATATATTCACTACCATGTGTAAAATAGATAACTAGTGAGAAGTTGCTGTATAACACAGGGAGCCCAGCCTGGTGCCCTGTGCTGGCCTATAACAGTGGGATGAGGTGGGAGAGGAGGGAGGCTCAAGAGGGAGGTAACATATATATAATTATGGCTGATTTGCATTGTTGTATAGCAGAAAACAATGCAACATCGTACAGTAATTTTCGTCCAAAGTTTTTAAAAACTATAAAAAAAAAGATAAGAATGCATAGACATTAATAAATGGGAACTCGTGGTCATCATCTCAGCTTTCATCAACATTCCATGTCCAATTACTCTGAAATTCTCAGTAACTTAAAGTTATGGAGGTCCAGGAGAAAGGGATGTAGAGACCCAATCCCGTGGGTTGTCCTCTGTGGATAACCATGCCTCCTCTTCCACATTTTCTTTGCTCTCATAGTAATATCTTTGGAGTACAATGATTTGCAGCTTACAGACTAGATCACCCCATAGACTACCCTAACCCTCTCTCCCACCCAAACTTTTTCCTTTTCCTATGTTAGCCAACTTTTTTTTTTTTTTTGCTGCAACATGTGGCTTGCAGGATCTCAGTTCCCAGACCAGGGATTGAACCCCAGCAGCAGCAGTGAAAGTACCAAATCCTAACCACTAGACCACAAGGTACTCCCTTAGCCAACATTTTTTTTTATCTACGCTCACCGAATTTCTATATGACCATCTTGGCAAGAGATATCCTGTGTAACAGAAAAGGAAAATTGCAAAAGATCTTGAAAAGTTGGGGTGATTGAGTTGAATCACAGAGGATGAAATGCAGCAAGAATAAATGTAAGGTTCTCTCTGCCAGCATGAAGAACTCAACTGGGTGTGCTTAGTGTAGGCAAAAGTGTAAGGGTTAACAGAAGTAGAAGGTCTATTGTCTTTTTTTTAGCTGAAGTATAGTTGGTTTACAATATTGTGTTAGTTTCAGGCTACAGCACCGTGATTCAGTTATATATAAATATTCTACTTCAGATCCTTTTCCCTTATAGGTTATTACAAAATATTGAGTATAGTTCCCTGTGCTATGAAGTCAGTCCATGTTGGTTATCTATTTTGTATATAGTATCTTTTGTTTGGCCTCTGACTGCTGTACTGCTTGGAATTTTGAGAACGGAAAGAAGAAAGGAACGAAGGAGGGAAGGAAAGAAGGGGAAAAGGAATTGTAATATATTCAGAAAGAGATTAAGAGGAGGCTGGGGGAAAGAACAGGGAAAATAAGAGGAGAAGAAGGAAATAAACAAAGGGGAGAAATGGGGAAAGGAAAAGGAGAAGCACAGTAAAGGATCAGTCTGCAATCCTAAATGGAGGATCAAACTTACACTCTCAGAAACCAGAATTCAGGCCTTTCAGCCTTTTATCCCACTCCTTCCCTGGCAGGACCACTCTCTTGTCAAGATCTGGAACAGTGCTCAGTTGAGGCAGTTTAGATAGCTGAAATAAAAAGCAAGTAAAGAGGAAAACGAATATCATATTAGCATATATGTGTGGAATTTAGAAAAATGGTGCACATGAACATATTTGCAAAGCAGAAATACACAGACATAGAGAACAAACATGGTTACCAAGTGGGGAGGGGACGTGGGATAAATTGGGAGGTTGGGACTGACATATACTATGTATAAAATAGATAATGAATGAGAACCTACTTATAGCACAGGGACTTCTACTCAATGCTCTGTAGTGATCTAAATGGGAAGGAAATCCAAAAGGGAGGGGGGGGTGTCTGTATACGTATAGCTGATTTACTTTGCTGTACAGCAGAAACAAACACAACATTGTAAATTGACTATATGATAATTTTTTTTAAGTTAGTAAAGGATAACTATGGATCTTATTTGTAAACAAAAGGCTCAAGTTTTCAATTTTCTTCTCAAGTGTGCAAGTACCACCACTATATCAACACAGTAGAATAATGGATTTGACTTTTTGTCTTAGGGACCTTGGAATCACTTATTCCAACAGGCAAAGATATCTCAAACCAGGCCATAATCTGAACCTCAGTGGTTCTTAAAACTGTATTTATCTAATGTGCCAATAAAGTAAAGTCAAAATACAAGTGTTTGCAGACTGAACCAAAAGATGAACTTTAGTCCCTATTGATTGTCTTTTTGAATTGTAACTTTTAACTGCTACAAACAAACTTAAAGTGAAAGTGAAAGTGAAGTCGCTCAGTCGTGTCCGACTCTTTGCGATCCCATGGACTGTAGTCTACCAGGCTTCTCTGTCCATGGGATTTTCCAGGCAAGAATACTGGAGTGGGTTGCCATTTCCTTCTCCAGGGGATCTTCCTGACCAGGGATCGAACCCAGGTCTCCTGCATTGCAGGCAGATGCTTTACCCTCTGAGCCACCAGGGATGCCCCATCAAACTTAACTGGTATTTAAATCACACTGGGGTTTGAATTGAAATTGCTTTATTTTGATATTGTTTGAATTCTCAAAACTTTTAACAAGCAGTAATGGGTGGGTTTAGCAATATGGGGTAGCAGACATTGAAATGGTGCCTCATTCCAGTGTTACATTCTTAACTTTTCAAAACACTTTTATATCTCTGACATTTAATTATTTTAAAATCCCTGGAAGTCTATAAGAAGGACATCAGACTTTGAAAAGAAAGAAATGGAGACACTAAAAAAGTCAAGTGGCTTATTTTGGCAATCTCAGAGGGCTATTGTCAGACTTGGAGCCCAAGTTGCCTGTAATCTTTCTTAAAGTGTAGCTCTCAGAATGTTATTTGTGTTAGATTTTCTGCAGGAAACAGGACCACAGATAAAGAAATTTTAGGATATGCTGCACTACATAGTCACTTTAGAGATTCACAATGAACATGATCACATTAAAAGTTCTAAAAAGTCCTATATGTTTAACTCTGTCCTGTGAAACACACTGGAAAAAAATATTCTAGATTTATACTGCTTCTGCAGTGAGCTAGGTCTACATTCTCGATCTTCTATTCAAAGTAATACCAAGATAAGGCAGAATAAGCTGGAACCTAAAGAGTTTAAACCAATCCAAATATCAAAAAAACATAAGAATTTCATTTCTTATGCCTGAATGAGATTTGTTTTGTGGATCTCTTTAAATTACGTGGTCCAAATCACTCATGGTAAATGCTAAGAGATTACTACAGCAGATTTTAATATATCAAATTGTATTCCGCATTAGGCCAAGGACAGGGCAATTTTTCTGTTTTCAGTGACCTTGGTTGGTTGTAGAAATTTGAGGCTTATTGCTTTTATGCAGTGTTAGATTGGGATGCAGTGATTTGAGGTGTTTGTGGGAAAACACTGCCTTTCAGTGTTTTGGTGCCTGTTTTGTTGAAGGCAAGTTTGGTGCCTTCTGAAGGACATTCATGCCTTCTGAGTTTTATGCTTTGTTTTAGATCTCATTTTTGTACAAATATTGTTGGATACAAGAAAGAATTTTTGCTTTTCTTAGGCATATGATACACTCATGTATTAAGAGGGTTAAAAGAGAATAAGATTGCTAACCATTACTCTTTGGATGGGACTAGGGCTCTCGGAAAGTTGTTTTATTTAATAATATTGTCAGAAGCTTTTGATTTCAAACCATTTTTCCATAAAAGTAGAAGACTCTTCTACCAAGGGAAAGGCATCAAGGCTTTTCAAAATCGTCCTATCTTTGAGATGGTGGCATTTGTCTCTTGAAAGTAATTGATTCCTTGTTTCTTGCAGTCTTCCAGGAGCAGCAGAGGATGGATAACTAGGGAAAGCTAAAGATGTAGGATTTAGAACCCTGTGGCTCCAATTAGAATGTAAATTTCTTATCCTGAGCTCTCTCATTTCCAGAGTGTTAGCTACTACTTTCCCAGAGAAGAGTGCTTTGCGATCTCCTACCCTAGTAGCTAGGGTTCAGAGTTTGGAAGAAGCAATATGCATTATGAGAGGAAAAAATACATTTTCAGCTATCCATACTTCTATTATATGCAGAAGCCTTGGATGTCTGATTCCTCAGGGAGTCAGCAGGACTTTTTTCTTACCCATGCTGAATAAACCAACCTGCTAAATGCAGGGAAGTTATTTCTATTAGAAAACCTCAGCCCTTAATTTGGCTCTTTTATTTTCCTTCCATGGCAGAGAAATATTTCCAAAATCTGAAGTGGTTCTGATTAGTGGTAAAGTCAAAAAGCCTTCAGTTCCAATTAAAATGTGCTGTAAGTCATTTTGTGTGGTAATGGCTGCAGTATAAAAACAAGTTACATTTCTCTTGATTTTTGATCATGGGTTTGGCTTTTGAATTCTTCTATTCACTAACAAATCCTGGCACAGCTTTCTGGGCTGCCTGTGGAGGAGGTGTTCACAGGCTTCCCAATTAACACCCTGTTAAGCTGCACACCTGTGGTGGAATTACCCTCAGATCACAACACTGAAGCTTTGAACCTTATGACACCTATATTATTGTTCTGAAAGTCCAACTTCAAATGATATAAAGTGATTCCTCTTGTCTTGGCAAAGGCAATTTGTTTCCTTGATGTGTTTTTGAAGGGGAGAGATATATGTGGAGGAGACATTGTGAAGCACTTTATTTATTAATAACTTTATTGAGGTATGCTTTACATATCATAAAATTTATTCATTTTAAATGTACAATTCAATGATTGCTAGTATAGTTTCAGAGATGTGCAACCATCACCACAATCCAATTTTGGAACATTTCCATCACCATAGAAAGAAACTAGTACCCATTAGCCATCATTCCCCATTCCTAAATCCAGCCTCAGGCAACCACCGATCTGCTTTCTGTCACTATAGGTTTGCCTTTTCTGGACATTTCATATAAATGGAATTATGCCGTATGTGGCACTTTGTGTCTAACTTCTTTCATTAACATGTTTTCAAGGTTCATCCACGTTGTAGCATGTATCAGTACTTCATTCCTTTTTACTGACAAATAGTATTCATTGTATGGAGACACCACAGTTTTGTTTATCCATTCATCATTTGTAGACATTTGGGTTGCTTTCATGTCTTGGCTATTCTGACTAACGCTGATTTGAACATTAGCATGCGAGACTTTGTGTAGATGTAGCAATTTATATTAAACACAGTGAAAGCAGATTCAGCTGAAACCCTCATCTATAGCCAGAATATTATTAGTAGAGCTATGGGGTGCTGTGATATTTGCAGAGTAAATGGCAGTTACACAAAATTACTGATAATCAGAATGGTAGCTAATAATAAAAACTTGTATAAATTCCTAAAGGTTTCATGAAAATTTGGGGTTTTATGAGGCTTGCCATGTCCATTGGCAACAAGCTAAGCTTTTCCCAGTGACTGTAAAGAATGTCAAGGGTTAAAGTACATGTTGGCCTGAATTTAGGAGACTGGTCTGGGACTTAAGAATTCTGTCTACCTTTTCTATAACCCTCTCTGCTGCCCTGGGAAAATCTTGTCACCAGACTCCTCAATTTCTTTGTCTTCCAAATGGGGACAAATGAGATCCTATATAGATACAAAGGCAGTTATGAAGTTAAACATTTTCCAGGCATTTAAAGCACCTCAAATGAAAGGTAATACACTATATAAGCATAAAGAATTTGTGTTGGCAAAGATGAAAGGAAGGTTTAGTAAACCTTTTGTTCTTTCTGGAAAACCTAAAAAAATAGATAAAACCACAAGGTTTAATTTTGTACATTTGAGCTGGCAAGAATGTGATATTCATTTCCTCCAAGGCCAAAAATGTTCATAGTTCCAGTAATGTTAAGCCCTTGATTGGACGAACAGTTTTTCTGAGTTCCCAAAAGCTTTGTTAACTATATTCTAAAATAAAATCTTTTTACTGTCTCATCACAAAATAACAACAACTTGATTTAGAGCAGATTACAAAAAATCTATAGAAGGAAATTAATACAGTAAGCAGTTAACCATCAAGTCCTCATTGAAAGAGACACAAGGTGTTTCTGATCCTAAAGAATGTGGTCTCTTCTAATGGGGTTCAAAGAGAATTAACTATAAAGAAACTATGCCTCATTTCATTTTAGTACCCAATGTCTATTTCTATTCCAGAATGGTATCTGGCTATTAAAGATTATTTTTTTAAATGATAAAGTTTTGACTCTCATAGGGATATAAAAATGAACTTACATTGAAGATTTTCACTTAACTCATAATGAGAGAACCAGCCAGATGTTATAATCAATTCAAAGGAAATACAAAGAACAGCCATATATACATGTCAAGAATATTTAAATGAATGTGAAAATGGAGGCTAAATGCGGCTTCTTCCACAGTGGGAAAGTGAAGTCAATTAAATCTCCACCAGGCAGGTCTCTAGAGTGCTCAAAAAATATTTTAAAAATTATTGGATGAAATAACTTAATCAGACAATAAAGGCAGCGTAAGTCGGAAGAGGAAACTGATAAAGACCTGTGTGGTTTATGAAAAAGATGGGCAGGGATTAACCATTGAAGATATTTGGGTAAGGTCAGGGTGCAGGGGAGGAGGGACATGGACAGTTTTAGGCAGGGCAGAGATGAGATGACCTGGTCTGTTGAAAGTCCAGGACAGTTAAAAGTAAAGACATGGATTGACTTCATGATAGGGATTAAGAAGTAAATCATCTATACACGAGTCCCCAAAGAAAGAGCTGGCTGTATCCCCAGTTGCTTTGCAAGTGTAGAATCAGCCAGTGGGAGCCCAGAATTACATAATATGGCTTATACAATGTGTGAAATTGCAAGCAGAGAACAGACAGAGAAAATGAATGCTGGGTCATACTTGGTGAGCTATGACTGCTTCACTAACACTGGGGCAGGAAGCATTAGGAAGGAGCAGGAGCATTGAGGCTAATAAGTATTAATAAGTGGTCTTGCTTGACTAAGGAACTTTAGGCTTTATACTGAAATGGTGTTTTAAGCAGGAGACTAATGCACTCATTTTTGTAACCTGAGTCACTGGTAACTGTATGGAGAAAGGGGTTGAGATAAAGGGAGTGAGATTGAATATTCAGAGGCCTATGGCCACTAAAAGGAGAAGTCCCATGATATTTAGGCAATAAAGTTAAAGGAAAATATACCCTAAAGTCCTTATAAAATTAATCTAGCAAGACATTTTATTTTAAAAGAGCATTCTTGGAGAAGGAAATGGCAACCCACTCCAGTATTCTTGCCTGGGAAATTCTATGGACAGAGGAGTCTGGTGGGCTATAGTCCATGAGGTCACAAGAGTCAGACCCAACTTAGCGACTAAACCACCAATAGAACTTGAAGTTTTTATTAGAGCATTTAGCAGAAGAAAAACCTGATGGAATTATCAATGAAGCTTCTAGGCAAGTTGCTTTGGCAGATATCATCATCCTCAATAAAACAGACTTGGTTTCAGAAGAGGATTTAAACAAGTTAAGAACAACTATTAGATCAATAAATGGACTGGGAAAAATTTTAGAAACACAGAGATCAAGAGTTGACCTTGCAAAAGTATTAGATCTTCATGCCTTTGACAGTCTCTCTGGAATAAGAGTATTATTACAGTCACATTTGAAGTACCAGGAAATGCAGAGGAAGAAAGTCTAAATGTGTATATTCAGAATCTTCTGTGGGAAAAGAATGTGAGGAACAGGGATGACGACTGCATGGAGGTCATACGACTGAAGGGGCTAGTGTCAATCAAAGACAAACCGCAACAAGTGATTGTCCAGGGTGTCCATGAACTATATGATCTGGAGGAGACACCAGTGAACTGGGAAGATGACAGTGAGAGAACAAATCGATTGGTCCTTATTGGCAGGAATTTAGATAAGGATATTCTTAAACAACTATTTATAGCTACTGTGACTGAAACAGAAAAGCGATGGACAACACATTTCCAAGAGGATCAAGTTTGTCCATAACACTAGAAGCATCACCAAAAGGACTGGATAATAAAAATGATTTGCAGACTTATCTTTGGAGTTTACATATGCTGAAATTCTTACCCATGAAAATTTTAATAATAATAGTGGTATCATGTTGATATATGCCGGAAACCAACACAATACTGTAAAGCAATTATCCTCCAATTAAAAGTAGTTTTTTTTTTTTTAAAAAAAGAGCATTCTGTGATCACACAAGTTTAGAAAATGCATTGTCACCCTCTTAGATACACACTAGAATGTTAAGGGCTCTGGTAACTAATTCAACTGGGAATATCTATTTATTTTTTTGTTTAACCCAAGAACTCAAAACTTTATCAAATAACCTTTTTTAAAAATTATTTTATTTATTTTAATTGGAGGCTAATTACTTTACAACATTGCAGTGATTTTTGCCATACATAGACATGAATCAGCCGCAGGTGTACATGGGTACCCCAATCCTGAACTCCCCTTACCCACCTCCCTCTCCATCCTCATTGAGAAACACCAATACAGTATATCAAATAACCTTTTAATTTTGCATAACACCTATTAATATTTTGTTCTGTTGGATTTGCGTTTGGGACTATTGGTCTAGGATGTCTTCCAGGGAATTCTGGCTTGCTTAATAAAGAGTGGTTCTACCAACTGAGTTTGGTACTACACGGATAACAGCAAATTTGTGGGACAAGATGTTGAGTTCAGTTTGTATGTTTTGAGTTTTAGAAGGGTCCCCAATAAACAATTGAATAGATGAGCCTAGAAATTAAGGATGAGATCTGAGATGGAGGAACGGGTTTGGGAATTACCTGTTGAATTTTAATAGGTAGATGATTTTTAAAATTTATTTATTTTAATTGGAGGCTAATTACTTTACAATATTGTAGTGGTTTTGCCATACATTGACATGAATCAGCCATAGGTGTACATGTGTTTCCCATCCTGAACCACCCTGCCTGCTCCCTCCTGATCCCATCCCTCTGGGTCATCCCAGTGCACAAGCCCTGAGCACCCTGTCTCATGCATCAAACTTGGACTGGTGATCTGTTTCACATATGATAATATGTTTCAATGCTATTCTCTCAAATCGTCCCACTCTTGCCTTCTCCCACAGAGTCTGAAAGACAGTTCTACACATCTGTGTCTCTTTTGCTGTCTTGCATATAGGGTTATCCTTACCATCTTTTCAAATTTCATATATATGTGTTAATATACTATATTGGTGTTTTTTTTTTTTTCTGGCTTACTCCACTCTGTATAATCGGCTCCAGTTTCATCTGCCTCACTAGAATAGATTCAAATATATTATTTTAATGGCTGAGTAATATTCCATTGTGTATATGTACCACTGCTTTCTTATCCATTTGTCTGCTGATGGAAATCTACTTTGCTTCCATGTCCTGGCTATTATAAACAGTGCTGCAATAAACACTGGGGTACATGTGTCTCTTTCAGTTCTGGTTTCCTAGGTGTATATGCCCAGCAGTAGGATTGCTGCATCATGTACCATATGTCTTGCATTCCCACCAACAGTGTAAGAGGGTTCCCTTTTCTCCACAGCCTCTCCAGCATTTATTGTTTGTAGAATTTTGGATAGCAGCCATTTTGACAGGTGTGAGATGGTACATCTTTGTGGTTTTGATGATTTGCATGGTCTCTGTATAATCGAGTGATAGAATTGGCTGAGCCATTGTGTATATGTACTTTTTCTTATCGTCTGCTGATTGTTGGCTACCCATCTGGGTATGTGTCTCTTTCTTCTGGAGAAATATTGCTGTTTAGTTCTATTGGGAATCTGTTCTCCATTGGCTGTACTAGTTTGCATTGTGTCTTTGAGCATTTTATTGAGAATTTTGGATAGCAGCCATAGGTGTGAGATGGTACTTTGTATATTTTTCTCTGAGAGTGATAAGCATTTCTGTTTTGTTACATTGTGTCTTCTGTTCTGTTTTAGTTATTTTCTTGGGTCCAATTGAGCTGATAGGCTTTGTCTTTTCACCTTGCTTATAGTTTTCTTCATTGTGCAAAAGCTTTTAAGTTCAATTAGGTCCCATTGTTTATTTCTGCTTTTATTTCCATTACTCTGGGAGGTGGGTCATAGAGGATCTTGCTGTGATTTATGTCAGAGAGTGTTTTGCCTATGTTTTCCACTAGGAGTTTAATAGTTTCTGGTCTTATGTTTAGATCTTTAATCCATTTTGAGTTTATTTTTGTGCATGGTATTAGCAAGTGTTCTAGTTTCATTCTTTTACAAGTGGTTGACCATTTTCCCAGCACCACTTGTGAAAGAGATTGCCTTTTCTCTATCATATATTCTTGCCTCCTTTGTCAAAGATAAGGTGTCCATAGGTGCATGGATTTTTCTCTGGGATTTCTATTTTGTTCCATTGATCTATATTTCTGTCTTTGTGCTAGTTCCATACTAGCACTAGTCTTGATGACTGTAGCTTTGTAGTATAGTCTGAAGTTAGGCAGATTGATTCCTCCAGTTCCATTCTTCTTTCTCAAGATTGCTTTGGATATTCAAGGTTTCTTGTATTTCCACACAAATTGTGAAATTATTTGTTCTAGTTCTCTGAAAAATACCATTGGTAGCTTGATAGGGATTGCATGGAATCTATAGATTGCTTTGGGTAGTATACTCATTTTCATTATATTGATTTTTCTGATCCATGAACATGGTATATTTCTCCATTTATTTGTGTCATCTTTGATTTCTTTCTTTAGTGTTTTATAGTTTTCTATATATAGGCCTTTTGTTCTTTAGGTAGATATATTCCTAAGTATTTTATTCTTTTTGTTGCAATGATGAATGGAATTGTTTCCTTAATTTCTCTTTCTGTTTTCTCATTGTTACTGTATAGGAATGAAAGGGGTTTCTCTGTGTTAATTTTATATCCTGCAACTTTACTATATTCATTGATTAGCTCTACTAATTCTCTGGTGGAGCCTTTAGGGTTTTCAACGTAGAGGATCATGTCATCTGCAAACAGTGAGAGTTTTACTTCTTTTCCAATCTGGATTCCTTTTATTTCTTTTTCTGTTCTGATTGCCGTGGCCAAAACTTCCAAGACTATGTTGAATAGTAGTAGTGAGAGTGAGCACCCCTATCTTGTTCCTAACTTTAGGGAAAATGCTTTCAATTTTTCACCATTGAGGATAATGTTTGCTCTGGGTTTGTCATATATAGCTTTTATTATGTTGAGGTATGTTCCTTCTAGTCCTGCTTTCTGGAGAGTTTTTATCATAAATGGATGTTGAATTTTGTCAAAGGCTTTCTCTGCATCTATTGAGATAATCAAATGGTTTTTGTCTTTCAATTTGTTAATGTGGTGTATTACATTGACTGATTTGTGGATATTGAAGAATCCTTGCATCCCTGGGATAAAGCCCACTTGGTCATTATGTATGATCTTTTCAATATGTTGTTGGATTCTGTTTGCTAGAATTTTGTTAAGGATTTTTGCATCTATGTTCAGTGATATTAGCCTGTAGTTTTCTTTTTTTTTGTGGCATCTTTGTTTGGTTTTGGTATTAGGGTGATGGTAGCCTCATAGAATGAGTTTGGCAATTTACTTTCCTCTGCAATTTTCTGGAAGAGTTTGAGTGGGATAGGTGCTAGCTCTTTAAATTTTTGGTAGAATTCAGCTGTGAAGTTGTCTAGTCCTGGGCTTCTGTTAGCTGGAATATTTCTGATTACAGTTCCTATTTCTGTGCTTCTGATGGGTCTATTCAGATTTTCTATTTCTTCCTGGTTCAGTTTTGGAAAGTTATACTTTTCTAATAATTTGTCCATTTCTTCCAAGTTGTCCATTTTATTTGCATATAGTTACTGATAATAGTCTTTATGATACTTTGTATTTCTGTGTTGTCTGTTGTGATGTCTCCATTTTCATTTCTAATTTTGTTGATTTGATTCTTCTCCCTTTGGTTCTTGATGAGTCTGGCTAATTGTCAATTTTATTTATCTTCTCAAAGAACCAGCTTTTAGATTTGTTGATTTTTGCTATGGTCTCTTTTGTTTCTTTTGCATTTATTTCTGCCCTAATTTTTAAGATTTCCTTCCTTCCACTAACCCTGGGGTTCTTCACTTCTTCCATTTCTAGTTGCTTTAGGTGTAGAGTTCAGTTCAGTTCAGTTCAGTCGCTCAGTTGTGTCTTACTCTTTGTGACCCCATGAATTGCAGCATGCCAGGCCTCCCTGTCTATCACCACCTCCCGGAGTTCACTCAGACTCACGTCCATCAAGTCAGTGATGCCATCCAGACATCTCATCCTTGGTCGTCCCCTTCTTCTGCCCCCAATCCCTCCCAGCATCAAAGTCTTTTCCAATGAGTCAACTCTTCGCATGAGGTGGCCAAAGTACTGCAGTTTCAGCTTTAGCATCATTCCTTCCAAAGAAATCCCAGGGCTGATCTCCTTCAGAATGGACTGGTTGGATCTCCTTACTGTCCAAGGGACTCTCAAAAGTCTTCTCCAACACCACAGTTCAAAAGCATCAATTCTTCAGCACTCAGCCTTCTTCACAGTCCAACTCTCACATCCATACATGACCACAGGAAAAACCACAGCCTTGACTAGATGGACCTTAGTTGGCAAAGTAATGTCTCTGCTTTTGAATATGCTATCTAGGTTGGTCATAACTTTTCTTCCAAGGAGTAAGGGTCTTTTAATTTCATGGCTGCAATCACCATCTGCAGTGATTTTGGAGTTCCGAAAAATAAAGTCTGACACTGTTTTCACTGTTTCCCCATCTATTTCCCATGAAGTGAGGGGACCAGATGCCATGATCTTCGTTTTCTGAATGTTGAGCTTTAAGCCAACGTTTTCACTCTCCTCTTTCACTTTCATCAAGAGGCTTTTAGCTCCTCTTCACTTTCTGCCATAAGGGTGATGTCATCTGCATATCTGAGGTTATTGTTATTTCTCCAGGCAATCTTTATTCCAGCTTGTGTTTCTTCCAGTCCAGCGTTTCTCATGATATACTCTGCATGTAAGTTAAATAAGCAGGGTGACAATATACAGCCTTGACATACTCCTTTTCCTATTTGGAACCAGTCTGTTGTTCCATGTCCAGTTCTCACTGTTGCTTCCTGACCTGCATACAGATTTCTCAAGAGGCAGGTCAGGTGGTCTGGTATTCCCATCTCTTTCAGAATTTTCCACAGTTTACTGTGATCCACACAGTCAAAGGCTTTGGCATAGTCAATAAAGCAGAAATAGATGTTTTTCTGGAGCTCTCTTGCTTTTTCCATGATCCAGCCGATGTTAGCAATTTGATCTCTGGTTCCTCTGCCTTTTCTAGAACCAGCTTGAACATCTGGAAGTTCATGGTTCATGTATTGCTGAAGCCTGGCTTGGATAATTTTGAGCATTACTTTACTAGCATGTGAGATGAGTGCAATTGTGTGGTAGTTTGAGCATTCTTTGGCATTGCCTTTCTTTGGGGCTGGAATGAAAACTGACCTTTTCCAGTCCTGTGGCCACTGCTGTTTTCCAAATTTGCTGGCATATTGAGTGCAGCACTTTCACAGCATCATCTTTCAGGATTTGAAACAGCTCAACTGGAATTCCATCACCTCCACTAGCTTTGTTCATAGTGATGCTTTCTAAGGCTCACTTGACTTCACATTCCAGGATGTCTGGCTCTAGACGAGTGATCATACCATCATGATTATCTGGATACAGTCAACAAAAACAAGACCAGGAGCTGACTGTGGCTCATATCATGAACTCCTTGTTACCAAATTCAGACTCAAATTGAAGAAAGTAGGGAAAACCGCTAGACCATTCAGGTATGACCTAAACCAAACCCCTTATGATTATACAGCGGAAGTGAGAAATAGATTTAAGGGCCTAGATCTGATAGAGTGCCTGATGAACTATGGAATGAGGTTCGTGACATTGTACAGGAAACAAGGATCAAGACCATCCCCATGGAAAAGAAACACAAAAAGAGCAAAATAGCTGTCTGGGGAGGCCTTACAAATAACTGTGAAAAGAAGAGAGCCGTAAAGCAAAGGAGAAAAGGTAAAATATAAGCATCTGAATGCAGAGTTCCAGAGAATAGCAAGAAGAGATAAGAAAGCCTTCTTCAATGATCAGTGCAAAGAAATAGAGGAAAAGAACAGAATGGGAAAGACTAGAGATCTCTTCAAGAAAATTAGAGATACCAAGGGAACATTTCATGCAAAGATGGGCTCGATAAAGGACAGAAATGGTATGGACCTAACAGAAGCAGAAGATATTAAGAAGAGGTGGCAAGAATACACAGAAGAACTGTACAAAAAAGATCTTCACGACCCAGATAATCATGATGGTGTGATCACTAATCTAAAGCCAGACGTCCTGGAATGTGAAGTCAAGTGGTGTAGAGTTAGGTCATTTATTTGACTGTTTTTCTTGTTTCTTGAAGTAAGCCTGTATTGCTGTTAACCTTCCCCTTAGCACTGCTTTTACAGTGTCCCATAGGTTTTGGGTTGTTGTGTTTTCATTTTCATTCATTTCTATGCATATTTTGATTTCTTCTGTGATTTGTTGGTTATTCTGATACGTATTGTTCAGCCTCCACATGTTGAAATTTTAAATCGTTTTTCTCCTGTAACTGACATTTAATCTTACTGCACTGTGGTCAGAAAAGATGCTTGGAATGATTTCAAATTTTTTGAATTTACCAAGGCTAGATTTATGGCCCAGGATGTGATCTATCCTGGAGAAGGTTCCGTGTGCACTTGAGAAAAGGTGAAATTCATTGTTTTTGGGTGAAATGTCCTATAGATATCAATTAGGTTAACTGGTCCATTGTTTCATTTAAAGTTTGTGTTTCCTTGTTAATTTTCTGTTTAGTTATCTATCCCTAGGTGTGAGTGGGGTATTAAAGTCTCCCACTATTATTTTGTTATTGTTAATCACCCCTCTCATACTTGTGAGCATTTGTCTTACATATTGCAGTGCTCCTAAGGTGGGTCCATATATATTTACAATTTTTATATCTTCTATGTGGATTGATCCTTTAATCATTATGTAGTGTCCTTCTTTGTCTCTTTTCACAGCCTTTATTTTAAAGTCTATTTTATCTGATATGAGTATTGCTACTTCTGCTTTCTTTTTTTTAAGAAATTTTTTTAAATTTATTTTTTTCTTAGTTTTTTATTTTTTAAATTTTAATATCTTTAATTCTTACATGCGTTCCCAAACATGAACCCCCCTCCCACCTCCCTCCCCATAACATCTCTCTGGGTCATCCCCATGCACCAGCCCCAAGCATGCTGTATCCTGCATCAGACATAGACTGGCAATTCAATTCTTACATGATAGTATACATGTTAGAATGCCATTCTCCCAAATCATCCCACCCTCTCCCTCTCCCTCTGAGTCCAAAAGTCCGTTATACACATCTGTGTCTTTTTTCCTGTCTTGCATACAGGGTCGTCATTGCCATCTTCCTAAATTCCATATATATGTGTTAGTATACTGTATTGGTGTTTTTCTTTCTGGCTTACTTCACTCTGTATAATCGGCTCCAGTTTCATCCATCGCATCAGAACTGATTCAAATGAATTCTTTTTTACGGCTGAGTAATACTCCATTGTGTATATGTACCACAGCTTTCTTATCCACTCATCTGCTGATGGACATCTAGGTTGTTTCCATGTCCTGGCTATTATAAACAGTGCTGCGATGAACATTGGGGTGCATGTGTCTCTTTCCATTCTGGTTTCCTTGGTGTGTATGCCCAGCAGTGGGATTGCTGGGTCATAAGGTACTTCTATTTGCAATTTTTTAAGGAATCTCCACAGGCTCTACTACAAAGCCACAGTCATCAAGACAGTATGGTACTGGCACAAAGACAGACATATAGATCAATGGAACAAAATAGAAAGCCCAGAGATAAATCCACACACATATGGACACCTTATCTTTGACAAAGGAGGCAAGAATATACAATGGAGTAAAGACAATCTCTTTAACAAGTGGTGCTGGGAAAACTGGTCAACCACTTGTAAAAGAATGAAACTAGATCACTTTCTAACACCGCACACAAAAATAAACTCAAAATGGATTAAAGATCTAAATGTAAGACCAGAAACTATAAAACTCCTAGAGGAGAACATAGGCAAAACACTCTCAGACATAAATCACAGCAGGATCCTCTATGATCCACCTCCCAGAATTCTGGAAATAAAAGCAAAAATAAACAAATGGGATCTAATTAAAATTAAAAGCTTCTGTACAACAAAGGAAACTATAAGCAAGGTGAAAAGACAGCCTTCTGAATGGGAGAAAATAATAGCAAATGAAGCAACTGACAAACAACTAATCTCAAAAATATACTTCTGCTTTCTATTGGTCTCTATTTGCATGGAATATCTTTTCCAGCCCTTCACTTTTAGTCTGAATGTGTCCCTTGTTTTGAGGTGGGTCTCTTGTAGACAACATATATAAGGGTCTTATTTTTGTATCCATTCAGCCAGTCTTTGTCTTTTGGTTGGGGCATTCAATCCATTTACATTTAAGGTAATTGTTGGTAAGTATGATCCCTTTGCCATTTAGTTTGTTGTTTTGGGTTCAAGTTTCTACACCCTTTCTGTGTTTCCTGTCTAGAGAAGATCCTTCAGCATTTGTTGGAGAGCTGGTTTGGTGGTGCTGAATTCTCTCAGCTTTTGCTTTTCTGTAAAGCTTTTGATTTCTCCTTCATATTTGAATGAGATCCTTTCTGGATACAGTAATCTGGGTTGTAGGTTTTTCTCTTTCATCACTCTATGTATGTCCTGCCATTCCCTTCTGGCCTGAAGAGTTCCTATTGAAAGATCAGCTGTTATCCTTATGCGGATTCCCTTGTGTGTTATTTATTGTTTTTCCCTAGCTGCTTTTAATATTTGTTCTTTGTGTTTGATCTTTGTTAATTTGATTAATATGTGTTTTGGGGTGTTTTGCCTTGGGTTTATCCTCTTTGGGACTCTCTGGGTTTTTTTGGACTTGGGTGACTATTTCCTTCCCCATTTTAAGGAAGTTTTCGACTATTATCTCCTCAAGAATTTTCTCACGCCCTTTCTTTTTGTCTTCTGTTTCTGGGACTCCTATGATTCAAATGTTGGGGCATTGAACATTGTCCCAGAGGTCTCTGAGGTTGTCCTCATTTCTTTTAGTTCTTTTTTCTTTTTTCCTCTCTGCTTCATTTATTTCTACCATTCTATCTTCTACCTCACTTATCCTATCTTCTGCCTCCATTATTCTACTGTTGGGTTCCCTCCAGAGTGTTTTTGATGTCATTTATTTCATTATTCATTATTGATTGATTCTTATTTCTTCTAGGTCCTTGTAAAACATTTCTTGCATTTTCTCAATCCTTGTCTACAGGCTATTTATCTGTAACTCCATTTTGTTTTCAAGATTTTGGATCATTTTCTCTATCATTATTCTGAATTTTTTTCAGGTAGACTCCCTATCTCCTCCTCTTTGGTTTGGTTTGGTGGGCATTTATCATGTTCCTTTACCTGCTAAATATTTCTCTGCCTTTTCATCTTGTTTAGATTGCTGTGTTTGGGGTGGCCTTTCTGTATTCTGGCAGTTTGTGGTTCCTCTTTATTGTGAAGGTTCCTCACTGTGGGTGGGTTTGGAGAGGTGGCTTGTCAAGGTTTCCTCATTAGGGTAGCTTGTGTCGGTGTTCTGGTGGTTGGAGCTGGATTTCTTGTCTCTGGAGTGCAATGAAGTGTCCAGTAGTGAGTTTTAAGATGTCTATGGGTTTGGTGTGACTTTGGGAAGCCTGTATATTGAAGCTCAGGGCTATGTTCCTGTGTTGCTGGAGAATTTGTGTGGTATGTCTTGCTCTGGAACTTGTTGGCTCTTGGGTGGTGCTTGGTTTCAGTGTAGGGTTGGAGGCTTTTAGATGAGGTCTTATCAATTAATGTTCCCTGGAGTCAGGAGTTCTCTGTTGTTCTTGGGTTTTGGACTTAAGCCTCCTGCCTCTGGTTTTCAGTCTTATTCTTATCTTATTCTTACAGTAGCCTCAAGACTTCTCCATCTATACAGCACCGATGATAAAACATCTAGGTTAATGATGAACAGTTTCTCCACAGTGAGGGACACCTGGAGAGGTTCACAGAGTTACATGGAGAAGAGAAGAGGGAGGAGGGAGATAGAACTGACCAGGAGGAGAAGAGGGGAAATCAAAAGGGGAGAGAGCAAGCAGCCAGTAATCAATTCCCTATGTGCTCTCCACAGTCTGTACCCTTCAGAGAGGTTTGTGGAGTTACACAGAGAAGAGAAGAAGGAGGAAGGAGACAGAGGTGACCAGGAGGAGAAAAGGGGGAATCAAAAGGAGAGAGGCTGATCCAGCCAGTAATCAGTTCCCTAAGTGTTCTCCACAACCTGGAACACACAAAGAGATTCATAGAGTTGGGTAGAGAAGAGAAGGGGGAGGGAGGAGATAGAGGTGACCTGGTGGAGGAAAAAGAGGGTCAAAAGGGGTGAGAGCAATCAAGCCAGTAATCACACTCCCAAGTAAAAATGGGTACTGAAGATTGGGTTCTTAAAGGTACAAAATTGATAACAAATACCAAAAACCAAAGATTAAAAATCTAGAGTAAAGGTTAGACTCTAAAAAATACAATATTAAAAAAGCAAAACAAAGTCACAAAATTTATAAAATATATATATGAAGTTTGCTTTAAAAATAGGTTTTTTTGGGCAAGGTAATAGTAGGTTATAAAAATGAAAATTAAAGGAGTAATAGAGGACTTAAAAATAAAAAAAAATGATAACAGTAAACATATATCTAGGAATTTCTCTGGTGTTGTTGTGGGCAGTGTAGGGTCAGTTCAGTTTCAGATAGTTCCTTGATCCAGCTTATACTTCTCAAAATCTATAGGCCCCTTCCAATATAGTCGGTGCTAACTACAGGGTTTTAATCTGTTGCACCTGTCACTTCCAAAGAGGTTCCCTCTGTTTGTTTTAGCTTCTTCTGTTTGCTGGTCTCTTCAGTGTCTAATTTCCACCCTGACACAAGGGGGGCGAAGGTGGTCACTTATTTAGGCTCATTTGTTCAGTCGTGCTGTGGGGAGGGAGGAACACTGCAAACAAATATCACTGGCGTATGTGAGGAGTGCTCACAATGTCTCAGCCGCACTGGGTTTGCACCCCCCCCCCCCCCCCGGCCTCCCCTCACAGCATATGCGCTTTCTCAGCTGGGAAACTGTCTGAGGCGGGCCCTGGGTTGGTAGCACTTCCCTGGTGTAAGCCACTCAGCTTTAAGTTCTTGGGTACTCCACAAAGGTGCAGACTTGGTTGGGCCTGTGTTTTGTGCCCTTTCCAGGTCCGAGCAGCTCAGGTGACCAGGTGCTTTGCTAGTGCAGTCTCCCCAGGTGGGGAGTGCATCTTATCACCTCCCTGGTCCCAGCTGGTCGGTTTCCTGGGTGGCAGCAGGTGCACCCATCTCTGGTGTGCCGTGTGTCTCTTCTGGGGAGCTAATCTCTGGCTGTGACCCTCCCGGCAGATGTCAACCATCCAGGATCCCAAGAAGTCTTGGTTAGCAACTGGGAGCCTCCTTGCAGTTTGGTAGAGGATGCCTCTCTGGGGCTGAGTTTGTCTCTTTCTGGCTCTGGCTGCCTGCCGCCTGCCTCCCTGTCTCTGGTGGGGGATGGGCTGGTCCACAGCCTGCTAGCTCTCCTCTGATATTCGCTCAGTCCTTTGTTCTGTGAGTATGCCAGGCAGTGCCTTCAGTTCAGTTCAGTCCAGTTCAGTCGCTCAGTCTTGTCTGACTCTATGCGACCCCATGAATCACAGCACGCCAGGCCTCCCTGTGCATCATCAACACCCAGAGTTCACCCAAACTCATGTCCATCAAGTCGGTGATGCCATCCAGCCATCTCATCCTCTGTCGTCCCCTTCTCCTCCTGCCCCAATCCCTCCCAGCATCAGAGTCTTTTCCAATGAATCAACTCTTCTCATGAGGTGGCCAAAGTACTGGAGTTTCAGCTTTAGCATCATTCCTTTCAAGAAATCCCAGGGTTGATCTCCTTCAGAATGGACTGGTTGGATCTTGCAGTCCAAGGGACTGTCAAGAGTCTTTTCCAACACCACAGTTCAAAAGCATTAATTCTTAGGTGCTCAGCTTTCTTCACAGTCCATGCATGACTACTGGAAAGCTGCTTATTAAATCTTAGATTAAAATTATTTTCTCAGAATGATGTTTCTCCACTGGTTTTTGGCTTTACTTATTACTGGGAAGAAGATCAATGCTATTCTGATTCTTTTATATTCCTATTAAAACTTTTCGTTTTCTCCTCTCTGGAAGCTGAAGAGTCCTCAGCATTCTGAGGACACTGCACTAGCTATAACATGATATGTGAATAAATTTAATTAACTATTAATTTTAAATAATTATAACTATTTTTGTATTTAGAATGTATATAAAATTAAAGCCTAAACAAAATCATGATCAGGAAAATTTATTCTTTGGGTAGTAAAAGTGGTCAAAGGACTTTTTCAGGGTTAGGATAAGGATACAGATATTGAATAACTTTACTCTGTGTTAGAAAGTTTAAGGAAAATATGTTTTAAAATTTGAAGATAATAATAAAAGATAAAAGTATATAGCCTCCAAATCAGCAAATGGAAAGTTTTTCTACTGAACATAAGGCATGAAAAAAAGAACAAAGAATACATGGCTAATAGAAAATACACAATAAATCTAAATACATTAATAATAAAAATAAATGAAACAGACTACACTCTTATTTAGAAAATGGAATATTTAAAAGTGTAACTATATAAGACATACTTCTGGGAAGGAACACAGCCCCACCCATCAACAGAAAATTGGAATGGCAAACCACTTCAGTGTTTTGTCTTGAGAACCCCATGAACAGTATAAAAAGGCAAAAATATATGACCCTGAATGATGAATTTCCCGGGTTGGTAGGTGTCCAATATACTACTGGAGAAGAGTGACTTCACTTCTTCATGCTTTAAGGAGTTATTTCTCCACTCTTCTTTTTCCCTTCTCCAGTGGATTGCATTTTGTCAGAACTCTCCACTATGACCCAACCATCTTGGGAGGCCCTACACAGCATGGCTCATAGTTTCACTGAGTTAGACAAGGCTGTGGTCTATGTGATCAGCTTTGTTAGTTTTCTGTGATTATGGTTTTCATTCTGTCTGCCCTCTGATGGATAAGAATAAGAGGCTTACGGAAGCTTCCTGAAGAATGAAGAGATGTAGCCAAAGCAAAAACAATGCCCAACTGCGGATGTGACTGGTGGTGGAAGTAAAGTCCGATGTTGTAAAGAACAACATTGCATAGGAACCTGAAGTGTTAGGTACATGAATCAAGGTAAACTGGAAGTGGTCAAAAGGAGATGGCAAGAGTGAACATCGACATTTTAAGAATCAGTGAAATAAAATGTACTGGAATGGGTGAATTTAACTTATGACCATCATATCTTCTACTGTGGGCAAGAATCCCTTAGAAGAAATGGAGTAGCTATTATAGTCAACAAAAGAGTCCAAAGTGAAGTACTTGAGTGCAGTCTCAAAAATGACAGAATTATCTCTGTTTTCAAGGCAAACCATTCAATATCACAGCAATCCAAGTCTATACCCCAAACACTAATGCTGAATAAGTTGAAGTTGAATGGTTCTATGAAGTCCTACAAGACCTTCTAGAACTAACACCAAAAAAAGATGTCCATTTCATCATAAGGGACTGGAATGCAAAAGTAAGAAGTCAAGAGATACCTGGATTAATAGGCAAGTGTGGCCTTGGTGTACAAAATGAAGTAGGGCAAAGGCTAACAAATTTTACCAAGAGAACGCATTGGTCATAGCAAATGCCCTCTTCCAACAGCACAAGACACGACTCTATACATGGATATGACCAGATGGTCAATACTGAAGTCAGATTGATCATATTCTTTGCAGCCAAAGATGGAGAAGCTCTATACAGTCAGCAAAAACAAGACCAGGAGCTGACTGTGGCTCAAATTATGAACTCCTTACTGCAAAGTTCAGACTTAAATTGAAGAAAGTAGGGAAAACCACTAGACCATTCAGGTATGACCTAAATCAAATCCCTTACGATTATACAGTGGAAATGACAAATAGATTCAAGGGATTAGATCTGATAGACAAAATGCCTGAAGAACTATGGACGGAGGTTCGTGACATTGTACATGAGGCAGGGATCAAGACCATCCCCAAGAAAAAGAAATGAAAAAAAGCAAAATGGTTGTCTGAGGAGGCCTTGCAAATAGCTGAGAAAAGAAGAGAAGCAAAAGGCAAAGGAGAAAAGGAAAGATATACGCATCTGAATGCAGAGTTCCAAAGAATAGCAAGGAGAGATTAAAAATAAAAGAGCCTTCCTCAGTAATCAGTGCAAAGAAAGAGAGGAAAACAATAGAATGGGAAAGACTAGAGATCTCTTCAAGAAAATTAGAGACACCAAGGGAATGTTTCATGAAAAGATGGACACAATAAAGGACAGAATTTGTATGGATCTAACAGAAGCAGAAGATATTAAGAAGAGGTGGCAAGATTATACAGAACAACTATACAAAAAAGATCTTAATGACCCAGAAAACCACGACGGTGTGATCACTCACCTAGAGCCAGACATCCTGGAGTACGAAGTCAAGTGGGGCTTAGGAAGCATCACTACCAACAACGCTAGTGGAAGTGATGTGATTCCAGTTGAGCTATTTCAAATCCCAAAAGATAATGCTATGAAAGTGCTGCACTCAATATGCCAGCAAATATGGGAAACTCAACGGTGGCCACAGGACTGGAAAAGATCAGTTTCCAATCCAATCCCAAAGGAAGGCAATGCTAAAGAATGATCAAACTACCACACAATTGCACTCATCTCACACACAAGTGAAGTAATGCTCAAAATTTTCCAAGCCAGGCTACAACAGTGCATGAACGGTGAACTTCCAGATATTCAAGCTGCATTTAGAAAAGGCAGAGGAACCAGAGACCAGTTGCCAGTGCTGGATCACCAAAAAAGCAAGGAAGTTCCAGAAAAACACCTATTTCTGCTTTATTGACTATGACAAAGCCTTTGACTGGGTGGATCACAACAAACTGTGCAAAATTCTGAAAGAGATGGGAACACCAGACCACCTGACCTGCCTCCTGAGAAATCTGTATGCAGGCCAGGAAGCAACAGTTAGAACTGGACATGGGACAACAGACTGGTTCCAAGATGGAAAAGGAGTACATCAAGGCTGTATATTATCACCCCGCTTATTTAACTTGATTTCCCCACAATGTGGGAGACCCAGGTGCAATTCCTGGGTCAGGAAAATCTCCTGGAGAAGGAAATGGCAACCCACTCCAGTATTCTTGCCTGGAAAATCCCATGAATAGAGAAGCCTGGTAGGCTACAGTCCATGGGGTCACAAAGAGTTGCACAAGACTGAGCGACTTCACTTTCACTTTTCACTTATTTAACTTATGTGCAGAATACATCATATGAAATGCCAGGCTGGATGAAGCACAAGCTGGAATCAAGATTCCAGGGAGAAATATCACTAAATTCAGATATGCATATGATACCAGTCTTATGGCAGGAAATGAAGCAGAATTAAAGAGACTCTTGATGAGAGTGAAAGAGGAGAGTGAAAAAGTTGGCTTAAAAAGAAATAATCACTATGACCCTATATGTGAGACAGCAAAAGAGACAGATGTAAAGAACAGACTTTTGGACTCTGGGAGAAGGTGACGGTGGGATGCTTTGAGAGAATAGCATTGAAACATGTATATTACCATATGTGAAATAGATCGCCAGTCCAGGTTCGATGCATGAGACAAGATGCTCAGGGATTGTGCACTGGTATGACCCTGAGAGATGGGATGGGGAGGGAGGTGGGAGAGGGGTTCAGGGGAAAAAAAGCAAAAACAAAACCCCAAAAACCTAAATATTCAGAAAACAATGATCATGGTATCCGGTCCTGTCACTTCAAGGCAAATAGATGGCAAAACAGTGGAAGCAGTGACAGTCTTTATAATCTTGGGCTCCAAAATCACTGCAGGTGGTGACTACAGCCATGACATTAAAAGACACTTGCTCCTTGGAATAAAAGCTATGATCAACCTAAACAGCATGTTAAAAAGCAGAGACATTACTTTGCCAACAGAAGTCCATCTAGCCAAAGCTATGGCTTTTCTAGTAGTCACGTATGGATGTGAGAGTTGGAGCGTAAAGGAGGCTGAACACCGAATAATTGATGCTTTCGAACTGTGGTGTTGGAGAAGACTCTTGAGAGTCCCTTGGACTGCAAGGAGATCCAACCAGTCAATTGTAAAGGAAATCAGTCCTGAATATTCCTTGGAAGGACTGATGCTGAAGCTGAAGTTCCAATACTTTGGCCACCTGATGCAAAGAACTGACTCATTGGAAAAGACCCTGATTCTGGGAAAGATTGAAGGCAGGAGGGGAAGAGGATATCAGAGGTTGAGATGGTTGGGTGGCATCACCAACTCAATGGGCATGAGTTTGAGCAAGCTCTGGGATTTGGTGATGGACAGGGAAGCCTGGCGTGCTGCAGTGCATGGGGTCATAAGGAGTCAGACATGATTGAATGACTGAACTGAATTGAAGATATACATCCAAAAATATCTCACAGAAATGTTGAAAATAAAAGAATGGATGAAAGTGAAAGTGTTAGTTGCTCAGTTCAGTTCAGTTCAGTTGCTCAGTCGTGTCTGACTCTTTGAGTTCCCTTGAACCATAACCCACTAGGCTCCTCTGTGCATGGAATTCTCCAGGCAAGAATAATGGAGTGGGTAGCCATTTCCTTCTCTAGCAGATCTTCCTGACCCAGGATCAAACCCACATCTCCCACAATGCAGGCAGATTCTTTACTGCCTGAGCCACCAGGGACATATTAAGTCAAATCAGAATTTGAAGTGTTGCACTAGTTGGAATAAAGAGAGATAATCTGCAATATTATTATTTAAATTCTACCAGAAAGGTAGTCCTCAACTTGACAACTGACAACATTGCCTCAAGACATATACAAGGAAAGTCCATAATCACACTGGGAGATTTTAGAACTGTAGATTTTAGATTTATGATTTTAGAGCTTATAGATAAGCTCTATAAGTTCATCTCTATCATAAGCTTATAGAGCTAGCAGACGAAAATTGTTAAGTGTACAGAATCTTTGAATAATGAAATTAACTAGGTTTCAATAAATTTAAAAATTAATATATTATTTCCAAATATAATAGAATGTTTTCAAAAATTAGTCACATATTCAAACTTAAAGGAAATCTAAAAAGGATAAAAGATCTGTAGTCATACTGACCATGCTCTTCTCTGATCACAATAAATTGAACTAGAAAACAAGCACCAAAGGAAAAAAAAAACCTAGTTAAAAACATAACAATATTTTCAAACTCAAAAATATTCTGAGAACTAACTCTTGATTAACAAGAAAACCACAACAGAAATCATGGGATAGAAATTTAGAACTGAATGACAATGAAAGTACTGACTGAATTTCAAAGTTTGTAATATGCATCTAAAACAGAACTTAGAAAGAAATTTACAGTCTAAAATGTTTTTATTTAAAATGAAAAGATTAAAAATTAAGAAACTAGTTGAAAATAAAGGACTAATTATTAGAAAATTATTAGAATTAGAATTAGAAAAGGAGCGGCAGACTCCCAGTTAATATGGAAGAAACAGAGACTTTATGGGATCAGAAAGCTTTTTAGAAAATGCTTCTTGAGAAAAGAACAGGAAGCTTAAAAAAACACATTCAGAAATAATAATAAAAAATAAAAACATGAAAAGAAAAATAAATTTATTAGAGCATGATGTTGAGAAAATCTCCCATAAAACAGTGAAAAGACAAATTTAAGAAAGCAGGAGATAAAAAGAGAATTAGAGACAAAGCGGCAAAAGAACCAAGAAAATAGAAGAAAAGAAATTATCAATTAAATGATTCAGGAATATTCCCCATAGATGAATGACCCAATTTTCTATGAAATGACTTCCTTTGCCAACAAAGGTCCATCTAGTCAAGGATATGGTTTTTCCAGTGGTCATGTTTGGATGTGAGAGTTGGACTGTGAAGAAGGCTGAGCGCCAAAGAATTGATGCTTTTGAACTGTGGTGTTAGAGAAGACTCTTAACAGTCCCTTGGACTGCAAGGAGATCCAACCAGTCCATTCTGAAGGAGATCAGCCCTTGGAGTTCTTTGGAAGGAATGATGCTAAAGCTGAAACTGCAGTACTTTGGCCACCTCATGCAAAGAGTTGATTCATTGGAAAAGACTCTGATGCTGGGAGGGATTGGGGCAGGAGGAGAAGGGGACGACAGAGGATGAGATGGCTGGATGACTCGATGAACCTGAGTCTGGGTGAACTCCAGGATTTGGTGATGGACAGGGAGGCCTGGCGTGCTGCGATTCATGGGGTCGCAAAGAGTCGGACATGACTAAGCGACTGAACTGATGTCTATTCCAGTTTTCTCTAGGGTTGTTGGCCTCTTTCTTCTTTACTTTGGTAGTTTTTTGTCTTTCCTAGTTTTCATTTCTCTTTTAACTTTACTCATGGTGGGCTTTGTTTTCAATGTTCTGTTTACTTTGTTGATTATCCTTCATAGTGTTAGATTACTTCTTACATTTTGGAATTTTGATTTGTAGGCTCATTTGTTTTCCCTTCCTCTTACCTTTACATTTGTTTCTTTATTTTGGAAGTTTTATAGTTACTCATTCTTGTCTTTCTGGGCCCCCAGTCTAAAACTAGGTCTAATAATGACATTTGGGGGCTCCTGTCTCCCAGTGATCTTGGGGAAACTGACAGATCTGTTCAAGCAAGGGGGATTGGTTCAAACTAAGGTTCCAAGGAGTTTGTCCATCCTTTTGTGTTCCTGGTCTTGCTTATTTATTGTAGCTCTACCCTCAGGTAACATTTGAGGGTAATTTCCTTAGGCTCCTTTCAAGGGGACGAATTGGCACACATCCTGCTTTCTAGCTTCACAGTCTGAGTCTGCCTCTGTTTCCCTGACTTATTTGAATCCCTCCAGTCTTCTTGGCCATGCAAGAGCTAAATCTCTGACTACCACTGTCTATTCTTGGGCCCTGAATTGAGTAAGCTCATAGTCTCAGCCCATTTCTTGTTCATGGATATATGTCTCTTGTATTTGATCTTGACTATATTTCTTACTGTTACTTTTTATGTCTTATGCATTATTGCTATGTGTTTTGATCAGAGAGGATTTTCAAAGTAAGGAGTCAGTGAGGAATTTTAATTGGAAGTCCACCTGACTGATCCTTTACATCATTTACCCTGGATTTAACATTTACTGTGGCTGCATATGATTGTCTGAACCAAGGTCATTTGTCTGAGTCATGCTTTTCCAGCACCTTCAAGTCTTCCACCAAAACTCATAATTTGGTGATTTCCTAAACTCACAAAGGGAATTCAGATTTAGGGTTGCCAAACAAATAACTATCTACAATGACATATGCCCTGGAAATCTATGAAAAGATATCCTCTGTCTGACCATTACATACAAATTCTTAATCTCTTTATAAAACCATATAACTACTCAAATATTAACAAGTGAAAGTTTAATTTCCATATAGTGCAAAACTGCAGACCCTACAGATCAGCATGACCATATAAAACAGAGCTTTTTGTTAAAAGTATGACTAAAATGCACAGTGGCCTGATTTTATACTTTATAATAGCTTTTAATCTGCATTGGTTGGAACTCTAAAGGCCCATCTGTTCTAACAGAAGACTTTGTCAACTTTATATTTTTATGACACTACTGTAATTGCAAGTTTTTGTGATATTTGTAGTGTTCGAACTGAAAATAATGAGAAAAATAATCTATAAAAATGTTTGGGATGCCATCGACTTTCTAGCAGTTACCATGCAATCACAGATGCCAAGGACATTTAAAGATTTAATTATACGGAACGTGAGGCTCTCTTTCTAGTTTCAAAACCTGTGGACTTTTAGTATCAGAGATAATGGGGAAAAGAAAAATGATTGGAGTTTCCGGATTCCCTTTCCCTTCACATCTGAGAAAATATTTCCTTTGCCTTATGCCCACAGGAAAAGATTAACACTCCTTTGGTCCTGTAAGAATCTCCTTTTACAACTTCTGTATAGAAAATGAACGGAAGCCTTCTCTTGAACATTTATCAGTGACTCCATGCCTCTTCTTCATATACCATCTATGAATTAAAACGTGGACTTCTGTTCTTCCTGAAGACATGAACCTATCTCTGCAATGGTCAAAGCCTGCAGGTTTTCTCACAAAATTTTAGAGTTAAATTCCAAAAGACTATTGAGTTTGCTCCCCATATTCTCATAAATGATTAAGGCACATCTGATTCCATATATGGACACTGTGACAATTTTAAAGTATCTTTACCTTAGAAGATAACTCCCTTGTAAAGATCGTATATAGTCCTGTAATATGTCTGAATTACTGCAAAAGCATATTCTTGGGGTATCCTCTTTGCCTTCTTGACCTTCATATAAGGGATACCCTAGAACATGATAAAAAATTATCTGTGCATTCACCAGATGAGAGATTTATTAATTGACTGTAATTTGGTAATGATCTATCACCTTCTCCTCTGAATATTCATCATCCCTTATTTTGTTTTTAACCATTTAATGTCTCTGTTTAGATATAGGTTTACCACCTTAAACTGGGTACAGGTTAAGTCTAAGTTCTCCTTAACCTGAATTCAACTGGCAACACTTTGACTTAAATAATACTTTTACTGGAAGAGGTAAAGGTGAAGTAAGGAGACAAACAGGTCTGGGAGCCTATCTTAAGAGTGAATTAAGAAACATGTGTTTTTAGAATGGGAGAAAATATTTGCAAGTGATGCAACTGACAAGGGATTAATCTCCAAAATATACAAACAGCTCATGTAGCTCTATGTAAAAAAAAAAAAAAAAAGAAAGAAAGAAAAAGGCAACACAATCAAAAAATGGGCAGAAGATCTAAATAGACGTTTTCCCAAAGACAAACAAATAGCCAAAAAGCACATGAAAAGATGCTCAACATCACCAATTACCAAAAAAAAAGCAAATCAAAACTATTCCATATAGTTTTGGAATATAATGAGGTATCACCTCACACTGGTCAGAATGGCCATCATCAAAAAGTCTACAAACAATAAATGTTGGAGAGAGTGCGAAGAAATGGGAACTTGCCTACACTGTTGGTGGGGATGTAAATTAGTACAATCACTATGGAGAACAGTATGGAGGTTCCTTTAAAAACTTAAAACAGAACTAACCATATGATCCATCAATCCCACTCCTAGGAATATATCTGGAGAAAACCATAGTTTGAAAATATACACACACCTCAATGTCCATTGCAGCACTATTTACAATTGCCAAGATATAGAAGCAATCTGAATGTCCATCAACAGACGAATGGATAAAGATGCGGTACATATATACAATGGAATATTACTCACCTATAAGAAAGAATGACATGATGCCATTTGCAGCAACATGGATGGACCTAGAGATTATCACAGTAAATGAAGTAAGTCAGACAAGGGAAAGACAAATATATGATATCATTCATATGTGGAATCTATCTTTAAAAAAAGATACAAATGAATTTATTTACAAAATAAAAGGAGACTTACAGATATACAAAACAAACTTATGGTTACCAAAGAGGAAAGGATAAATCAGGAGCTTGGGATGAACATACACACATTACTATATATAAGATAGATGACCAATAGGGACCTGCTAAATATCACAGGGAACTTTATCTAATGTTCTGTGATGACTTACATAAGAAAGGAATCGGAAAAAGAATGAACATATGTATATGTATAACTTATTCACTTTGCTGTACACCTGAAATTAACACAACATTGTAAATCAACTATAATAAAATTTAAAATACTAAAAAAAATGTGTTTCCATCTAGAAAAAACAGTTAAACATGCACCCATTTGCTAGTCTTGTCTCCTCAAAGAAAATGTCCTTGAATTAGCTTCTAGTGCACTTATGATATTCTCCATGGTATCTGGCATGCCGTGAATGTTCAGAAAAGGTCATATTTAGCTTCTATTTTATATTCTCCATGTTAAATTCAAGGTTAAAATAAAAATATAACAAATATAACAGAACACAGTGAACTTATATTAGACTATTCATCGTGATTGGTCAAGTGATAAAAGTTGCACTGAAAGTAAACAGTTGAAGATAAACACAATTCAGACAATACAGACAGTGAAACAAATATTTTAGAAATTTCTAAATAGTCATTCATTTATAATGGAATAACTATTTTAAATAATGTATTTAGTTAAATTACTATATCTTTATGGACATATTCCTTTTGAAACTATTAGGAGCAGAAATGAGTGCTCTGTAAGAAAGATACATTGTTATCTGGCATCAATAAAGTCAATAAGAACATTATTGTACCAGTAAAAGCTTATTTCTCAGCTTCCAGTCTTTGAAGCAGCAATTACTGCAAATTTACATCAGACTTTAAGAAAATAATATAAGCACTACACATTATTTTACCCAGTTTCCTCAGATTTAAAATTAAGCTATTTTAGGGGGAGGGGTAGTGAGAAGAGGAAAGTTTTGCATTATAAGATTTACCATTTCTCTTGCATTCAGAAGAAGGCCCTGTTCACACTACAGTAAAAGCAATATCTAAAAATCAATGGAGAAAATAGGCTAGACTCAATATCATATTAGGAGTTTGGGATTAATATGTACACACTACTATATATATTAATCCCAAACTATCCCCAAATAAGGACCTACTATATAGCTCAGGAAACTCTATTCAATATTTTATAATAACCTATAAGGGGAACAAATATAAAAATATAAAGAATAAATATAAAGAATAAAATATATAGAAAAAATATAAAGATACACACACACACACACACACACACAGCTGAATCACTTTGCTATACACCTGAGACTAATACAACATTGTAAATCAACTAATTTCAATTTTAAAAAGTAATAAATGAATAAATAAAAACAATAGAAGTTAATATTAACACAAAAGTAAGGACAGGCAAAGGTAGAACAATACAGTAATTTTCAAAACAACATAGAATGAAAACAAGTGGTCCCTCCTTACATCTCATGCTCATGTCATACTGCTGCTACCTGCCAGAAACCAGAGACAAATTTGGGGAAGAATTCATATTTTTTTGAACAAAACTAGGGATAGAAATCTAGAGAAGGCTGGATGAAAAGCTTTTCTTCAAGGAACATATATGAACGGTGAAGGAGGAGGTGGTGGCTGAGGAGGAGTTTAGGAATAAAATGTGACAATTTGACAACTCCCTCCTCCTGTAATTCCTTTATAGTCACACGTACTCTCCCTCCCATCCCTAGCTCTTGGCAACCACTGATGTATTCTCCATCCTTATAGTTTTCTCTATTTTAGAATGACACATAAATGGAATTATACAATATGTAGCCTTTGTGTCTGGCTTCTTTCACACAGCATAATTCCCTGGAGACTCTTTCAACTTTTGCATATATAAATAGTTTATTCATTTCTCCTAATGAGTAGTATTCCAGTATATGGATATACTGCTCTTTGGTTTAAACATGAACCTCTTTGAAGGACATCTGTGTTGTTTCCAGGTTTGGTTTGTTATAAATAAAGTTGCTATCCACATACAAGCTTTTGTGTGAGCATATGTTTATATTGTTCTATGATAAATGACCGAGGGTGCAATTGTGGAGTTGTTACTGGGGCTTCCCTAGTGGCTCAGAGGATAAAGAATCTACCTGCAATGCACGAGACCTGGGTTTGATCCCTGGGTTGGGGTGATCCCCTGGAGAAGGAATGGCTATCCACTCCAGTATTCTTGCCTGGAGAATTCCATGGATAGAGGAGCCTGGTGGGCCACAGTCTATGGGATTGCAAAGAGTCAGACACGACTGAGCAACTAACACTTTCATGGCAAATATATGTTTGGTCTTATAAGAAACTATCAGAATTATTGTGCCATTTTACATTCTCACCAGCAATGTATAAAAAATATAGTTACTCCTGGTCATTGATAGCAGTGGGTATTAACAGTACTTTTTACTTCAATCTTTCCAATAGGCATGTGATTTTTACCATATTGTGATTTTAACTTGTCAAATATTCTTATGCATCAGTTGAAAACATTATGTGATTTTTTTCCTTCCTTAATATAGTGGATAACATTGATGGATTTTTTTTTTTTGGAGGAGGCAAATTTAAAAACATAAACGAATGTTAGGGCTGTCTTAGGTTACAGAAAAATTGAGCAGAAGTGCAGAAATTTCCCAAATAGCTCCTGCCCCCACACAGCAGAGCCTCCCCCACTATCCACATCCCACAATAAAGTGGTACACTTGTTACAATTTGTGAACCTACAATGACATAATAAAATTACCCAAACTCTCTATTTTATATTAAGGTTCACTCTTCTTTTACATACTTATGAGTCTGAAAAAATGTGAAATGAAATTTATCCACCACTGCAGTATCATAAGTATTTTCATGTCCTAAAAGTCGTATGTGTTCTGTCTAATAATCATCCCTTGCTCTAGCCCAAACCTCTGACAACCACAAATCTGTTTATTGTCTCCATAGTTTGGACTTTTCCAGAAAGCTATATTGTTGGGATCATACAGTATGTAGGCTTCTCAGATGGCTCATTTGTCAGATGTCTACCTTCTTTGGTGAGGTGCCTGTTCAGATCTTTTGCCCATTTAACAGGTTGGTTGCTTTCTTGTTGTCAATTTTTCAGAGTTCTTTGTATATTTTGGATAAGAGTTCTTCATCATATATACCTTTTGCAATAATACTCTCCTAGTCTGTGTCTTCTCATTCTCTTGACATTGATGGATTTTTGAATCTTGAATCAGCCTAATATTCTTGGAATAAATCCTACTTAGCCATGCTATATACATTTTAAAATACGTTACTCAATGCAATTTGTACAATATATACTACTACTACTACTAAGTCGCTTCAGTCGTGTCCGACTCTGTGCGACCCTGTAGGTGGCAGCCCACCAGGCTCTGCCGTCCCCGGGATTCTCCAGGCAAGAATACTGGAGGGGGTTGCCATTTCCTTCTCCAATGCATGAAAGTGTACAATATATATTTGTTGCTTTTTTTTTTATAAATTGTAGTTTATATCTCTTAATGTCATACCTCTGTCTTGTCCCTCCCACTTCCTTCTACGCACTGGTAATATTAGTTCATTTTCTATATCTGTGAGTCCATTTCTGTTTTGCTATATATGTTGGTTTCTATTATTTTTTAGATTCCACATATAAGTGACATCATGCACTATTTATCTTTCTCAAAAGGCAAAAAGTCTCAAACCTGACTTATTCCACTAAGGGTAAAATCATCTGAGTTCATCCACACTGCTGCAAATGGCAAAATTTCCTTCTTTTTTTATGGCTGAGTAATATTCCATTGTATATACCATATATATATGTATATATATATACACACACACAACAACTTTCTTAACCATTTTTCAGTTGATGTATACTTCAGTAGATTGTTTTCATATCCTGGCTATTGTAAATAGTGCTGTTATGAACACTGGAGTGCACATATCTTTTCAAATTAGTGTTTTTGGTTTTTTTCTGGATATATACCCAAGAGTGGAATTGCTAGAGTGTACGGTAGTTCTATTTTCAGATTTTTGAGGAACCACTATGCTGTTTCCATAGTGGCTGCACCAATTTACATTCCTACTAACAGTGTACAAGGGCTCCTTTTTCTTGACATTCTTGCTAACATTTGTTATTGGTAGACTTTTGAGGGTAGTCTTCTTGATAAGTGTGAGGTTATGTCTCATTTTTGATATTGTAAATTTTGATTTATAGTTCTCTAATAATTAGTGATGTTGAGTATCTTTTCTCATGTTTCCTAGCCATCTTTATGTATTTGTTGGGAAAATATCTACTCAGGTCTTCTACCGTTTTGTATTGGGTTTTTAAATATTGAGTTGTATGAGCTGTTTATATGTTTTAAATACAAACCCCTTAAAGGTTTATCATTTGCAAATATTTTCTCCCATTTCATAAACTTTCTTTTCATTTCATCAATGGTTTCCTTTGCTGTGTAAAAGCTTTTATGTTTGATTAGGTCACATTTGTTGATTTTTGCTTTTGTTTCTTTTGTTTTAGACAGAGCCAAAAGAATATTGCTGTGATTTTGTCAACAACTGTTGTGCCTATGTTTTCTTCTAGGAGTTTTATGGTTTCAAGACTTACATTTAGGTCTTTAATCCATTTTAATTTAGTTTTGCATATGGTGAGAGAAAATGTTCTAACTCATTCGTGGCCAGTTTTCCCAGCACCACTTGTTGAAGAGAATGTTTTTTTCCTATTGTATATTCATTCTTGCCATCTTTGGCCATAAATGTGTGGTCTTATTTCTGGGCTCTGAATTCTTTATCTGGTAAAAGCTGTTATTTCTGTTTCATTATTTTTCAAAGGTTTTCTCTTGCTTTTTCAATTAACAGTAGTTCCTCTGCTTTTTTTCATTTTGCTTAACTTTCCCTCTATGACTTCTTGTGAAATGGTTACTTATTGCAGTCTTGAAAGTGTGTTCTTATGTGGGAGTATCCCTATACACACTGCATGGGTTCAAAGCCTTTGGTGGAGAGCTAGATTTGATGTGGTTGCAAATCTCAATTTTTCCTCAGGGTGTGCTGACAGCTATCACCTTGGCAGTGGGTGGTCTGGAGATGGAGGAGCTAGAGCTGGCATCAGGTGTGAGATGGGACTACCCCTCTGCTCATTAGCCATCACCACCCTACTGGGGATGATGTCTGATCCCAGGTTGCTGAAACAGAAGCTCTGAGTGTATGGCCCAAGCTGGCTCTGTTCACTTTAAGTGTGTGTTTCTCCTCTCTGAACACTGGGACTCCTGCCCCAGAGGGAGAATTTCTGTGGCAAGGGGAGCCCATGAGGCTTTTGTTGGCTACAGACAGAGGCCCAAGCTGTCCCCAGTGCACTACTTCTACATCCCTTTGTTCCTTATAGCCAATTTCTGCCCTCAGCTGCCCCTGCCCTGTTGTGGAGCCACAACACTGGGTAGGTAGGGCCTGTGTGAACTCTCAGACTGTATCAGGGTATGAGCTGTGGTCAGATGGCTTCCACCAGAGATCTGGGCTTCTTTGGATGTGCTGCTTGAATAAACGCCAACAATGGATTCTAACACACCACCCAGGCTCTACCTTGAGACCAGGTCACTTTTGTACCCCACTGCCATGTCTTCTCCCCAGTCATGACCAGCTCAGATTCAGTGCCACAGCATGATGTGGCATGAGCAGGGCCAGAAAGTTCAGTTGGTTTAAGCTGGGATGTGTAATGAGGCAGTAACAGAAAACCCAGCAGCCACTAAAGCAGTTCTCTAATCACATTCTATGCTGTGCCTCAAATGATAGCCAGAGCATGAATGCTCCTCGTAAGTGGAGTTCAGGCTTCCCACAATCCTCCTGAGAGTCCCAGTGGTCCTCCAACCAACCAATGGGGCTCATCTCTCCTGTGTAGGATCCCAGGACTGGGGTACCCAATCTGTAGCTCTCACTGCTCATTCCCCAGAGTTGGTGACACCCTGTATATTCTTCCTTTTTCATCTGGGTCCACTTGCAGGGGCATAGATCCTGACCCAAAGACTTTCCTTTCCTTCCTATCTGATTATATGTGGATCTTTCTTATAGCCTTCGCTGTATGGGGGGGAGGTCCAGCAGCCATGAAGAGATACCCCATATCCAAGGTAAGAGAAAACCAAGTAAGACGGTAGGCACTGAGAAAGGACATCTGAGGGCAGACAGACTGAAACCACAATCACAGACAACTAGCCAATTTCATCACATGGACCACAGCCTTGTCTAACTCAATGAACCTAAGCCATGCCATGTGGGGGCACCCAAGACAGACGAGTCATGGTGGAGAGGTCTGACAGAATGTGGTCCAATGGAGAAGGGAATGGCAAACCACTTCAGTATTCTTTCTTTGAGAACCCCATGAACAGTATGAAAAGGCAAAAATATAGGACACTGAAAGATGAACTCCCCAGGTCGGTAGGTGCCCAATATGCTACTGGAGATCAGTGGAGAAATAACTCCAGAAAGAATGAAGGGATGGAGCTAAAGCAAAAACAACACCCAGTTGTGGATGGGACTGGTGATAGAAGCAAGGTTTGATGCTGTAAAGAGCAATATTGCATAGGAACCTGGAATGTCAGGTCCATGAATCAAGGCAAATTGGAAGTGGTCAAACAAGAGATGGCAAGAGTGAACATCGACATTCTAAGAATCAGCGAACTAAGATGGACTGGAATGGGTGAATTTAACTCAGGTGATCATTATATCTACTACTATGGGCAGGAATTTCTTAGAAGAAACGGAGTAGCCATCATAGTCAACAAAAGAGTCTGAAATGCAATACTTAGATACAACCTCAGAAACCAAAGAATGATCTCTGTTCGTTTCTCAGGCAAACTATTCAATATCACAGTAATCCAAGTCTATGCCCCAACCAGTAACACTGAAGAAGCTGAAGTTGAACAGTTCTATGAAGACCTATAAGACCTTCTAGAACTAACACCCAAAAAAGATGTCCTTTTCATTATAGGGGCCTGGAATGCAAAAGTAGAAAGTCAAGAAACACCTGGAGTAACAGGCAAGTTTGGCCTTGGAGTACAGAATGAAGCAGGGCAAAGGCTAATAGAGTCTATTTCTGCTTTATTGACTATACCAAAGCCTTTGACTGTGTGGATCACAATCAACTGTGGAAAATTCTGAAAGACATGGGAATACCAGAACATGTGACCTGTCTCTTGAGAAATCTGTATGCAGGTTGGGAAGCAACAGTTAGAACTGGACATGGAACAACAGACTGGATCCAAATAGGAAAAGGAGTATGTCAAGGCTGTATATTGTCACCTTACTTATTTAACTTATATGCAGAGTACATCATGAGAAACACTGGGCTGGAGGAAGCACAAGCTGGAATCAAGACTGCCAGGAGAAATATCAATGACCTCAGATATGCAGATGACACCACCCTTATGGCAGAAAGTGAAGAAGAACAAAAGAGCCTCTTGTTGAAAGTGAAAGAGGTGAGTGAAAAGGTTGGCTTAAAGCTCAACATTCAGAAAACTAAGGTCATGGCATCTGGTCCCATCACTTCATGGGAAATAGTTGGGGAAACCGTGGAAACAGTGGTTGACTTTATTTTCCTGGGCTTCAAAATTACTGCAGATTGTAATTGCAGCCATGAAATTAAAAGATGCTTACTCCTTGGAAGGAAAGTTTTGAGAAACCTAGACAGCATATTAAGAAGCAGAGACATTACTTTGCCAACAAAGTTCCGTCTAGTCAAGGCTATGGTTTTCCAGGAGTCATGTATGGATGTGAGAGTTGGACTATAAAGAAAGCTGAGCACAGAAGAACTGATGCTTTTTAACTGTGATGTTGGAGAAGACTCTTGAGAGTCCCTTGGTCTGCAAGGAGATTCAACCAGTCCATCCTAAAGGAGATCAGTCCTGGGTGTTCATTGGAAGGACTGATGTTGAAGCTGAAACTCCAATACTTTGGCCACCTGATGCGAAGCGCTGACTCATTTGAAAAGACCCTGATGCTGGGAAAGATTGAGGGCAGGAGGAGAAGGGGACGACAGAGGATGAGATGGTTGGATGGCATCATCGACTCAATGGACATGGGTTTGGGTAGACTCCAGGAGTTGTTGATGGACAGGGAGGCCTGGCATTCTGTGGTTCATGGGGTCACAAAGAGTTGGACATGATTGAGTGACTGAACTGAACTGAAGAATTGTTCCACATGTAAGTGTATTTTTGATATGTCATGGGAGGAGGTGAACTCTACATCTTATTCTGCCAGTCTTCCCAATATAAACCATGAGATGTATTTTTTAAAATTACTTAATTTATTTTAACTGGAGCCTAATTACTTTACAGTATTGTGGTAGCTTTTGACATACATCAACATGAATCAGCCACAGGTGTAACGTGTCCCCTCCCCCTATCCTGAACCCCCTCCCACCTCCATCCCCAGCCCATCCCAATATACTTTTGATGTGTTCAGGCAGGAGGGAGGTGAGCTCCACCTCCTCTCACTCCACTATCTTGATCAATCCTGCTCAGGTTCGATTTTTTTTTTTTTTTTGAGTAAAAACCTTCTCAACTTGATGTCTGCCTTTAGTCAGTTTCCAGAGCCCTAATATGGTTGTTTTTGTTAATTTTATCAAGTTAATTTTATCTGAGAGAATTTACTAAGCTCCTGACTTCACTATTCTGCAAGTCTTGTCCGTTGATTAATGCAATTTTATTTCTAATTAGGAAATTAATGTGTTGAGTATCCAATGTAGCACAAGTTTTGATTATATCATTATTTCCCCTCTCATATATTTGGTAATATAAAAATGAATGGATTACAGTGATCTAAATGGAATCATGGAGCCAGAAACTCAGCTAAGCTGGTACCACAAGCCCCAACAGTATATGAACAAGCAGAGAAAGCACATTTGTGCTCATGTCCAACTAAGAGTGGGCTTCCCTGGTGACTCAACTCAGGCGGTAAAGAATCAACTTGCAATGCGGGAGACCTGAGTTCAATCTCCAGGAAGATCCCCTGGAGAAGGGAATGGACACCCATTCCAGTATTCTGGCCTGGAGAATTCCATGGACAGAGCAGCCAGGCAAGCTACAGTCCATCATGGGGTCACAAAGAGTCAGACACGACTGAGTGACTTTCACAAACACACACACCAGCTAAGAGTACTTAAAAAGTTTCCCAGGTATTCTTCAGTACTGTGGATCCACTTTCTTCAGTTACAAAACCTGTACTAGTAAGTTCCTAGATAGCTAGGTATACCCTCAATCATTTTGAATACAATTTATTAATATTTACATAGGTGTGGACACCATTCTCCATAAAGAACCAAACAAAGCTCAAGGCAGTTTCCAATATTATAGTTTGTTATTCCTCTGGTAGTTTCTGAAAATTGACTCTTAATTCTGGATTGTTATCATAGGCTTAGAGTAAATATAGCAGAATTATATAGTGTTGTCAGTGTGAAATTCATTGTCTTGTAAATTAGTCATGCCACTCTCTTCCTGGTACTTGATTATGAATTATTTTTGCATTATTTTAAGGAAAGGAATGATTCCAGTTCATTTCAATTCAGTCGCTCAGCCGTGTCCGATTCTTTTCGACCCCAATACATGGACTGCAGCATGCCAGGCTCCCCTGTCCATCACCAGCTTCTGGAGCTTGCTCAAACTCTTGCCCATCGACTCAGTGATGCCATCCAACCATCTCATCCTCTGTCGTCCTCTTCTCCTCCCGCCTTCAATCTTTCCCAGCATCAGGGTCTTTTCCAGTGAGTCAGTTCTTTGAATCAGGAGGCCAAATCATTGGAGTTTCAGCTTCAGCATCAGTCCTTCCAATGTATATTCAGGACTGATTTCCTTTAGGATTGACTGGCTTGCTCCCCTTGCAGTCCAAGGGACTCTCAAGAGTCTTCTCCAACACCACAGTTCAAAAGCATCAATTCTTCAGTGCTCAACTTTCTTTATAGTACAACTTTCACATCCATACATGACTACTGGAAAGACCATAGCTTTGACTAGATGGACCTTTGTCAGCAAAGTAATGTTTCTGCTTTTTAATAGATTGTCTAGGTTGATCATAGCTTTCCCTCCAAGGAGCAAACATCTTTTAATTTCATGGCTTCAGTCATCATCTGCAGTGATTTTGGAGCCCCCCCCCCACCCCCCCGCAAATAAAGTCTGTCACTGTTTCCATTGTTTCCCCATTTATTTGCCATGACATGATGGGACTGGATGCCATGATCTTAGTTTTCTGAATGTTGTGGTTTAAGCCAACGTTTTCGCTCTCCTCTTTCACTTCCACAAGAGGCTCTTTAGTTCTTCTTCTCTTTCTGCCATAAGGGTGGTGTCATCTGCATATCTGAGGTTATTGATACTTCTCCCTGCAGTCTTGATTCCATCTTGTGCTTCATACAGCCTGGCATTTCACATGATATACTCTGCATATGTGTTATATAAACAGGGTGACAATATACAGCCCTGACATACTCCTTTCCCGATTTGGAACCAGTCTGTTGTTTCATGTCTAGTTCGAACTGTTGCTTCCTGATCTGCATACAGATTTCTCAGGAGGCAGGTCAGGTGGTCTGGGATTCCCATCTCTTTTAGAATTTTCCACAGTTTGTTGTGATCCACACAGTCAAAGGCTTTAGTATAGTCAATGAAGCAGAAGTAGATGTTTTTCTGGAACTCCCTGGCTTTTTTGATGATCCAAGGGATGTTGGCAATTTTATCTCTGGTTCCTATGCCTTTTCTAAATCCAGCTTGAACATCTGGAAGTTCTTGGTTCATGTATTGTTGAAGCCTGGCTTGGAGAATTTTAAGCATTACTTTGCTAGCATGTGAGATGAGTGCAATTGTGTGGTAGTTTGAACATTTTTTGGCATTACCTTCTTTTGTGATTGGAATGAAAACTGACTTTCCAGTCCTGTGGCCACTGCTGAGTTTTCCAAATTTTCTGGCATATTGAGTGAAGCACTTTCACAGCATCATCTTTTAGGATCTGAAATAGCTCAACTGGAATTCTATTACCTCCACTAGCTTTGTTCATAGTGATGCTTCCTAAGGCCCACTTGATTTTGCATTCCAGGGACTGGCCCATTTTATCTAAACCTTGGATTCTTTTAACATGGTTTCTTAGCTGGTTAAATCACGTGTTTGGTAAACCTTAGTTGATATGAAATTTTAATTTAGAATTAAATAGTTTATCAGCAAAGTCTTTTGGTAATTTAAGGGAATTAGCAGTGAAGATCCAGGGTATCTTTTTGAAAATAGCATTTCTACTTTGGTTGAACTTAAAGGCTGTTAGGAGAACTTCTTAAGCAGAAAAACATAAAATACAAAGAGTCACTAATTCCTTATTCACCTGGTTGATATCACAACCAGCTAATTGTCAATCTTAAATTCTTCCAGTTTTACTGATATTTAATTGGTATACAACCCTGTTTAAGGAGTACAGCATAATGATTTGACATATATACATCATGAAATGATCACCACAGTAGTTAATGACCATTCTTCATCTCATACAGCTACAAAATAAAAGAAAAAGAATTTTTTCACTTGTGATGAGAACTGTTAGGATTTTAACAACTCATGTATATAACATACAGCAGTGTTAATTATATTTATCATGTTATACATTACACCCCTAGCACTTATCTATCTTATAACTTGAAATTTGTACCTATCAACTACCTTCGTATAATTCCACCTCCCCCCTGGTAACCACAAATCTGATCCCTTTTTCTATTAGTTTGTCTGTCTGTTTGTTTTGGAAGTATAACTGACCTACTATACTATGTAAGTTCCTGGTGCACAGGATTTGTGCCTTCATGCTAAGTCACTTCAGTTGTGTCTGACTCTGTGACCCTATGGACTATAGTCCACTAGGCTCCTCTGTCCATGGGGATTCTCCAGGCAAGAATACTGAAGTAGGTTGTCGTGCCCTCCTTCAAGGGATCTTCCCGACCCAGGGATCAAACCCCCATCTCCTATGTCTCCTGCATTGGCAAACGTTTTTTTTTTTTTTTTTTTTACCACTAATGCCACCTAGGAAGCTACTGGTGCACAGCATAGTGATTTTTATATATTACAAAACAATCAGAACAAGTCTAGTTACCATCTGTCATCAAATATATTACATTATTATTGACTATAGTCTCTAAACTGTTGCTTCACATCCAAGACTTCATTGCAGTACTATTTACAACAGCCAGGACATAGAAATAATCTAAATGTCCATCAACAGAGGAATGGATAAAGAAGATGTGGTATATATACATAATGGAATATTATTCACCAATAAAAAGGAATGAAATTGGGTCATTTGTAGAGATGTGCTTGGGCCTAGAAACTGTCATACAGAGCAAAGTAAGTCAGAAAGAGAAAAACAAATATTGTACATTAATGTATATATGTGGAAAACAGAAAAATGTTATTGTTGTTATTCAGTCACTAAGTCATGTTCAACCCTTTGCAACCCCATAAACTCTAGCATGCCAGACTCCTCTGTCTTCCACTATCTCCTGGAGCTTGCTCAAATTCATGTCCATTGAGTCAGTGATGCTATCTAATTATTTCATCCTCTGCTGCTCACTTCTCCTTTTGCCTTCTATCTTTCCCAGCCTCAGGGTCTTTTCCAGTGAGTTGGCTCTTCACACCAGGTAACCAGACCAAAGTACTGGAGCATCAGCTTCAGCAACAGTCCTTCCAAAGAATATTGAGGGTTGATTTCCTTTAAGATTGAATGGTTTGATCTCCTTTCAGTCCAAGGGACTTTCAAGAGTCTTCTCCAGTACCACAGTTCTAAAGCATCAGTTCTTTTGTGCTCAGCCTTGTTTATGGTTCAACTCTCACATCTGTACATGATTCCTGGAAAAATCATAGCTCTGACTATATTGTCAGCAAAGTGAAGTCTATGCTTTCTAATATGTTGTCTAGGTTTTTCATAGCTTTCCTTCCAAGGAGCAAGCATCTTTTAATTTCATGGCTGCAATCATAGTCTGTAGTGATTTTGGAGCCCAATAAAATAAAGTCTGTCTGTTTGCAAAGCAGAAATAGAAACACTGACTTAGAGAACAAATGTAAGGATACCAAGGGAGAAGAGGGAGGGTAGGATTAATTGGGAGATTGGGACTGATGTATCTACTACACAATTGATACGGGACTGATGTATCTACTACACAATTGATACTATATATAAAATAGATCGGAGAAGGCAATGGTAACACACTCCAGTACTCTTGCCTGGAAAATCCCATGGCTGGAGGAGCCTGATGGGCTGCAGTCCAAGGAGTCGCTAAGAGTCGGACATGACTGAGCAACTTCACTTTCACGCATTGAAGCAGGAAATGGCAACCCACTCCAGTGTTCTTGCCTGGAGAATCCCAGAGATGGGGGAGCCTGGTGGGCTGCCGTCTATGGGGTCACACAGAGTCGGACACGACTGAAGGGACTTAGCAGCTGTAGCAGCATAAAATAGATATTTAATGGGAACCTACTGTATAGCTCAGGGAACCCTACTCAGTGCTCTATGGTGACCTAAACAGGAAGGAAATCCAGGGAAGAAGGGATATATGTATATGCATAGCTGATTCACTTTGCTGTACAGTAGAAACTAACACTTATAGTTGTAAAGCAACTATAATAACAATTCATTTTAAAAAATCAATTAAATAAACAACTAAGATTAAAAAAAAAAAAAAAGACTGTGTGAGCCCACACAGTGTGGAAAAGAAGCTTAGAGTACCAGTAGGGACAAATTCTCTGTGTCATGGCCCAGCATAGAGTCTTCTAGATTTCTGGAATATGTTAGAACTTTTCAAAACCCTTATTCCTCAAAGTATCTTTCTCTCCAGCCTTTCCTCTCATTCATTTTTGTTAGCATATTGTTTTCCCCAACTGTTATCCATTGCTTCATGTAGGAGTGACAAAAACATTTGTTTGTAAATGTTTTGGACCAATGCCCTCCCTCCTCTCCACCACAGCTAGTGGCTTTAGCACAGTTGAGTTCTAAGTTAGGTTAGATAAAACAAATCTTTTGGGCAAGTTGAACCACCAGACAGACCAACCAAGGACAATCTTTGGAAATAGAGTCAATTCTGCTCCTTTAGTTGCAATGTATCTTTTTCTTTACTGGGAATGCAGACTATTACATATCATCAAGACTGAGCTAGGGAGAATACATGGGACTAGTGTATGCCACAAAGTTCACTACAATTAGCAAGAGTCAGCCGTTTTTCTTGAAGAAGTGCTCTCTCGGTTGTTGCAAGCTTTGGTTAGTTTCAGGACTTCCAAAAATAGCGAATGTGTCAGTTTCTGCCAGTTTTTTAGTTGCTTTTATTGAGGGATGGAATTTTTAAGTTTATTACTCTGCTTCTTTTTCTTGTATCAGCTCTCTGCACACATACTTCTAATCAGAATGAGTCAGGTACATAGAAAAGCAAATACATTTATGGATTAATAGGTTGTTTTTCCAAGGAGTTTCATGAAATTTCTCTTTTCCTTATAAGAGAACATTCCACTCAAATTTCTTTAGAAGATAAGCTGTGGTTCATACTGTATTTTATGTCACAAAATTGCATAAGGGAAAACACATCCAGTGAACACTAGAGTTGCTCCATCATCAAGATGAAATGAGAATGCTAGGCCAAGAGGAAAAAAATAACCAATGATGAATGAGAGAAAAGACAGGATGAGTACTTACCCAAGTTATAGGTTTGGGTAGTGTAATGGGTAGACCCAGCCCAAGTAAATCAAACTTGGACACCCCATCAAGCACTTTTTGCCACCTCAAAATGAACACAGACCAGCATAGCTGAATTAAGGATCCACATTCACAGAGAAGGAAAATTATTTCAGTGTTAAAGTGCAGAACATGGAAACAAAGATCAGATGCTTTTTTCCTACTGAACCAGCCTCTGTAGTAGGAACACATTGTGGTTGCGTATGTGATGAGAAATGTATCTAGTGATTCTATTGACTCTTTTGTCCTAGATTAATGCCTTATTTGTTACTGGTAATCTATTTAGGAAGTCGTGCACATTTAAATAATGTTTGTTAAGCAATAAAAAAGATACATTATGATACACTTATGTTTATTACTTTTTGATGTGTCAACAGATCACAACATGAGAGTTAAATAAACTAATCATTAGGAAGAATCAAGGAATTTGTTCACCTGATGATCTTTGAGAGGAATTAGCTTCCATATTTATAAGCTGTTTTTATTTATTTTCACTTAAAGATTATTAATTATTCTAAATATAATATGAATAGAAATTAATATTATAACTCTATATATTGCCATCTAACTTAACCAAATATTAATATTAAGTACTGCTTTATAATAGTTCATGATTTTCATAAGTAATATTTTCATTATTATTCTAAATATTATATATTTCTCAAAATGATCCATAAACCATTTAGAAGTGCATTTCAAGTTTTCAAATGGGTATGTTGTTTATGTGTGTGTTCATTTACATGTACTCTTTTTATTGTTGATTTCTAACCTAAATTTCATTATAGTAAACCAGCATTATCTATACAATATTGGTTCTTTGATATATCTTTGATTCTGCTTTGCAGCCTAGTATAAAGCAATTATTTTAAATGTTTCATGTGAGCTTGAAAAAGATGCATATTTTCTATCTGTTCTATATACTCATATATATGTTATTAATTTTTCTGTTCAAAGTTTTAAAATTCTTACTAACATTTTTGTCACTTTCTCTGATAAAGGTATATTGAATTCTTTCCCCATGATTTTAGATTTCTCAGTTTCTCTTTACAATCCTGATTTTTAAAAATTTTCATATATCTTAAGGACATGTTATCAGGTACAAGTTCAAAATTATTATATCTTTGGTAATTTTAATGTGTATTGCTGTAATGTGTATTGTGACAGGATAAGCTGTGGACTTCTGTAGTGATATATAAACCCCAAAGCAAAGCCTTACAACAGTAAATATTTATGTTTTGCTCGCAACACACTACATTTTCAACACAGATTGACCTCATTGAAATTTTATCTCACCTGCTTCCATGACAACCACAGCACGGAGAAGGGAACGCGACAACTTGTGTACTGGTTCTTAAAGCTTCCACCCAGAAAAACACACATCCCTTCTGCTCACATTTCCTTCCTCAAGAACAATCACATGGCCACATCTATTGGTAAGGAGCCAGGGAAATGCAATTTTACCATGTGCCTGAAAGGGGAAAAAGCTGAAAACATTTGATGAAAAGTACTAATGACCACAATAATTAATGCCCCACATAATTCCTAGAGAAACCAAAAGCAGTAGCTAGTGAAAGAAAGGATGAAGAATAAGGAGGAAAAAGAGGCATTGCATCACCCCTTTCCTGTTGCATACTTCCGAGCCTGAGGTAGGCTTGAGCTGTGGGGATGGGAAGATGTCTTCAATTCATTAGAGAGTGAAGTTTTGATTTATATTGACTTTTTAATGCCTGAAAATGGGACTTTCCTGATGTTAGAGAATGACTGAAATATTATTGGATCTTCTAGAGAGAAGAGGTAAGTTAGAATAGTTCTGAACAACCATTGTAGGATCATCATAGAATTTTTTTCCTATTAGCAGAGCCAATTCAACACATTGGTTACACAATTCTATCTATACATTTTGCTAATAAAGTCTAAAATTTTTCATTATTTTTATTCTGTTCTAGTCTAGAATCTAGACATTGTTCATTGAATCTGATGGGGTTCAGGACACACTATCCCCAAAATGCGGCACCTTGGCAGGTTGAATATTTTAAGCTAATGGAGTTTGAGAAAATAGCAGAAAAAGAAAGTTACTCGGATCTTCCCCTGAAGCAGATCATAAAATCCTCTTGTGAGAGGGGCCCTTGCTTTACTCAGAGGAAAGGAGTATCATTATCTACAAAGACAAAGGAGACTGAGAAGAATCCTAAGAAACAGGCCTAAGTTTACATCAGTTTACCTATGTTTGCTTCATATTCCTTGAGCTATCATATTTTCCCATGGCTGTCTCCTCTTCATCAAAACTAGCATTAAAATATTCTGGTTTAGCCATTTCTTCAGGTCTTCATTTCCTTATGAAGGTTCCCATATCATAAAACTTAAATAAATATATATACTTTTCTCCTGTTAATCTGTTTCTGTCAGTTTAATTTTCAGACTCAGCCAGGGACCCTGAGGATCCCTGAAAACTTTTTCCTCCTCTATAAACAGCATCCGAATATGGTTGTTGCTTAGGATTTTGGCTTTATCCTAAGAAACAAACAATAGGATGCAAACAAAACAACCTAAAATATTTCACCTCCCCTTTTAAACTTATTTATTGTTTGTTTGTTTTTTTTGCCATGTAGCATGCGGGACCTTAGTTCCATGACCAGGGATTGAATTCGCATCCCGTGCATAGGAAGCACAGAGTCTTAGCCACTAGACCACCAGGGAAGTCCGAGTATTGGAGCTTTTCTAATTAATATTATATAATAAAAAGTCTTCCTGCCACACTCCTGCCACAAGAATACATTCATTTTGGTACTTCAAAACAATCAGTATCAGAGTAAAAACTCTGGTTTTACCTACTGTTATAAACCACTCCACTTGAGTTTTAGATACCCCTGCTTTGGGAGGGAACATAATTAGCTACTTCTAGCTTCCTCATTCATCTTTTTGCATTCATTAGTTATCTAGTTCTGGGGAACAAAAGGATGGGGGAAAGTGCACTGTCTTAAATTTTTGGTCCAAGTACCTTCTGATATTTGCTCCTTTTGATGTGGCATATGTCCAATTGCTAGTTTTTTCCTTCTTGGAAGCTATGTGAGTTCTTTAGAGACAGTCACACTGGCAACTGCTGACTGCAATTCCTTTGGCCCTAGTTTCAACCACTGATGGTTAGCACACATAAAGGGTTTTTATGAGTAATTATTGCAATTGAACAAATATTGCTTGCAATTAGTACTCTTCATTGAATGAAAAAAATAAAGTATATTGGTGATACAACTCTTGACAACTCATAGTTAACATTTATCTGACATTTGGTTTTATAATTGTACCTTCACTTCAATAGCTCATATTCTTGGAAATTAATCCACACACCATAGGTGGAGATAGCCAAACTTTTTCAATATTTAATATAAGACACATAAAAGTAAAAAAAATGTTTCTGCTATGTAGCTATAAAGTAAAAAAAAAAGGAGACTATTGGGATTTTAGCTCTGTTTAGGAGTTGACATAATCATGTGTTCAGTGCCCTGGATTGTATTTTTAACTTTTTCTAATAAAAATCTTTTCAGTGATATACACATGATGATAAACAAGAAGAAAAAAGAGCCTTGGGTCTTTTAAAAATGTTTAGTTATTTGTTAACTTATTTGGCTGCATTGTACACGGCATCTTTGTTGCATCATGTGGGATTTTTCATTGTGGTGTATGGATTCTCAAGTTGTGGCACGTGGGCTCAGTAGTTGCTGCACATAGGTTTAGCTGCCCCACAGCATGTGGGATCTTAGTTCTTTGACCAGGGATCAAATCCATGTCCCCTGCATTGCAAGGTGAAATCTTAACCATTAGATCACCAGGGAAGTCCCAGGTCCTAGTTTTTAAACCAAGTAAGATCATGTAGTCAGAGGTTGGCAAATTACAGCCGACAAGCCAAATCCACCTGTTTCTGTATGGCCTGTGAGCTAAAAGGATTTTAAAATATTTTTAGATAGTTGAAAAAATTAGAAGAAAAATATTTAGTGACACATGGAAATTATATGAATTCAAATTTCAGTGTCCATAAATAAAATGCTGTTGGAACACAACCATGCTTATTTGTTTACTGTTGTCTATAGCCGCCTTCATGGGCTTCCCTGGAGGCTCAATGGTAAAGAATTCACCTGCAATGCAGGAGATCAAGAGACACAGGTTCAATCTCTGGGTCAGGAAGATCCGCTGGAGGAGGGCCTGGCAACTCACTTCAATATTCTTGCCTGGAGAACCCCATGGACAGAGGAGCCTAGTGGGTTACAGTCCATGGATTCACAAAGAATTGGACATGACTGAAGTGACTGAGCATGCTTACATAGTTGCCCATAGTTGTTTTCACACTACAAAGACAGAGCTGTCATAGTTGTGACAGAGATTGTATAGCTCTCAAAGCCTAAGCTATTTACTCTTTCATCCTTTACAGAAAAAGCTTGTTGACTTTTGGTGCAGATCATCAGTTTTGTTTAACTGAGATGAAGTATTGTTCAAGTAGTGCATCAATTAAAAACTAGTGGAGCTAACTGGAATAACTCCATAAATAGAAAATATTTCTGCCTGATTAGTCATCTTGAGAGTGTTACCAATCCCTAATGTCTTCATGTTCAGTCAACCCTATTCGTTGCCTACACAGATCCCTCAAAACTTGCTGTTAATAGTTCAGTGTCTTTTGGTTAACTTAATGATTGGTATCTGCATCATTTTGTCCATAGGCTTTTTGCCAGAATTGTGAATGACTGCTCTCTCAGTCTACTCATGTATGGTAGGCCAAAAATGCCAAGCAAATAATACCTTCCCTGCCTCAGTACTCCTCAACCAATGACTTACAGAATTTAGTGCATAGATACCCTAGTTTTATTGTCTTTTGTGTGGGCTAATTTTGAAGTGTTCATTTTTTACACCATTTATCAGAGTTTCCCTCTGAGATTAAGTTCCAATTACCCACTATAGCAGCTGGCTGAATAATGTACCTTTTCTTTTTGGCTAGAAACGATCCTTCCCAATATCACTTCTCTACTTCCCTACTAGTGTTCCTTGTAAGCCCCAACCACACCCAAACTACTCACTCTAGAAACCTTGTCTCAGTATCTGCTTTGAGAGTCTAAACCAAGATACCACACAGTTAGACAATTTTTAGCTTCTAATTTTGGTCACATAGATAATCTCAAAATATCCCCATTCTCAGATAGCAAGGCTCCTCAGTTTGAATATTATTGTCATAATTCTGAATTGTCAGCATCATTTAACAATGGAAATTGAGTGACTGTGAAGGGTAGAGACCATGATGTAAATCAAAGAAAGGCTTGAAACAAAACATTTAGAAGAATTGATCCTGATGTTATCTTCCATTTATCTGTGATCTTTAGCCAGGTATCCTAAACACTCCCTGTGCTGTGCTAGGCTAAGTCACTTCAATCATGTTAGACTCTTTGTGACCCCATGGACTGTAGCCCGCCAGGCTTCCCTGTCCATGGGATTCTCCAGGCAAGAATACTGGAGTGAACTGCTGTGCTCTCCTCCAGAGGATCTCCCCGACCCAGGGATCAAACCCATGTCTCTTATGTCTCCTGCATTTGCAGGCAGGTTCTTTGCCACAGAAACCACATTTCATCAAATTTTATTAAATATATTTCTGCGGTTGCTGCTTCAATCGTGCCCAACTCTGTGCAACCCACAGATGGCAGCCCACCAGGTTCCCCCGTCCCTGGGATTCTCCAGGCAAGAACACAGGAGTGGGTTGCCAGTTCCTTCTCCAAATAATATATTTCTAGTGATCACTATTTTTCATATTAAGATATTGGTATTGAAAAAGGTTGTATCAAATTACCAGCATGCTGTACATTCACATGGAAGATAGACCAGAGAGGACATTTTCTTTACACTTTATTCTTTTTTCTTTGTTCTCTTCTGACTCGGATAATTTAAAACGACCTGTCTTTGAATTCATAAGTTTTTTCTTCTCCTTGATCAAGTCTGTTATTGACACTCACTATCACAGTTTTTCATTTCATTCATTGTATTCTTCAGTTCCAGAATTTCTATTTGATTCCTTTTTTTTAATGATTTATTTTTCTGTGTTTAACCTCCTGTTTTGTTCACGTACTGCTTTACTGATTTTGATGAATGTCTTCCTATGTTTTCCTGTAGTTCACCCAGCTTCCTTAAGACAACTATTTAGAATTCTTTATCAGGTAAATTGTACATCTCCATTTCTTTGGAGTCAGTTACTGGAAATTTATTGTGTTCCTTTGGTGGTGTCATGTTTCATTCATTATTTAATGTCCTCAAAGTCTTATCTCAATCCTGATACCTTATCAGTTCAGTTCAGTTCAGTTCATTTATGCAGTCTTGTCTGACGCTTTGTGACCCCATGAATTGCAGCGTGCCAGGCCTCCCTGTCCATCACCAACTCCCGGAGTTCACCCAAATTCATGTCCATCGAGTCGGTGATGCCATCCAGCCATCTCATCCTGTGTTGTCCCCTTCTCCTTCTGCCCCCAATCCCTCCCAGCATCAGAGTCTTTTCCAATGAGTCAACTCTTCACATGAGGTGGCCAAAGTACTGGAGTTTCCGCTTTAGCATCAGTACTTCCAATGAACACCCAGGACTGATCTCCTTTAAAATGGATTGGTTGGAATTCCTTGTAGTCCAACGGACTCTCAAGAGTCTTCTCCAACACCACAGTTCAGAAGCATCAATCCTTCTGTGCTCAGCCTTCTTCACAGTCCAACTCTCACATCCATACATGACCACAGGAAAAACCACAGCCTTGACTAGACGGACCTTAGTCAGCAAAGCAATGTCTCTGCTTTTCAATATGCTATCTAGGTTGGTCATAACTTTCCTTCCAAGAAGTGTCTTTTAATTTCATGGCTGCAATCACCATCTGCAGTGATTTTGGAGCCCCCAAAAATAAAGTCTGACCCTGTTTCCACTGTTCCCCCATCTATTTCCCATGAAGTGATGGGACCGGATGTCATGATCTTAGTTTTCTGAATATTGAGCTTTAAGCCAACTTTTTCACTCTCCTCTTTCACTTTCATCAAGAGGCTTTTAGTTCCCCTTCACTTTCTGCCATAAGGGTGGTGTCATCTGCATATCTGGGATTATTGATATTTCTCCCAGCAATCTTGATTCCAGCTTGTGTTTCTTCCAGTCCAGCGTTTCTTATGATGTACTCTGCATAGAAGTTAAATAAGCAGGGTGACAATATACAGCCTTGATGTACTCCTTTTCCTATTTGGAACCAATCTGTTGTTCCATGTCCAGTTCTCACTGTTGCTTCCTGACCTGCATACAGATTTCTCAAGAGGCAGGTCAGGTAGTCTGGTATTCCCATGTCTTTCAGAATTTTCCACAGTTGATTGTGATCCACACAGTCAAAGGCTTTGGCATAGTCAATAAAGCAGAAATAGATGTTTTTCTGGAACTCTCTTGCTTTTTCCATGATCCAGCGGATGTTGGCAATTTAATTGCTGGTTCCTCTGCCTTTTCTAAAACCAGCTCGAACATCTGGAAGTTCACGGTTCACATATTCCTGAAGCCTGGCTTGGAGAATTTTGAGCATTATTTACTAGCGTGTGAGATGAGTTCAATTGTGTGGTAGTTTGAGCATTCTTTGGCAGTGCCTTTCTTTGGGATTGGAATGAAAACTGACCTTTTCTAGTCCTGTGGCCACTGCTGAGTTTTCCAAATTTTTGGCATATTGAGTGCAACACTTTCACAGCATCATCTTTCAGGATTTGAAATAGCTCTACTGGAATTCCATCACCTCCACTAGCTTTTTTTGTAGTGATGCTTTCTAAGGCCCACTTGACTTCACATTCCAGGATGTCTGGTTCTAGGTGAGTGATCACACCATCATGATTATCTGGGTCGTGAAGATCTTTTTTGTACAGTTCTTCTGTGTATTCTTGCCACCTCTTCTTAATATCTTCTGCTTCTGTTAGGTCCAGACCATTTCTGTCCTTTATCGAGTCCATCTTTGCATGAATTGTTCCCTTGGTATCTCTAATTTTCTTGAAGAGATCTCTAGTCTTTCCCATTCTGTTCTTTTCCTCTATTTCTTTGCATTGATTGCTGAGGAAGGCTTTCTTATCTCTTCTTGCTATTCTTTGGAACTCTGCATTCAGATGCTTATATTTTTTCTTTTCTCCTTTTCTTTTCACTTCTCTTCATTTCACAGCTATTTGTAAGGCCTCCCCAGACAGCCATTTTGCTTTTTTGCATTTCTTTTCCATGGGGATGGTCTTGATGCCTGTGTCCTGTACAGTGTTACAAACCTCTGTCCATAGTTCATCAGGCACTCTATCTATCATATCTAGTCCCTTAAATCTATTTCTCACTTCCACTGTATAATCATAAGGGATTTGATTTAGGTCATACCTGAATGATCTAGTGGTTTTCCCTACTTTCTTCAATTTAAGTCTTAATTTGGCAATAAGGAGTTCATGATCTAAGCCACAGTCAGCTCCTGGTCTTGCTTTTGTTGACTGTATAGATCTTCTCCATCTTTGGCTGCAAAGAATATAATCAATCTGATTTCAGTGTTGACCATCTGGTGATGTCCATGTGTAGAGTCTTCTCTTGTGTTGTTGGAAGAGGGTGCTTGTTGTGACCAGTGCGTTCTCTTGGCAAAACTCTATTAGAATTTGCCCTGCTTCATTCCATACTCCAAGGCCAAATTTGCCTATTAACCCAGATGTTTCTTGACTTCCTACTTTTGCATTCCAGTCCCTTATAATGAAAAGACATCTTTTTTGGGTGTTAGTTCTAAAAGGTCTTGTATGGTTCATAGAACCATTCAACTTCAGCTTCTTCAGTGTTACTGGTTGGGGCATAGACTTGGATTACTGTGATATTGAATGGTTTGCCTTGGAAACGAACAGAGATCATTTTGTCGTTTTTGAGATTGCATCCAAGTACTGCATTTCGGACTCTTGTTGACCATGATGGCTACTCCATTTCTTCTAAGGGATTCCTGCCTGCAATAGTAGATATAACGGTCACGTGAGTTAAATTCACCCATTCCAGTTCATTTAGTTTGCTGATTCCTAGAATGTCAACATTCACTCTTGCCGTCTCCTGTTTGACCACTTCCAATTTGCCTTGATTCATGGACCTGACATTCCAGGTTCCTATGCAATATTGCTCTTTACAGCATCGGATATTGCTTTTATCACCAGTCACATCCACAACTGGACATTGTTTTTGCTTTAGCTCCATCCCTTCATTCTTTCTGGAGTTATTTCTCCACTGATCTCCAGTAGCATATTAGGCCCCTGCTGACCCGGGGAGTTCCTCTTTCAGTATCCTATCATTTTGCCTTTTCATACTGTTCATGGGGTTCTCAAGGCAAGAATACTGAAGTGGTTTGCCATTCCCTTCTCCATTGGACCACATTCTGTCAGACCTCTCCACCATGACCCTCCCGTCTTGGGTGGCCCCACACAGCATGGCTTAGTTTCATTGAGTTAGACAAGGCTGTGGTCCTAGTGATTAGATTGACTAGTTTTCTGTGATTATGATTTGTGTGTCTGCCCTCTGATGCCTCTCACAACACTTATTATCTTACTTGGGTTTCTCTTACCTTGGACGTGGGGTATCTCTTCACGGCTGCTCCAGAAAGTTCAGCTGCTGCTCTTTATCTTGGATGAGGGGTATCTCCTCATAGCCACCCCTTCTGACCTTGAATGTGGAGTAGCTCCTCTCGGCCCTCCTGCGCCCACCCAGCCATCGCTCCTTTGATGTGGGGTCTCTCCTCTTGGCCACTGCCCCTGACCTCGGGCGTGGGGTAGCTCCTCTCTGCCACGCTTCTGTGTGGTCCATTGCAGGCAGTGTGCTTCTGCCAAGTCTGTCAGGTACCTTATCAGGGAAGGTAACTGATACCTTATCTCAATCCTGCAAATCCAGGTCAGGTACTGACAGCCTTCCATTTGCTTTCTGTAGGGTTGTGCATAATGCTAAAGTTTGTGTGCATTCTCCCAATCCCTTGGAGCTGAGCCAGCTTTCTGTGCATGCTAAATTTGTTGTTGTTATTGTTGTTGTTCAGTTGCTAAGTCATGTCCAAGTCTTTGTGACCTCATGGGCCGTATAGCACACCAGGCTCCTCTGTCCTTCACTAAATCGTTGAGTTTGCTCAGATCCATATCCATGGCAAGCTAACTAGCCATTTGTAAAAATTTGCACTTGTTACCCTTTTGGGCATGCAATGGAAGCCATTTATGGAATGAAGGGAGGAGAGCTTGTGGTTCAAGTATGCAGAGTATTGGGGGTACCTGTTGGGGAGACCCACAGGTGAGGCAGCCCCAGTAGCTTATGGGTGGGCTTCCTGTTGGAGTCTGTGAAGTGTTTGGTAAGATCTGTTTCAGTTTGATGCCCCCCAAGCCCTGGTTGCTATGTTTCTAGTCCCTCTCTGTCTCTTAGTTGTACAGTATACCTCAGTATTCTAGATAGAGTGAGAAGGAAGTGGGCCTCTTTGGCAGTGTTCCATGCAGCTGGGAGGAGGAGGAAATGGCAACCCACTCCAGTATTCTTGCCTGGAAAATCCCATGGACAGAGGAGCCTGGTAAGCTACAGTCCATGGGATCGCAAAGAGTCAGACACGGCTGAGCAACTTCACTTCACTTCATGCAGCTGGGAGAACCAGGCACTCATTCATATGCTTTCACTTATCTCTCCGGGAGCAACATAAGGTCTCTCTTGACACTGAACTGTGCCACCTAGGGGGAAGAGTGATGCAGGTAAATTGAAACCCCTCTTCTAGCACTCTTTTTTGTATTCGATGTTAGATTTTTTTTTTTTCTGCCCCCATAGTGTGCTGGAACTTTGTCTCTGGATTCCTGCAATAGTGTGTGCGTGTGTGTGTGTGTGTGTGTGTGTGTGCGTGTGTGTGTATGTTTTAGTCATTCAGTTGTGTCCAACTCTCTGTGATCCCATGGACTGTAGCTTGCTAGGCTTCTCTGTCCATGGGATTCTCCAGGCAAGAATATTGGAGTGGGCTGTTGTTCCCCCAGTGGTACTCTTGTCAAAATCAGCATTATTGGGGGGAGAAGATGGTAGAAAAGTTCTTTTCTGTCATGTTGATGATGTGACTCCTGCTAGTTTGTTTCTAAATAAGACATTGTTTTGGATAAAAATTCTGGCATTTACCAAAGTTATCCCACTCCCATGTAGAGGAAGAGATGGTCTTCCAGTGATTAATATTCAGAATAAAAACTTAAAAACTCTATCCTGTCCCAGAGCTTACAAATCTATACTTAAACAGGAGAATGTCATGGTTTTGTCACTCATTAGAGACTATAACTTTAACTGTCTGCTATTCATCCTCTCTTGAAAGGTCAGCAAAAATAAATAACATATAGGGAAAATAATCATCTTTCTATTTTTGAAAGTATGGAAAACTTGGATTCCTCCAGTTGACATTAATTTTTCCTAGTAAGAATAATTGTAGAGTTTCCCTCATTTTCTTCATTGCTTTGACTTCTAGGGGTTTAGACCCAGATTCTCTATTCTCAACCTTTGTGAGAAAATATTTGAAAGGAATAAGATCATGCAGAGTCCTGTAAGCTATTGAAAATTCCATTGGTATTATTCTGAACAAAATTGGAAACCATTGTGAGGGGGCAACATACATTTAAGAATGACATTATTTGATGTATATTTTTCACTAAGGCCTTTAGGCAACTATAGAGATACAGTGTAGGGCTTCCCACATGGTACTAGTGGTAAAGAACCCACCTGCCAATGCAGCAGACATAAGAGACAGGGATTCAGTCCCTGGGTCAGGAAGATTCTATGGAAGAGGGCATGGCAACCCACTCCAGTATTCTTGCCTGGAGAATCCCATGGACAGAGGAGCCTGGTGGCCTACCGTCCATAGGATTGCAGAGAGTTGGACATGACTGAAGCGACTTAGCACATACTCACCAAGGTGCAGTGTAGACACAAATAGAGAGAAAAGTTAGATAGCTATTGCTATAATCCAGGCAAGAATTTACTGAGACCTTGACTAGAGGTTGTAGTAAGTCATCTGTGGTCAGTGTCTGGATATATTTTGAAGGTAAATCCAACTAGAATTTCTGATGGATTGAATGTGGGATGTCAGAGAAAGAGGGAAAACTAAGGATTTCCTACAGACTAGCTTCTAATAATGAATCTGGGCACTATTTCATGAGGTGAGCACCATAAGACAGGTTCATATCCTGATATGAATTCTGGCTCTTTATCTTCACGTCAAGATATCTGATGAGTCAGCATAGTGGGTCGTAGGTGTATTCCTAGAAGCCCCTGTAGCTAGCAATAAGTTAACTGTATATGGAGGCAACTGTGAATATAACTCAGACTAGATGTATTCTCAACTTAACTTCCCTTTAGCTAGATCTCAGAATTACCCACAGCCACTCCAACATCACTCATCTCAAGGGAAAATATGATGGAGGGATAGTTGGAGTGGAAAAAACCAGCAGTTTTAACTGTTAGTTTTAATCGTTTTCAGTTAAAAGGTCTAATTTTTGCAAACCTGCAAAACAGGATGATTGTGTGAACACATTGTTTGGGCTTTTCCTGGAACAAGCTTGTATAAGTGTATGTGCCTAAAACGTTAAGCCAGTTAACTTCACAGTAACTTCTTTACATGGAGAGTTTGGAGAAAAGAACAGGAATCAGCCTGGGAGACTGGGAGACAGGAGTAAAAACACAAGAAAAGGGTACCTTAGAAGCCCAAAGAATATGTTGATGGGGGAATTCTCTTGTGGTCCAGTGGCTAAGACTCCATGCTTCCAATGCAGGGGCCGTGGGTTCAACCTCTGGTTGGAGAACTAAAATCTTCCGAGCTGTACGACACAACCAAATAGAGAAAGAAAGATGGTGCTGACAGTGAGTCTGGTCAGATAATCACTTAATGACTAAAACTGAGCAATGTATTTGGCAACATGGTGATCATAGTGAACTTGAGAGGAAGTGTCTTATTGGAAAACATGGGTAGCAAGGTGAATCAAATGTCTTTGAGAGAAATTGGAGGGGAAGAAGTGGAGATGATGGGTAAGGACAGTTCTCTTCATACTTTTTATTGACTGTCGAGATGCAAAATTTTTGTGGGATATATGAGGAGTTACTATATCAAAATTTCTTCCTGTAAAGAAATTATTCCACCCTCCACTAAGCTCACTTATATCACATTTCATGTCCTATGTATTTCAATACATTCCCAACTCGTATCCAAATCCTTGGTGGGTTGAAAGGATCGTTGTATAGCTTTATTGTAGGAAATACAGTGAACTCAATATTGAGAAAACTAAAGGGATGTTTATTAGAAATGTGGGGAGTTTTGTATTCATTTCCATGCTAAGACACCTTGTGAAAACTGTAGAACCTGATGGGGCCCTTGTCTGTGGCACACGCCAATGTGATCAAATCCTGGCATTTATAGCACAGGAATTTTGGGAGAAGCCCAGTATTATTCAACTTAGAAGAAAGAGACTATAGAGTATCATGAAGAACATTACTTGCTGAGTAGAGTTATGAATTAAAAACTGCATCACCGCACCTATTGTGATTGAAGTGAAAAGAATGAAAAGAGGTCTTTGAAAAAGAACAATTATGAACCTCCCACTCTGTGACTATTGGCAAAGATCAGGCCAAACAACTGCCATCAGAAACAGAGCAATGGCTCAGACAAGACACCACGTAGTGTGTATTTCAGGATGTAGGGATGTTAATAAGGCAGGTTTAAACTAAAGAGGAAGAACAAAACAAGATGCTCTCCAGTGTGATTCTGAAGAGGGGAAAGCCAGTGAAAGCATTTCCCTCTTGCCTTTATTCTGGGGGATGTGTCTTTGGACAATTTGTAAACTAGGTTTAGCTCCCTTCCAGTTTTGTGAGCATACCTATTTCTAGATACCACCAAGCTAGGATGGTTCTATAAGCTTGGGAATGGGATACATGCAGAGCAGTGCAGTGGCAAAGAGACCTGCATTCAGGGTCAGAATAGTTGGACCACATCCTGATTTTCCAGTGAGCTTTCTAATTAGGAGTCAGTCTCTTAAACTCTGACTTCAGCTCCAGTATCTATTATGGCAACTCCAGCTAAGTCATTTATTTGCCTAAAACCTTCTGGGTGCTAAAAATTATCAGAAAAATGGGTTGCATATTCCTCATAGTAGACAATGCCGTCTAGAACTGGGTACTGTTTCCTTTACCAGAGTCATCTCTCTCTACCCACCAGCCAACCTTCAACAGCCTAAGTGATATATTTGAAGTGCTTGATATTCTCTGATGAACTGTGTTGTCAAGCGGAGAGACTATTCCTTCATTTCTTCACCAAACTAATTTACCCTTATCGTCTAGAACTCAGCTCACTGTCATATCCTCCAGAAAGTCTTCACTGGATCCTCCAGTCTGACTGAGGCCTTCTTAATATCTCCATAACACTTCATATTAGATTGAAAAACATCTTTGACCCTGCCTATGAGGCATGACCTGTGTCATGGTTGTCTGTGTCTCCATAGGCCCATCAGAGGGACAATGGCTAAAAAAACCCAAACAAACCTGCCAGATCAAACAATAATAAATGGAAAGAAGCAGTGCTTGCTTTGACACCTCATAGGTTTCTGGTAAGTATAAGTTGAATATTAATATAATGCATGTAAGGGTATGTGGGAAAATGAACCTTTATTTAATGTTTAATACATTTATTTCTTCATTCAGTCCCCTAAATACTTATTGAATATCAACCATGTGCCTAGGGTACTGAAGATATAACAGAGACAAAAGTAGATCAACTCCTTTTTTTTTTTTTCATGGAAGCTAGACTCCAGTGGGAAACAGATAAAGAGAGATCAATGAATATATATTGCATTATATGAAGAAGTCATAAAATGAGAAACAGAACAATGTGAGCAAATAAAGATGGATAGGGGTTACCATTTTTGGCTACTAAGGGCCTGTTTGATGAGGCAATATGTGAGCCTGAATAAATTAAGGAAATCAGGCTATTTGATAATCTTGGTGACAGTGTTCTAGACAAAGAGCACAGGAAGCATGAAGGCTTGGAGACAGGACCATATTTGGCATGTTCAAGGAATAGCCAGTATAGATGGAGGTCACTAAGTGGGGGAAAATCTAGTTGGAAATGAAGTAGAAGTCACAAAGAGACCAGATGATTCAAGACTTTGAAAACTATGGATAGGAATTGGCTTTTAAATGAATGGAAATCACTGATAGAAAAGGGCAAGCAATAGATATAATTTGATTCATGGTACAGAAGGCTTCCTCAAGCAAAGCTGGACTATATGGGGAGCAAACATGGGAGCCAGCAACCAATGATCATTGCAAGGACAGGGGAGATAGGGATCAGATTTAGGATTTAGTTTGAAGACAGGGCCATCAGGATTTGCTGACTGAATATGTGAGGAAAAAAATGAGTTAAAGATGACTCTCATATTTTGAACAGCCAGAAGATTGGAATTGCAATTTATGAGATGTGGGAGGTTACAGAAAGAACAGGTTAGGGGAGGGTGTGGGTAGTTAATCACAAATCTAGTTAACGGATGTCATGGAGTGGTTATACAATGACAAGAGTGATGCAGCAGAGATTTAAAAAAAAATCATGTAGGAGAGAGGGGTGAATTGCTTGAGTGATGTCCATGAGATGACAATAGGGATTGGGATCCAGTGCTGGCCCTAGATAAGGATGTGAGCCATAGCAGATGGTGCACTAGAGGCTTGGTCCCTGTAACACTCTACACAAACATAAGGTTCTATTAGATACATCTTTAATAACTAGAGTGATGTATATTCTAGCTGTCCTTTTGTTTGGGGGCTAAGTGTATTTTCCAGTTGAACTAGTCCAATGAACTAAATGATCTAAAAGGCACCAGCAATGACACGGTGCATCTTGGATTTGTGCTCCTCAGAGTCATCCTTAGGCACAGAATCATAATTTAAATTACCATCTGCCCTTTACAAGATTACATTAATCTATGCTCTCCCTTGATCCTCAAACTTTAGATACAGCAGGCATAATAATCCCCATTTTATAGATGAAAAAACAGAAGCTCAGAATTCTAAAGGGTTTACCTAAAGGCACATAATTTATCAGTGAAAAAATTAGGACTAGAATCCAGATTTTCTGTCCAACACAGCAGCGCTTTTCCTAATAATTGCGATCTTGGGCATATTTGGTACCTGCCTTCTAGACCTTGTCCCTGACTCAGAAGGGACTTACACTTTTCCCAGCAACTTGGTCATTCACTGATTTCCTCTGCTTGCTTTCTTCATCAATCTCATCCTCAACATAAAAGAAAAGGCTTATAATCTTCTCTTAGGAAAGTGATAAATTATGGGGAGAAAGAACTGGCTTCCTGTCAGGATGCATAAGGAAGACCATTTCTCTCTTCTCCCCAGGGAACAAACAAACAAACAAACTTGTTGCCATGGTTCTTTCTGATTTCTGGGCATAATGCTTCTGGTTTGCACCTGAGGGACTTAAGGATTGATTCTCCAGGCAGTTTAGATAAACAGAGGAGCTTCCACATATGTATTTATAGATTGTATTGCAGATTTCACCTTTTTCTTATTTTTTTCTTTTTAATATATTTTATTTTTAATTGTAGGATAATCACTTTACAATATTGTGATGGTTTTTGCCATATGCCAACATGAATCGGCCATAGGTATACACATGTTCCCTCTCTCCTGTACCTCCCTCCCACCCCCTCCTCCCACTCCTCTAGCTTGTCACACAGCACCGGCTTTGAGTTTCTTCTCCTTCCCCTTACTCTGTTTTCAAATGCACTTAAAGGGGGTTGCAGAATTCAGACTATAAACTTGGCAAAAACAGATGAGACCAAAAAAGATGAGGGAAAATAGAGGAATGGTGATTGGATGATTCTGAAATAAGATTAGACATGAAGGCTATGAAGCCCTACACATCTAGAAATAGCCTGCACACTTGGCTCCGAGCTTCTCAGCAGACAAGGCAATGGGGAAAGCATGACAAGTACAATATCCACAAGTGTTCAGCAGATTTTACCAAGTCAGTTGTTCACAAATATAGCTTTTTTCCCAGTGCTAATATATGAGACATTTGTCCATAGGCCATTGAAAGAGGACACTGAGAAATAGAAATGGAATAGATGAAGTCCTCATATTTGATGAAGTCCTCATTTGATCCAGATGAAAAGCTCTTGGTTAGTCTGGCTTGATGCATTTCCCAAGCCTTTTGGTCTCAGGACTGCTTTATACTTGACAAATATCATATATTAACACACACACACACATATATATATATATATATGGAATCTAGAGAGATGACACTGATGCACATATTTGCATGGCAGCAGTGTAGGCAGACATAGAGAACAGACTTATGGACATGAGTAGGGAAGAGGAAGGACAGGGTGAGATGAATGGAGAGAGTAGCATGGAAGCATACACACTAACATGTAAAATAGCCAATGGAAATTTATTGTATGACTAAGGGAACTCAAATCAGGGCTCTTAACAACCTAGAGGGGTGGGAAAGGGTGGGAAGTGGGAAGGAGGTTCAAGAGGGAGGGGACATACATATACCTATGACTGACTCATGTTAATGTATGGCAGAAATCAAACCAATATTGTAACGCAATCATCAATCAATTAAAAATAAAATAAATATAATTAAGAAAAATTATTGAGGGCACCAAAGTACCTTTGTTTATGTGATTATATCTGTCAATATTTACTCTGTTAGAAATTAAAATGACAACTTTGAGAAATATTTTAGCTTACTTAATAAATCTATTATTTACATTTCACCATAATAACATTTTCAAAGCAAAAACTTTAGCAAGAAGAATAGAATTGTTTTATATTTTGGCAAATCTCTTTAATGTCTGGTTTCATAGAAGACAGCTGAGTTCTCATATTTGTTTTTGCATTCTAGCTATTAAAACATTTTCATGGAAATATATGAAGAAAACTATCACACAGATATGTCATTGAAAAGCGGAGGGGTATTTTAAGAGTTTTTTCTGACACTTAACGGATTATCGTTGTTCAGTTGCTCAGTAGTGTCAACTCTTTGTGACCCCATGGACTGCAGCATACCAGGCTTCCCTGTCTTAACCATCTCCCGCAGCTTGCTCAAACTCAAGTTCTTTGAGTTAGTGATGCCATCCAACGATCTCATCCTTCTCCTTCTGCCTTCAATCTTTCCCAGAATCAGGTTCCTTTCTAACGAGTTGGCTCTTCATATCAGGTGGCCAAAGTATTGGAGTTTCAGCTTCAGCATCAGTCCTTCCAGTGAATATTCAGGATTGATTTCCTGTGGGATTGACTGGTTGGATCTCCTTGCAGTCCAAGGGACTCTCAAGAGTCTTCTCCAACACCACAGTTCCAAAAGCATCAATTCTTCAGCACTCAGACTTCCTTATGGTCCAGTTCTCACTTGCATACCTGACTGCTGGAAAAAACATAGCTTTGACTATACAGATCTTTGTTGGCAAAGTAATGTCTCTGTTTTTTAATACGCTGTCTAGGTTTGTCATAACATTTTTTTACAATTAGCAAGCATCTTTAAATTTCATTTGAAATTAAAAGACATTTATGGATATCCTTATCTAATACTACAAGTTTTGAAAAGTGGCTATTTCTTAAAGATTAGCAGAATATGAAAGTATATTTATGAAATTTTCATATGTTATTGTTACATTACAACCCATTGATCTGTCTTGTACTTTGAATGGAACTTTTACACACCTGTGATTTTTCAGCATCATGCATGGATCATTTGGAAAATACTCACTGAGTTATTGACACATTTCATTATACAATCTCAAAAATCACGTTTGTTAATATCACCACTGATCTCATTAGAAAGTCTTTAAATATTGAGAAGCTGTCAAACTCACAGTAGCAGATACAAGTTTTCCAAATGTCAAATTTTCAGTGGAAGCTCAAATCCTATCATTGGCAACAGATACTATAAATTGTTTCCTTTGAAATGACTGGCTCCTTTTGTTCAGTTTGAAGGAAATGCTTGCCTAATACCTAAATATGAATAGCCGTAGCTTGACTGTCAGTTGTTCTTTCCAGAAAAGAGAGAGAGAGATTATAAGGAATTGGCTCACAGGATTATGGTTCCAAAATGCATAGAATTTAAGTCAACAAGCTGGAGACCCAGGAGAGCCAGTGGAGGAGTTCTAGTCCAAAATCTGGCAACTTTCAAGTCCCAGAAAAAAGTCAGTGTTTCTATTCAAATCTGAAATCCAGGGGAAAAAGCCAATGTCCCAGTCTATAGGCTTTCAGAAGAGAACAATTCTTACTTGGAGGAAGGTCAGACTTTTTATTCTATTCAAACCTTCAATTGATCAAATAAGACCCACTTATATGGGGGTGGTGGTGTGCAACCTGCCCTACTCAGTCTATTGGTCAATCTCATCCAAAAATACCCTCAAAGAAACACCCAGAATAATGTTTGACCAAATATCTGGGTACTCGGTAGCTCAGTCAAGTTGACACATAAAATTAACCATTGTAGTTGTCTTCTAGTTTGGGTTATTATGAGTATGCTGCTATGAACAGTCTTGACCATGGTCTTTGGGTGAATATTTGTGTGTGTTTTGTTGAATATATATCTAGGAGTAAAATCACTATTATAATGTAAGCATATTCAGCATTAGTAAATACCTGAAGAGTTTTCCAAAGTGGCTGCGTAAATTTACAGCCTATCAGAAGTGTATGAGAGTTGTGGTAGCTCCCCATACTAATGATACCATAACACTTGAGATTTTTTGGTATTTTTCATTTTAGTTATTCTGATGAGTGTGTATAAACATTACATTGTAGCATCAATTTGCATTTCCCTGATAAGGAAGTTGAACTCCTTTTGACACCTATTGGCCCTTTCATTTTCTTCATTTGTACAATGTTTGTTCAAGTCTTTTGCCCATTTTTCTATTGTGTTATCTGTGTCTTTCTCAGAAATGTATAAGAATTCTTTATATAATCTAAATATGTGTCTTTGGGTGTGGCTTGCCTTTCACTTTCTTTTTTTATTATTTTTTGTTTTTTAATTTTTATAATGTGTTGGTTTCTTCCGTACAGCAACATGAATCAGCCATAATTATATATATATATATATATATCTATATATATATATATCTATATTCCTTACCTCTTGCATCTCCCTCCCTTCCCCCAATCCAACACTTCTAAGTCATCACAAAACACCAGACTGAGCTCCCTGTGTTATACAGCAACTTCTCACCAACTATCTACTTTACACACAATAGTGTATATACATTGATACTACTTTCTTCATTTGTCACACTCACGCCCTCCCACACTGTGTTCACAAGTCCATTCTCTATATCTGTGTCTCCATTCTTCCTGCAAATAGGTTTATCAGTACCATCTTTCTAGATCCCATATATATGTATTAATATACAATATTTGTTTTTCTTTTTCCAATTTACTTCACTCTGTATAACAGGCTCTAGGCTTATCCACCTCATACAACTGACTCAAACTCATTCTTTTTATGGCTGAGTAATATTTCATTGTGGCATTTGATGTACAGAAGTTCTTCATTTTTATATAGTTAAATTTATCATTTTCTCTCTCTATGGTTAGTGACTTTTGTGTCCTGCTTAAGAAGTTTGGGGGCTCTTCTTTTAATATTTCCTTTTGTTTCCCAGAACAATATTCACTCAAGAAGGAATGAGGTAGCCAAAAAGGAAGGAGTAAGGAGCTGGGTCAGGTGGTATTCATGTTCATCCTTGCATTATTCCTGAAGCCACTACCGTGTTTAGCATGGGGAACTTTGTGCTAAATCAAGGCTACCTTGCTCAACTTTGCCCCTACCCATGGTGATTTCTCTTTCTAATGGCAGTGCTACTGCTCCTCATGAATTCTGCTCATATCGTCCATCCTCATTCATCAGATATGTCCATACATGTCTAAACCTCCAATTCTGTACATAGCTCTAGAGTTCTTTCCCATTGAACTCCTGAGATGGAGGCCAGTCATGAAATGGTATACTGCTTAACTCTTCTTGAGCATGTTCTTGAAGTTAGGAAAACTATCCAATCCAGGTTATTGAGGACTATGGATGTGCTGCCTAATTGCACAAACTACCATATTTAAGGATTAGCTTCAGGCCAACCAAGATACTATTTTTCAATTATCTTTTTATTGTTTAGATAAGAGCATAAACAAGTCTCTTAACCTAATATTTTAGATATAGTAGTTCTAGAAATGCCAACTGATGTATCAGTTTAATTAGGGAATAATATGGAAAATCATCATATGAAAATATTTTATAATTGTAATTAAATATTAGGAGCTCCAGACTTGCCAGTGATCCTTAGTGCAAGAGCCAAATGATTGGAATGAAGTGGGAATGAAAGAACAAATTCACACAAAATGGAAAGAGGGAAGAGAAAGAGAATACCTGATGGAATAATATCAAAGCTGTATTCCAAAAGCTCATTTAAAAATATTTGAAAATTGAAGGGCAATTTTCCCTGAAAGGAAAAAAGCTAAACAAAGTAGTTCAGTGTCTGGGACAGCCTGCAATGGTTATTTAACCCACAATGTAGCAGCAACACTACCACAGTATTGCACTTACTTCAAGTTGCCCCCAGGTGTTCACATCTCATTCCTTGACCCTAAGTGCAGCAACAGAACTTGAGCTTCAGGGAAACCTGAATGCAGAGAGTAGTCATCTATGAAAGAGGAGGAAGTGGGAAATATAGCTCTATGGCAGCAAGGGGCTAAATATTTCTGTATCTAGGAGATGGGAAGAAAGGTGACGTGGGCCAGAGGTGTCCCCAGATCTTCTACAAGAAGTAGGAGGGTGTGTCATTAGTCCCTCAGAAACATGGGTGAGGGTTGCAGTAAACCAGCCATTACTGCTTGGCCCAGACACCTGTGGTGGGAACATGGATGTCAGCAGATAGCTACAAGCTGTTTAGAAAGTGTTGCTATTTGGTACCTCACTGTAGTCTTGATCTAGTTTGAAGGGACTGCACATCTAAATTAAATCAGAGCTGACAAACATTATAATGCCTCTAGTTTATTAATTCTATGGTGATTTAAAACAAATTTACCAAAAGTCTTAATTAGATTCTTGAAATTCCAAAAGCACTAGGCAAAAACTCAGTCTTGGCAAAAACATGTTAGTCCCATCCACATTCCCTTCTGCACACTCAGCTGCCAAATGGCTTAAATATCCAAATTATCACTTTCTAGATTAAATAAATTAAGCTCATTCATTTGTGCTTAATTTTCAAGACTTAACTGCACATCCTTGCTCCCAAAGTTTGTTATCAGCAAAATAGTCGTACAGTTTGTTTGATGTGACACACAGACACACGCATGATTGGTAAAAATGGATTTTTAAAATGATATTATCTAGATGTCAGAAAGAACCAAGTCAGTAAATATTTAAAAGTTTATTATGAACTGGAAGTTACATTAACCATCCAGAGCAGAATAAAGTGAAAGAGAATTAGTCAACCTACACATTACAAGTGTGTAGACTTGCTTCTAATCAATAGTGTTACACACAGTACAGGCTATGGGTAATATGACAGACCACTTATAACTAAGAATGCTTACAGAAGATGAAAGACAAGATGAGAGAGGAAAATGTGTGCCATCCAACTCAGTAGAAATAGGTAAATATTGCCATTAACATTCATTCAAAATAACAAATCCAGTGCTACCTTTGGGAACTAGCTTTGCTGAAGTCCTGCCACAACAGCAGGTAGAGGCAAGACCCCTCTAGAGTGAGGGTGCCTCCCCCCATCATCCAGTCTAGCAGTTCTCTGAGTATGGTCCTTTGGCCAGAAGCAGCAGCAACAGCAGCAGCATCTGGGAACTTGTTAGAAATGCAAATTCTTGGATCCTTCCCTAGATGGTCTTCTCTGTGGAATCTGTGATTTAAGAAGCCCACCAGGTGATTCTGGTATAGTCAAAGCTATGGTTTTCCCTGTAGTCATGTACAGATGTGAGAGCTGGACCATAAAGAAGGCTGAATGCTGAAGAATTGATGCTTTTGAACTGTGGTGCTGGAGAAGACCCTTGAGAGTCCCTTGGACAGTAAGGAGATCAAAATAGTCAATACTAAAGGAAATCAACCCTGAATATTCATTGGAAGGTCTGATGCTGAAGCTGAAGCTCCAATACTTTGGCCACCTGATGGGAAGAACTGACTCATTGGAAAAGACCCTGATACTGGGAAAGACTGAAAGCAAAAGGAAAGCAGGTGACAGAGGATGAGATATTTAGATAGCACCACCAACTCAGTGGACATGCATTTGAGTAAACTCAGGGCAATAGTAAAGGACAGAGAAGCCTGGCATGCTGCAGTCCATGAGGTCACCAAGAGTTGGACGACTCAGCAACTGAACATACACATAGGTGATCCTGAGGCACACTAAAATCTGAGAACCATTCATCTTGCTGTCTTTAAATTAAATTTGTTAAGTTTCAGTGAGATGGCTTTTAAAATTGATAGTTTAGAGATTCACCAGAACATTCTACAAGGCATCTGAGAAGTAGTTGAATAACATGGGCATGGGTTCAAATTCACTTTGGGCAAGCTACTGTTAAACAGTGCTCTGGTTTCTGCATCTTGCATGGTGGGATAGGGCACAGAGAAAACATAGGCCTAGGTTCAATACATTCTTTGGAATAGCCATAAATTACTTAAGAAGTAAACTGTAGTTTTGGGAAATGATTCTCACTCTTCTTCTTGATCTGAAAAGACAAAAATAATGTGGATCTGAGAAAGTATCATGCTAAATGAGATATCTGTCCAATCAATTGATGGACAGAATATGGACACAGACCCTGGTCTTTCTAGAAAGAAGGAACTGAAACTCATCAAGCTTTGCCAGTACTTTTTAAAATATAATTTTATATTACATAGGCAATACAAGCAAATGATATTATAGAACCTTCAAAAATGTTTTGAGTGAAAATCAGCATCCCTCTAAATACCTTCCCTCAGACACCCAATTCAGAATTTCTTGCATACCCTTTCAATGATATCCTAGGCATAAACAGGCATATAAATATGTGTTGCTGTTGTTCAGTCCCTAAGTCATGTCCAATTCTTCGCAACCCCATGGACTGCAGCACTTCAGCCTCCTCTGTCCTTCACTATCTCCCAGAGTTTGCTCAGATTCATGTCCATTGAGTCGGTGATGCCATCTAACCATCTTATTCTTTGCTGACCACTTCTCCTTTTGCCTTTTATTTTCCCCAACATCAGGGTCTTTTCCAATGTGTCAGCTCTTTGCATCAGGTGGCCAAAATTCTGGAACTTCAATTTCAGCATCAGTCCTTCCAATGAATATTCAGGGTTGATTTCCTTTATGATTGACTGGTTTGATCTCCTTGCAGTCCACGGGACTCTCAAGAGTCTTCTCCAGCACCACAATTCTAAAGAATCACTTTGGCTTTCAGCCTTCTTTATAATCCAACTCTCAAATCTGTACATGGCTACTGGAAAAACCACAGCTTTGACAATACACAACTTTGTCAGCAAAGTGATGCCAGTACTTTTTAATATGTTGTCTAGGTTTGTCATAGCTTTCCTTCCAAGGAGCAAGCATCTTTTTAATCTCCTCGCTGCAGTCACTGTCTGGAGTGATTTTGGAGCCCAAGAAAAGAGTCAGTCACTGTTTCCATTGTTTCCCCATCTATTTGCCATTAAATGATAGGACAAGATGCCATGATCTTAGTTTTTTGAATGTTGAGTTTTAAGCCAGCTTTTTCACTCTCCTCTTTCACCCTCATCAAGAGGCTCTTCAGTTCCTCTTTACTTTCCGCCATTAGAGTGGTATCATCTGCATATCTGAGGTTCTTGATATTTCTCCTGGCAATCTTGATTCCAGCTTGTGATTCATCCTCCTGGCATTTCGCATGATGTGCTCACATATAAATTAAATAAGCAAAGTGACAATATACAGCCTTGACCTACTCCTCTCCCAATTTTGAACCAGTCCACTTTTCCATGTCTGGTTCTAACTGCTGCTTCTTGACCTGTGTATAGGTTTCTCAGGAGGCAGGTAAGATGGTCCGGTATTCCCATCTCTTTAATAATTTTCCACAGTTTGTTGTGATACACACAGTCAATGGCTTTAGCATATTCAATAAGGCAGAAGTAGATGTTTTTCTGGAACTCCCTTCCTTTCTCCATGATACAATGAATGTTCTGGTTTCTCTGCCTCTTCAAAACCTGGGTTGTACATCTGGAAATTCTTGGTTCATGTACTGCTGAAGCTCAGCTTGAAGGATTTTGAGCATAACTTGCTAGCATGTGAAATGAGTGCAACTGTATGGTAGTTTGAACATTCTTTGGTTTTTGGCATAAATATATGTATATATTTTTATAGAAATGGCCCCATAATTTATACTCTATATTCCTTTGTTTTTCACTTAAAAGTCTATCTTTGAAAAGGTGCTTGACATCACTAATTATCAGAGAAATACAAAGTAAAATCTTAGTGAGATATCACCACACACTTGTTAAAATAGCTATCATCAAAAAGACAAGAGATAACAAATATTGGTAAAGTTGTGTAGAAAAAGAAACCCTTGTCAACTGCTGGTGGGAATGTAAATTGGTGTGGGTACTATGAAAAACAGTATGGAGGCTGCTCAAAAATGGAAAAATAAAACTACCATGTGACCCAGCAATTCAACTCTTGGGTATACATCCAAAGGAAATGAAAACAGGATCTCATGGAGACATCTGTATTCCCATGTTCACTGAAGCATTATTCACAATAGCAAAGATATGTAAAGCAACCTAAGTGTCCATCAACAAATGAGTAAATAAAGATGTGAAGTATATATAAAATGGAATATCATTCAGCCATGAGAAAAAAGAAAATTCTGTTGTTTGTGACAACATAGATAAACCATGAGGGCACTGTGCTAAGTTCAATAAGTCAGACAGAGAAAGAAATACTGCATGATCTCACTTTTATGTAGAATCTAAAAAAGCTAAACTCAGAGAAACAGAGAGTAGAGTTGTGGTTACCAGGTGATTGCAGTGGGGGAAATGGGGAGATACTAGTCAAAGGTTATAAGATGAACTTCTGGTTATAAGAGGAACAATTTCTGGGGATAAAGAATAGTGATTATAGCTAATAATACTATACTATATACTTGAAAGTTTCTGAGAGAGTAGATCTTAGATGTCACCACCAAAAATGGTAATTATGTGACAGGATGGAAGTGTTACCTAATGTTATGATGGTAATCATTTTGCAATTTATAAATGTATCAGATCAATATATTGCACACCTTAATCCTAAACAATGGCAATTATATCTCAGTAAAGCAAAAGAGGAGTATATCTTTAAAAATCTTTCCATATCCATATGTATATGAATCTTCCTCGTTTTCCTGATGGTGGCATAACATTCTTCTGTATGGATGTATCATACTTTTTTGGGGACCAATTCCCTACTGATGGATATTTAAATTATTTCCAAGATTTTGTCACAAGTAAGTCTATGGTGAATATTTTAAATATACATCATTACACCCATCAGTGTGCATATCACACAAATTCTTAAAGGGTAATTACTGATTATGCATTGGATGGTTTTACTGGATATTCTTAAATTCCCATCATAGAGGTTTTACTGGTTATCTTCTCATTCACCACATATAAGAGAAAGTATGAGTTTCTCTGCTCTCATCTTCAGCAACATTGTTGAGCTTTGACAAACTAATGGGTTGAAAATGGTACCTACTTTTAATTTATATTTCTCTTATAATGATATATTTTTAATCAATTAATTTATTTTAATTGGAGGCTAATTACTTAACACAATATATAGTCTGACACTATGCCAGATTTCCATGTAGAACTTGGTACTAAAGTGCTCATATGAGGATTGAATCCTTAATAAAACCCCATTTCAGCAATATTTTATGAGCAGAAGCCGTTGGAGACAAGGGAACATAGACAAGAGAGTTCAGATTATTTTTCAACTATACTCAACTGATGTTCCATCAATAGCATCATCAGCAGAGGTGAAGGATTGCATCATTACCATTAAGAGTACATATAAAAAGATAACTAATTTAATCTATGCTTAGTGTAAGAGTGTTGTTTATGAGAAAAATGGATGAAATGAGCAGATTCTGTTCTATCAGTTTATAATCATTTAATCTAGTTCCTTTTCTGCTCTCTTATATGCTAGAAGTGCCACCACTACCAACAACAAAACAAAAAAATCCATGTTAAAATATGAGTCACTTTAAGTAGCTGTTAGAAATTTAAGTGTAACTTCATAATTCAAAAAATTATCATGTGTCTTTTTCTATTTTCTTCTCTTCTGGAATTATATGAAAATATTAAGTCCATTCCTAATGTAATACATGGATATTTTGTACTAACTTACCAGATCTTATAAAGGAAATTTTTTTCATGTAGCCTATACCTGGGCAATATTTTTACTTATGTGATAAATATGATACAGCTTTAACAGAATTCAGGTTTGAACAAAGGACATTTGAAATGACACTTCTATGTGCCCTATAATATTTGTTTAATTTATACTGATATCTAGAAAGGTCAAAAATGAACATTGCTAACTATTATATCTAATTTATTTTTGAATATACCAATTAAGAGGAAATAACATAATTAGAAGAAACTTCAACTGAAATAAATCCTTTATCATCAGTTAATGTTAATCTCTATGTATAGTCATTAATTATTGGGAAAATCTGCCAGTATTTAAAGACTATCAGAAAATGAAAACTATAAAAAGAAGAAAAAAAATCTCAGCAGAGCTACTCCATGACCAAGATATATATGTATGTGTACAGATCTCTCTCTCTCTCTCTCACATATACATACACATGTACAAATAAATAAAATTAGTAATAATCATGTACTTTCAATAGACTTGATACATATTTCCAGAAAATAATCATTCAACAGCTTAGATCAAGTAATACAGTAGGTTGCCATTATAGGTGACATTTACTCCAAAGGACAGACCAGACTATTGGTATTCAAATTTTACTATAATTAATCTAGAACTGTTAAATTCAATGAAATAATTTATTGAAAGTTTTGAGGCACTATCAGAACATTCATGGCTTTTCTCTAATGGTTAGTACTTTGGAGAGATTAGATTGAACGGATTAGATCTGATACATAGAGTGCCTGAAGAACTATGGATAGAGTTTCCTAACATTGTACAGGAAGTGTTGAACAAAACCATCCCCAAGAAGAAGAAATGCAAAAAGGCAAAATGGTTGTCTGAGGAGGCCTGATAAATAATAGCTGAGAAGAGAAGTGAAACACAAAGGAGAAAAGGAAAGATATCTTCATCTGAATGCAGAATTCCAAAGAATAGCAAGGAGAGATAAGAAAGTCTTCCTAAGTGATCATTGCAAAGAAATAGAGGAAAACAATAGAATGGGAAAGACTAGAGATCTCTTCAAGAAAATTAGAGTTGCCAAGAGACAATTTCGTACAAAGATGGGCACAATAAAGGACAGAAATAGTATGGACATAATAGAAGCAGAGATATTAAGAAGAGAAGAGGTGGCAAGAATAAACAGAACTATACAAAAAAGATCTTCATGACCCAGATAACCATGATGATGTGATCACTCACCTAGAGGCAGACATCCTGGAGTGCAAAGTCAAGCGGGGCTTAGGAAGCATCACTAAAAACAAAGTGGAGGTGATGGAATTCCAGCTAAGTTATTTCAAATCTTAAAGGATGATGCTGTGAAAGTGCTGCACTCAAAATGCCAGTAAATATGGAAAACTCAGCAGTGGCCACAAGACTGGAAAAGGTCAGTTTTCATTCCAATCCTAAAGAAAGGCAATGCCAAAGAATGCTTAGACTACCACACAATTGCACTCATCTCATATGCTAGTAAAGTAATGCTCAAAATTCTCCAAGCCAGGCTTCAACAGTATGTGAACTGAGAACTTCCAGATGTTTAAGCTGGGTTTAGAAAAGGCAGAGGAACCAGAGGACAAACTACCAACATCCACTGGAAAATAGAAAAAGCAAGCGAATTCCAGGAAAACATCTACTTCTGACTCATTGACTCCACTAAAGCCTTTGACTGTGTGGATCACAACAAACTGCAGAAAATTATTAAAGAGATGGGAATATCAGGCCACCTTACCTGCCTCTTGAGAAACCTGTACACAGGTCAAGAAGCAACATTTAGAACTGGACATGGAACAATGGACTGGTTCCAAATTGGGAAAGGGGTACGTCAAGGCTGTATATTGTCACCCTGCTTATTTAACTTATATGCAGAGTACATCATGCGAAATGCCAGACTAGATGAAGCTCAAGCTGGAATCAAGAATGCAGGGAGAAATATCAATTACCTCAGATATGCAGATGACACCACCCTTATGGCAGAAAAGGAAGAAGAACTAAAGAGCTTCTTGATGAAAGTGAGAGAGTGAAAAATCTGACTTGAAAGTCAACATTCAAAAAATGGAGATCATGGTATCTGGTCCCATCACTTCATGGCATATAGATGGGAAAACAATGGAAACAGTGACAGACTTTTCTTTTCTTGGGCTCCAAAATCACTGCAGATGGTGACTGCAGCCATGAGATTAAAAGATGCTTGCTTCTTGGAAGAAAAGCTACAAATCTAGACAGCATTTAAAAAGCAGAGATATCACTTTACCAACAAAGGTCCATCTAGACAAGGCTATGGTTTTTCCAGTAGCCATGTACGGATGTGAGAGTTGGTCTATAAAGAAAGCTGAGCACCAAATAATTGATGCTTTTCAATTGTGGTATTGGAGAAGACTCTTGAGAATCCCTTGGACAGCAAGATCAAACCAATCAATCCTAAAGGAAATAAGTTCTGAATATTCATTGGAAGGACTGATGCTGAAGCTCCAATACTTTGGTCAACTGATGTGAAGAACTGACTCATTGGAAAGACCCTAATGTTGGGAAAGATTGAAGGCAGGAGGAGAGGAGGATGACAGAGGAGGAGATGGATGGCATCACTAACTCTATGCACATGCATTTGAGCAAGCTCCCGTAGTTGGTGATGAATAAGGAAGCCTGGCATGCTGCAGTCCATGGGGTCCCAAAGAGTCAGACATGCCTGAGTGGCTGAACTGAACTGAACTGAACTCTAATTTTGGAGAGAGGGTACTGTTGAGTTCTTCATGAAACATTTATCATTTTGGAGATATTGTTTCCAGGGAAAAAGTCAATTGAGAATTATCCAACACAATTAGACAAAAAATGAAAAAGCTAATCATGCCTTGTTTGGAATCCACCTAAAATAATTCAGTGGTGTTTTTCAATATTCTAAGGCTAAGAGCAGTTCACATTTTAAGTTGTAACCATTTTTTTGAAACTTCCAATATATTAGGTAGCAGAATGGAGAAATGTCTGAAATGAATAATAATAAATTTAAAAAATGATATTAGATCCATTCATGATACCCATTTCATGCATATAAAACAACTCTAATATTATTAAAAATAAGAACATGGTACATCTGAGCAGTTTGTTAGATTAATTTGGAATCTAAAGATTGTGACTTTCATGTTTAGCATGTAAAATATGAGTTCCAATTAATGAATATTTATTGTGATCCCACAATACACACACAAAAGATATGTTTATCTATCTCAAAAGGCTTATAACTTGAGGGAGAGAAGATAGTGGAGCAGTAGGTGGACGTGGAGCACCTCTCTCTCCACGGATGCATCTGGAACACACCTAAGATGCAGATCTCACAGAGCACCAGCTGAATACTGACAGGAATCCCTGACCACTGGAAAGGAATATCTAAATCCACGGAAATCTCAGTAGGATGAAGGAAGGAAGGGAAAAAGAGGAGAGTGAGTGGGACTGGACCTGCACTTGGGGTGGGGGTGAGGAAGTGGGGTGGGAGTGGGGAGCTGAAACAGGGTGATATTCTTGCATCTAGGGCAATCCGTTGGAACAGAAGGGAAGTATCTGAGGCTGTTTCTGAGTTCAACAGCTGATCTGTGACAGTCTGAATGGAGTGAGAACCACACAGATAATCAATGCCATAGTCCTACGTACCCGGGACATGGATGCAAGTCCACTGAATCATGTGGTGGCTGGGAGTTGGAGCATGGGCATTGGAGGGCAATTCCAGGGTGGACAGTTGTTGACTGTGGGGAAATGGCTAGAGGGTGTGGGAGGGAGAAAATCCATAGTGGGGAATGCCTTTTGAGGAATGCCAGGCAGCCATGGAGGCAGGGCACTACTGCTGAGCCACACACGGGAGGTGGCGCCATCATTGTAGGCTCTCTCTCCCCACATGCCAGCACTGCAGCTAACCAATAGAGAAAGACCCCAGCAAATGTGGTTCTTTGAGTGCCTGCTGTACAGAGCACAGAGAAGGATACCCAACCAGGGCTGCTGCTTGACTGCCCCCTCTGCCAAGTAATAGATAAGGATGAGCCAGAGAGGCTCTTTGAGTGTCAGCTTCCAGAGGCTAGAAAAGAATTCTAGTAGTGCCATATCTTCTGCTCCCATGGCCACTGACTTCTCTGTACACCTGGCACCCCAGAAGTTGCCACAATCCAAGCAGCCAGTGCCACCTCCACGCTCAGTCCTCATTGTGACAGAGCTGCCAGAGGCTAGAAAGAATCCTAATAATGACATATCTCCTGAGCCCAATGTTGCCAGCTTCCCTGCACACTTAGCACTGCTGGGGTTCCCACAATCTAAGCAACCAGGTCACCTCCACACCTGATCCACACTGGGGGGCAGACCCAAGTCCTCCAGGATAGCCTCAGAAGCAAACTCCTATGGATGACCCATATGCAGATATGGGGACAAAACTACAATTGAACTCCAGAGGCAGAGTGACTAAGGAAGAAGATTGAAAACCTTTCCACCAGCTGTACAGGCTGTAGATTAAATCCACATGGTCAAATAGCTAGACTCTGTGCATATAAAAGGACAATGTAAAAGGACAATGAGTGTTCTCACAAAAGAAAATGCTCTAGTTCTGGCAACTGTGGATATCCGAGGCAAGAACATGCAAGAGTAGAGCCAGATTAGAGTCTGATATGTCCCCACAGCAGGTCCAGAGACCAGCCCTCCCCGATATTGGAGGGCACCCTAGGAAGGTGGAGGTGAGCTGTGGCTCACAGTAGGGGAAAAGACATTAACACCTGAGATCCAAGGAAAATACTTATTAGTCTTTCTATTTTGATTTGTTCTGTAGTTGGTTTCTGGATTTTGTTCCTCTTCTGTTTTCTCTGTTGCTATGGTTGTTGTTTTTATTATCATCATTATTATTATCTCTATTTAGGCTATTGGAACATTTTTTATTTAAATCACACTTTTAATTTCTTTTATATATTTCTACTTTGGCTTTCTGAAGTTCAGTGGGTTTTTTGTTTGTTTGTTTTGTTGTTCTTTTCTTACCATAGTTTTCTTTAATATATATAGATTTTTTATATACTTCTTTTTAACATTGCTTTTCTATTTTTTTTTAAGTTTTCAGCATGTTTTTTTTGTTGTCTTTGCTTTATTCTTCAGCTGGCACTGTGCTTTGGTCTTGTTTGTTAGTTTTGTTTTTAATTGGTTGACATCATTTTGGGTTTCCTTTGCTTGCCAGGTCACTTTCCTGTATTTTGTTTTCTTTGGTCTGTTTTGGTTTTCTTTGTGTGTGTGTGTGTGTGTGTGTGTGTGTGAGTGAGTGAGTGTGTGTGTGTGTGAGTGAGTGAGTGTGTGTGAGTGAGTGAGTGTGTGTGTGTGCGCGTGTGTATTCCTTTGATTTTGTTTCTATTTGATTTTGCTTTTACAGTTTGTTTGGGATTTGTTATTTGTTTTAATTATCTTTACTGCTATAAAAAAGGGCTTATGGGATCTTGGTTCTCCAACCAGAGGTTGGGCCTGAGCCTCTGTGGTAGAAATGCTGAGTCCAGGTCATTAGACCAGCAGAGAACTCCTGACCCCAGGGAGTATTAATCAGTGAGAACTCCCACAAAGGCCTCATCTTGTATCTAAGCCCCAGCATAACCCAACTCCCAGCAGCACCCATTGCAGGACACTTCACCCAACAACAAGAAAGACAAAAACACAAACCCAATCAGCAGACAGGCTTCCCACAGACACCTCCAAACACCCCATCTCACATAGCCCTGACCATCAGAGGAAAAAAACACCTCCTCCCACTGGAACACAGGCACAAGTCCCTTCCAATATGAAGCCTTCACAAGCCGCTGGACCTACCTCACACACCAGGGCCAGAGACCAAAAGCAAGAGGAACTACGACCACGTCACCTAAGGAAAGGAGACCTCAATTATACTAAGTCAGGCAAAATGAAAAAGAAATGTGCAGATGAAGGAACAAGGTAAAAACCCATAAGACCAAATAAACGAAGGGAAAATAAGCAAACTACCTGAAAAAGAATTTAGATTAATGATAGTAAAGATGATCCAAAATCTTGAAAGTAGAATGGAGAAAATGTCGAAATCATTTAACACATTTAACAAGGACATAAAAGAAATAAAGGATAAACAGTGATGAGCAAAACAATTACTGAAATTAAAAATGCTCTAGAAGGACTCAATAACAGAATAACTGAGGCCAAAGAATGGATAAGTGAGTTGGAAGATAGAATGGTGGAAATAACTACTGAAAACTGGAATAAAGAGAAAAGAATGAAAAGAAATGAGGATAGTCTCAGAGACCTCTGGGACAATATTAAATACATCAACATTTGAATTATAGGGGTCCCAAAAGAAGAAGAAGAGAAAAGGAAAGGGTCTGAGAAAGCTTTTGAAGAGATTATAGTCAAAAACTTCCCTGATATGGGAAAGGACATAGTCAATCAAGTCCAAGAAAAGCAGAGAGTCTCATATAGGATAAACCCAAGGAGAAACATGCTGAGACACATATTAATCAAACTAACAAAAACTAAACATGAAGAAAAAATGTTAAAAGCAGATAGGGAAAAGCAACAAGTAACATACAAGAGAAATCCTATAAGGTAACAGCTGGTCTTTCAGCAGAAACCCTGCAAGGCTGAAGGAAATGGCAAGATATATTTAAAATAATAAAAGGGAAAAAAATCTATAACCAATATGACTCTACTCAGCAAGGATCTCATTGAAAATTGATGCAGAAATCAAAAGCCTTACAGACAAGCAAAAGCTAAGAGAATTCAGCACCACCAAACCAGACTTACAACAAATGCTAAAGGGACTTCTGTATGCAGGAAACACAAGGGAAGGAAAAGACCTATAGAACAAACCCAAAACAATTAAGAAAATATCAACAGGAACATGAAAGTGTTAGTCACTCAGTCATGTCCAACTCTTTGTGATCCCATGAACTGACTGTAGCCTGCCAGGCTCCTCTGTCCATAGAATTTTCCAGGCAAGAATACTGGAATGGGTAGCCATTCCCTTCTTGAGGGGATATTCCTAACCCAGGGATTGAACCCAGGTCTCCCACATTGCAGGCAGATTCTTTACCATCTGAACTACCAGGGAAGCCCATTTATCAATAATTAAATGTAAATGGATTAAACACTCCAACCAAGAAAAACAGATTGGTTGAATGGATACAAAAATAAGACCCATATATATGCTGTCTACAAGAGACCCACTTCAGACCTAGAGACACATACAAACTGAAAGTGAGAAGATAGAAAAAGATATTCCATGCAAATGGAAATCAAAAGAAAGTCAGAGTAGTAATTTTCATATCAGACAAACTAGACCTTAAAATAAAGAATACTGCAAGAGATAAAGACAGTACATAATGATCAAGGGACCAATCCAAGAAGAAGACATAACAATTGTAAATATTTATGCACACAACATAGAAGCACCTCAATATATACGGCAAACATTAACAGACATTAAAACATATCAACAGTAACACAAAAATAGTAGGGGATTTTATACTCCATTTACATCACTGGACATATCATTTAGACAGAAAATTAATAAGGAAACACAAGACTTAAATGTCACCTTAGAGCAGATGAATCTAATTGATATTTTCAAGTTACTGAAGACATCATAGAGGAAATTTAAAAAAATACCTACAAACAAATGACAACAAAAATTTGATGATTCAAAATCTACAGTTCAGTCACTCAGTCGTGTCCGACTCTTTGTGACCCCATGAATCGCAGCACACCAGGCCTCCCTGTCCATCACCAACTCCCAGAGTTCACTCAGACTCGCGTCCATCGAGTCAGTGATGCCATCCAGCCATCTCATCCTCGGTTGTCCCCTTTTCCTCCTGCCCCCAATCCCTCCCAGCATCAGAGTCTTTTCCAATGAGTCAACTCTTTGCATGAGGCGGCCAAAGTACTGGAGTTTCAGCTTTAGTATCATTCCTTCCAAAGAAATCCCAGGGCTGATCTTCTTCAGAATGGGCTGGTTGGATCTCCTTGTAGTCCAAGGGACTCTCAAGAGTCTTCTCCAACACCATAGTTCAAAAGCATCAATTCTTTGGCACTCAGCCTTCTTCACAGTCCAAATCTCACATCCATACATGAACACAGGAAAAACCATAGCCTTGACTAGATGGACCTTGGTTGGCAAAGTAGTGTCTCTGCTTTTGAATATGCTATCTAGGTTGGTCATAACTTTCCTTCAAAGGACTAATCGTATTTTAATTTCATGGCTGCAGTCACCATCTGCAGTGATTTTGGAGCCCCCCAAAATAAAGTCTGACACTGTTTCCACTGTTTCTCCATCTATTTCCCATGGAGTGATGGGACCGGATGCCATGATCTTTGTTTTCTGAATGTTGAGCTTTAGGCAAACTTTTTCACTCTCCACTTTCACTTTCATCAAGAGGCTTTTTAGTTCCTCTTCACTTTCTGCCATAAGGGTGGTGTCATCTCCATATCTGAGGTTATTGATATTTCTCCTGGCAATCTTGATTCCAGCTTGTGTTTCTTCCAGTCCAGCGTTTCTAATGATGTACTCTGCATAGAAGTTAAATAAGCAGGGTGACAATATACAGCCTTGCCCTACTCCTTTTCCTATTTGGAACCAGTCTGTTGTTCCATGTCCAGTTCTTACTGTTGCTTCCTGACCTGCATATAGATTTCTCAAGAGGCAGGTCAGGTGGTCTGGTATTCCCATCTCTTTCAGAATTTTCCACAGTTTCTTGTGATCCACACAGTCAAAGGCTTTGGCATAGTCAATAAAGCAGAAATAGATGTTTTTATGGAACTCTCTTGCTTTTTCCATGATCCAGCTGATGTTAGCAATTTGATCTCTGGTTCCTCTGCCTTTTCTAAAACCAGCTTGAACATCAGGAAGTTCATGGTTCATGTATTGCTGAAGCCTGGCTTGGACAATTTTGAGCATTACTTCACTAGCATGTGAGATGAGTGCAATTGTGCGGTAGTTTGAGCATTCTTTGGCATTACCTTTCTTTGGGATTGGAATGAAAACTGACCTTTTCTAGTCCTGTGGCCACTGCTGAGCTTTCCAAATTTGCTGGCATATTGAGTGCAGAACTTTCACAGCATCATCTTTCAGGATTTGAAACAGCTCAACTGGCATTCCATCACCTCCACTAGCGATGCTTTCCAAGGCCCACTTGACTTCACATTCCAAGATGTCTGGCTCTAGATGAGTGATCACACTATCGTGATTATCTGGGTCTTGAAGATCTTTTTTGTACAGTTCTTCTGTGTATTCTTCCCACCTCTTCTTAATATATTCTGCTTCTGTTAGGTCCAGACCATTTCTGTCCTTTATCGAGCCCATCTTTGCATGAAATATTTCCTTGTTATCTCTAATTTTCTTGAGGAGATCTCTAGTCTTTCCCATTCTGTTCTTTTTCTCTATTTCTTTGCATTGATCATTGAAGAAGGCTTTCTTATCTCTTCTTGCTATTCTCTGGAACTCTGCATTCAAATGCTTATATCTTTCCTTTTCTCCTTTGCTTTTCGCCTCTCTTGTTTTCACAGCTATTTGAAAGGCCTCCCCAGACAGCCATTTTGCTTTTTTGCATCAAAACTTATAGGATACAGCAAAAGCTATTCTAAGAGGGAAGTTTATAGCAACACAATCCTATCTCAGATAGCAAGAAAAACATCAAATAGAGAAACTAACCTTACACTTAAAGCAACTGTAAAAAAAAGAAGAAGAAGAAGAAGAAGAACAACAACAACAAAAACCCTCAATGTTAGTAGAAGGAAATAATTCATAAAATTCAGAGCAGAAATAAATGAAAAAGAAATGCAGGAAACAATAGCAAAGCTCAATAAAACTAAAAGCTGGTTCTTTGAGAAGATAAAGAAAATTGACAAACCATTAGCCACACTTATCAATAAAAAAGGGGAGAAGACTCAAATTGACAAAATTAGAAATGGAAAAGAAGTTATAACAGGCAACACAGAAATAGAAGGATCATGAGAGACTACTGTGAGCAACTATATGCCAATAAAATGGACAACCTGGAAGAAATGGACAAATTCTTAGAAAATTTCAAAGACTAAACCAGGAAGAAATAGAAATCATGAAAAGACTAATCACAAGCACTGAAATGGGAACTGTAATAAAAAATCTCCCCCGAAAACCAATAGCCCAGGGCCAGATGGTTTCACAGGTGAATTCCATCAAACATTTAGAGAAAAGCTAACACCTATCCTTCTCAAACTCTTCCAAAATGTTGCAGAGGAAGGAACACTTCCAAACTTATTCTACGAGGCTGCTATCACCCTGATACCAAAACTAGACAAAGACATCACAGAAAAAGGAAATTATAGGCCAATATCAGTGTTGCTCAGATGGTAAAGAGTCTACCTGCAATGCTGGAGATTTGGGTTTGAGCCCAGGGTCGGGAATATCCTCTGGAGAAGGGAATGAAAATCCACTCCAGTATTTTCGCCTGGAGAATCCCATGGACAGAGGAGCCTGTTGGGCTAGAGTCAGTCCATGGGGTTGCAAACAGTCAGACATGACTGAGTGACTAACACTATTACTATATCATTGATGAACATAGATGCAAATATTCTCAACAAAATTCCAACAAACAGAATCCAACAATACATTAAAACATTACATATACCATGATCAAGTCGGCTATACCTAGTGATGCAAGGATTCTTCAATATATGCAAATCAATCATTGTGATACACCATATTAACAAATTAAAAGATAAGCTTCATATGATAATCTCAATAGATGCAGAAAAAAGCTTTTGACAAAATTCAGCACCCATTTATGATGAAAAGAAAAACCTCCAGAAAATGAACATAGAAAAAATCTGGCAAACATTATTCTCAATGGTGTATAACTGAAAGCTAAGAACAAGACAAGGGTTCCCACCCTCACCACTCTTATTCAACATAGCTTTGGAGGTCCTAGCCACAGCAATCAGAGAAGAAAAAGAAATAAAACTCCAAACTGGAAAAGAAAAAGTAAAACTCTCATTGTTTGCAGACAACATGATATTATACATAGAAAATATACTATCAGGAAATTACTAGGGATAATCAATAAATTTAGTAAAGTCACAGAATACAAAATCAATACACAGAAATCCCTTACATTCTTATACACTAACAATGAAAAATCAGAAAGAGAAATTAAGGCATCCACCATCACAACAAAAAATAAAATACCTAGGAATAAACCTACCTAAGGAGACAAAAGAGCTATATACAGAAAACTATACAACACTCATGAAATCAAAGATTAAACAAACTGATGGAGAGATATATCATGTTCTTGGACTGGAAGACTCAATATTGTCAAAATAGCTATACTACCTAAAGCAATCTACAGATTTAATTCAATCCCTAACAAACTACCAATGGCATTTTTCACAGAACTAAAACAAAGAATTTCACAATTTGTATGGAAATACAAAAGACCCTGAATAGACCAAGCATTCTTGAGAAAGAAGATTGGAGACAGAGAAATCAACCTTTTTGACTTCAGGTTATACTACAAAACTACAGTCATCAAAACAGTATGGCACAAAAAAAAAAACAGAAATACAGACCAAAGGAACAAGATAAAAAGCCCAGAGATAAACCCACTCACCAATGGGCACCTTATCTTTGACAAAGGAGGCAAGAATATATAATGGAGAAAAGACAGTCTCTTCAATAATGGTGCTGGGAAAACTGGACAACTATGTGTAAAAGAATGAAATTAGAACAATTCCTAATACTAGACACAAAAATAAACTCAAAATGAACTAAATACCTAAATGTAAGACCAGAAACTATAAAACTCTTAGAGGAAAATACAACAGAAAACACTTTGATATAAGTCACAGCAAGATCCTCTATGATTGACCTCCTAGAGTAATAGAAATAAAAAATAAACAACTGCAACCTTATTAAACTTAAAAGCTTTTGCACAGCAAAGGAAACCATAAACAGGATGAAGAGACAGCCTTCAGAATGGAAGAAAATAACAGCAAATGAAGCAACTGACAGAAAAAAAAAATTAAAAAATTGCAGAAGCCCTAAACATACATTTCTCCAAAGAAGACATGGCCAATAAAACAGGAAAAAATACTCAACATTGTTCATTATTAGAGAAATGAAAATCAAAACTACAATGAGGTGTTACCTCACACTGATCAGAATGGCCATCATCAAAAACTCTAAAACAATAAATACTGGAGAGGATGTGTAGAAAAGAGAACCCTCTTGCACAGTTGGTGGAAATGTAAATGGATACAGCCACTATGAACAACAGTATAGAGATTTCTTTAAATGCTAGGAATAAAACTACTGTATGATCCACCATTCCCACTACTAGGCATATACTCTAAGAAAACCACAATTCAAAAAACACACATGTACTCCAATGTACATTACAGCACTATTTACAATAGCTAAGACATGGAAGCAATCTAGGTGTCCATCGACAGATGAATGGATAAAGAAGTTGTGGCACATATACACAATGGAACATTACTCAGCGTTAAAACGGAATGAACTTTAGTCAGCTCTAGTGAAGTGGATGAACTTAGAGTCTGTTATAGAGAGTGAAGTAAGCCAGAAAGAGAAAAACAAATATATATTAATGCATATATATGGAAGCTAGAAAGATTGTACAGATGAACCTATTTGCAGGACAGGAATAGAGATGAAGGTATAAATAACAGATTTGTGGACACAGCAAGGGAAGGAGAGAGTGGGAAGAATTGAGAGAGTAGCATTAAAACATATATCTTACCATATGTAAAATAGATAGCTAGTGGGAAGTTGCTGTATAACTCAAGGAGCTCAACCCAGTGCTCTGTGACAACCTAGAGCAGGGAGATGGGGTAGATGGTGGGAGGGAGATTCAGGAGGGAGGGTACATATGTATACTTATAGCTTATTCACATTGTTTCATTGTGGCAGAAACTAACACAACATTGTAAAGCAATTTTCCTCCAATTGAATTTTTTTTAAAGGTTAGGGGGGAAAAGCTTATAATTTAATTTGAAAAAGTCTCAGGGGAAAAAGAATCAGTTCACTGAAGTAGTAATTAAGAAAAACTGAGCATCAGTTACCATTACCACTGAAGTATCAAAAACCTTAGGCCAAAATGACTAAAAATTCCATTTACTTATGGACATTCAACACCTGGTGAAAATCTAACAGAGTGAGAAGCTTTCACTGGTGCATGGCACTAGCTCATAGTAGCCATGAGAGCCAGTTTTTAAATTTTTGGAAAATTTTTGAGATCATTGTGAAAGGTACATTATTAAAACTTAAATTACATAAACTTACAGTTAACAAACACTTGAAATTCATCACTTTCTAATTATTTCACAATTTTGTATTATCTAATTTTTTTCTTTAAGAAAATAAAGCCCTCTATTTCCAGGGAGAGGGTCATTAAGAAAGAAAAGAAAAAGACTCTTGTTAGCATCTTATTTTCTTGATGTTATTAACATTTACTATATTTGTGTGGTGGAAACACTATGTAATGGTGGCTACCATGTAACTCTTACTCTGCATTCAATCATGTCTTGTTGGTGAGAATATTAACATGGAAACTGACAAATTAACAAATGATGCAAGTCACTGCTTTTTGTTTGAGTGAGCCAGTGGCTAAACGTTTATCAGCACGCTATTGCTCATATAGCACTTTAAGCTGGAATTCTAGGTCTATGGAAGACTCAAGAATTAGATACAAAACATCTCATCAAGCAGGTGAGTAGGCTGTCCCTGAAAGTGCTTTGTGAAAGAAAGTTGCCCAAATAGACAATATTCCAGATGAGTTAGGCCTCATGATTACTTAGTATCCCAGTGATCAGATACTCCATCTCCACCAGAGCACCTCCGGAGTTATTTTTTAGGAGTACATGACATGGCTTTCCTCCAGAAACCCAAGGGTCTGTATTGTAATTTTCTGATCAGAGAGTGTTATAAACTCCACAGAATTTTCCCCATTACTGATACCACTAATATCATATGGACTGCTGGGTTATATGGATTCAAACAACAGTGATTCTTGTACCATTGCCTAGATCTGCTGCAGAACTTTTTCCTGCTCTGAAAGTGAAAATGAAAGTGAAGTCCCTCAGTCATGTCCAACTCTTTGCTACCCCATGGACAGTAGCCTACCAGGCTCCTCCCTCCATGGGATTCTCCGGGCAAGAGTACTGGAGTGGGTTGCCATTTTCTTCTCCAGGGGATCTTCCCAACCCAGGGATCGAACCTGGGTCTCCCACATTCCAGGCAGATGCTTTAACCTCTGAGCCACCAGGGAAGCCTGAGCCTCACTTAAAGCTGGCAGACTTTAGTGTCACCCAATATACGGGTTGTACCGCTATTCAAAGATGTAAGCACTTTTCCAGATACCCTTAGAGCCCAATGAAGTCTTTGGGGTGATGTGTTCCTTTATGGTGAGGGGGCAAGATGCAAAAATGTGTTCTTTACTGTTAGGGGATGTCCTGGCATACCTTAGGCAACTGAAATCCTAAAATTGTTAACTTTGTGGCAGTTCCTTAAATTTTCATAGGGGCTATGTCCTGCATTCTGGAGTACATGAGTCTTGATACTGGAAATATTTCAGGTTTTTTTTTTTTTATTAATGAGTCAGATTGGCAAGATGTCATCAATACAGTGGACCACTGTGACGTTCTGTGGTATGTGTAGCTGGTCTGTATCTCTTTGGACTATTTTAAGACAGAGGACAAGGAAAGCCCTGGGGCAAGACTGTAAAAGTATTATGCGGTATATTCCCAATGAACAGAATTTCTGATAAGAATGGAGACAGATGCATTCTTCAAACCAACTGCCACATACCATGTACCTGAGATTATGTTAATCTGATCTAGCAAATATACTATGCCTGGCACAAGCAGCTGAAATTGGGGCTATTACTTGGTTTGCAGTAGTCCACTTTTATCTTCCAACATATGTCCAGATTTTACAAGGACCAGACTGGTTATTCAAATGGGCATACAAAGAAGACTACCACCACTATATTTCCCTTAAGGTTAGACATTATTTTTTGTTTACTACCTTTGTTTTTTCTTGGAGGGGGTGCAATTTTAGAAGCTGCCACTTGGCTTTCCCTACTGTGATAGCTCTCATCCTTGTGGCTATACCAATCTCTAAGGATTTAAGGATCTCTCTCAATGGCAACCCACTCCAGTATTCTTGCCTGGAGAATCCCATGGACAGAGGAGCCTGGTGGGCTGCAGTCCACGGGGTCGCAAAGAGTCAGACATGACTGAGTGACTCCACTTTCACTCAGTTAATAGAGAGTCCATTTCAGTTATACCTGTAGGGCCAAGGAAATGACCATTGGAAACGCTGTGGAAATCACAGTGGAAACACTGTGATTCAGGTCTGAATCATGACTCCATTTATTGCCTGGCACTCATTTCCCCCCACTCCAATAGGAATCCATCATGATGCTTTGAGTATTCAGATTTCAATGTCAAGCTGGGTCTAGCGCCCAAAAGTTCTTAAAATGTTTGGCTATTACCACTTCTTCAGTGTACAGTTACCTTGATAAAAACTATGAGTCCCTCTAATGATGGACTGTGAAAATTGTTACTGGTATGCTTACCATAGTGTTGCAGGGTCCATTCTCCTAGTGACTTCTCTCTCAGTTAATAGGTTCTGGTTCCAAAAACCCCTGAACTGGGAAAGAAATAGGAACTTTTATTGAAGCAATTGAGCTTAGCTACCTGATCATCTATCCTTGATCTCATCTGATTTTATGGATTGATTAGCTTCCTTCTGTTTTTCTCCTAGTTATGCCATATTCTATTAAACATCTCCATCACTCTTTGAAAGTCATGATCCCCTGGCTCTTGCTCTAAACTTGTTGCTCATCACCATAATAATATTGACCTGGCTTCTAATGGTTATAGCACTTCCTCATGGCTTCTAGCATCCCCATTTCTATCAATGAGGCCACTTTTATAGCAGCATCACCACTGGCCAACAGAGGACTACCACCATAAAGCATTTTTGTGATGTTGGTTTCCTCTCACCATCACATCTGGCAAATGAGATGGTAAGTGGTGTATCCTCTTAGCCTTCCCAATAAACACAGCCCTTCAGGGTATTTCCTGGATTTACACAGTATGTCCACTTCAGCATTCCCACTTTTGCCCTATAGTCTTCCAATACTTGCCACGGCAACTCTGGTGTCTCTATCTAACTTAAAGCGAACCATTGCTTTGTCCATGTTTGGAAAAGTAACTATCCTTGGAGTCCTTGTGAAGGAGTTAAATCCTGTTTCCTGGAAGAGTGATCCCAAATCAATAAACTCTATATTTTCCAACTTTATATTCTGCTTCCCATCCCTGCTTAGTCAAGTGCCCTTAGAATCCAGTCCCACACACATATTCCCCCAACTCATGGCAGTACATATTGACTGGAAACTGCAGATAATTCGAGGTTGAGTCCCTTTCCGACCTTATGAGAGCATCATTTCCCTGGCAAAACCATGATATGGCTTTACCCTGGTTATTGGCCTAGTGACCAGAACAGTGCTGAGGCATATCCTGGGATGGGAAGCTGGGTGGAGAACACAGGTTGTCTTATCTGGTATAAGTTTATGCACCATTGTCAAACAAGTAGGGAAAGCTAGTCTTTTATAGAGAAGAGGGGCCACAGGGTTCCGGGTAACCTGGGTTTTTAAACTGTTTCGACTATTAACCTATCTGTCTCCAGCCTTTGTGTCAGGGTCCACATCTTTCCCAGTTTAGATCATGACCTTGGCATAACAGAACTTGGATTTTTTTTTTTTTTTTGAAAATTTATCTTCCTTGAAGGCCTTTTAAAATTAAGTCCCAGGCCTGGTCTTCAGCTTCCACTTAATTCCACTACCCATATAGTTACTCTTTCCCTCACGTTTCTTAAATGCCAGAATCATGGCATCAGCTAGTGCATTCCTTTCCACCAGTATACCATTCTACTTCACTAGCAGCGAAAATTTTAACAATGACAATGTCTTGTGCCAAAAACTTCCTTGGTTCCACCTATCAGCAATGATGAGATTCTCATTGCCAGTTGGGTGGCAGGTGATACAGTTTCTAATTCTGTTCTCAATATTTGCTTTGTCAGGTCTGGCACCAACTGTAGGTCAGGCACCTGAGAAACAGACTCTGAAATAGAGCTTACAGTGCACTAAGGTTATTAGGGAGTGAGTGCACTGATATCAAAGCCTATGGGAAGAGTTGTGAACAAACAAAACTGGGAGGGGAGAGAAGCTGTATTTTAGAGTCAATGGAGGTCTAAGTTGACACTACACTGAGGTCTAAAGCTTGGTTACTTATTTGGACTTATTATGAATTGAAGCAAGATGCCAACATTCGTTTGATCACAGAGAAAACAAGAAAATGCCAGAAAAACATTTACTTTTGTAACATTGACTATGCTGAAGTCTTTGACTATGTGGATCACAACAAACTGTAGAAAATTCTTGAAGGGATGGGAATAGCAGACTACCTTACCTGCCTCCTGAGAAACCTGAATGCTGTCAAGAAACAACAGTTAGTATTGGACATGGAAAAACAGACTGGTTCAGAATTGGGAAAGAAGTATGTCAATGCTGTATATTGTCACTCTGCTTATTTAACTTATATGTAGAGTACATCATGCAAAATGCTAGGCTGGATGAATCACAAGCTGGAATCAAGATTACTGGGAGAAATATCAACAAACTCAGATATGCAGATGACACCACTCTAAAGGCAGAAAGCGAAGAGGGATTAAAGAGCCTCTTGATGAGGGTGAAAGAGGAGAGTGAAAAAACTGGCTTCAAACTCAACATTCAAAAAATGAAGATCATGTCATCTGGTCCCATCAATTCATGGCAAATAGAAGGGGAAAATGTGGAAACAATGACAGATTTTATTTTCTTGGGCTCCAAAATCCCTGTGGACAGTGACTGCAGCCATGAAATTAAAGATGCTTGCTCCTTGGAAGGAAAGCTATGACAAACCTAGACAGCATATTAAAAAGCAGAGACATCACTTTGCTGACAAAGGTCTGTATCTCTTTGCTAAGTCATGTCCGACTCTTGCGACCCCATGGACTGTAGCCTGCCAGGCTTCTCTGCCCATGGGGTTCTCCAGGCAAGAATACTGAAGTGGGTTGCCATTTCCTAAACTATAGTTTTTCCAGTAGTCATGTACGGATGTAAGAGTTTGTTCAAAAAGAAGGCTGAGCACCCAAGAATTGATTACTTTGAACTGTGGTGTTGGAGAGAATGCTTGAGAATCCTTTGAACTGCAAGGAGATCAAATCAGTCAATCCTAAAGGAAATCAACCTTGAATATTCACTGGAAGGACTGATGCAGAAGCTGAAGCTTCAGTACTTTGGCCACCTGATGTAAAGAGTTAACTCACTCGAAAAGACTCACATGCTGGGAAAGACTGAAGGCAAAAGGAGAAGGGACAGCAGAGAATGAGCTAGTTAATAGCATCACTGACTCAATGGACATGTGTTTGAGCAAACTCCAGGAGATAGTAAAGGACAGGGAAGCCTGGCGTGCTGCAGTTCATGGGGTCATAAAGAGTTGACATGACTTAGGGACTGAACAGCACAGAAGTGAGAAGATCAGACCTTTTTACTCCTTCTTGAATCAGTCATTAGGTGTAGGCTTCCCTAGAAAGGGAGCATGACCTTGGGCAAGGCAGCGCTGAGGCAGTTTCCTGGGCTTCCCTGGTGGCTCAGAGAGTAAAGCATCTGCCTGCAATGCAGGAGACCTGGGTTCGATCCCTGGGTCAGGAAGATTCCCTGGAGAAGGAAATGGCAAGCCACTCCAGTACACTTGCCTGGGGGTAAAAAGCTATCAGCAATATTCACAGAGGCTGGGCAGAGTAGATGGGGAGATCTAGATGGCATATCACAGCATTCATCAACTATAATAGCAAAGTATCTTTGATAATTTCTAGACTTCAAACTTCCAAAGAGTGCAGAACTGCCTAGGGATGGATGTGATAAACAAATATAAATGTTATTTAATGATCTATTAGGTTGAAGAATATGACCTTGATCTTTCTGTAGGTCAAAATGATTGAATAACATCAATTTCATAGTTTAACCTAATTATAGAATAGACCGAGAAGGAGCTTTCATTGGCCTGTGGTCATATTTAAATGTTTATACATTTTAAAATAATCTATAAAATACTTTACTTCCCACACATGCCCAACACCCTCCCCATCCTCCCCATTTTGGCTATACTCATTAAAATCTCTGCTTTTAAAGCACTTGATTTCACCAAAACCAATGGTAAATAATGCCTCATGAATGCAACGGGAACACTTTCATTCTACCTCTGAGACTTGACTCTTGTCCCTCTCTTCACTTGGAATTCTTCTTTGTGCATTGTCCCAACCAAACTACAACAAGAACAGTACCCTTTTCCAAACCTACCTCCTCCTTATAGACTCATGAGGGAAGACAATGTCGAGAGAGAGAAGATAAAGTCATTTCAATGTATTTTTATTCTGTATTTACGAGTTCTTTATTGCTGCATAGCAAATCACTCCAACACTTACTGGTTGAAAACAATACCAACCATTTTGATCACAAATGTGCAATTTAGGCAGGCTTTGGCATGGAGCATTTGTACCTGTCCTACATGGCATCAGCTAGGGCAGCTCAACTAAGGGCTGAAGGATCCATTTCCAAGCTGGCTCATTCACACATGACAAGTCAGTGCTGGCTGCCAGCTGGGAGCTTAGCCAGGGCTGAGGGTGGCAGGGAGGTGGGGCTGTTGGATTCAGTATGGTGGCTGAGCTCCAAGAGTGAACATCCCAAACCCAAATGGATTATGTTTGGATATTACTAAAGAATTTAGCTGAGAATCCAAGTAATGCCTGATCTTTTCTCCATCTGTTTTTCACTTATAACCAGCTTATTTCAAAATGGATTTGAGGCAGAAGCTCCCTTTATTTAAGGGAGACATAGTAACTTTTAAATGCAATTTTTATACTCTGGATTCTAAGAGATGATCTGCATTTCTGAGAGGGAAAATAAGTATGTGCACAGTGGGAGGAGATGTGTTTGTGCATTTATACTCTGTGGGCACACATGTACATGCCTGTGTGTTTTATACATGTGTATATTATGTATATGCCTATAAGCATCTACATGTGTGTGCATGTGACTGTGTGTGTTTATATGTGTGTCTGACAATGTTATTAAAATTGTGTCTGTGTGTGTTAGCACTTGTATGCATGTGTGTGCACGTTGTTTAGTTTCTATAAGGATATCAATCTTTATTGTAGTTCCAAAATTGTTGCAGGACTGCTCAATGATAGCATGGTACTTTTTAAAAGAAAATTCAGATCTCTATGCAAAGTCAACAGAAAGTTTGTCGCCCAGTCATGTCCAATTCTTTGCAAATCCATGGACTGTAGCCTGCCAGTCTCCTCTGTTCATGGAATTCTCTAGGCAAGAATACTGGAGTGGGTTACCATTCCCTTCTCCAGGCGATCTTCCCAACCTAGGGATCAAACCCAGGTCTCCTGATTATAGGCAGATTCTTTACCATTTGAGCCATCAGGGAAGCCCTGAAGTCAACAGACAGTAATGTAATTATTTTAAACTACATATGTATTAGCTCAAAACATAACATTCTCTTCAAGTAACAACTTTATTAATACAAAACTGACTAAGACAGCTTATCTGAGCCATCATCTTTTAAATGTTTTAGTATCAAAAGTCCTGCAGATTGTCCTGATAAAATACAAGAGATGCTGTAGAAGAATCTACTGAATTTTCCATGACAAATGTGATTTATGACATACTTAGAACTACCTGAGAAATGATTCTGAAATTATTCATTTGTTTCTGGTTCAAGTTAACAAAGAATGCAGCACATTTTTACCATTGTTTGTAAAGGAGATTTAGGTTTCCAAAGAATGCACTACACAACCACTCTAACCTTGGTATCTGATAATGTTAAACTTTATTTCTCTGGTGCATGAGGCATTTACAGGAGTTACATTTTGCTTAATTTTGTTATGTATATACAGTAATATGGACTTCTCCAGGGGTTCAGGGGTAAACAATCCTCCTGCAATACAGGAACCAGAGGAGACATGGGTTTGATCCCTGGCTCGGGAAGATCCCTGGAGGAGGAAATGGCAACCCACTCCAGTATTCTTATCTAGAGAATCCATGGACAGAGAAGCTTGGCAGGCTCCAGTTTAAAGGGTCACAAAGAATAGGACATGACTGAAGCAACTTAGCACACATGCATATACATAATACACACTTTTTTAAAAATAGTTCTATGAGTTTTGACAAAATGCACAGAGTTGTATAATAGCCATCAAAATCAGGAGACAGAATAGCTCCCTTACCCCAAAATACTAGCTCATCTTGTCTCTTTATAGTCAAACCCTCATTCTCCCCTAAAGCCTGGTAACCACTTACCTGTTCTCCCTCCCTATAGCATTGCCTTTTCCATAATGTCATGGAGATGAGATTATACCATATATAACCTTCTGAGTCTGGCTTCTTTCACTGAGAAAAATGCATTTGAGATACACCCATATCATTACATGTATATACATTTAGCTTGTTTTTATTGCTCAATAGGACTTCATTTTATGGATGTACACTGTTTGTTCAACCAATAACCAACTAAAGGACATTTAGGTTATTTCTAGTTTGGTGTTATTGTGAATAAAGCTGCAATAAGCATCCATGTACAGTTTTAGTGTGGGAACAGAAAGTTTTAATTTCTCTTGTAAATAGTAATGGGATTACTTTGCATTGGGATTACTGGGTCAGACAGTAAGTTCAGCTTTAACTTTATAAGAAAATTCACCTTGCATTTCCATCAGCAATGTATGAAAGTTGCAGTTGCTTCGTATCTACTTCAATATTTTACTGTATTTTTATAATAGCCCTTCTAGTAGGTGTATAGTAGTATCTCCCTGTGGTTTTCATTTGCATTTCCCCAGTAACTAATGATGACAATCATATATGTGTTCATTTTCTTTCCACACAGTTCCTTTGAGAAGTGTCTGTTGAAATCTTTGCCTATGTTTGAGGGGTTATATGCTTTCTTATTGTTGAATTTTGTTTGTGAGTTCACTATGTATTCATAATTACTTCACCAGATATCATTTACAAATATTTTCTCTAGTTTGTAGCTTGTCTTTTCATTCTCTTAATAGTATTTTAAAGAGCAAAGCTTTAATTTTCACAAAATCTGACTTAAAAATTTTTATTGTATAAATCATGCTTTAGGTTAATATCAAAGAACTCATTCCCTAATATGAAGTTACACAGATTTCCTATATTTCATCTAAAAGTTTTATAGTTTTATATTTGTATTAAATCTAGGAGTCATTTTTAGTTAACTTTTTTATCTTTTGTAAGGTATAGGATATGGTTCATTTTCATGTCTATGATATTCAATTATTCTAGCACCATTTGTTGGTAAGACTATCCTTTCTACATTGAATTACTTTTGCATCAGTTGACCATTTTAGACTGGGTCTATTTCTGGAACTCCTACTCTATCACATTGATCTATGTGTGGTATTTTCACCAATACGACACTAACTTGATTACTATAACTTTATAGTATGTTTTGAAATCAGGTAGTATGAGTCTCTCAATTTTTTTCTTTTTTCAAAATTATTTCACTTATTCTGATTTCTTTGCTTTATAATACAGATTTTAGAAGAAGTTTTAGATATCTACAAAAAGTCTGGTGGAAAATTTGCTTGTCCATAGATCAATTTGGGGAGAATAGATATCTTAACAATAATAGGTCTTCTGACCCATGACCATGGCATATTTTCCCACTAATTTAGGTATTATTTGATTTTTTTAAAAAATGTTATTGGAGTATAGTTGATTTACAATGTTGTGTTAGTTTCAAGTATACAACAAAATGAATCAGTTATACATATACATATATCTGCTCTTTTTTTAGATTCTTTTCCTATATAGATCGACAGAGTATTGAGTGGAGTTCTCTATGCTATAGTAGGTCCTTATTCATTATCTATTTTATATATAGCAGTGTGTATATGTTAATCCCAATCTCTCAATTTATCTCTCCTCGCCCTCTTATGCCCTGGTAACCATGAGTTTGTTTTCTACATCCATGACTCTACTTCTATTTTGTAAATAAGTTTAAATGTACCCTTTCTTTTAGATTCCACATATGAGTGATATCCAATAGTATCTGTCTTTGTCTGAGTTAGTTCATTCAGTATGCCAGTCTCCAGGTCAATCCACATTGCTGCAAATGGCATTATTTTGTTCTTTTTAATGACTGAGTAATATTCCATTGTGTACATGTACCACATCTTCATTATCCAATTCTCACTTGAAATTGAGGGACTTCCAGAATGCTGGGTTTATATATTTTATCAGTTCTAAAAATTAATAACCTTTATAGCTTTATTTTCTCTCTACTGCTCTTTTGGGACTCTAATACATTATTGTTAGACCCTTTCCCTCTACCCTCATATCGCTGAATCTCTCTTTTGTAGTTTCCATACTTTATTCTCTCTGTGGTGCATTCTGGATAATTTTTTTCTGACTTATCTTCAAATTCCCAATTATCTTTTTATCCATGAATAGTCTTTTAATTTCTTTGCATTGATCCATAATGTATTCATGTAAATGTGTGTATGTATATACAAATGTATATATGTATGTGTATATACATAAACACAAACATACATATATATAGATATATATCTATCCATGAATATATCTATATGGGTCTATTTATTTATATACATATATTCATTTCTACAAGTTCCAACTGGTCCTTTTTCAGATCTGATTTTACTTCATAAGGTTTTCTGTTTGCAATATTTCAGTTTATCTTTCATTTATTTAAATATTGAAAGCATAATTGTTTTGTAAGTCTTAAATAATAAGTCCACATCCAGAGTCTTTGTAGATCTCTTTCTGCTGTCTGTTCTTTCTGCTTTTTCTTATGCATGGTGCTTTTCTTTTGTGAGTGGCACTGTTTGTGCTAAATATCTTTGAAAATATATTTATAATAATTTGAACTCTGTTATAAAAAGGTGCAAAAATACACAAAAGAAAGTACACATTTGCTTAAACCAAATATCTAGGGAGACTATCTGTTTGGTATCACTTCAAACTAAATTCAGTGCTAGGTGGGTTCATTTTTATGTTGCTTTTTGGGGGGTCCATCCATAAGATGTCAAATATAAAATGTAAAACTATATTCAAAGGCCAATTTACTTCTACTTCACAGTGACCCAAAGAGTATAGCCCTTTAGGAATTCTACTTATACTGGGGAGCATCTTCTCTTAACTTCTTCCTGCCTTGGGTAACCATATCAGCTGGCTGCAAAAACTAAAGTTTTCATTTTTCCTGACTGACAAAAGCCTTCAGAGGCCACTCAGCTCCCTTTACCTCTCTGGATTCCTGCTTTCCTTTTAAGTTTAACTGGAAATTCCTATCTTGTTAGCTCTTCAATGCTTTATAAAAATAACTTCATTTTTTGCATTTATCCATAATTTGTCATTGTTTTTCTGAAAAAAGTTGGCCCAAATAACCTGCTGCTGCTGTTGCTGCTAAGTTGCTTCAGTCGTGTCAACTCTGTGCGACCCCATAGACAGAAGCTCACCAGGCTCCCCTGTCCCTGGGATTCTCCAGGCAAGAACACTGGAGTGGGTTGTCATTTCCTTCTCCAATGCATGAAAGTGAAAAGTGAAAGTGAAGTTGCTTAGTTGTGTCCAACTCCTAGTGACCCCATGGACTGCAGCCCACTAGGCTCCTCCATCCATGGGATTTTCCAGGCAAGAGTACTGGAATGGGGTGCCATTGCCTTCTCCAAAATAACCTAGCTTGCTATTATTAGAAACAGGAAAATCTTTACAAGAATAAGTCCCATTGCAGATTGGAATTGTACAGGTCCTGATATGTCACAGTGATAATATTTTAATTTATTTTCATTTTACTTTTGTGGAGAGGTGTTGCCCATTCTAGTTTCTGCACACAGCTATCTTATTTTAGGGGTGAAAATGAAATATTCAGTAGGAGTCTTTTTCTTTTGGCGTCAGCAATGAACAGATTCTCTTCCCCATCTGTTAGTTGGGGGCAGGGTGAAAAACATTTTCTTTTTCTCTGTAATTTTCTCTTTTCAGACCTACTTATATAATTTTACAATTACCTTTATGTTACAGAATATTTGTTAGCACTTCTAAAAGTGACTTTTCTTATTCTGTGCTCACAAGTCTTTGTTATTATTTTTCCTGCCTTTCTCTTATTTGTATGAGAATGAAGATCAGGGTTTGTAAGTTTCCTTTTCTGGTTTTTTTTTTTTTTTTGTAGGAGTAGGTGGGTGAGGGGAAGCTATCTTTTGTGTGTGTGTGTGTGTTACTTGAACTCTTGTTATCCTATTTTCCTTATTTAACTTTTTTTTTTTTACAGAAATAGACCCATAGACATAGAAAACAAATGGTTATGGTTACCAAATGGAAAGGAGGGAGAGGGATAAATTAGGTGTTTGGGATTAACACACACACACTCCTGTAAATAAAAAAGATAAACAATATTATCCTACTGTATAGCACAGGGAACTATACTCAATATTTTACAATAGCCTATAAGGGAAAATAATTTGAAAAAGAATAGAAATATATTACTGAATTACTGTGCCCTATATCTGAAACTAATGCAACGTTGTAACTATACCTCAATAAAATATATATGTGTGTGTATACAAAGAAAAGAGAAAAATGTTTGATTTAATCCACTTCATTTTTCTTGGCAACCTATGAAGTGCTGATAAAGAAATTTTTCTAAGTTTTATGGTGATGGGATTAGATTCAAAAAATTTTTCTAAATAAATAAGAGGATTATAAGAAGTTTCGAAGAAACTACAAGTCAGACTTTTGGTAACAACTGGATTATCTCATCTATTAATAAAGCCAACTTCATCAAGCAATAACTTGTTACAATCTCATTATAATCAATGCTTAAAGTGTTTCTAGCCTTGTCATTCATGAGTCACCAACTATTGGAAGCTGCACCTACCAAGGGGTTTTGTTAAGAAGGGAGACTCCACCCTTACACACCCACACTGAGCAAACCAGGAGTTGATACTTGAAGAGAAAACATAAAAGATAAGTACAAGTCAATAAAATAACAGGCTAATAAAAATTAAGATAGTAAGCAGAAAAGAATTAGATACATAAAAACTAATTATTCTTTGGGATTATTACAAACTTAAAAATCATATTATCACTTTATTACAAGATGTGTATGTCTATAAATGGGCTTCCCCAGTGGCTCAGCAGTAAAGAATCCACCTGCAATGCAGGAGCTGCAGGAGACGTGGGTTCGATCCCTCTGTTGGGAAGATCCCTTGGAGGAAGAAATGGCAACCCACTCCAGTATTCTTGCCTGGAGAATCCCATGGACAGAGGAGCCTGGCAAGTTATGGTCTCATAACCAGAGGGTCTCAAAGAGTCAGACACGACTGAAGTGGCTTAGCGCATGCACACACACATGTCTCTAAGTAACCTAGGGCCTCCAGTTTTCCAGTTAAGATATTGTAGCTTCATTGCAGACACTCCTGATTTCCCCTAAATTCAGTGATCATTTGTTCCGATGGTACCTTAGAAGACCCATTCTCATAGTGTGTTTCATCACAGAATCATTCAGAAAACTGCTAAGAGGTATCATCAGAAATAAACAATCTCCTGGTCAGATAAGACCAAGAAATACCAAATTAAATAAAAATCAATTGATTTTCTGTACCATATAATTCCTAAGCCTTCAATGTGCCAATTGGCATAATGAATCTCTAAAAGTGAAGTTAGAGTGTAGTGGTCCCTCTTTTTTTCAGCATGTCTTGGAGCAGGTTCATGTTTGTTCTATGGAACACACTTTAAGAAATGTGTCTCTAAATAGTGAGAACTTTAAAAAAGAGGGAGAGGAAAATCTATTTCATCATTCTATTAAAAGTTGCATTACCAGTAAAGCCCCAAATTTCTTTATCTCATTTCCTAATATTATGTGAAATATGTATTATCCTTAGAAAATCGAGATACTGAAAGGTTAAGTAATTTGTTCAAGATCACACATTTGTAAGTGGCACAATTAGGATTCGAGTCCTGAAGTTCTTCACTCAAACCCTTGACTATATCTCTTCTTTCTTACAAGACAAAAACAAAAAAAAAAACAAAAAAAAAAACAACCTCTTCCTGATGTTTCCATGAATTTTCAAGTTAGAACAATTTTTTTAAGAAAATGTGCAAAAACACATAAATCCACACAGGTCACTGACATTCTGATAGACAGGACATTTGTGCAGCCAGGGATGGATTGAGTTTTACGTAATATGTTTGTGTGTTTGTCCTGTACCTACACTTTAATTAATTGACCTAGCACACAGGTAGACTAAATTTCCACCCTGCCCAGAAGGAATGAGAAAAATGCCTGTGGCATTCACTAAGTACACTAGCTTGCATGGTTTCCCTTATCATGGAGGGGAGTCAAGTTTTACCAGCAGCATCTCCTGCATACTCCTCATACATTCATTTTCCTTCACATCCCTTCCTGATTCTATTCCAAGTTTCTGTTTTAGAGGTGATTATCAAGGGAAAAACTTACTGATGGAATTCCTATGCAGTTCATGTTGGACATGAGAACCACAGAGAATTTGACATGTACCAACTCTCATTCCTTTTGAATGATACATTAAACAAGCCCAGAGATGTTTCAGATTGTTCCAGGAGCATACATACCAGGATTCGTTAGGGCTTGATGTGTATCTGTGTATCAAAGTGAAAATGGTGTGTGCCTTCTCAAATCTGATGTCTTCTCCAGGAAGACAGTGCTACTCAGACGGCATGTATGGTGACAGGAACATGATTCCTTTTAAGTCTTCAGCAATACACTAATAACTCACAAGGCCAGAAGGCAGATTTTAAATCAAGTATCAAAAAACACCTACAAGTGCAATAATAGAGGATCAATTAAATGAAATATACTCCAATATGACAAAAGATCAAAGAGTCTTTAAAATATTCATGAATTTTTAATGATATGAAGAAATAGTCATGACATAACTTACTTATTTAGCACATACTACATGTCAGGCTCTGCTTTCAGGACTATTATGGGACTTACTTCTGGTAGAGGGACAGGTATTAACAGGTGCCAGAATCATAACATGTGTTTCATCCACTGAGGTTTCCATAATGGCTGGAGTTTCTTCTCCACTCCAATCTTACTAACACCAATCACAATTGGCTTCCTCCATTTCCTCCAGTATGCCATTCAAATGGTATCATTTTCTCAGTGTGCCATTGTGGAAAAAAAAATTAGGATGTCTTATCAAAGGAAAATAAACAGGTAATATGACAGTTGTCGATCTGAGGAAAAATAAATCTGGGTCAGAAGTAGAATAATAGCATTGTCATTTTATGTGCCTGGTGAAAAAAGATCTCTTCGTGGAGATAAATTTTAAGCAAATTTCAGAATGAATTGGAGGAAGTAAGCAGTATGGATATTTCCAGGCAGAGGGAACTGCAAGTGCAAAGGCCCTGCTGCTAAGTCGCTTCAGTCGTGTCCGGCTCTGTGCGACCCCATAGACGGCAGCCCATCAGGCTCCACTGTCCCTGGGATTCTCCAGGCAAGAACACTGGAGCGGGTTGCCATTTCCTTTTCCAATGTATGAAAGTGAAAAGTGAAAGTGAAGTCACTCAGTTGTGTCCAACTCTTTGAGACCCCATGGACTGCAGCCTATCAGGCTCCTCCGTCCATGGGATTTTCCAGGCAAGAGTACTGGAGTGGGGTGCCATTGCCTTCTCCGGCAAAGGCCCTGAAGAAGAAGCATATTTGGCATGCTATAAGAACAGTAAGAAATCTAGTATAGCTAAACTGGGATAAATAAGGAGAGTGAAAAACATGATCCAAAAGGCCTTTTATGTAGTCTTATTTCCAGATTCCTCTACTCATTACCTGGCATTGCTACTGTAGGATAGTCAGCTTTCTATTCTAAGCTTCTAAACCTGATGTGTTTCTTCCATGTCTGATTCCATCCAATTCAACAAAGCATCCCCTTGGCTGACTTTCAAACACAACTGAATGATTGTAAGCATGTTAATATTGAATATTTATGAACTAATGTATTTGTTCACAGACACAGTATACAATGAAATGTTACTCACCCATTAAAAAGAATGAAATAATGCCATTTGCTGCAAAATGGATGAACCTAGAAAGTGTCACACTGAGTGAAGTATGTCAGACAGAGAAGGAGAAATACCATATGAGATCCTCAATAAACTTACTTACAAACAGCAACAGACTCGCAGAGAATAAACTTATGGTTGCCAGAGAGAAGGGATACTTAGGGAGTTTGGGAAGGTCATGTACACACTGCTATATTCAAAATGGATAACCAACAAAAACCTATTGTACAGTACATGGAACTCTGCTCAATGTTATCTGCCAGCCTAGACAGGAAGATGGTGTCGGGGAGAATGGATACATGTATATGTATGGCTGAGTCCCTTCCCTGTTCACCTGAAACTACCACAACATTGTTAATCGGCTATGCTGCTGCTGCTGCTAAGTCGCTTCAGTCGTGTCTGACTCTGTGTGACCCCATAGACAGCAGCCCACCAGGCTCCCCCATCCCTGGGATTCTCCAGGCAAGAACACAGGAGTGGGTTGCTGTTTCTTTCTCCAATGCATGGAAGTGAAAAGTGAAAGTGAAGTTGCTCAGTCGTGTCCAACTCCTAGTGACCCCATGGACTGCAGCCTACCAGGCTCCTCCTTCCATGGGATTTTCCAGACAAGAGTACTGGAGTGGGTTGCCATTGCCACCCCAATACAAAATAAAAAGTTTAGCGTTTGGAAAGAAACAGGGGGAAAGACTACATAAAAGGCAAACAGAACAAGAGGCAGATCAAAGCAATGACTAAGAACCAGGTGTGAGGAAGATATAAGAGCACAGAAATACATAGATACTGGGGAGCAAGGCATCAGAAGTCACACTCTAGTGGGAAGAAGAGATTCATATTTTCTAGCATAAGGAAGTTAATCAGAAACCAAGAGATCAGAGGGTGTTAGATGTAAGGAACACAATCAGCAAATAGAGGACGTGAGAAGTAATGGATACTTTTGTATTGTTGAAACTGAGGCAGGGACTTCCCTGGTAGTTCAGTGGTTAAGACTCCATACTTCCATCGGAAAGGGGGAAGGTTTGATTCCTGGTGGGGGAACTAAAATACCCCATGCCACATGGTGAGATCAAAAGAAAAAAAAACAAAAGAAAGAAACTGAGGTGGTTTTTCTGAAGCCAAAAATTAAAAGACCATGGGCCCTGTAGTCAGACTTTGATCCCTACACTAACTCTGGGGACCTAGCTAAGAGAAGTCTCAGTTTCTTCTTGGACAATATGTATATTAAAATGGCTGTCCAGTGCTCATTTTGGCAGCACATATATTAAAACTGAAACAATACAGAGATTAGCATGGTCCCTGTGCAAGGATGACATGCAAATATGGAAGCATTCCATATTTTCACATGTACCATCTTAGAAAATGGTACCACCGAACGTAAATGATGCAACGACTATGGAGAACAGTATGATGGTTCCTTACAAAACTAAAAATAGTTACCATATGATTCAGCAATGCCACTCTTGGGTATATATCTGGAGAAAATCAGAATTCAAAAGATACATGCACCCCAATGTTCCCTGATGCACTATTTACAATAGCCAGGACATGGAAGCAACCTAAATGGCCATTGACAGAGGAGTGGATAAAGAAGATGTGTACATATATATAATAGAGTATTACTCAGCCATAAAAAAGAACAAAATAATGGCATTTGCAGCAACATGGATGGAGTTAGAGATAGTCATACTGAGTGAAGTAAGTCAGACAGAGACACCATGTGATATTCCTTATATGTGGAATCTTTAAAAATGGTACAAATGAGCTTATTTACAAAACAAGAAATAGAATCACAGATATAGAAAACAAACTTGTGGTTACCAGGGATGGGTGGTAAGTAAGGGGGAGGGATGAATTGGGAGATTGGGATTGACATATTTACACTGCAACAAATAATTAATAAGGACTTACTGTATATAATAGGAAACTCTACTCAATACTCTGTAATGACCTATATGGGACATTTTTAAAAGACTGAACATATATATATATATGTGTGTGTGTGTGTGTGTGTGTGTGTGTATAACTGATTCACTTTGCTATACACATGAAACTAACACAATATTATAAATCAACTTTGCTCCAATAAAAATTTATCTAAGAATGGCTATCCAGGTAACAGCAGAATGTTTGCCAAATGTGATTTGCCTGCCTTTATGTGTCTCCTGCACAGTGGACAAAAGCAAGTATGTTAGGGAACTGGTGAGATAAAGAAGTTAGCAGTCCTGGGGTTTATCAAGGCAAGACATTGGCAGCTCTTTCTGAGTGGGGCAGCTACCCTTCAGGGACTTTCCTGTCTGAAGGAACTTGACATCAAACCTGCCAGCACAGAGTGGTTCCAGCCTAGGCCCCATTCCAGGAGCTGTTCTGAAAGAGACATAACTTTCTAACATACTATGATATATGTCTCTTTCTCCTCTCTGTCCTGATGCCTCCCAAAAGCCCCAGACTGCCTACCATGTGCTGGCTCCTCGTGACCAGGAAGCTTATTTTTATTCTTCCCAGTATTTAGCTCATTACTTTTGTCCATAAAAGTTGCTCATTAAATGTTGAATCATGAAATTTACTCCTATTGTATCAGCCCCTATTTTGTAAATGCCTGTGATCATAGCAGGTATAATAATCAACAGCATTTGAAAAATGATACCTTTACTTTCACTTCTGGTCTAATTGAACAAACAGGGACCAGATTTTCTTACACCCCCAAAACAACTAAAAAATTGGAAAACTATATGAAACAGTGGCTTTCAAGATATCAGCCATGAGACAGTGGAGAAGAGTGGTTGCTAAGACATGGGAAATGAACAAACTGAACCTGTGGTTACCACAGCTTACTGCTTGAAGAGAGATTCCAGGCTGCAGGGCAGTCACCCTGAGTTGAGAAGAAGGAACATGAGGTCCAGGGATGCCCAACATCACTAGATTTCACAAGGCAGAGTAACAGATGGAAGAAACTGGACACAGAGAGAGTTCCAGAAATTTGGAGAGGGATCCCTTAAGTATTTCAATGACTATTGATCATCACATGCCAGAGAAGAAAATACCCAGGGTTGAAGAAAGGATCCACTTAAAGAATTGGAGGAATCCTCAAAATTCACACAGGGCAAAGAAAAAAAAATCCCCTTTTCTCACCAGGCAAAGTAGAAAACCTCATATATGGTATGGTAGGCTAAATAATGGCCCTCCAAAGATGTCCAGGCCCTAATCCCCAGAATCTGCAAATATGTTTGAGTACATGGCTAAAGGGACTTGGCAGACATGATGACAGAAAGGGTCTTGGGATGTAGAGATTATTCTGGATTATCCAGGTTGTTGTTTAGTCACTAAGTCATGTCTGATTCTTTGAGATGCCATGGACTGCAGCACACCAGGAGTTTGCTCAAACTCATGTCCACTGAGTCAGTGATACTGTCTAACCATCTCACTTTCTGCCGTCCCCTTCTCCTTTTGACTCCAGTCTTTCCCAGCATCAGGGTCTTTTCCAATGAGTGGATCCAATGTAATCACATGAATCCTTATAAGAAGGAGGCAGGAGGGTCAGAATCAGAAAAGGAAAGGTGACAATGGAAGCAAAGGTATGAGAGGAAAATAGAGAGAGCGATTGGAAGATCCTGTGCCACTGACTCAAAGATGGAGAAAGGGGCCTCAAGCCAAGGAATCAGGCAGCCCAAAGAAGCTGGAAAATGCAAGAAAACAGATTCTTCCCTCAGAGCTTCCAGAAAGAAACATATCTGCTAACATTTGACTATAGGCCAATTGTTTCACTTTGAACTTCTGAAATCCAGAACTTTAAGATAAAAAACTTATGTTCTTTCAAACCACTAAGCGTGTGGGAATTTGTTATGTCAGAAATACACACATGAGTACTGAATAGAATACTCAGAAGGGTCTTGCCCCAGTAGTATGGCAAATTTACCTTTTGACTAAATGGTACTCTGGTCCTGTGCATCAAAGCTTAAAAGCAAGACTCAAGAGTATTAAACTGTTTCAGGATAATTTAAACACATCCCACAACAAAACTCAAGAATATTTATAAGAAAACAAAAATATCCAGCACTCAATGAGATAAAATTCACAGTGTTTGTCATTCAATCAAAATTATCAAGCAAGCAACGAGGCAAGAAAACATGACTCATGATGATGATAAAAATCAATCAAAACTGACCAAGAAAAAAACAGATGATGAAGGGCATAAGACAATTATGTAACTGCATTTCATATGCTCAAAAACCTTGAATAAAGATTGACCATCTTAAGTAGAAACAGAAAACATTTTTTTTAAAAAAAGACTGAAATAGAAGTCTTAGAGATGAAAACCACATTTGAAGTGAAAAATACATGGGATGAGATGAATGTCAGATTATACATGACAATAGAAAAGATTATTGAACTTACAGCCATAGCAATAGAAACTAGCCAAAATGAACCACACAGAGAAAAAGAATACAAAGAAACTAAAAGTATCATTGAGTTACGGAATAACTTCAAACAACCTAATATAAGTATAATTAGAAACCCTGAGAAGAGAAGAGGCAGGAAAAATATTTGAATATACAAAATTTTTCCAAATTGAGTATTATTGTCAGAGATAAAATAAGTTCAACAGACCCCAAAGACAAGAACCATGAAGAAAATCACACAAAGAAATAACATATATCGTACATTCATATAAGTACATTTATATATATATACACACACACACATATATCATAGTGAAATTACTTTAAACCAGTGATAAAGATATCTTAAAAGTTGCCAAAGAAAAACGCACACTATGTAGTGAGCAAAAAGATAAGGATAATGGCAAATTTCATGTCACAAACAATGCAAGTAAAAATAGAAATAATATCAGTTATAAACTCTTATAGAAAATTAAAGAGGAGGGGATGTTTCTTAACTCACTCTTTGAAGTCAGTAAATGAGATAAAGACATCACAAGAAAGGAAAGCTACAAACCAACATCTTTCCTGAACAAAATTGATATTAATTTTAATGAAATTTTAGTCAATTGAATCCAATAATGTATAAGAGGGATATATCATGACCAAGTAAATTTTATGCAAGGATTCCATAGTTAGATTAATATTCAAAAACCAATGTACATAATTTGTCAAATTAACAGATCAGAGGAAAAAATATAATGATTGCCATAGATATAGAAGAAGCTTTTGACAAATCCAACATCCATTCTGGATAAAAATCTCAGTAAACTAGGACTAATAGGGAATATCTTTAACCTGAAGAAAATTATCTACGAACAACCTGCAGCTAACATCATATAATAGTGAAAGACTAAATATTTACCTTTTTATTCAGAAACAATGTAAGAATGTCTATTCTATATTCAGACATCTATTCAACATGTCTGCTTTTCTATTCAACATTGTACTGGAGACTCTATCAGTGCAACAAAGCAAGAACAATAAATAAGGGCTATCCAGATTAGAAATAGAAACTCTATTTGTAGGTAATATGATCAACCCTATATTTGTTTGGTCACACCATGTAGCTTGCAAGATCTTAGTTCCCAACCAGGGGCTGAACTTGGGCCCCCTGCAGTGGAAGCACAGAATCCTAACCACTGGATCACCAGGGAATTCCCTGATCAACCACATGGCGTTTCCAAAAATAGTGTGAAAGTTGGTAAGTGAGGTCAGCTAGGTTGCATGACAGATCAATATTTAAAATTTGATTGTATTTCCATGTTCTAGAAAAGAACAATTGGAAATTAAATTTATCACAACAATAACTGAACACTGTAACACTGTACACAGTGACAATTTGCTGAGAGAAATTAAAAATTCCTCAATATTCCCTGTTTTGACAAGCTCACCTTTTTTAGATTCCACATATAAATGATACCATACAGTATTTGTCTTTCTCTGTCTGATTTATTTCACTTAGCATAATGCTTTCAATGTTCTTAATATAACATTTTTTAAACTGAAGGACAAAAAAGCCAAGGAACCAACATAAAAATGCAAAAAAAGTCATGAACAGTCTCTCTCTCTCTTCCTCTAACATATAAAAATATTCAAACTCACTCATAACTAGAGAAATGCAAATTAAAACAACACTGAGATACCATTTCTCACCTCTCAGACAGGCAAAACTTTAAAAGTAAGGCTACACATTTAGTTCACAAGACCATGGAAAAGAAGGCACTGTCATACATTGCTGGTGAGAATGCAAATTAGAATAAATTTTTTCCAGGGAGAAATTTGACAATATCTGAAAAAACTACTTATGCAAGTACTTTTTGACTCAGCAATTCCAATATTAGAAATCTATTCTGAAATTATACCTCTAACAATACAAAAATACATATATACATTTTGTTTGTAATTGCAAAATACTGGAGATAATCTAAATGCCCATACACAGAAAGTTGAATAAACTACGGTATATTCACATAATGGAGTGGTATGCAGCTGTTTGAAAAACAAAAGAATGACCAAGATCTCTATGAACTGATTCAGAGTGAAAATAACAACGTGCAAAAAAGTATAGTTCTTGCAAGAAAGAGGATATAAGAAAATATATGCATATTTTCTCTTCTGTGGAAAAGAAATATAAGATGGCTAAACCATAAACTAGGGCTTCCCAGGTGGCGCCAGTGGTAAAGAACTCACCTGACAATGTGGGAGAATTAAGAGACATGGGTTGGGAAGATCCCCTGGAGAAGGGCATGGCAACCCACTCTAGTACTCTTGCCTGGAGAATTCCATGGACAGAGGAGGCTGCTTGGCGTGTCCATAGAGTCACACAGAGTCAGATATGACTGAAGCGACTTAGCATGCATGCATGCATTGGAGAAGGAAATGGCAACCCACTCCATTGTTCTTGCCTGGAGAATCTCAGGGATGGAGGAGCCTGGTGTGCTGCTGTCTGTGGGGTTGCACAGAGTTGGACACGACTGAAGTGACTTAGCAGCAGCAGCACCAACAAGCCATAAACTAAAGCTTCCCAGGTGGCGCCAGTGGTAAAGAACTCACCTGACAATGTGGCAGATTTAAGAGACATGGGTTGGGATGATCCCCTGGAGAAGGGCATGGCAACCCACTCTAGTATTCTTGCCTGGAGAATTCCATGGACAAAGGAGCCTGGCAGGCTGCAGTCCATGGGGTCACAAAGAGTTAGATACTACTGAGCAGCTAACACTTTCACTTTCAAACCATAAACTAAAGATGTTTTTCTCCTATAGGAAATCGTCAGCAAAAGAGAGGAAAGAAAGGTGAAATGTAGATGGGTTAGTAAGGATGAGGAAGAATGCCGGGGTCCAGCCCCAGTGGATCCAGGGTGATTCGAAGGGGAGACAGAATCGGCGTCCTAGGAAAAAAACTTATTTAATTACAGATATATAGAGAGATTAGAAACAAATAGTGTAGTAGGAAATATTAGTGAAGAAAAAGAGGCTGAATAACTTGGTTAACGTGGGATACCAATAAAATTCCAAGATAAGGAATTTGCACCATCTACGTTGGGCCACCGGCATCTCTTGAATATTGGAAGGTGCCCCTCCTTGGGCTCCTTCTCACATGGAACTTAAAAGCCAGGGCAAGTAAGTAGACGTGGCGAGCATCCACACTCCAGATGGGAATTCAGCCAGAAGGGGAAAGAAAAGACGACACGGGGAATCAGTCTTTCCAGAGACTGATCCCATTTCTTTATTTTTCAGGTTTGCTTATATACTTTTTGTTATACATAGGGATGAATACAGAGTCACGTGGGGGTCAGCAGACCTGACCCTTGTCAAAATCAGGTGCTTCATATAAATGTATACAAAGGTCTTATGGGTTTTACATCATTTTTTGGCCATGAGCCCTGCTGATATTTTATGGCCCTTTCTGATAACGGTCAGTCAACCAGAAAACTTATTTTTTCCAGAGGTGATTTTTTTCTTAAACCAAGCACCACCCTCCAAATAAAGTTGCATTCCTATAGGGTGAGGGTGTAGTGGGTTACAATCAAGAAAGGAATTTACTTAGCCTAAGGTGTAACATGATTAATCTTAAAGGTTAATACTTATTTCTCCTATATTCTAGTTATATTCATTATAAGGGCAGGGAATATGGAGATTTAGCAGCAAATATTGGCTCAACAAATGAAAAACCCTTCACCAATATAATTTCTAACCAACCCACTAATACAATAATAATAATTTTCTAACTTCTCAAAAGAGTCTGTATTTAGAAAGTTTTAAAGCATCTTGTGCCTCTCATGGTCGGGAGCCTGTAAACAATCACATGTGGCCAGACAAACCCACTCAGGCATGCTAGAGAACCTTCAGAGGAGTTTGTAAGTTGAAACACTCTTGTCATGCCTAGGAAATTTATTAACTGGAGCTTCAAGTTAACTCCTTCTCCGAGAAAGGTGGTGGGGGTCAGCCCCCTGTAAAGTCAGAGGTATAGGTGAGAGCATAAAACAGTAAAGTAGGCACTCTGGTTTTGGGGGTAGATGCTCGGGAACAGGGGGTTTCCTGAGGCTCGATCCCGCCTTTGCGTATGCCGAAGCCTCCTTCCTCATGACCTTTGCCATGGGCGGAGTTCCTCACACTGGCTCCCGGCAGAAGAAGCTATGCTTCTCTGATTATTATTTTTTGTATAGCTTTGACTCTTAAAAACATAATAATGCTTCACTTATCTTCCCCAATAAATAGCTGAAATAAACCAAGATGTGAGGGCAATCCAAAATGGAGCACAAATAATAATAAATGAGCCAAAGTGTATTACAAGTGAATAACATTACTACACTGAAGGAAATCAGGGAAAAAAGTCTTAATCTAATGTATCCTTGGAGAAAAGTATTTCGACTGGATACTATAAGGCTAAAGACAAAAAGAACTCCACACAAATATGCACTCTAGTTAGTAAGTCTGGTTCTCATAGGCATGAAAAGTAAAAGTGAAAGTGAAGTCACTCAGTCGTGTCCGACTCTTTGCGACCCCCTGGACTGTAGCCCACCAGGCTCCTCCATCCATGGGATTCTCCAGGCAAGAATACTGGAGTGGGTTGCCATTTCCTTCTCCAGGTGATCTTCATGACCCAGGGATCGAACCCAGGTCTCCCACATTGCAGGCAGACACTTGAACCTCTGAGCCACCAGGGGAGCCCTTCATAGGCATATGGGTTAGCAATTCTGAAATTATTTTGAAATCTAGAGTTGAACAAATAGGTAAATATATTTTAGATGATGAGAGCCAGGTTTCTCACTCTCAGAATTCCAAATAAAGGAAGTGTTAGAATGAAACTTGTGATGTATATTAGAATTGGAGGTATCAGAAAGAACTCATGGTTTTATATATATGTACATAATTAATTAGATATCTATAGAAATAAACACAGATATGTGTATATATATGGGTTAGTACATACAGATATATTTCCTAGCTCTGTCTACTGAAAGAGCCTAGAAACAGTGGTACCTCATTAGCAATAAGCAACCCTAGTGTCCAGATCCTGGTTTCTAAAACACCATTCTTCAATAAAAGAAACCAGGACTCCTTGGAGAAGCAGTTTATTCCAGGACAGGTACGGAAAACTGCAAGATGAGCCTGGAATATTTTGTGGTGCCAGAAAATAAGGAAATACTCAGTAAAGGATGAGGGTATGTCAAAAGGACACAGGAGCCAACCTGAAGAAGGTCCCAGTGGCCAAAGATGGAACAATTTGAAAAATGAAATGAATGGTGATAGTACTGAATTATAATCCACAGAATAAAATAAATACCCATGAGTCTGTGTTGAAAATAATAACTAAATACATGAATAAATTAGTGAGAATGGAGAGCTGCCCCTTACTGAAGAATTCCAATTTTAAAATGCTGAAAGAATGAGAGAAATGCAAAAATCACCGTGGGGCAAACACCACAGTGATCACTGTTGTGGGCAGGATCCACTAATGGATACTAAAATCAGTAAGTGAAAGTCTGAGGCTAAACGGGATATTAGCATACCCTAAAAATATCTCTCTCAAGTTGTTTCTCACTTCCAAAGGAAAAAAATAGTAATTTTCAGTAGAGAAATTTGGAAGGCACCACCCTTACCAAGTAACTAAGATTCATAGTAATAAAACATATTGGCATCATGTACCCCCCAATATGATGCACTAAGAAGGATACAACATAACTTCTATATTGGTCTTGTCGAAAACCTATAACCTCAAGCTAATCATGAGGAAACACTAGGAAAAAACTCAAATTATGGGTTCTGCAAAATAACCGACTGGTACTCTTCAAAAATTTCACAGTCACAAAAGACAAGGAAGGGCTAGGAATGGTCAGATTGGAGGAGAAGAAGGAGACACAATGACATGTAACATGGGATCCTAGAACACAAAAGTTCATTTGGGGGAAAAAACTGGTAAAATTCAAATGAGCTCTGTAGCTTAGTTAATCATATTGTACCAGTGTTAATTTCCTAGTCTGGATAATTGTACTGTGCTTATATAAGATATTAACATTAGAGGAAGTTGGTGAAACATATACCTGAACTTTTTGTACTATTTTTGCAGCTATCCTGCAAATCTAAAATTATTTCAAAAGGCAAAGTTAAAAATAATCTTGTGTGTGTGTCTGTAGGCAGTAGAGAAAGAGAATGAGAAAGAGAGAAATGTCACGAGTCACCAGAGATGCGTGCAGTAATCAAATATGACATAAATCCCACTAAAAACCAACATGCTAAATAGCATAAAGATGAATGTCCATGTACTGGAGATATGAAAAAGACAATGTGGGGACATCAAGCTTCCTTAAGTTACAGAAATACCACTGTATTTCTGTTATCTGATCCACTGAAAGATAAACCTAAATGAGATTAATTTAGTTAAACATGACTAGCCCGCACAGGTTTAGTGAAAGCAGACATGAGCAGGCATTACCTCAAGACCAGAACTAACTCAAAAAGACAGGTGATAACTCACCTTTACTGAGAAAGTAATGACCATTCTCCCAGAGTCTGAAGGTCCCCAGAATTTCAGAAACTCCTTTGTCTCTGATGTGTGAGGTTACCCACTCATGGAGACAGGTACTGAGCAGAAACAAAGGGTCTTAAGTGACTGAGTTCTTGTGCTATACCATCTATTCTCTGTGTTGGTTACAATCTTACCAACTTCCTTTTGTTGATCTTGGACTAATGCCCTCATGCTTAAAAGCCACTTTGAAAGATGGATTATTTAAATATCTTTGTTCTGCTTTTCATTTTTTCATTCTGAAAATTTTTTCTATCATTATCTTATTGCAACACTGGCTTTCACCTTCAATTCAGATGGAAAATGCATGCTTTATGCAATATCATGCAAATAATTTTGGCATCTGAACATTTTTGCCAAGAGCAGCCATTTTAAAGGTGAAGCTTGCTTGGGGCTGGTGCACTGGGATGACCCAGAGGGATGGTATGGGGAGGGAGGTGGGGGGGGGGATTCAGGATGGGGAACACGGGTACACCTGTGGTGGATTCATGTTGATGTATGGCAAAACCAACACAATATTGTAAAGTAATCAGCCTCTAATTAAAATAAATTTAAATTTAAAAAAATAAAAACAATATCAACAAGGGGGAAAAAAAAGGTGGAGCTTGATAATATCACTTTTGCTGATTAATTGCCTCCATGTTAGATAGATGAGTGTTTTCATTTCAGGTCCGGGAGTTGGTGATGGACAGGGAGGCCTGGCATGCTGCAATTCATGGGGTCACAGAGTCAGACACAACTGAGCGATTGAACTGAACTGGACAAGAAAAAGAATAATAATGGTAGTGAACCATGGGATTACAATTTTTTTGGATTAAAGAAAAAATGGCTCTGTGAGTAGTGATTATAAAAGTAGGGAGAGCCAAAGGAGGGTCGTGTGTGTGTGTGTGTGTGTGTGTGTGTGTGTGTGTGTGTGTGTGTGTGGCAGAACAGTTATAGTGTGGAATGATTATGAAATGCTTTTATTGAAAGTCAATTAATGTCACATCTGCTAAGTCACATTTTGTCATAGCCTAGGTTCCCTACAATCTGAGGAGAGTTTATATACCAATGTATTATTCAGGAGGATACAATTCCAGGGAAGCAAGGAGGAAAAAAGGAAAGTGTGGAAGGAAGGTGAGAGAGCATATATAGGTGATGTGCTTGCCACAGCCTCTCAAGAAAATCCAGCTAGCTCTGAGTTATGCGGGAAGTTTTCAGAGAAGCTCCTTCTATGTCCTTTCTCATTCATCAAAGGATATCTCCGCAAGAGCAGAAGTTGGTATTGTGGGAGTAGTTTGGCAAATATAGGACTAGAATAACTGACCTCTTCCAGAAGGAGATCAGACATACCACTGGTTAATCATAGGCTTACTAGATCATCTAGTGGTGCGAAAAGAAAAAATGTAGGGAATGTTATTATTATTGGCAAACCCACTGCTATTGCTCATCTACACCAGGTTCTCCAACATCAATACAGCTAATGTTTTAATCTCCATCAGTTATTCTTCTGTTTATAACCATTGGTATAGAGCTCAGGCATGGGAAAGAAGGGTACTATATATTAGCCCCTTCAATCTACAATAACTATGATTATACTTTGCTGTGTGCTGCATGAGTGGGCTAAGCCTTTTCAGTCGTGTCTAACTCTTTGTAATCCCATGGAATGTAGCCCACCAGGCTCCTCTGTCCATGGGATTCTCCCAGGCAAGAATACTGGAGTGGGTTGCCATGCTCTCCTCCAGGGAATCTTCCCAACCCAGGGATCAAACCTGCGTCACTTATGTCTCCTGCATTGGCAGGTAGGTTCTTTACCACTAGCGCTACCTGGAAGGCCCTTGTACTTTGTTATTTGATATTATATATAGGAGTCAGGGTGTGGGGAGAAGAGAGGGAGAACGTGCTTGTGGTTCACAAGCTGGGACATAGCCAGTGGTTGAAAATTCTCACATTCTCATCCTTGGAAGAAAGTTTTGGTTTAGGAAACAAAGTTCATCACAGTCAAGTCCAGTGACCGTAGTGAATGACTTTGGTGTGGGTAACAGGATTGCTTCTTCTTAAGAGAGTGAAAAATAGTGTGAGACAGTGAGAGGAAAATGCAGAATGAGATGGGATTAAAAGGAATTGGATGGCTCTTGTGAATATTTCATATACTAGTCCAGCCAGTGATTTCAACAGTATAATTCTAAAAATGTCTGAATCAATGGCAGCATCTTTGGAATAAGTATTTATTTGGTCTTTTAAGATGTTTCAAAATATGAAACACAACAGTCATTTGGATATTCACATTATCTCTGGTATTTGTAAGGTCACCATATAATGTATTGCATCCAAAAAGGGCACTTTTGAGAGGGAAAAGGATGCTATTAATAATTATGCTGGAACAAAGGCACAAATCAGGACTGTACCAGGCAAATTGGGACATACAGAACCCTAGATATAAACAAAAGATACCACTGTCTTTCCTTTTAGTCACCCTTTTAAATACCATCGATGTCTCCTTTTGAAGAATTTTCTTTGTGAGGTCTTATAGGAGAAACATTTATTGAAATCTTATTAAGATGATATAATATTTAGAGAGTGGGGAGGAACTTTATTCCTTTTATACCAGTGAAGGAGACCAAAATATGCTATCCCAAAATATGCCACTTTGGCATAAGAATTATTCTGAGCTAAAGGCAATTTTCAGCAGAACTAGGAAAAGCTTTTTACCTCCCCCTAAGTGCTTAAAAATAAGGTATAAATTTCCCCTTTTGTAAAGACATTTACATTTATATAGGAAATTTCCTTATTTCTTTTTGTAAAAATGTCTGTACCAGGCAAAGAACTACTCGTAGAGCCACCTTTTATCACCTATGTGAAAGACTCTTATCTGCAAGATAACCCTTATCACACATTTCCTCCCCTCCTCTTCCTATAATTTACCCCCTACCTGCACCCACCCATAAGCCCCAAACCCCTTTTCCTTTGTTAGCCTAAGATGGTATATAAACCTGAATCATCCGGCCACCTCCTGGAGCCACATTTTTCTTTGTAACTCCCTCATACATCATTAAAACTTTTTTATCTCTTGTAAATTTTTCTTTTATCAATCTTGTTTGCAGGCTCCAGATATTGAACCTAGAAGAGAGGAAGCAAAAAGTTTTTTCCTCCCCTACACCAGCTGTGTTGTGAACAAAAATGCCAGAACAAATGTCAGGAGAGAAAAATTTTGTCAATTGACTGGAATTTAATTACTAGATGTTTTGACTGTATCATTCCAAGTGGCTAGTAGGGGTGACGTTTCTTTCCCAGGTAGCATGCATTCCCTGGTTTTAGTGGATCTAGGTAAATTGTCTTAGTGTTATCCCAAGACTGGGTTCACCTCTTGGTGGGTATTGAGTCAATAGCTGCAACAAAGCCAAAGATCAGAAGAAGTAAGGATTTGTTATTACTTGCAGGATGTAAGAAGATACTGGGGATCTTTCCCAAAGCAGTGTCTCCCCAACACTAAGACTAGGTAAGTTTTAAGCTAGGGGTATGAAGTCAAGTAGGACCTTGTGGGTCTCCTGGGCATGGAAGTCTTTTCTGTGTCCCCCATTTCTTGTTTGTATGGAATAGGCCTCAGCCTCCATGACCTTCCCTGAGTTCCAAAGGGCAGATTTGAACAGTTGTTAATCAGGGAAGAGAGGGGATGTGGAGACAAGGTAGGAACAGTCAAGGAACAATAGTGCAATCTTGGGACAGGATCCTGGTTCTGCCTCAAAGGATACAGATAACAATATTTTTGAGCTCTTCTGAAGAATTAAAACCCCCAATAAATGGAAGGTGTTACCTACTGGATGAAGCATTCTTCATTGAGAAGGTCACAGTTTGATAACCTTGAGAACCACAGAAGCTCATCAGGAGGTTGCCTGAGGCCAGATTAAAGGAGTGCAGGCCCTGAACACACCCTGATCCTATTAGCAATCCCAGCCTTGAACCACTGCTATAAAACTCCTCACCGAATCCTCCCAGGTTGGGACATACCTGCTATGTTTTCCTTTGCCTAGCAAAGCAATAAAGTTATACTTCTTTACTCAAAACTCTTCCTCTGAGATTCAATTTGCACCAGTGCACAGAGGCCAAGTTCTTGGCATCAGGCAGATGCAAATTCCTGAGAGAACTTGAGCAGAAGAGAATTCAGCATAGAATTGGGGGAAAGGTTGGCAGAGCCCAAGCTTTAGTTGATTGCGGTCTGGAATGTCAACATCATCATTCATCATCACTCCATCACCTGGGTGGGGGATTTAGTTTGTGCTGAATTAAAGGATATATTATTATGCATATTTCTTGAGTGAGAAATAGGACCCTGCCCCAAAGCTGCATTATTGTTTCTTGACTGGTCCTTCCTAGCTTCTGCATTCCCTCCCTTAAGATCATTAATTACCAAGACTTGTTCAAGGGCAAGCACTGCATCCAGGTTTATATCACAAAATAGCTTAAGCAAAAATGGGTTCTCTTATGTCAAAAAAGTCATTCCTGATTTTCTTTCTCTGGAGATGCCCTAAACGATCCACTTACATTAGTGTCTTCCAGCATCGATTGCATGGAGTTGTAGTAGACACTGTGATGTGCTACGCACATCTTCCTTCAAAAATGAAGAATTTGTTCCATGTTTACTGAGAGTGCTGCCAACTGATAGCTCTCAGTTCTCAGTCCCCTTCAAGGATAAATAGACTTGGCTGAAAAAACCCTTCAAAGTCTGACTGGGCAGCCCACATCCAATGCCTGAACAATGCAAGGGTTATAAAAGCCTGGCCCTCTTGTATCAAGTAGAGAAGCTATGAAGAGTTCCCCAAGACATCAGCTTAAGTTTTCAGAGACTGGGATCTCAACTTCTCTGTCAACCCAGTCCCCTTCTTTCTACAGGTATTGATACCAAGAGCACTTTCTAATCTCCATCCTGGAGTCTGATTTCTGGTGACTTCAAACTGTGACAGTCAATTTTAGTCTAACATGTGATCCATTCTGGTCTCAACTCCTGAGCAAAAGGCTGAGATTTATTCTTGTCTCACAAGCTCTACTTTCCATGAATGCCCAGATGGAAAGACTAAAGGTCTCTGCTCTTGAAGTTGCCACTCCTTTGAGGATAGACATTTAAGGAGAAATAATAGAAATATCTGTACACGTTCAACAATTGAAACAAATTCATTATGCATACTACAGCTGTAGTATTTGTAGCTTGAAAACCATTTGACTCATCAGAATCTTGGGGTTTTGCCGCCAGTCTCTCTATAAGATAGAAACTCTCCTATTCAAGGTGGATCCTTAGTGCCCTGCACATAGTCAAGACAGAAGAGGTACTTGGTAAATGTTTGTGAATGAATGGATATATGTCTGGAGAGAATGATGAACCAACTCATGCAGTTCCCCAGGGTAGTGCTTAAGAGCCCTAGAAATGAAATGTTCAATTCAAGATGAGAAGATGGGAGGAAAGAACAAGAATTAAATGAATGGGAGGCAAACAGGAAGGTCCATAAAAGGGAGAAGGAAGACTGAATAAAAGCAAGCCAGTCTTCTGCTAAAGAAGGAAGTGTTCTACAAGCTTACTCACTCTTTAACTTTCTCTCTTCTTAGTTACTTTTCAACAGATTCTCACCTCCATTCTACCTACTAAAACAGAGGAGTATATTACAGGCCCTGCCTTATTGCTGAATTATTTGTGGTATTATGAGAATTTGTCTATAGTATCAGAATGGTGCTTGCTAACTCTGATGTCTTTTTATAGGAAACTTTTTCTACAGCAGTTGGAATTGAAATTGGAAACATGCAGGCTTTGAGCACTAAGCTGGAGATGATGAGCAGGAAGTAGTAAATGAATAACTACCTCATTAGATCATATTCTCATTTTTACAGTTCTTTAGAACAAAGACATTTGCAGCCACAAGACTTGTTATCTAGTGGTATAGCTGTATTCAAGCCAATAAAGATTGTACCAGGCTAAAAGCTTGCTCAAATCCATCACTGGTAAGTATAAAGAAACCTCAGACACTTCAGGATTTACTATAATTTTTTTCTGGATAAACTGTGACTTACTAATGGAAATTTTGAAAGTGATTCCAGGCATCGACTAATATAAACTATTTTAAACAATGGTGTAAATGGATAAGTGTTCCCTTGGTCACAAATAAAATCTATTCTTTTTTACTTTTTAAGAGAAAAGACATCTAAGATAAAAGCCTTTAGGGATCCTTTCAAACTCCTGAATGTCTGACTAGGGTTTCAGATAACAATGGATCAGGCAATGAACTTACCCTCCTCATGTCCGTAAGCATGGACATATTTATTCACACCAATTATTACACTAGGCTGAATGAACTAATCCTGAATGCTCAGCGTTATTATTAGCAGGGACAGCTGTATTTGAAAGCTCTCACTATCTCAAGTAATTATGTGTATTATAGGTGTAAAAAATTTTTCATAAAATTATAAAATTCACTGCAAATGTTAACTACGTTTCATCTCATGTGGAGCATTAGGTATGAGTGTCAATAGGGTAGAATTCAGCATAAAGCAAATCAGGTGATTATAAAGTATGAAGCAGAAATCAAATAAGAAGTCACCTTTTACTGACAGCACTTAGAATTGCCCAAAGAGATCACTCCGAAGAGTTCAGGTTCTAGTAAAATTATTTATGATTAAGTGTTATAAGGCTGTTCAAAAATGTATAAATAACTCTAGTTTTCATGGATGCTATAATTATTTAGAATTCTTGTTTTTAGTTAACTTCTGAAAGTACAGATTTATTTCAGAAATGGATTTGAGGGAATGCTTAAGATTGTAATCTTTAAAAAAAATTAATAGTCAAATAATCTACCAAAGAATGAATAGCTCAAATTTAGTCAACTGTAATTCAAGAGACTCTATTGTTTACAACTGCTCCCAGAATAGCAATTGTATTATTAGTTCAACAATGTTGCCAGAATAGCAACTGTATTATTAGTTCAACAATGTTACCAGTCTACCCTAAGACCACACCCTTGCAGAGTTCCCCCAGTTACTTGCAGTTCTATACCTGGGGGTGGAGGAAATCAAGTAAAAAGTCAACAATGAATGAGGTGCAAAGCATTTTCAGAACCTGATTTTCCCCATTCCTTACCCTAGTGCTCAGAGCAAAGGGAGGAGAGAAAAAGAATATAAATATTTCAAAGGAAACTATAAAACTTTATCCACATTTAGATAACCCAGAAGGCATAAAGTTTTACATGAGTCCTGGAACCACCCACTTCCATTCAGGAGGTAGTCACACCTATTTTGTGTAGAAAATAATCGTGTACAATTGGAGACATTGTAGATTAATACAAAGATTAATACAGTGTGAGGAAAACTTTGTAAACATGCTCTTGGGGAAAATACTAATGCAAATGAACATGAATCAGAAAATGTATTTTTCAATAAATTGGTGGGAGAAAAATCTCTCAGAATGTATCTTTATTCAAAATGTATTTTCTACCAGCAAGCCAGACACGTATGTATCTTAGCACTACCACTGCCCTGTGAGATTTCACCAGAATTACAACTAAAAATGGGTTCGTATGTACCTTTGTGTACCTTTGGCAATAAAGTCTTTTTAAATAACAGCTGAAATTTGCTTGTGTGCTTGTAACACAAAATTTAGCCAGGTTTACCATTACACCTGATGTTGTATATAAAGTTTTGTGCTATTATAAAAGCTCCGACGGAGTTACAAAATTAATCATAGTACAGGAACTTTATAAGAGAAGGCAATGGCACCCCATTCCAGTACCCTTACCTGGAGAATCCCATGGATGGAGGAGCCTGGTGGGCTGCAGTCCATGGGGTCGCTAAGAGACGGACACAACTGAGTGACTTCACTTTCACTTTTCACTTTCATGCATTGGAGAAGACAATGGCAACCCACTCCAGTACTCTTGCCTGGAGAGTCCCATGGACAGAGGAGCCTGGTGGGCTGCCATCTATGGGGTCGCACAGAGTCAGACATGACTGAAGCAACTTAGCAGCAGGAACTTTATGCTAACATGATGTGTGAATGAGTGAACATGTGAAATTCAGCCTACATTATCAGAAAACATTTCTCCTCATGCGTTCTTGAAACTTTATCTCCAGTTTTATCTTCCTAGTAACAGTGCCGATTATTAGAACAGAGTCTTTGAAGTTCTTCCCCAAGGAAGTATTCCCTCTTAAGTGGAGGGTCAAAGAAAACTTCAGCCCCTATTTTTTAACAATAATGCTTTTTTAAAAAGTATAATTTATATACCATTAAATTCACCAGTTTTTACTGTACAACTTAATGATACTTAGTGTAAGAGTCATACAACTATCACTGTAATCCAACTTAGAATATTTCCATCATCCCCCAAAGATCCCTCATACTCATTTGTATTCATCTTGCTTTCCTATATCCTGCATTCTTATCCCCAGCTCTAACCAACCAACGATCTACTTTCAGTCTCTGTGGATTTCTCTTTTTTTGGACTTTTTATATAAGTGGAATCATAAAGTATGTCGTCTTTTGTGACTGGTTTCTTTCACTTAGCATCAGTTCAGTTCAGTTCAGTCGCTCAGTCATGTCCGACTCTTTGCAACCCCATGAATCGCAACACGCCAGGCCTCCCTGTCCATCACCAACTCCTGGAGTTCACTCAGACTCGCATCCATCAAGTCAGTGATACCATCTAGCCATCTCATCCTTGGTCGTCCCCTTCTTCTGCCCCCAATCCCTCCCAGCATCAAAGTCTTTTCCAATGAGTCAACTCTTCATATGAGGTGGCCAAAGTACTGCAGTTTCAGCTTTAGCATCATTCCTTCCAAAGAACACCCAGGGCTGATCTCCTTCAGAATGGACTGGTTGGATCTCCTTGCAGTCCAAGGGACTCTCAAGAGTCTTCTCCAACACCACAGTTCAAAAGCATCAATTCTTCGGCGCTCAGCCTTCTTCACAGTCCAACTCTCACATCCATACATGACTACTGGAAAAACCATAGCCTTGACTAGACGGACCTTAGAAGGCAAAGTCATATCTCTGCTTTTGAATATGCTATCTAGGTTGGTCATAACTTTCCTTCCAAGGAGTAAGTGTCTTTTAATTTCATGGCTGCAATCACCATCTGCAGTGATTTTGGAGCCCCCCAAAATAAAGTTGACACTGTTTTCACTGTTTCTCCATCTATTTCCCATGGAGTGATGGGACCAGATGCCAACCATGATCTTCGTTTTCTGAATGTTGAGCTTTAGGCCAACATTTTCACTCTTCTCTTTCATTTTCATCAAGAGGCTTTTAGTTCCTCTTCACTTTCTGCCATAAGGGTGGTGTCATCTGCATGTCTGAGGTCATTGATATTTCTCCTGGTAATCTTGATTCCAGCTTGTGTTTCTTCCAGTCCAGCGTTTCTCATGATGTACTCTGCATAGAAGTGAAATAAGCAGGGTGACAATATACAGCCTTGACATACTCCTTATCATATTTGGAACCAGTCTGTTGTTCCATGTCCATTTCTAACTGCTGCTTCCTGACCTGCATACAGATTTCTCAAGAGGCAGGTTAGGTGGTCTGGTATTCCTGTCTCTTTCAGAATTTTCCAATTTCATTCACGCATCAGTAGGTTGTTCCTTTTAATAGCTGAATATTATTGCATTGTGTGGATATACTGCTTGCGTGCTCAGTCATGAGACCCCATGGTGAGACCCCATGGGCGCTAGCCCTCCAGGCTCTTCTGTCCATGGAATTCTCTAGGCAAGAATACTGGAGTGGGTTGACATTTCCTACTCCAGGGGTTCTTTCCAATCCAGAAATTGAATCCATGTCTCCTGAGTCTCCTGCATTGACAGGTGGATTCTTTACCATGGAGCCACCTGGGAAGCCCATGGATATATTTCACTTTGTTTAATCATTCAAAAATTGAGGGACATTTGGAGTTGTTATAATGCAGCTATGAACATGTGTGTACAAGTTGTTTTGTTGACATATGTTTTCATCTCTCTTGTGTAAATATCTCGGAGTGAAATTACTGGGTCCCATGGTAGACCTATTTTAACTTTTTAAGAAACTACCAAATTGCTTTCCAAGCTGGCTCTACCATTTTACAGTCCCATCAGAAATATATGAAGAATCTAGTTTCACCATATTTTCGCCAACACTTATTATTACTGTCTTTTTTAATATTGCTAATCTAGTGGGCCTGATCACAGCCTTGTCATGGTGAAGTGATGTGCTATGTACTAAGTCACTTCAGTCATGTCCAATTCTTTGTGGCCCCATGGACTGTAGCCTGCCAGGCTCCTCTGTCCATGGGATTTTCCAGGCTACAATACTGGAATGGATTGTCATCTCCTTCTCCAGGGGATCTTCCTGAGCCAGGAATTGAGCCTGAGTCTCCTGCATCTTCTGCATTGGCAGGCAGGTTCTTTACCACTAGCGTCATCATGGCAAAGTTCTTTGGGTAACTCAATGAAACTATGAACCATGCTGTGCTGGGCTATCCAAGATAGACAGATCATAGTGAAGAGTTCTGACAAAATGTGGTCCATTAGTGGAGGAAATGACAAACCACTCCAGTATTCTTGCCAGGAGAATCCCATCAACAGTATGAAAAGGCAAAAAGATATGACACTGGAAAATGAGAACCCCAAGTTGGAAAGTATCCAATATGCTACTGGGGAAGAGCAGAGGGCAATTACTAATAGCTTCAGAAAGAACAATGGCACCCCATGCCAGTACTCTTGCCTGGAAAATCCCATGGACAGAGGAGCCTGGTAGGCTGCAGTCCATGGGGTCGCTAAGAGTCAGACACGACTGAGCGACTTCACTTTGACTTTTCACTTTCATGCATTGGAGAAGGAAATGGCAACCCACTCCAGTGTTCTTGCCTAGAGAATCCCAGGGATGGGGAAGCCTGGTGGGCTGCCGTCTATGGGGTCGCACAGAGTTGGACATGACTGAAGCAACTTAGCAGTCAGAAAGAACAAAGCAGCTGGAGCAAAGAGGAAATGACACTCAGCTGTGGATGTGTCTGATGGTGAAAGTAAAGTCCGATGCTGTAAAGAACAATACTTATATAATAATATAATATTATAATTATATTGTAATTTATAATTATATAATATTTACATAACTTAACCTGGAATGTTAGGTTCATGAATTGAGGTAAATTGGATGTGATCAAGCAGGAGATGGCAAGAGTGAACATCAACGCTTTAGGAATCAGTGAACTAAAATGGACTATTGTGGGCAAGAATCCCTAAAGAAATGGAATAGTCCTCATAGTTAATAAAAGAGTCCAAAATGTGGTACTTGGGTGCAATCACGAAAGTGACAGAATGATCTTGGCCTATTTCCAAGGCAAACCATTCAACATCACAGTAATCCAAGTCTATGCCCCAACTGCTGATGCCAAAGAAGCTGAAGTTGACCAATTTTATGAAGATCTACAAAATCTTTTACAGCTAACACCAAAAAAAAAGTCTTTTTCATAATAAGGGATTGGAATGCCAAAGTAGGAAGTCAAGAGATATCTAGTACAACAGGCAAATTTGGCCTTGAAGTACAAATAAATTGAATAAAGTAGGAAAAACCAGTAGGCGATTCAGGTATGACCTAAATCAATGAATAGATACAAGGGATTAGATCTGGTAGACAGAGTGCCTGAAGAACTATGGATAGAAGTGCCTAACAATGTACAGGAGGCAGTAACCAAAACCATCTCAAAGAAAAAGAAATGCAAGAAGACCAAGTAGTCATTTGAGGAGGCCTTACAAGTAGCTGAGAAAAGAAGGAAGCAAAAGGCAAAGGAGAAAGGGAAAGATATACCCAACTGAATGCAGAGTCCAGAGTATAGCAAGGAGAGATAAGAAGGCCTTCTTAAATGAAGAATGCAAAGAAATAGAGGAAAACAATAGAATGGGAAAGACTAGAGATCTTGTCAAGAAAATTGGAGACATCAAGGGAACATTTCATGCAAGGATAGGCATGATAAAGGACAGATATGGTAAAGATCTAACAGAAGCAAAAGAGATTAAGAAGAGGTGGCAAGAATCCACAGAACTATATGAAAAGATCTTATGTCTCAGATAATTAATATGGTGTGGTCACTCACTTAGAGCCAGATATCCTGGAGTATGAAGTCAAGTGAGACTTAGAAAGCATTACTATGTACAAAGTGGAGGTGATAGAGTTCTAGCTGAGCTCATTAAAATCCTAAAAGATGATGCTGTTAAAGTGCTACACTCAATATGCCAGCAAATGTGGAAAGCTCAGGAGTGGCCACAGGACTGGAAAAAGTTAGATTTCATTCCAATCTCAAAGAAGGGCAATGACAAAGAATGTTGAAACTACCATACCATTGTACTCATTTCACATGATAGAAAGGTTATTCTCAAAATCCTTCAAGCTAGGCTTCGGCAGTACCTGAACTGAGCACTTCCAGATGTACAAGCGGGGTTTAGAAGAGGCAGAGAAACCAGAGATCAAATTGCCAACATTTGTTGGATTATGGAGAAAGCAAGGGAGTTCCAGAAAAAAAAAATCTGATTCATGGACTATGCTAAAACTTTTCACTGTGTGGATCAAACTGTGGAAAGTTCTTAAAGACATGAGAGTACCAGATCACCTTACCTGTATCCTGAGAAACCTGTATGCGAGTCAAGAAACAACAGTTAGAACCAGACATGTAAAAATGGACTGGTTCCAAATTGGGAAAGGAGTACGTCAAGGCTGTATATTGTCACTCTGATTGTTTACCTTATATGCAGAGCACATCATGTGAAATGCCAGGTTGGATAAGTCACAAGCTGGAATCAAGGTTTCCAGGAGAAATATCAACAGCCTCAGATATGCAGATGATACCATGTTAATGGCAGAAAGTGAAGAGGAACTAAAGAGCCTCTTGATGAGGGCAAAAGAGGGGAGTGAAAAAGTTGGCTTCAAACTCAAAATAAACCCCCCCCCCCCAAAGATCATGGCATTTGGTTCCATCACTTTATGACAAATAGAAGGCGAAAGAGTGGAAGCAGTGACAGATTTTATTTTCTTGGGCTTCAAAGTCACTGTGGACAATGACTGCAGCCATGAAATTAAAAGATGCTTGTTCTTTGGAAGGAAAACTGTGATAAACCTAGAGAGCGTTTAAAAAGCAAAGACATCTGTTTGCCAACAAAGGCCTGTATCAAAGCTATGGTTTTTCCAGTAGTCATGTATGGATATGAGAATTGGTCCGTAAAGAAGGCTGAGCACTGAAGAATTGAAGCTTTCAAACTGTGGTGCAAGAGAAGACCCTTGAGAGTCCCTTGGACTACCAGGAGATCAAACCAATCAATCCTAAAGGAAATCAGCCTTGAACATTCATTAGAAGGAATGATGCTAAAGCTGAAGCTCCAACACTTTGGCCACTTGATGTGAAGAGCAGACTCATTGGAAAAGACCCTAATGTTGGGAAAGATTGGATGCAAAAGGAGAAGGGGGCAGCAGAGGATGAGATGGTTAGATAGCATCACTGACTTAATGCACATGAATTTGAGCAACCTTTGGGAGATAGTAGAGGATGGAGAAGCCTGGCATGATGCAGTCCATGGGGTCATAAACAGTTGGACACTATTTAGTGACTGAACAACAATAACAACACTCTTATAGGTGTGAAATGGCATTTCATTGTTTTAATTTGCATTTTCCCAATGACTAATGAGATTGAGCAGTTTGTTTGTGTGTTTACAAGACTTTAGTATATTTGCTGAAATGTCTATTTCAAAAGTTTTACCTATTTTTCAATTTGGTCATTTGTATTGAGTTTAAAGGATATCTACTATATTCTAAAAACAAGTTCTTCATCATATTATTGATTTATTCATATTTTCTCCCAGGTTGATATTTAATTTACTTAATTGTGTCTTTGAAGTCCAAAAGATTTTAATTCTGATGAAGTCCAATTTATCATTTTTTTCTTTTTATGTCATATCCAAGAAATTCTGGCCTACCACAAGGTCTCAAAGATTCCTCTATTATGTTTTTCTCTAAGAGTATTTTTTTTGTTTCAGCTATTACATTTAGGTCTATGATCTATTTTTAGTTTATTTTTGGTTATGGTGTGAGAAAAGGGTTTAAATTTTTTTTTTAATCTGAATATACAATCATCCCAGTACCTCTAGTTAAAAAGACCATCATGTCCCTATTGGAATACACTGGTACTATCATTTTTGAAAATCAATCAACCATAATTGGAAAGGTTTGTCCCTGGATGCTTAACTATGCTCTCTTGATTTATATAATGTGCCTATCCTTATTCTTATTTCTGACTTTAGAGGCAAGCATTCAGTCTTTGGCTATGAATTATGTTAGTTCTAGGCTTTTCACAGATGCCCTTTACCAAGATGAGTAAGTTTTCTTCATTTGTTGAGAAATTTTATCAGAAATTTTGACTTTTGTCAAGGAAATTTTTATGTCTTTTGAGATGGTCATATGATTTTTTTTCTTTATTAATAGAGTGTATAACAATTATTTTTGGATATTAGATCAACTTTGCATTCTGGAATGCATTCCATTTGCCATGGCATATAATCCTCTTTGTATGTTACAGGGTTTGGTTTGCTAATATTTTCTCAGAGATATTTATCTGTATTCATGAGAGATACTGACATAGTTTTCTTTTCTTGTACTGTATTATCTGATTTTGCTGTTAGGGTAATATTGACTCTATAGAATGAGTTGCTGTGTGTTTCCTCCTCCTATGTTTTATGGAAATATTGTAAAGAACTAATCCTATTTCTTGTCTAAGGCTTTGGTAGATTTACTAATAAAGTCATCTGTGTCTGGGCCTCACTTTGCGGGAAGATTTTTATTTGCTAGGTCTAGGCTTGTACATATTTTCTGTTTGTTCATCAGTCAAATTGGGTTATTTGTTTCTAGGAATGTGTTCATTTCATCTAAATTGTCTTGTTATTTTTATCCTTTTTTTAATATAAATTTATTTATTTTAAGGAGGCGAATTACTTTACAATATTGTATTGGTTTTGCCATCCATCAACATGAATCTGCCATGGATGTACATGTGTTCTCCATCCTTATTGACATAATGTTGTTCATATTTTTGTACATGTAATCCTTTTAATCTTTGTAATTTAATAATGGCATCTCCTCTTTCATTCCCAGTTTTTCTAATTGTGTCTTTTTAATTGGTCAGTCTAGCTAAGGTTCGGAGAAGGCAATGGCACCCCACTCCAGTACTCTTGTCTGGAAAATCCCATGGATGGAGGAGCCTGGTAGGCTACAGTCCATGGGGTCGCTACTAGTCAGACACAACTGAGCGACTTCACTTTCACTTTTCACTTTCATGCATTGGAGAAGGAAATGGCAACCCACTCCAGTTTTCTTGCCTGGAGAATCCCAGGGATGGGGGAGCCTGATGGGCTGCCGTCTATGGGGTTGCACAGAGTCAGACACGACTGAAGCAACTTAGCAGCAGCAGCAGCAGCAGCTAAGGTTGGTCAATTCTGTTGATCTTTTCAAAAAACCAACTTAACTTTTGGCTTCCTTGATTTTTTCCATTTTTTTTCTCTTTTTTATTCCATTGATTCCTGCTCTGATCTTTTTTATTTCCTTATTTCTTGGTTTAATTAGCTCTTATTTCACTAGTTTCTAAAGGTGAAATATTTAGCTATTTATTTGAGATCTCTCTTCCACTCTAAAAGTAGGTGTTTATAACTATAAATTTCCTTCTAATCAGTGCTTTGGCACGATCCCATACATTTTTTATTATTTCTTTATAACTGGAGGATAATTGCTTTACAGTATTGTGTTGGTTTCTGCCATACATCAACATGAATCAGCCATAAACATACAGATGTCCCCTCCCTTTTGAAACTCCCTCGCACCCTACACCCAATCCCACCCATCTAGGTTGTCATAGACACTGAGTTTGAGCTCCCTGCATCATACAGCAAATTCCCACTGGCTTTCTATTTTACATATGGTAATGTATATGTATTCATGTTACTCTCTCAGTTTGTCCTACCCTCTTATTCCACCACTGTGCTCACAAGTCTGTTTTCTATGTCCGAATCTCTACTGCTGCCCTGCAAAAAGGTTCATCATTATCATTTTTCTAGATTTGATATATATGTGTTAATATCCCATATTTGTCTGTCTATTTCTGACTTACTTCACTCTGTACAATAGGCTCTAGGTTTATCCACCTCATTAGAACTGACTCAAATGCATTCCTTTTAATGACTGAGTAATATTCCACTGCATATATGAATCACAAATCCATTTATTTGTCAATGGACATCTAGGTTGCTTCCATGTCCTAGCTATTGTAAATAGTGCTGCAGTAAATATTAAAGTACATGTGCCTTTTTCAGTTATGGTTTCCTCAGGGTATATACCCAGTAGTGGGATTGTTGGGTCATATGGTAGTTGCATTCGTAGTATTTTAAGGAACCTCCATACTGTTCTCCATAGTGGCTGTATCAATTTATATTCCCACCAACAGTGCAGGAAGGTTTCCTATTCTCCAACACCCTTTCCAGCATTTACTGTTTGTAGATTTTTTGATGATGGCCATTCTGACTGATATGAGGTGATACCTCATTTTAGATTTATATTTCTCTAATAATGAGTGATATTGGGCATCTTTTCATGTGTTTATTAGCCATTTGTATGTCTTTGAAGAAATGTCTGTTTAGGCCTTCTGCAATATTTTTATTGGGTTGTTTGTTTTTCTGGTATTGAGCTGCATGAGAGGCTTGTATATTTTGGAGATTAATCCTTTGTCAGTTGTATCATTTGCTATTATTTTCTTCCATTCTGAGGGTTGTCTTCTCATCTTGTTTATACTTTCCTTTGCTATGCAAAAGTTTTTAAGGAATTAGATTCCACTTGTTTATTTTTATTTTCATTAATTTAGAGGTGGATCATAGGGGATCTTGCTGTGATTTACGTCATAGAGCATTCTGCCCATATTTTCCTGTAAGAGTTTTCGAGTTTCTAATCTTATATTCAGGTATTTAATCAATTTTGAGTTTATCTTTGTGTATGGTATTAGGAAGTGTTCTAATTTCATTATTTTGTGTGTAGCTGTCCAGTTTTCCCAGCACCGTTTATTGAAGAGGCTGTCTTTTCCCCACTGTAAATTCTTGACTTTGTAAAAGATAAAGTACCAATAGCTGCATGGGTTTATTTCTGGGCTTTCTATCTTGTTCCATTGGTCTATATTTCTGTGTTTGTACCAGTACCATACTGTCTTGATGACTGTAGCTTTGTAGTATGAACTGAAGTCAAGAAGGTTGATTCCTCCAGCTCCATTCTTCTTTCTCAAGACTGCTTTGGCTATTAGGGATATTTTGTGCTTCCATAATCAATCTGATTTTGGTGTTGAACATCTGGTGATGTCCATGTGTAGAGTCTTCTCTTGTGTTGTTGGAAGAGGGTGTTTGCTATGACCAGTGCATTTTCTTGGCAAAACTCTATTAGTCTTTGCCCTCCTTCACTCCACATTCCAAGGCCAGATTTGCCTGTTACTCCAGGTAACAGATTGATTATATTCTTTGCAGCCAAAGATGGAGAAGCTCTATACAGTCAACAAAAACAACACCAGGAGCTGACTGTGGCTCAGATCATGAACTCCTTATTACCAAATTCAGACTTAAATTGAAGAAAGTAGGAAAAACTGCTAGACCATTCAGGTACGACCTAAATCAAATCCCTTATGATTATACAGTGGAAGTGGGCCTAGATTTGCTAGATAGAGTGCCTGATGAACTATGGAATGAGGTTTGTGACATTGTAGAGGAGACAGGGATCAAGACCATCCCCATGGAAAAGAAATGCAAAAAAGCAAAATGGCTGTCTGGGGAGGCCTTACAAATAGCTGTGAAAAGAAGAGAGGTGAAAAGCAAAGGAGAAAAGGAAAAATATAAGCATCTGAATGTGGAGTTCCGAAGAATAGCAAGAAGAGATAAGAAAGACTTCTTCAGTGATCAATGCAAAGAAATAGAGAAAAAGAACAGAATGGGAAAGACTAGAGATCTCTTCAAGAAAATTAAGATACTAAGGGAACATTTCATGCAAAGATGGGCTCGATAAAGGACAGAAATGGTATGGACCTAACAGAAGCAGAGGATATTAAGAAGAGGTGGCAAGAATACACAGAAGAACTGTACAAAAAAGATCTTCATGACCCAGATAATCATGATGGTGTGATCACTCATTTAGAGTCAGACATCCTGGAATGCGAAGTCAAGTGGGCCTTAGAAAGCATCACTACGAACAAAGCTAGTGGAGGTGATGGCATTCCAGTTGAGCTATTTCAAATCCTGAATGATGATGCTGTGAAAGTGCTGCACTCAAGATGCCAGCAAATTTGGAAAACTCAGCAGTGGCCACAGGACTGGAAAAGGTCAGTTTTCATTCCAATCCCAAAGAAAGGCAATGCCAAAGAATGTTCAAACTACCGCACAATTGTACTCATCTCACACGCTAGTAAAGTAATGTTCAAAATTCTCCAAGCTAGGCTTCAGCAATATGTGAACTGTGAACTTCTTGATGTTCAAGCTGGTTTAGAAAAGGCAGAGGAACCAGAGATCAAATTGCCAACATCGGCTGGATCATGGAAAAAGCAAGAGAGTTCCAGAAAAACATCTATTTCTGCTTTATTGACTATGCCAAAGCCTTTGACTGTGTGGATCATAATAAACTGTGGAAAATTCTGAAAGAAATGGGAATACCAGACCACCTGACCTGCCTCTTGAGAAATCTGTATGCAGGTTAGGAAGCAACAGTTAGAACTGGACATGGAACAACAGACTGGTTCCAAATAGGAAAAGGAGTATGTCAAGGCTGTATATTGTCACCCTGCTTATTTCACTTCTATGCAGAGTACATCATGAGAAATGCTGGACGGGAAGAAACACAAGCTGGAATCAAGATTGCCAGGAGAAATATCAATAACCTCAGATATGCAGATGACACCACCCTTATAACAGAAAGTGAAGAGGAACTAAAAAGCCTCTTGATGAAAGTGAAAGTGGAGAGTGAAAAAGTTGGCTTAAAGCTCAACATTCAGAAAACTAAGATCATGGCATCTGGTCCCATCACTTCATGGGAAATAGATGGGGAAACAGTGGAAACAGTGTCAGACTTTATTTTGGGGGCTCCAAAATCACTGCAGATGGTGACTGCAGCCATGAAATTAAGATGCTTAGTCCTTGGAAGAAAAGTTATGACCAACCTAGATAGCATATTCAAAAGCAGAGGTATTACTTTGCCGACTAAGGTCTGTCTAGTCAAGGCTATGGTTTTCCAGTAGTCATGTATGGATGTGAGAGTTGGACTGTGAAGAAGGCTGAGCGCTGAAGAATTGATGCTTTTGAACTGTGGTGTTGGAGAAGACTCTTGAGAGTCTCTTGAACTGCAAGGAGATCCAACCAGTCCATTCTGAAGGAGATCAGCCCTGGGATTTCTTTTGAAGGAATGATGCTAAAGCTGAAACTGCAGTACTTTGGCCACCTCATGCAAAGAGTTGACTCATTGGAAAAGACTCTGATGCTGTGAGGGACTGGGGGCAGGAGGAAAAGGGGACAACAGAGGATGAGATGGCTGGATGGCAACACTGACTCAATGGACATGAGTCTGAGTGAACTCCGGGAGTTGGTGATGGACAGGGAGGCCTGGCGTGCTGCGATTCATGGGGTTACAAAGAGTCGTGCACGACTGAGCGACTGAACTGAACTGTACTGTGCTTCTATATGAATTGTGAAATTTTTTGTTCTAGTTCTGTGAAAAATGTCTTTGGTAATTTGATAGGAATTGCATTGAATCTGTAGATGGTGTTTGGTCATATGGTCATTTTCACAATATTGATTCTTCCCACCCAGGAACATGGAATATCTCTCCATCTGTTTATGTCATCTTTGATTTCTTTCATTAGTGTCTTATAATTTTCTATGTAGAGTTCTTTTGTCTCCTTAAGTAAGTTTATTCCTAGATATGTAATTCTTTTTGTTTAATGGCAAATGGGATTGATTCCTTAATTTCTCTTTCTGATTTTTCATTGTTAGTATATAGAAATGCAAGTGATTCCTGTGCATTGATTTGGTATCCTGCTTTACTAAATTCACTGATTAGCTCTAGTAATTTCCTGATACTATCTTTAGGGTTTTCAATGTACAGTATCATGTCATCTGCAAACAGTGAGAGCTTTACTTCTTTTCCAATCTGGATTCCTTTTATTTGTTTTTCTTCTCTGTTTGCTGTAGCTAGGAATTCCTAACTATGTTGAATAATAGTGGTGTCTTGTTCTTGATCTTTGGAGGAATGCTTTCAGTTTTTAACCATTGAAAATGATGTTTGCTGTGTGTTTGTTGTATGTGGCCTTTATTATGAGGTAGGTTCCCTGTATGACCATTTTCTGAAGAATTTTTATCATTAATGGGTGGGAAATTTTGTCAAAAGTTTTTTCTGTATCTATTGAGATTATCCTGTGATTTTTATCTTTTAATTTGTTAATATGGCATATCACATTGACTGATTTGCATATATTGAATAATTGTTGCATCCCTTGGATAAACCTAACTTGATTATGGTGTATGATCCTTTTAATGTGTTGTTGGATTCGGTTTGCTAGAACTTTGTTGAGGAGTTTTGCAACTATGTTCATTAGTGATATTGGCCTGTAACTTTCTTTTTTTGTGGCATCTTTGTCTGGTGTTGATTTCAGGGTGATGGTGGCCTCATAGAATGAGTTTGGAAGTGATCTTTCCTCTGCAATTTTTTGGAAGAGTTTGTGAAGGATAGGCATTAGCTCTTCTCTAAATATTTGTTAGGATTCATTTGTGAAGCCATCTGGCCCTGGGCTTTTGTTTTTTCAGAGATTTTTTATCATTCTCAATTTCAGTGCTTGTGATTGATCTGTTAATAATTTCTATTTCTTTCTGGTTCAGTCTTAAAAGGTTGAACTTTTCTAAGAATCTATTTCATCAAGGTTGTGCATTTTATTGGCATATAGTTGTTCATAATTATCTCTTATGATCCCTTGTATTTCTGCATTGTCTGCTGTAATCTGTCCTTTTTCACTTCTAATTTTGTTAACTTGAATCTTCTCTCTTTTTTTCTTGATGAGTCTGGTTAATGGTTTGTCAATTTTGTTTATCTTCTCAAAGAACCAGCTGTTAGTTTTATTAATCTTTATTATTGTTTCCTTCATTTCTTTTTCATTTATTTCTGCTCTGATCTTTATGATTTCTTTCCTTCTACTAACTTTGGGGTTTTTTTTGCTCCTCTTTCTCTAGTTGTTTTAGGTGTAAAATTATATTGTCTATTCAATTTTTTCTTGTTTCTTGAGGTAGCATTCTATTGCTATAAACTTCCTAAGTAGACCTGCTTTTGCTGCATCCCATAGGTTTTGAGTCATTGTGTTTTTGTTGTCATTTGTTTCTAGGAATTTTTTTGATTTCTCCTTTTATTTCTTCAGCAATCTGTTGGTTATTTAGGAAGGTATTGTTTAATCTCCATGTGCTTGTGATTTTTACAGTTTTTTTTCCTGTAATTGATATCTAGTCTCATAATGTTGAGGTCAGAAAAGATGCTTGATATGATTTCAGTTTTCTTAAATTTACCAACCCTTGATTTGTGACCCAAGATGTGGTCTATCCTGGAGAATGTTCCATATGCGCTTGACAAGAAAATGTATTCTTCTGCATTTGGATGGAATGTCCTGCAAACAAATTCCATACATTCTGATATGGTGTATTTTGTTTTCATTTTGCTCAAAGCATTTTCAAATTTCTCATATGATTTCTTCTTTGAATTACAGGTTATATAGATGTGTGTTATCTAATATTCAAATGTTCATGAATTCCCCAAATTTTGTCCTGTCATTTATTTACAATTTGATTTCATTCTGGTGGTAGAACATACATAAATTTATGGCTGAATGCCATTCTGTTGCTTGTCCCAACGAGTACTGTAACCACAGTCTAGTTGTAATACTGTTTTCCCTGATTGTTTGCCACTGAAATTGGTATTATTTTTGACAATGCCCCAGGCAAAGAATGCTGCAAATAAGTCATCATTCTTACATGGCTGCAGAGCTGCCATTCTTCACAACATGCTCACCCAGGTAGGATTATGGAACTAAGGTAAAGGAATTGGAGATGTACCAGGCTAAAACACCAGAGACTCTTACTGGTTTTACAGATGTTCATTAAATTGTCATGAGTAAACTCTTTGATTTGTTCCATGTCTTTAGTCAATTTTCAGAGTCTTTATTTATTTTTATATTTCTTTTCTTAATACAAATTTATTTATTTTAATTGTAGGCTAATTACTTTACAATATTGTAGTGGTTTTGCCATACATTGACATAAATCTGCCAGGGGTGTACACGTGTTCCCCATCCTGAACACCGCCCCCCCCCCCCCAACTGTCTTCCCCATTCCATCCCTCTGGGTCATCCCAGTGCACCAGCCCCAGGCACCCTGTCTCATGCATCAAACCTGGACTGGCGATTCATTTCACATATGAAAATATACATGTTTCAATGCCATTCTCCCAAATCATCCCACCCTCTCCCTCTCCCACAGAGTCCAAAAGACTGTTCTATAAATCTGTGTCTCATTTGCTGTCTTACATATAGGGTCATTGTTACCATCTTTCTAAATTCCATATATATGCGTTAGTATACTGTATTGGTCTTTTTCTTTCTGGCTTACTTCACTCTGTATAATAGGCTCCAGTTTCATCCACCTCATTAGAACTGATTCAAATGTATTCTTTTTAATGTCTGAGTAATATTCCATTGTGTATATATACCACTGCTTTCTTATCCATACATCTGCTGATGGACATCTAGGTTGTTTCCATGTCCTGGCTATTATAATCAGTGCTGCGATGAACATTGGGATACACATGTCTCTTTCAATTCTGGTTTCCTCAGTGTGTGTGCCCAGCAGTGGGATTGCTGGGTCATATGGCAGTTCTATTTCTACTTTTTTAAAGGAATATCCACACTGTTTTCCATAGTGGCTGTACTAGTTTGCATTCCCACCAACAGTGTAAGAGGGTTCCCTTTTCTCCACACCCTCTCCAGCATTTATTGCTTATAGACTTCTTGATAGCAGCCATTCTAACTGGTGTGAAATGGTACCTCATTGTGGTTTTGATTTGTATTCCTCTGATAATGAGTGATGTTGAGCATCTTTTCATGTGTTTGTTAGTCATCTATATGTCTTCTTTGGAGAAGTGTCTGTTTAGTTCTTTGGCCCATGTTCTGACTGGGTCGTTTGTTTTTCTGGAATTGAGCTGCAGGAGTTGCTTGTATATTTTTGAGATTAATTATTTGTCATTTGCTTTGTTTGCTATTATTTTCTTCCATTCTGAAGGCTCTCTTTTCACCTACTTATAGTTTCCTTTGTTGTGCAAAGACTTTTAAGTTTAATTAGGTCCCATTTGTTTATTTTTGCTTTTATTTCCAATACTCTGGGAGGTGAGTCATAGAGGATCCTGCTGTGATTTATGTTAGAGAGTGTTTTGCCTATGTTCTCCTCTAGGAATTTTATAATTTCTGGTCTTATGTTTAGTCCTTTAATCCATTTTGAGTTTATTTTTGTGTATGGTATTAGGAAGTGTTCTAGTTTCATTCTTTTACAAGACCAGACCAGTTTGCACAGCACCACTTGTTAAAGAGATTGTCTTTTCTCCATTGTATATTCTTGCCTCCTTTGTCAAAGATAAGGTGTCCATAGGTGAGTGGATTTATCTCTGGGCTTTCTATTTTGTTCCATTGATCTATATTTCTCTCTTTGTGCCCATACCATACTGTCTTGATGACTGTGGCTTTGCAGTATAGCCTGAAGTCAGGCAGGTTGATTTTTCCAGTTCCATTCTTCTTTTTCAAGATTGCTTTGGCTATTCAAGGTTTTTTGTATTTCCATACAAATTGTGAAATTATTTGTTCTAGTTCTGTGAAAAATACTGTTGGTAGCTTGATAAGGATTGCATTGAATCTGTAGATTGCTTTGGGTAGTATACTCATTTTCACTATATTGATTCTTCCAATCCATGAACATGGTATATTTCTCCATCTATTCGTGTCCTCTTTGATTTCTTTCATCAGTGTTTTATAGTTTTCTATATATAGGTCTTTTAAAAGGTCATTTTTGACAACACTGACCAGCTTTAGCATTGCTTTATGGACAGAGGCTTACTCAGCCTTTCTAGAAGCCCTGCAGAATTTCAGCTTTTTGGATAAGTAAGAGTTTCTAGGTTGAGAGAGGCATCAGAGGGCAGACACACAAACCATAATCATAGAAAACTAGTTAATCTAATCACACGGACCACAGCCCTGTCTAACTCAATGAAACTAAGCCATGCCATATGGGGCCACCCAAGATGGGTAGGTCATGGTGGAGAGGTCTAACAGATGTGGTCCACTGCAGAAGGGAATGGCAAACCACTTCAGTCTTCTTGCATTGAGAATCCCATGAACAGTACGAAAAGGCAAAATGATAGGATACTGAAAGGGGAACTCCCCAGGTCAGTAGGTGCCCAATATGCTCATGAGTTTGGGTGAACTCCAGGAGTTGGTGATGGACAGGGAGGCCTGGCATGTTGCAATTCATGGGGTCACAAAGAGTCAGACACGACTGAGTGATTGAACTGAACTGAACTGAAGAATTTCTAAAGGCCAGAAGACTTTTGGGACATTTTAGTTATTTTGGTGCAATTAGTACTTAAATGATATTTATTTCTTTAAGACTTTTTGTTTTTTAGAGTGAGTAACCCTGGTGGCTCAGTGGGAAAGAATCCACCTGCCAATGCAGGAGACAGGGGTTTGATTCCCTGGTTTAGAAAGATTCCTTGGAGAAAGATATGGCAACCCAAACCAGTATTCTTGCCCAAGAAACCCCATGGACAGAGGAGCCTGGTGGGCTATAGCTCATGGGGTTACAAAGAGTCGGACATGACTTATCAACTGAACAACAACAAATTGGCTATAGAACTCTTTCTAGAATTCATTTAAGTAGCAATAATTACAACTATCATTGTCACTATGTGCCAGGTACTTGGCATAACTTATCATAGTCAGTAGTAAAAACTTTCATGTAAGGTATTATTATTTCACTTTATAGATAAGGAAATTGAGACTTTAATTCTTTGCCTAAGAGCTCACAATGAATAGGTCCTGTATCTGGAATCTAAACCTACAAATATTTGACTTTAAAGCCATTCCTTTTGATACACTATGCTATAGAACTGGTTTGGTGATTTAGTCACTAAGTTGTGTCTGACTCTTGTGAACCCATGGACTGTAGCCCACCAAGCTCCTCTGTCCATGGGATTCTCCAGGCAAGAATACTGGAGCAGGTTGCCATTTCCTTCCCTAGGGGATCTTCCCAACCCAGGAGTCGAACCTGGGTCTCTTGCACTGCAGGAAGATTCTTTACTGAAGGAGCTATGAGGGAAGCCCTTGCTACAGAACTAAGTACTACCAGATAGATATCTCCCCCAACACATAATTGCAGGTTAGTAGATGAATCTTAGATAAGAATTCAATTTAGATTGTTAATGGAATTGACATTTATCTACTTTGAGGGACATCACATGCGTGCTCATTCACTCACTCATGTCTGACTCTTTGTGACTCCATTGACTGTAGCCCACCAGGCTCCTCTCTCCATGGAATTTTCTGGGCAAGAATACTGGAGGGAGTTGCCATTTCCTACTCCAAGGCATCTTCCCAACCCAGGGACAGAACTCATGTCTCCTGCATCTCCTGCTCTGGCAGGTGGATTCTTTACCACTGAGCCACGTGGGAAGCCCCACTGGAGGAACATTAGAAGATGAAAAATGGCACATAAACTAAAATAATTTCTAGTGCCTGCAATTTTTTCTGTTTATTTGTTAGTCAGTTTTTTTGTGAATAATTTATGCTCTGTCTACTTCAGAAGACTAGAAATAACTTAGAAAAGTCTTTAGACACAATGATTTTAAACATTTTGGGGTTCATACATCAATGAACATCAGATAAAGTCTCTCCCAGAAAAATGGAAAAGTATGTACCCAATTGTGAATAATACTTCTAGGAGTACATAGGCTCTAAAAGTCATAAACTCCAATTTGAGAATTCTTGTTTTAATAAGGAAGATGAAGTCAAAAGCAACTGCTTGCCCATTCAACACCTTTGTCAGTTATTAGAAGAAGATATACACCACAATCAAATGCCCTTGTACAATAAGGCACCTGCACAGATCTACATGATTACCTTGAAAAAGACCATGGACTTCCTGAAGGTATTTATGCTTCCTTTGTTGTTGTTTTTAATATTTATTTATTTGGCTGTCTCAGGTCTTAGTTGCAGCACATGGAATCTCCTATCTTCATTGATGGCATGTGGGATACTTAGATGCAGCATGTGAACTCTTAGCTGCAGCATGTGGAATCTAGTTCTCTAAGAATCAAACCCAGGCCCCTTGCATAAGGAGCATGGAGTCTTAGCTACTGGACCATGAAGGAAGTCCCTGTGCTTCCTTTGCTTTGTATCTCCAGTTCCCAGCACAATACCTGGTACACAGTTATGTTTGATTCATGAATAAATGATTAATAAAATACTTTATTACAAAATAAGATATAAGTTAAAATATAAATGACCTGAGAGAGCTAACAGTGAGTTTAAAATTTAGAGTAAGGGTTAAGTCTCTTGTCAGTTCCTTTGAGCTAAAGTAGGAAGGTCACAGTGTGTAATTTGGGGGTTTCAAAAATATTTTCACCTAGGCCTGAGTCAGGCAGGCTCTCAGTCACCTAGTTCCTTTCTGAAGAAACTAATGAATAAAGAGTGAAGTAATAACATACTTGTGTGTTGCCACAGATTAAGTAGACCTCAGTAGATAAAAACAACACATCTATAGCAGTACTAGAACACCTCAGTGTTTTCAGCATCTCTGAAGTTTCATTTTGCTTCCATGTAAACTGATGATTTATATTGACTCACAACAGCTTCTATTGGCAAACTCTTAGAGAAAGGCAAATGTAGGCATGTTGGGTTCTATGTATTCTGCTGCTGCTGCTGCTACATTGCTTCAGTAGTGTCCTACTCTGTGCAACCCCACAGATGGCAGCCCATCAGGCTCCCCCGTCCCTGGGATTCTTCAGGCAAGAACACTGGAGTGGGTTGCCATGTCCTTCAGAGGTCTCCAATCATTCTGTTCATGGAAGGTTACCAGAATACCTTCTGACCCTCAGTTTATTTTCAACACTCTTACAGGCATTGTTGAATATATCACATAGAATCTCCAAACTTCTGATTTCTACAGTTCAACTCAGCAAACATTTATTGACAAGCTACTATATGCCAGGCATGGTCCCAGGATCTAGAAATATAACGTCTGTGATTAATGCAGTACTGACCGCAGTGGAAAGGCTAAATAAAGCAAAATTCAATTGCTATAAAATTCCAGGTGTTTATTGGGGGTCCTCAATACCTAAGCAATGAATTGTCCTGCTTATCCACCATCAAGACACATCTCTTTTGGTAGCACTGGCCACATCGGTTTAATGGCTAATTTTCTATTATACTGGAAGACCCATACTGTCTTATTCATTGCTTTATCTCTTATGTCTAGTATTAATATAAAGACTGTTACAGGGTTTTATCTAATAAATGTTTGTTGAATAAAATATTTATTAAAGCAGTTTTAATATTTTCTGATGGCAAGATTGTTTTCTAAGGGTAAAGAGCCAAAATACTGGAAAGATGGGAATATGATAGAAGGTAGGGGTTAAGGCAAACCTGTTTATCTCTTAGAGTAATTAGATCATGAGCCTTCAACCCCAGCAACATTTCTTAACATCTCTAGCTCTTCAGTGTTTTTACACAGTCAGCTATTTTCTATTGACAGGACCTTCTAGGCTTAAAGAACTAATTACATACACATATTTTAAAAAGGCCTATACTTTGTCCACCTCTAGAAAAGAAGAGTTTGGTGCGCAGACTCTAAGACGACCCTCAATGACCCCAGCCTCCCAATATTTACATCCTTGTATAATCCCTTGCCCTTGAGTATGGATGGGACCTACTTCTAACAAACAGAACACATCTAACTGATGGGATATCACTTCTGTGATTATGCTATGTAAGATTGTAACATAAGTTAACTGACTCTTTGACTTGATTGCTTTGGTAAAACAAACTGCCATATTTTAAGTTACCCAATGGAGAGAACTAGGTGGCAAAAAACTGAAGACAGCTTGTGACAAGCTGCCTGTGACAGCAAGCAAAGAATTGAGGCCCACATGACATCGGTCCTTGAGGAAATAAATCCTGCCAACAACTACATGATCTTGGAAGCAGATCCTTCATCATTCAAGTCTCCAGATGAGACCTCAGTCCTGGCTGACACCTTGATGCTAGGCTTATGAGACAATCTGAAGCAGAGAACCCAGCTAAGCCATGCCCAGATTCCTGACCCACTGAAATTGTGACAATAAATGTTCATTTTTTCAAAGTTTTAAGTTTGTTATAAATTGTCATGCAGCAAAAAGATAATTAATGCAGAGGGGAGCTCATTCTTTTACATTTTCCTTTTGGCAAAAAAATCCTATATACTATCTGTCAATTTTGTTTTAAGATTTAATAGTAAGAAGAGAGAACAACATCCAAAGTGATAAATAAAAAAGAAAGTAAAGAGAAGAACAGCAAAACTCTTCTTTATAGATCATGAAAGGAAGGAACCCTCAGGCCAAGAGAGTGTAATGAATCCAGGATTTAACCTATACACTGAAACAACTGAAAAATAGACTTGTCATATGAAATAGTAGTTTATAAGACATTGTACACCAGTAAACAAAGAACTGTGATCTATGAGAGATGGCAAACAAAGGAGGTGAGTCCTACAATTTTCCCAGCTTACTGCTTTGAGGGATTTTTCAGGCCATGCTTCAGGAAGGGGAAATGCAAACAGAGTGATTTCCTGAATCAAAGAGACACATCTGAGAGTCTGGGGACACCAAGGCAACTAAAGTTCTCACACTAAATAGTACTGAAGAGGAAATGACAGTTCACAAAAAATTCTGGAGATCTGCAGATGGTCCCCCTAAAGTATTCAGCTTAGTAATGATCAGTGCATCTGTGTGAAGAAATTACTTGCAGCCAAGGGAGAAATCACTTAAAAGGATCAGAGACAATAGTTCCAAGCCCTCACATAGGGCTGGTTATAGTGCCTGTTCCTACCATCCAAACTGAAAAGTCTCAACATTCATAGGGCATTGGTTTAAGTGTAGAGAAGGGTCTTGCCTCAGTAGTAGTGGATGATTAGCCTTAGAATAAACACATCTTTTGTTCTGGCTATCAAATATTAAAAGCAAGACCCAAAACAATCAACAGTTTCCAAGTAAATTCATTGCATACCTGAAAAAAAAAAGCTTAAGAATACTTTAAGGATGTAAGAATATCTGGCACACAAAGAGGTAAAGTTCACAATCCCTGGCATCAAATATAAATGTATATGGAAAATATGACCCAAAATGAGGAGAAAAATCAATCTATCAAAACTGACAGAATAGACACAGATGTTAAAATAGCAGAAAATGATATTAGAACAGTTTGTGACTGTATTCCATATGTTCAAAAAGAAAAGTAGCTATGTGAAAAATATTAAAAGGCCCAAATAAAACTTCTAGGGATGAAAATTATAATGTGTAAAACCAAAAAAAAAAAATACATTGGATGGAATTAATGTAAGATTAGAGATTGTAAAAGAAAATCCTAGTGAATTTGAAGACATAGCAATAAAAATTATTCAAACTGTGATATAGAGAGAAAACAAGGAAAAAAGGAGGTAAAGAAAAAAATAACAGAGCATCATTTAGCTGTGACTTAAGCTGCCTAATGTATGTGGAATTGGAGTCCCTGAGATGGGAAAGGAAGGTGGGGATAGAAACACATTTGAAGAAATGATGGCCAAATTTTTCCAAATTTCCAGATTGAAAAAGCTTAAAAAATCCAGTCACAGGAAACATGAATAAACCTACACCAAACCACATCACAAAAAAGTTTCTGAAAAACAGTGATAAAGATAATATCTTAAAAGCAGCCAAGACAAAAAAGGACACATATACAGAGGACCAATGATAAGGATGATAGCAAATTTCTCATCAAAACAATGCAAGCGCGAAGACAGTGAAGCAATATTTTTAAAGTACTAAAAGAAAAGCTCTTTACCTAGAAATATATACCCAGTGAAAATGTCTTTCAAAAACAAAGGAAAGATGAGGACTTTTCAGATAATAATGAATTGCGGTGGAATTTAAAACAGAAGTTAAAAAAAACACAACTATATGACAAAAAGAGAACAACAAATGGGAGAGGAGAAGTAGAAGCATAGTGTTGCAAGGATCTTATACTCCATGAGAAATGGTGCAATATCACTAGATGGTAAATCATGATAAATTAAAGATGCAGAATATTACCCTAAAGCAACCACGAAAATAATAACAACAAAAAAGACTCTACATACCAAGCTATTCAGGAAATAAGACAGAACAATAGGTAATGTTTAAATGCTCCAAAATAAGACAGAAAATAAGGAAAAAGAAACAACGAAGCAATGGCACAAATAGAAAGGGAAAGCAAGTTGGTAGCTTTAAACTCAACCATATCAATAATATGTTGCCTATGAGAAATGAGCTTTAAATATAAAGGCATAAATAGTAAAAGAACTGGAAAATATATGCTCTCATAGCAATAATCAAAAGAAAGATAGAGTGGTTCTGTTAGTATCAAGGTAGATTTCAGAGCAAATAATATTACCAGGGATAAAAAGAGTCATTTCAAAATGACATGATGGTCAACTCATCAAAATGACACAGCAATTCTAAAATGTACCTAATAACAGAGCTTTAAAATATATGAAGAAAAAACTGACAGAACTGCAAAGAGAAATAGACAAATCAACAACTGTAGTCTCATACGTTAATATTTCTCTCTCAATAATTGATAGAACTAGTAGACAGAAAATCAGCAAGACATGATTATCTAACTTAACAAGACCGGCATTTATAGAACATGCAACCCAGCAATTAAAAATACACATTTTTTTAAATTGCATATGAAACAGCCACCAAAATAATCTTCAGAAAAAACTACATTAAAACAAACAAAAGGAATTGTCATATAAAGTATGTTCTCTGACAACAATGGAATTAAATTAGTAATCAATAGCATAATATCTGGAAAATCTCCCAAATATTTGGAAACCAAATAATACTCTTAAATAATCCATGAATCAAAAATGAAATAAAAAGTGAAATTTGAAAATACTCTGAGCTAAATTAAAATGAAGACACAACATATTAAAATTTAAGAGATGCTACTTAAACAATACTTTGGAGAAATTCTTTAGCATTAAATCCTATATTTGAGAAAAGTGATGAAAGTGAAAGTGTTAGTCACTCAGTAGTGTCCAACGTTTTGCTTTCAAATCAATGACCTCAGTTTCTACCTTAAGAAACTAGAAAAAGAAGAAAAAAATAGGCTCACAATAAGTATGGATGGAAGAAAGGAAATAAATCAATGAAAACAAAAGTTGCTTATTTTAGAAGATCCATAAAATTGATACACTTCTAGCCAGTCTAATCAGGAAAACCAGCTTCAGCTTTCTTGAGGTATAGTTGACAATAAAATTGAAAGATATTTAAAGTGAACAATATGTTGTGAAAAGATTCTTCCCATCAAGTTAATTAACACAACAAAATCCTAATATATACGAGCAAAGGATTTAAACAGACCAAAGAAGATACATGAAAGGCAGAGAAACAAATGAAAGGTCATAAGGGACATACAAGTTAAAATCACAATGAGAGGGACTTCCCTGGTGGTCCAGTGGCTAAGACTCTGTGCTCCCAATGCAGGGCTCAGAGTTTTGATCCCTGGTCAGGGAACTAGATCCCACATGTCACAACTAAGAGTCTGCATGCCACAACTAAAGATCCTGATGCTGCAACAAAGATTCGAGATCCCAAATGCCATAACTAAGGCCCAGCACAGCCAAATAAATAAACAAATAATTTTTTAAAACATCACAATGAGAGATTAGTACACACTTATTAAACTAAAATTTAAGAATGACTGCATTAAGTATTGGTGAAGATATAGAGTAACTATAACTGTTGTACTTTGGTAGTTGGAATGTAAAATGGTACAAACACTTTGGAAAACCATTTGGCAATTTTTTCAAAAGTTAAACATACACCTCCCATATTACCCATTCTTAGGTATTTACCCAAGAGAAATGAAAACATATGTCTATATGAAGATTTGCATATGAATGTTCAAAACAGTTCTATTTGTCATAGCTAAAAACCAAACCTAGTCTCTATCAACCAGTGAATAAATAAGCTGTGCATTCAACGGAATACTATTCAGCAATATAAAAGTGATGAACTGTTGATACAAGTAACAACATGCAAGAAGCTTAAAATAATTATTCTGAATGAAAGAAGCCAGAAAAAAAAGAGAGCATGCTATATGATTCTATTTTCATAAAACTTTAGAAACTGCAAATTAATATATTTTGACTTTGAGGGGTGACCGACATGCTCATTATCTTAATTGTGGTGATGGTTTCAAATATATATATATTCACAGATATATGTATATATACATATTTTTATCATTTTGTAAAAATTCATGAAATTTCAGAGTTAAATTATATGCAGTTTGTTGTATGCCAATTATTCAGCAATAAAGCTTTTTCCTAGAAAAGCCAAAAATCATCAACACTGAACATTTGCATGGAAGACCAGATGGGGAAAAAGAGCCTCTTGGTATGGGCATTCAACAAAGAAGAAAAATATCCATAATTTACTGCAAAAGAGGTAAATTTTGAAACATGTACAGGTATCAAAATAGGAAAAATATAAATTATATGTATAAAAATTTATTTTTACCAATGTACCAGCTGGCACTAGTGGTAAAGAATCTGCCTGAAAATGCCAGAGACATAAGAGACACGGGTTCAATCCCCAGGTCGGGAAGATTCCCTGGAGAAGGGCATGGCAACCCACTCCAGTATTCATGCCTGGAGAACCCCATGGACAGAGAAGCCACGCAGGCTATAGTCCATAGGGTCACAAAGAGTCGGACACAAGCGATTTAGCATGCATGCACAGGTGTATGAGAGTGTGCATATTTCTAAAAAAAATTGTCAGATATCATATTCTCCTTATTAAAAATAATCCTCCAAACTGTATATTCCTTATATATCTAATATGTTGAAGCCTGCATGGAAAAGCATGCCCTGCCTGCTACATAATCCAGATTTACAAATGTATCACATTTTGCTCCTAAACCATCTGGAGCTTTGTCTTCAATGCATAATTAGTTAGGAAGGGAAGTTTTGAAGGTACCTTCCTAAAGGACCAGCCAGATTTTTGAAACTGGGAGAGATCAAATTCTTAGGCACTGGTGCTAACTGCTTTCCTCATAATATTCCTTCAAAATAATTATTATCATTTTCATTTTGCAAATAAGAAAAATTGAGGCTCAAGGATAGCAAAGAGTCAGACACGAATTTCCTCTGGCTCACTCAATTGCACCACAGGGCATCATCAAGCTCTGTATTAGGCTAGATTATAAAGTCTATATATTCACACAAAGAGTTCTCTACTCATGTTATCCTACTGATAAAAATTCTAATGATTTTATTATTTCTGACTTACAGATGAGGAAACTAAGCCAGAAATGGGTCAGTGTTAGTGAGTCACTGAAGGGCTGTGGGTGGATTGCAAAGATAATGCTATAAACAAGTGCAGACAGATGAGTTTCAGAAGCAGAAGAGATGGGAAATGGCAGAGGTGTACAGACTACATTACAGAGTCCAGAGACAATTTTCCAGAAAATTGCCAGTTACAGAAGATTGGCTGTAACTACATTTTATTTCCATTTAAGGGATTTCCTTCATGGTCCAGTGGTTAAGATTCCATACTCCCAGTGCAGGGGCCCCAGGTTCATTCCCAGTTCTGGGAACTAGATCCCACATGCGGCAACTGAGAGTTTACATGTCACAGTGAAGACCCAATTAAATAAATAAATATTTCCATTCAAGACCCTCAAGAGCATCCTACTCTACTTCTTAAGAGAACAATGTGGATTTCTGATAATGTTCTAATAGATTCATGGAGATTAATCTGTGGTTGGGCCTGGTCCAGCCTGAGTCCTTTACTACAAAGCTATCCTAAACCAGTCAATCCTAAAGGAAACGAACCCTGAATATTCATTGGAAGGGCTGATGCTGAAGGTGAACCTCCAATAGTTTGGCCACCTGATGTGAAGAGCTGACTCATTGGAAAAGACCCTGATTCTGGGAAAGATTGAGTACAAAAGGAGAAGAGGATGGCAGAGGATGGGATGGTTGGATGGCATCACCGATTCAATGGACATGAGTTTGAGCAAACTCTAGGAGATAGTGAAGGACAGGTAAGCCTAGCATGCTGCAGTGCATGGTGTCACAGAGTTGGATGTGACTTAGCAACTGAATGACAACAAATCTTAAACCTCAGAACAGAGATAACACTGTTTAGTATTTTCTTTGTCTATGCTATCCCATGGTAAATTATTTGCATGTAGGAATTCCAGCACCTTGGCTTTATTTAATTTTTTGCTCAAAACAAGAAAAGATAAAATTTTGAAATGAATATTCCAAGAGAATTTTACCTCAGCACTTTGTAATTTAGATCAAAATCTTTACTTCCAAAATGAAAAAGTCGGTGATTAGCAATACGAATTGACAACATATTAAAGGGCATTGCCTATATAGAGTTCTTTTTACCTGAGAGGGATTTAAAACAAGAACTAAAGTTCTTTTGGGTCCAGTTTTGTTAATCATTTTTTTTTTAATGCACACATACATTGTAGAAATTCAAATAATAAGAGAACCACTTTACAAAGCTGAAAACAATAATGATAGTAATTTTTTGAATGTTGCTAAATGCCAAGAAGTTATATACGTGTTCTTGATTAATCCTCATAATAATCAGGTAAAGTATGTGTCGGTAACTTCATTTGCAGAGAAGGACATGAGGTTCAGAAGGCCATATGACATTTTCAAGTTCACAAGACTAATATATACCAGAATAAGGAATTAAACCCAGCTTTGTTTGGCCACAATCCTCATACCACACTACTCCACTGGTACTGGGACTAAAAGTCACTTCTGCTCTATTTCCACTTTCCTGATTAGACATGTTTCAGGGGATGTGAACTGACCAGTACATGGCTGAAACAATAGGCAATTCTCTGGTTTGAAAAGGTCATCAAATAATGCCTGACGTTAGGAGAAACCACTTGGTTTTGAGACTCCATTTTTTCTTGTTTCCAAATTATATCCTGTTGTTGTTGTTGCTCAGTCGTGTCTGACCCTTTGAGACCCCAAGAACTGTAAGACTTTCCTATCCTTCTCTATTTCCTGGAGTTTGCTCAAACTCATATCCATTGAGTCAGTGATGCCATGCAACCATCTTGTTCTCTGTCGTCCCCTCCTTTTCCTTCAGTTCAGTTCAGTCGCTCAGTAACATCCAACTCTCTGTGACCTCATGGACTGCAGCATGCCAGGCTTCTCTGTCCATCACTAACTCCCGGAGCTTGCTCAAACTCATGTCCATTGAGTTGGTGATGCCATCCAACCATCTCATTCTCTACCGTCCCCTTCTCCTCCTGCCCTCAATCTTCCCCAGCATCAGAGTCTTTTCCAATGAATCAGCTCTTTGCATCAGGTGGCCAAAGTATTGGAATTTCAGCTTCAGCATCAGTCCTTCCAAAGAATATTCAGGACTAATTTCCTTTATGATTGACTGGTTGGATCCTTGCAGTCCAAGGAACTCTCAAGAGTCTTCTCCAACACCACAGTTCTAAAGCATCAATTCTTTGGTGCTCAGCTTTCTCTATAGTGCAACTCTCATATCTGTACATGACTAATGGAAAAATCATAATTTTGACTGAATAGACCTTTGTTGGCAAAGTAATGTCTCTGCTTTTTAATATGTTGTCTAGGTTGGTCATAGCTTTTCTTCCAAGGAGCAAGCGTCTTAATTTCATGGCTGCATTCACCATCCACAGTTATTTTGGAACCAAAAAAAATAAAGTCTGTCACCGTTTCCATTGTTTCCCCATCTATTTGCCATGAAGTGATGGGACTGGATGCCATGATCTTAGTTTTTTGAATGTTGAGTTTTAGGCCAGTTTTTTCACTCTCCTCTTTCACATTCATCAAGAGGTTCTTTAGTTCCTCTTCGCTTTCTGCCATTAGGGTGTTGTGATATGCATATCTGATGTTATTGATATTTATTCCAGCAATCTTAATTCCAGTTTATGTTTCATCCAACCTGGTGTTTTTCATGATATACTCTGCATATAAGCTAAATAAGCAGGGTGACAATATACAGCTTTAACATACTCCTTTCCCAATTTGGAACCAGTCTGTTATTCCATGTCCAGTTCTAACTGTTGCTTCTTGACCTGCATTCAGGTTTCACAGGAGGTAGGTTAGGTGATTTTGTATTCCCATCTCTTGAAGAATTTTTCACAGTTTGTTGTGATGCACACAGTCAAAGGCTTTAGTGAAGCAGAAGTAGATGTATTTCTGGAACTCTTGCTTTTTCTATCATTCAGCAGATGTTGGCAAGTTGATTTCTGGTTCCTCTGCCTTTTCCATATCCAGCTAAAGCATCTGGAAGTTCTCAGTTTACATATTGTTGAAGCCTGGCTTGGAGAATTTTGAGCATAACTTTGTTAGTGTGTGAGATGAGAGCAATTGTGTGATAATTTGAACATTCTTTGCATTGCCTTTCTTTGGGATTGGAATGAAAACAGACTTTTTCCAGTCCTGTGACCACTGCTAAGTTTTCCAAATTTGCTGGCATATTGAGTGCAGCACTTTCACAGCATCATCTTTAGGATTTGAAAATAGCTCAGCTGGAATTCCATCACCTCCACTAACTTTGTTCATAGTGATGCTTTCTAAGGCCCTCTTGACTTCCAGGATGTCTGGCTCATGCTTGTAGCTTCATGGGATTAGATTTGATAGACAGAGTGCCTGAAGATCTATGAATGGAGGTTCGTAACACTGTAGAGGAGGCAGTGATCAAAACCATGCCTAAGAAAAAGAAATTCAAAAGGCAAAATAGTTATCTGAAGAGGCCTTACAAATAGCTGAGAAAAGAAGAGAAGTGAAAGGCAAAGGAGAAAAGGAAAGATACACCCATCTGAATGCAGGGTTCCAAAGAATAGCAAAGAGAGATAAGAAAGACTATTTAAGTGAACAATGCAAAGAAATAGAGGAAAACAATAGAATAGGAAAGACTAGAGATCTCTTCAAGAAAATTAAGTCTAATGGTAGATATTGTGTAAATATGAGCATTGAAATCAATTCATTTCATTTCCAGAAGTATATGTGGGATTGATCCACCTATACAATTGGCAAAGGTCCCTCTCAAGAGCCCTTGTGAAGTGCCTGGGGTTTTGCCATTTTTTCACAGACTTAGCATCCATGTTTATTAAATTCTTTATATGGATAATCTCATTTAATCCTCAAGTGTTTGATAAGATGGCAGTGGTTCTGATGAGCAACAGGACAAAGAGTGGTTGTGTCTTTCCTAAGGTCACAAAGCTACAAATTGTAAAACCAAGATTCAAATTAGGTTGACTGGACTTCAAAATCTACCTCCAGACATCATGGCAGTATTGCTGAAAACATGGTTGTTTTAGGAATTAGACAACAGGGGCATCTGTCAAGGGTAGAGAGTGTGTAATCACACAGATTCTTGGGTGTCACTCAGACCCACAGCCAAAAAATGGAATCAGCTGCACTTGAAAGTATGAAGACTATGATATTCTTTAGTGAAGCCCTGTTTCTTGCCTGAGCATCTCATAATTGTCTACTTCTCTCCCCAACTTCCATTCACCCACACACCTGCTATTCACACTCTACTGTCTCCCTCTGTTGCTGTCAGCTCTGGACACACACCCTGTCACCTTTCCCATCTTATAGGAGTTCTCTCCCAGCTGTCATCAGGATTCAGTCCTTTATTGTTGTACCATGTTCCCAAGACATGGCAAGCACAGTCCTGTGACACAAGGGACTACACATCCCAGGGAGTAAGGTTGACAGGGTGTTGAATTGTCTTCGGCTGCTTGCACTATCATGTTAGGACACCAGAGCCCTAGAAAAAAAAAATCGAAAGTGAGCTCTGCTACTAGGCACTGTGCTCAACACTATATACACACAATTCCATATAATCCAATCCAGCCAACCCAAAAGGTGGGCTTCATTATGTCTAGGAGGAGAACCATGAGGTTAAAGAGGTGAAATAGTCTCCCAGCATCACAGGTGGTGCTGGATATCTTCCATTTACTTTTCCAGATCCACTACCCCATTTGCTCTCTATGCCAAAGTATGACCATATCAGTGGTTCCTTTGCCCAACTAGGTTCAATCAGTGGGTGCCCTGGCAGGTGACAGGAGGGCAGGAAGAGAATTAGATTAGGGTAGTTATTCCCTGGCTTCTTCCTTGCACAGTCATTTTAGACTGTTTGTAGCTCTCAACTGAAGGCAAAATTCTGTCAGATGCACCTCTCTGGTTTATTGTAACCACTCTTTTTCTCATTCTTTCAGGCCCAGAAGTAGTAACAGTCACACCATGAGTGTACTATCCCATGTGGTTCCCCTATACCCTTCTAACACCTTTGTAAATTGGTCTTTCTTTAAGCTTTCCTGAGATCATCTCAATTTCAGTGTGCCTGGAACCCTGACTGATACACATGGTTAGGGAGGTGGGATTGGAATCCAGACCTAGTCTGGCACCAAAGTCCATATTCATATCACTACCCTCATTCTAATACTTTAACATCCTAACCAGGACAGATACAAAGAAAACACCATACCTCTTGTTCATTCATTTCAACATTTACAGAACATCTACTGTGTATTAGGAATCATCTGGAATCAAAGAAAAGTTGCTGAAGATTTATGAGCCCCCTTTATCCATTTCTATGAATATAATTATCTACCTAGATTGTAAGATTGTTCTTAGGATAATATAATATTCCTTATAAAATATGACAGGAAAAGAATGCTACTCATTTTTTGCTCAGAACCTCCTACAATGCCTGGTTCATAGTAGGACTACAGTAAATGTTATTTGAATGATTCAGCACTTGGGTAGATGGATGAATGAATGGAGGAATGAATGAATGAATGGATGGAACATGGCTGGGTTTTATGTGTAATGTATGTATTAACATTCTCTTCCATTAAACTTTGGGTATTCAAAGGGTAAAAGGCTTCCCACTCCAGTGTGGGGTACTTCTCCTTCCACTCTAAGATTGAGAAGCCTGGGAATAAAGATTAAGTTCAAATCTGCTACACTGCCCCAAGGATCATCTTCCTGAAAATGAATGGCCCAAGTCTGTACTTATGCCAAAAACTTTACATTTGATACTATCCATGGAACTTTTTGCAAATACTTAAAGAAAGACGCAAAATGTGTGCAAACACTCAATAATTTCCAATGCAGCATTTTAAGGAATTACAGTAAATGCAAATTGATCAGGAGCATACGGATTTAATTTGTCTTTAAGGACATGCATTTAAACATTTAAGGAGAAAATGTGTCTTTTGAAACATATTTTGGATTATGTCCAGGGTAGCACATTAAAAAAAATTTTTTTTTAAGATTTTAGATGAATCCAGATTTTTGGTATGCTCACTTGGTCATTATCAAGAGATGCAGATGGAAAGTTAATTTTATTTTTTAAATGGAATTCTCAAAAAAAGCTAGGAATCAGAAGGCCAGCACTCAAGTCCTGGCCTGAATATTTAATGTATGACTTTGACAAGGCTGCTTACCTCTGTGAGACAGTTTCACACTTGTGAAAACCATATAATACGTTGTGCACTTCACCTGCTTTTTTTGAGAATCAGATGAGATGATTTATGCCAGAATTTGGTGACTGATAAAATGCTATGGGAATGAAACAATTATTTGCTGCCATGCACACAGTAGCCACTTTATAAATATTTGCTTTTCTCATAAATATTAATTATGAAACAAATTACTTCCCTTTTCTTTGTGGTCCCCTTCTGTCATCACATCCTCAATTTAGAGTTCACCTAACTCTCACCTATTTGGCTGGACTATACAGAGATACTTGTTGCTACTTTTTGACAGTAGTTTTTCACAGACTCCCAGATTCCATGGAAGGAGCACTAATCAAGCTTTATTCAATTAACACAAATAACTTCCACTTTTATCCTTCTAGTATGGCCTATTAAAATATATTCTACTGATGATTTTGCTGATCAGCTCTGGCCTGAGGCAGGATAAACCGTGCCTGCCCCAAATTGCACCAACTTGTTCAAGGGCATTTATGTGGTGCAGTGTTGATTTATTTTTGCTGTACCAGTAACTGAATCCTTTGACCTAAAGTAACCTCAGGTGTGGAAGGCAGCCATTCAGAAACTCCAGAAACTGTTCTCTCTAGCATACTTTGTTCCCCAACTCCAAAGACACAATTTTTGCTTTGTGTTTTTTCTCTCTAGCTTGAATCTCTTCTGCATCTGGACTCTTTCAGAGAGAGTTTTTTTTTAACTTTTTATTTTAAATTAAGATAGAGAAAAATAATTTTAGATATAGAGAAACATTGCAAAAATAGTAAAAAGAATTCCCATATGTTCTTCACCTAGCTTCCACTAATGTTAACATCTTACATAACAATAGTACAACTAACAAAACCAAGATATTGATGTTGGCACAATAATATTAACTGAATTACACACTTTATTTTTATTTCACCAGTTTTTCCACTAATGTACATTTTCTGTTCCAGGATACAAATAGGTATCCCAAATTTCACTTAGTTGTCATGTCACCTTAGTCTGCTCTAGTCTATGACATTTCTTCACTCTTTCCTGTCTTTCACGATCTTGCCACTTTCAAAAAGTACCAGTTATTTTGCATAATGCCTCTTAATTTGGATTAATATGATGTTCTGCCATGATTATACTCGGGATATGCATTTTTGTCAAGAATATAAAAGAAGTGATGTTAAGCCTTTCTCAGTACATCATATCAGAGGATGTGTTGTTCAATCATTAAGTCGTGTCCAACTCTTTCAACACCATGGACTGCAGCATGTCAGGCTCCCTTGTCCTCCAATCTCTCCCAGAGTTTGCTCAAATTCATGTCCACTGAGTCAGTGATGCTATCTAACCATCTCACCCTTTGTTGCCCCTTCTCCTCTTGCTTTCAATCTTTCCCAGCATCAGGGTCTTTTCTAACGAGTCAGTTCTTTGCATCAGGTGACCAAAGTATTGTAACTTTGGCTTCAGCAACAGTCCTTAAAATGAATATTCAGGGTTGATTTACTTTAGGATTGACTGGTTTGAATTCCTTGCAGTTCAAGGGACTCTCAATAGTCTTCTCCAGCACCACAATTTGAAAGCATTAATTCTTCGGCTCTCAGCCTCCTTTATGGTCCAACTCTCATACCTGTACGTGACTACTAGAAAAGCCATAGCTTTGACTATACAGACTTTTGTTCACAAAGTGATGTCTCTGCTTTTTAATACATTTTCTAGGTTTGTCATAATTTTCCTTCCAAAAAGCGAGCATCTTTTAATTTAATGGCTGCAGTCACTATCCAAGTGATTTTAGAGTCCAAGAAAATAAAATCTGTCACTGCTCCCACATTTTCCCCTTCTCTTTGCCGTGAAGTGATGGGACCAGATGCCATGATCTTAGTTTTTCCAATGTTGAGTTTTAAGCCAGTTTTTTTCATTCTCCTGTTTCACCTTCATCAAGAGGCTTTTTAGCTCCTCTTCATTTTCTTCCATTAGCATGGTATCATTTGCATATCTGAGCTTGTTGATATTTCTCCCAGCAAACTTAATTCCAGCTTGTGATTCATCCAGCCTGGCATTTCACATGATGTACTCTGCTTAGAAATTAAATAAGCAGAGTGACAATATACAGCCTTGTCCTTTACCAATTTTGAATCAGTCAGTTGTTCTATGTTTCGTTCTAACTGTTGCTTCTTGACCTGTATAAAGGTTTCTCAGACGAATGGTAAGAGATGGTACTCCCATCTCCGTAAGAATTTTCCACAGTATGTTGTGATCCACACAGTCAAAGGCTTTTAGCGTAGTCAGTGAAGCAGAAGTAAATGTTATTCTGGAACTCCATTACTTTCTCCATGATCCAAGAAATGTCAACAATTTGATCTCTGGTTTCTCCGCCCCTTCAAACCCCAGCTTCAGCTTATACATCTGGAAGTTCTTGGTTCACATACTTCTGAAGCATAACTTGAAGGATCTTGAGCATAACCTTGCTAGCTTGTGAAATGAGTACAATTGTACAGTAGTTTGAACATTTGTTGGCATTGACCTTCTTTGGGGTTGGAATCAAAACTGACCTTTTCTAGTTCTGCATCACAGCTGAAATTTCCAAATTTGCAAGCATATTGACAGAAGCACTTTAACAGCATCATCTTTTAAGATTTTATGAAAATTTTTGTTTAGTTTTAATTGGAGGATAATTGCTTTACAATATTGTTGGTTTCTGTGGTACATCAATATGAATCAGTCATAGGCATACTCTTCCCTCTTGAACCCCCCTTCCACATCTCACCCCATCACACCCCTCTCAGATCAGATCAGATCAGATCAGTCACTCAGTCGTGTCCGACTCTTTGTGACCTCATGAATCTCAGCATGCCAGGCCTCCCTGTCCATCACCAACTCCCAGAGTTCACTCAAACTCACGTCCACCGAGTCGGTGATACCATCCAGCCATCTCATCCTCTGTCATCCCCTTCTCCTCCTGCCCCCAATCCCTCACAGCATCAGAGTCTTTTCCAATGAGTCAACTCTTCGCATGAGGTGGCCAAAGCCCTGGAGTTTCAGCTTTAGCATCATTCCTTCCAAAGAACACCCAGGGCTGATCTTTTTTAGAATGGAATGGTTCGATTTCCTTGCTGTCCAAGGGACTCTCAAGAGTCTTCTCCAACAGCACAGTTCAAAAGCATCAATTCTTTGGCGCTCAGCTTTCTTCACAGTCCAACTCTCTCATCCATACATGACCACTGGAAAAACCATAGCCTTGACTAGATGGACCTCTAGGTTGTCACAAAACACAGGATTTGAGCTCCCTGCATCAAACAGCAAATTCCCATTGGCTATCTAACTTTACACATGGTAATGTATATGTTTCAATTATTCTATTTCAATCTTTCCCACCCACTCCTTCTCCCACTGTATGCACAAGTCTGTTCTCTATGTCTGCATCTCCACTGTTGCCCTGCAAATAGGTTCATCATAAACCTACCTAAAGAGTCAAAAGATCTGTAGGCAGAAAACTATAAAACACTGATGAAAGAAAGCAAAGATGACACAAACAAATGGAGAGACAGATCATGTTATCGGATTGAAAGGATCAATATTGTGAAAATCATTATACTACCAAAAGCAATCTACAGATTCAGTGCAATCCCTATCAAGTTACCAATGGTATTTTTCACAAAACTAGAACAAAAAATTTAACAATTTGTATGGAAACACAGAAGATCCCGAATAGCCAAAGCAATCTTGAGAAAGAAGAATGGAGCTAGAGGAATCAGGCAAGATTTTCCAGGCAAGAGTACTGGAGTGGGGTGCCATTGCCTTCTCCGCCTGACTTCAGACTATACTACAAATCTACAGTCATCAAGACAGTATGGTACCACCACAAAAACAGAAATATAGATCAGTGTAAAAAGATAAAAAGCCCAGAGATAAACCCACTTACCTATGGACACCTTATCTTTGACAAAGGAGGCAAGAATATACAATGGAGAAAAGACAGTCTCTTCAGCAAGTGGTGCTAGGAAAACATGACAAATACATGTAAAAGAATGAAATTAGAAAGACTTTCAAATACCATACACAAAGATAAACTCAAAATGGATTAAAGACCTATATATAAAACCAGAAACTAGAAAACTCTTAGAGTAAAGCATAGGCAGAGCACTCTTTGATGTAAATCACAGCAAGATCCTCTATGACCCAACTCCTAGAGTAATGGACATAAAAACAAAAATAAACAGGTAGGGCCTAATTAAACTTTAAAACTTTTGCACAGCAAAGGAAACTATAAACAAGGTGAAAAGACAACCCTCAGAATGGAAGAAAAGAATAGCAAATGAAACAACAGACAAAGGATTAATCTCTAAAATATACAAGCAGCTCATGCAGCTCAACACCAGAAAAACAAACAACTCACTCAAAAAATCACAGAAATCCTATATAAACATTTCTCCAAAGACATACAGATGGATCATAAACACATGAAAATATGCTCAACATCGCTCATTATTAAAGAGATGCAAATCAAAACTACAATCAGGTACCACCTTACACCAGTCAGAATGGCCATCATCAAAAAATTTACAAACAATAAATGCTGGAGAGGGTGTTGGAGAATAGGAAACCTTCTTGCACTGTTGGTGGTGGGAATGTAAATTGATACAGCCACTATGGAGAACAGTATGGAGTTTCCTTTAAAAACTACAAATACAACTACCATATGACCCAACAATCCCACTACTGGGTATATGCCCTGAGGAAACCATAATTGAAAAAGGCACATGTACTTTAATGTTTATTGCAGCAATATTTACAATAGCTAGGACAAGGAAGCAACCGAGATGCCCATCAACAGATGAATGCATAAAGAAGTTGTGGTACCTACAACATAACATTACTCAGTCATAAAGAGGAATGCATTTGAGTCAGTTCTAATGAGATGGATGAACATAGAGCCTATTATGGACAAGGCAATGGAACCCCACTCCAGTACTCTTGCCTGGAGAATCCCATGGATGGAGGAGCCTTGTAGGCTGCAGTCCATGGGGTCACTGAGGGTCGGACACGACTGAGTGACTTCACTTTCACTTTTCACATTCATGCATTGGAGAAGGAAATGGCAACCCACTCCAGTGTTCTTTCCTGGAGAATCCCAGGGATGGGGGAGCCTGGTGGGCTGCCGTTGATGGGATCGCACAGAGTCAGACATGACTGAAGTGACTTAGCAGAGCCTATTATACATAGTTAAGTAAGTTAGAAAGAGACAGACAAATACGGGATACTAACTCATTTGAAAAGACCCTGATGATGGGAAAGATTGAGGGCAGAAGAAGGGGACGACAGAGGATGAGATGATTGGATGGCATCACCCACCCAATGGACATGAGCTTGTGTAGACTCCGGGAGTTGGTGATGGACAGGGAGGCCTGGTGTGCTGCAGTTCATGGGGTTGTGAAGAGCCAGACACGACTGAGCAACTGAACTGAACTGAACAGAACACATAATATATGGAATCTAGAAAAATGGTACTGATGAACCTGTTTGCAGGGCAGAGAATCCACCTGTAATGTGGGAGACCTGGGTTCAATCCCTGGGTTAAGAAGATCCCCTGGAGAAGGGAACGGCTACCCACTCCAGTATTCTGGCCTGGAGAATTCCTTGGACTGTATAGTCTATGTGGTCGCAAAGAGTTAGACACAACTGAGCAACTTTCACTTTTACCTTCAGTGGAGATACAGACATACAGAACAGCATTTTAGGATTTTAAATAGCTCAGCTGGAATTCCTTCACCTCCACTAGCTTTGTAAAGTTTAGTAATGCTACTTTAGTAATGCTTCCTAAAGCCCACTTGACCTCACACTCTAGGATGTCCGACTTTATATGAGTGACCACACCATCATGGTTATCTGGGTCCTTAAGACCTTTATTGGATAGTCCTTCTGTGTATTCTTGGCAACTCTTCTTAATCTCTTCTGCTTCTCATAGGTCCTTATCGTTTTTGCCCATTATTGTGCCCATCCTTGCATGAAATGTTTCCTTGATATCCCCAATTTTCTTGAAGAAATCTTTATTCTTTCCTATTCTATTGTTTTCCTCTATTTCTTTGCATTGTTCATATAAGAATGCCTTCTTATCTCTTCTTGATCTTTTCTGGAATTCTATGTTGAATTGGGTATATCTTTCTTTCTCTTTCTCCTTTGCCTATCGCTTCTCTTCTTTCCTCAGCTATTTGTAATGCCTCTTTAGACAACCACTTTGCCTTCTTGCATTTCTTTTTTTTGGATGGTTTTGGTCATCCCTTCTGTACAATGTTACAAACCTCCATCAATAGTTTTTCAGGCACTCTGCCTACCAGATCTAATCCCTTGAATCTATTTGTCACCTCCACTGTATAAACATAAGAGATTTGATTTAGGTAATTTTGAATGGCCTAGTGCTTTCCCCTACTTTCTTCAATTTAAGCCTGAATTTTGAAATCAGGAGCTCATGATCTGAGCCACAGTCAGCTCCAGGTCTTGTTTTTGCTGACTCTATAGCATTTCTCCATCTTTGGCTGCAAAGAATGTAATCTGATTTTAGCACTTACCATTTGGTTATATCCACGTGTAGAGTTGTCTCTTGTGTTGTTGGAAAAGGGTGTTTGCTATGACCAGTGTGTTCTCTTGACAAAATTCTGTTAGCCTTTGCCCTGCTTCATTTTGTACTCCAAGGCCAAACTGACCTGTTATTCTAGGTATCTCTCACTCTTTTTTTTTTTTTTTCAGTTGCAGCTTCCCTTTTATTTTTTATTTTATTTCATTAATTTATTTTTTAAATTTTAATTGGAGGCTAATTACTTTACAATATTGTGGTGGTTTCTGCCATACATTCAGCAGATATACCCATGAATCAGCCATGGGTATACCTGTGTTCCCCATCCTGAACCTCCTTCCCACCTCCCTCCCCATCCCATCCCTCATGGTCATCCCAGTACACCGGCCCTGATGTTCATCAGTGATATTGGCCTGTAGTTTTCTTTTTTTTGTGGCATCTTTGTCAGGTTTTGGTATAAGGGTGATGGTGTCCTCATAGAATGAGTTTGGAAGTTTACCTTCCTCTGCAATTTTCTGGAAGAGTTTGAGTGGGATAGGTGTTAGCTCTTCTCTAAATTTTTGGTAGCATTCAGCTGTGAAGCGGTCTGGTCCTGGGGTTTTGTTTGTTTGAAAATTTCTGATTATAGTTTTGACTTCTGTGCTTATGATGTGTTTGTTAAGATTTTCTATTTCTTCCTGGCTCAGTTTTGGAAAGTTATACTTTTCTAAGAATTTGTCCATTTCTTCCAAGTTGTCCATTTTGTGGCATATAGTTGCTGATAGTAGTCTCTTATGATCCTTTGTATTTCTGTGTTGTCTGTTGTGATTTCTCCATTTTCATTTCTAATTTTGTTGATTTCTTCTCCGTTTGTTTCTTGATAAGTGTGGCTAATGGTTTGTCTATTTAAATTATTTTCTCAAAGAACTAGCTTTTAGCTTTGTTATTTTGGCTATGGTCTCCTTTGTTTCTTTTGCATTTATTTCTGCCTTAATTTTTATGATTTCTGTCCTTCTACTAACCCTGGGGTGCTTCATTTCTTCTTTTTCTAGTTGCTTTAGGTGTAGAGTTAGATTATTTTATTTCTCTCCTGTTTCTTGAGGTAGGCTTGTATTTCTATGAACCTTCCCCTTAGCACTGCTTTTACAGTGTCCCATAGGTTTTGGGTTGTTGTGTTTTCACTTTCATTCGTTTCTATATACATTTTGATTTTTTCTGTGATTTGTTGGTTATTCAGAAATGTGTTCTTTAGTTCCATATGTTTGTATTTTTAATAGTTTTTTTCCCCTGTAGTTGACATCTAATTTTACTGCATTGTAATCAGAAAAGATGTTTGAGATGATTTCAATTTTTTTGAATTTACCAAGGCTAGATTTATGGCATATTCCAGGTATCTCTTGACTTCCTACTTTTGCATTCTAATCCCTTATGATGAAAAGAACATCGCTTTCTTTAGTGTTAGTTCTAAAAGTGTTGTAGGTCTTCATAGAACCAGTAAACTTTAGCTTCTTTGGCATCAGTATTTGGGGCATAGACTTGGATTACTGTGATGTTGAATGGTTTGCCTTGGAAACGAACCAAGGTTATTCTGTTGTTTTTGTGATTGCATCCTAGTACCACATTTTCAACTCTTTTGTTGACTATGAGGGCTGCTCCAATTTGTCTAAGATATTCTTTAATTCAGTTGATCATCTGAATTAAATTCTTCCATTCCCGTCCACTTTGGTTCACTGATTCCTAAAATGTTGATGTTCACTCTTGCCATCTCCCTCTTGATCATGTCCAATTTACCTTGATTCATGAACCTAACATTCCAGGATTCTATGCAATATTACTCTTTTTTTTTCTTTTAAATTTTTAGATCAGTTTTTATTTATTTATTTTTATTTTTTTTAATTTTTATTTTTACTTTATTTTACTTTACAATACTGTATTGCTTTTGCCTTACATTGACATGAATCCACCACGGGTGTACATGTGATCCCAAATATGAACCCACCTCCCAACTCCCTCCCCACAACATCCCTCTGGGTCATCCCCGTGCACCAGCCCCAAGCATCCTGTATCCTGCATCAAACATAGACTGGTGATTTGATTTTTACATGATAGTATACATGTTTCAATGCCATTCTCCCAAATCAACCCACCCTCTCCCTCTCCCTCTGAGTCCAAAATTCCGCTATACACATCTGTGTCTTTTTTGCTGTCTTGCATACAGGGTCATCATTGCCATCTTTCTAAATTCCATATATATGTGTTAGTATACTGTATTGGTGTTTTTCTTTCTGGCTTACTTCACTCAGTATAATCATCTCCAGTTTCATCTATCTCATCAGAACTGATTCAAATGTATTCTTTTTAACGGCTGAGTAATACTCCATTGTGTATATGTACCACAGCTTTCTTACCCATTCATCTGCTGATGGACATCTAGGTTGTTTCCATGTCCTGGCTATTATAAACAGTGCTGCAATGAACATTGGGGTACATGTGTCTCTTTCAATTCTGCAAAAATCCTCAATAAAATTCTAGCAATCAGAATCCAACAACACATTAAAAAGATCATATACCATGACCAAGTGGGCTTTATCCCAGGGATGCAAGGATTCTTCAATATCCTCAAATCAATCAATGTAATTCACCACATTAACAAATTGAAAAATAAAAGCCATATGATTATCTCAATAGATGCAGAGAAGGCCTGTGACAAAATTCAACATCCATTTATGATAAAAACTCTCCAGAAAGCAGGAATAGAAGGAACATACCTCAACATAATAAAAGCTATATATGACAAACCCAGAGCAAACATTATCCTCAATGGTGAAAAATTGAAAGCATTTCCCCTAAAGTCAGGAGCAAGACAAGGGTGCCCACTTTCACCACTACTATTCAACATAGTTCTGGAAGTTTTGGCCACAGCAATCAGAGCAGAAAAAGAAATTAAAGGAATCCAAATTGGAAAAGATGAAGTAAAACTCTCACTGTATGCAGATGACATTATCCTCTACATAGAAAACCCTAAAGGCTCCACCAGAAAATTACTAGAGCTAATCAATGAATATAGTAAAGTTGCAGGATATAAAATCAACACACAGAAATCCCTTGCATTCCTATACACGAATAATGAGAAAGTAGAAAAAGAAATTAAGGAAACAATTCCATTCACCATTGCAACGAAAAGAATAAAATGCTTAGGAATATATCTACCTAAAGAAACTAAAGACCTATATATAGAAAACTATAAAACACTGATGAGAGAAATCAAAGAGGACACTAATAGATGGAGAAATATACCATGTTCATGGATTGGAAGAATCAATATAGTGAAAATGAGTATACTACCCTGAGCAATTTACAAATTCAATGCAATCCCTATCAGGCTACCAGCCATATTTTTCACAGAACTAGAACAAATAATTTCAAGATTTGTATGGAAATACAAAAAACCTCAAATAGCCAAAGCAATCTTGAGAAAGAAGAATAGAACTGGAGGAATCAACTTGCCTGACTTCAGGCTCTACTACAAAGCCACAGTCATCAAGACAGTATGGTACTGGCACAAAGACAGAAATATAGATCACTGGAACAAAATAGAAAGCCCAGAGATAAATCCACACACCTATGGACACCTTATCTTTGACAAAGGAGGCAAGAATATACAACGAAGTAAAGACAATCTCTTTAACAAGTGGTGCTGGGAAAACTGGTCAACCACTTGTAAAAGAATGAAACTAGATCACTTCTAACACCACACATGAAAATAAACTCAAAATGGATTAAAGATCTAAATGTAAGACCAGAAACTATAAAACTCCTAGAGGAGAACATAGGCAAAACACTCTCTGACATAAATTACAGCAGGATCCTCTGTGATCCACCTCCCAGAATTCTGGAAATAAAAAGCAAAAATAAACAAATGGGATCTAACTAAAATTAAAAGCTTCTGCACAACAAAGAAAAATATAAGCAAGGTGAAAAGACAGCCTTCTGAATGGGAGAAAATAATAGCAAATAAAACAACTGACAAACAACTAATCTCAAAAATATACAAGCAACTTATGCAACTCAATTCTAGAAAAATAAACGACCCAATCAAAAAATGGGCCAAAGAACTAAATAGACATTTCTCCAAAGAAGACATACGGATGGCTAACAAACACATGAAAAGATGCTCAACATCATTCATTATTAGAGAAATGCAAATCGAAACCACAATGAGGTACCACTTCACACCAGTCAGAATGTCTGTGATCCAAAAATCTGCAAGCAATAAATGCTGGAGAGGGTGTGGAGAAAAGGGAACCCTCCTACACTGTTGGTGGGAATGCAAACTAGTACAACCACTATGGAAAACAGTGTGGAGATTCCTTAAAAAAATTGCAAATAGAACTGCCATATGACCCAGCAATCCCACTGCTGGGCATACATACCGAGCAATATTATTCTTTATAGCACTGGACTTTGCTTTCACCACCAGACACATCCACACTAAGTGTCATTTTTGCTTTGACCCAGCTGCTTCATTCTTTCTGGAGCTATTAGTAATTGCCCTTTGCTCATCCCCAAGCAGCATACTGAACACCTTCTGACCTGGGGGTCTCATCTTCTGGTGTCAAAACTTTTTGCTTTATCATAATGTTCATGGGGTTCTTGTGGCAAGAATACTGGAGTGGGTTGCCATTTCCTCCTCCAGTAGACCACATTTGTCAGGACTCTTCATTATGACCTGTCCATCTAAGGTGGCCCTATGTGGCATGGTTCATAGCTTTCTTGAGTTATGCAAGCCCCTTCAGCATGAACAACTGTGATCCATGAAGCAGATATCAGAAGATACGTGATAGCAGTATGTCATGACTGGAGATGTTAACCTTTATCACTTGATTAAGGTATTATCTGCTGAGTTTCTCTACTGTGAAATTATTTTCTCTTTGTAGTTAATAAATATCTTGAGAGAAATACTTTTAAGGTACAGAAATACCCTGTTTCTCCTCAAACTGTTGTTGACTAATTTTGGCATTTGTTAGTGGATATTTTGCCTGTAATAATTGCTACTACAGTCTTCTAATGGTGATTTTGTACTTATTTTATACCTTCTACATATATTAATTGTAATTCTTCTGTAAGGAAGAACTATCTTTTCTCCCTTGTTCATTTATTTATTCAATCATTTATTTATATCAGTCTGGACACTTGGGTATTTATTTTATCCAATGGTTTATGATTCAATAATATTGTTGCTCATTTTGTTGCTCAAAGTGTTCCATCTTTGGCCATTGGGAGCTTTTTAAGGTTGGTTCCAATGTTCTTTTGACAAGTCTCATACTTTTAAAATAACTTCCTTGTTTTTTGGTACACAAGATGCTCCAAGTTCATCCTATATTTTTTGTTTCTCAGCTCTGAAATCAATCACTTCTCCAGGAAGTCCTGGTTCTTTTTATTGGAGGATGATGTTTTAGAAAACAAGATCTGGATGCTAAGTTGTTTGACTGCTTCTAGGCCCTCTCAGTGGACAAAACTAAGAAATATATGCACGTATATCAACTCATACATGTATACAGACCTCTATTTATCTATATCTCTCTATGTATATATATACACATAGAGATATGCATAAATCTTAAATGAATGAATCCACTGCCAGGCCTTAACATGGACAACCGACTGTGAACTCCAACCAAGTATATGTGTATATATATACATAGAGAGAGAGACTATAAATGCTCACATTTATAGTCAACTGATTATTTTCAACAAGGGTGCCAAGACAAGTCAATAAGGGGGAAAAAAGGGGCTTTGGAGAACAGTCTTATAGTTCTTAAAAAGTCTAAACACAGAATTACAGTTTGACCCATCAATTCTGCCCCTGGTTATATACATAAATGAAATGAAAATTTATGTATATATAAAAACTTGAACTTGAATCTTCATAGCAACAATATTGCTTAATTTAGATACTTTAGATTTTAAAGAAATCTATCTGTGACTGATTTCTAGTTTAATTCTATTATTATCAGAGAATACACTTTGTATGATTTCTTTAATATTAAATATGCTCTTTGATTTTGACACAGAATATGTTCTACTTGTGGGAATGTTCTAAGTGTACTTGGAAAGAATGTGGGTTCTGTTCTTATTGGTTGACATTTAGGTCAAGTTGATAAGTTGTTCAGTTCTTCTGTGCTCTTACTTTCTGTGTATTTGTTCTACCAATTACTGACAGACTAGTATTGAGGTCTCCAACTATAATTTTAGTTTTGTCTATTTCTCCTTTCAGCTCTATCAGGTTTTGCTTTATGTATTTTGAAACTCTGTTGTTAGGTGCATGTACATATAAGCTTGCTACATATTCTTAAATAATTTATTCCTCTATTATTATGTGATATCCTTCTTAATCTCTGACAGTATTTTTTGTTCAGGATTTCACTTTATCTTGAAAATACTATAACTATCCAGTTTCTTCATTTATACTGTTTGCATCATATATCCTTTCCATCCTTTTATTTTAACTTATCTTTTTGTTTCAAGTGGGTTTATTGTAACAGCATATAATCCTTATTTTTCTGCATTCTGTATATTCATTGCATATTCTTGTTAAACTTATTGTTATTCCATTCTATCTACACTATCATTTAAAAATTATGATCTATGCTTTATAGAAAAAAGTGTCATCTGTTATTCTAGGGCTTGCAATATACATTGCCAATTAGACAGAATGAATCTTCAAATAATACAGTATCACTGCATGTGTATAGTTTAGTACACATACTTTAAATAGTGTGTTCCCAAAGCCTCTCTCCCATTCTTTGGAAAAGAGTCTTATCATTCATTCAACTTTTACAACATTATGCCATAAATATAATTTTGCTTTAATTAGTTTTATTTTAGAAAAATTTAAGGTTAGGAAAAGATCTTTTATTTTACCTTAATTTATTTCATTTCAAGTGCTCTTCATCTCTCTGTGTGTAAGTTTTTACCTGGTATCACATTCCTTCTCCCTGAACAATTTTCTTTAACTTTTCTGATAAAGTCGTTCTGCTTTTTGGTTGTCAGAGAAAAGCTTATTTCTTCTTCATTTTTGAAAGGTATTTTTGTGGGCTTTATATATTCTGGGTTGAAAAAGTTGCTTTGCTTCATTCAGCACTTTAAAGTTGTCACTCATTGCTTTCTGGTTTGTGTGGTTTCTGACAAGAAGTCTATGGTAATTCTCACCCTTTTTCCTTTGTATGCAATGTGTCTTTTTTCCCCCTGGATGCCTCAAGATTTTCTCTTTGTATTTTGTTTTGAGAAGTTTAATGATTCTGTGTCTAGGTGGGTGTGCTGGGGGTTGGATTTGGGTTTTGTTTATTTATCTTGGTATTCTCAACCTCTTTGTTCTGGGTTTCAAAATTCTCAGCCATTAATTCTTCAAATAATTCTTCTCTCCCATTCTCTTTCTCTCTCTCTCTCTTTTTTCTTTCTGAGCTTCCAATTGTGTGTATATAAGACTATCTGATGTTGTTCCACAGTTCTTGGATGCTCTATTCTACTTTTATTTTTCACTCACATTTCTCTTTGTGTTTTAGTTTAGATGATCTCTGTTGACCTAACTTCAAGTTCCTGTTTCTTTCCTTGGTTTTATCAACTCTCCTAATGAGCCAGTCAAAGATATTCTTCATCTCTGTTACTGTGTTTTTCATTTTAATCTTTCTTATAGTTTTGGTCTCTCTGTGAAAATTTCTTACCTGATTATGCATGTTGTTCAATGGAGCCTTCAGCATATTGTTTATGGCTATTTTAATTCCATGTCAGATAGTTCCAACATCTGTGTTATCTCTGAATCTTGTTCTGTTTATTTCTTTGTCCCTTGGATGTGTTTTATTTATTTTTTCTTTCCTTTTGTATGCCTCATAATGTTGAATCTCAGACATCTTTTGTAGTAGAAACCAAAGTCAATAGTTCTGATGCTTAGAAATGGGCATGGTTTTTCTTTTGCTAAGCCTTTAATATGAAGGTTTGAGAATCTAGTCAAGAATTGAGCTGGGGTGAAGGTTTGCTGTTGTTCTAGTTTGTTGTTGCTTTAGTGTACCTTCAATCCACCCCAGGTTTTAAATTCCTGTAGCAATAGCTTATGTTAGGCTGGAGACTTGTTTGCTAAAAAGATTTTTTTCAATGTCACATCAGACTTAGATTTTCTTCTTAAACTGTGACTATCTCCACAGTGTTGCAACTCTTCTGGCAGTGTTCCACTATTACTTGTTACTTGACACTCATTAAATTGTTCTAAGAAACCATGGGAGTAGGATATCTATTGTTCTGATCAAATCTCAGTTAGGGTTAGAGTTAATGTTAGGGTTAGGCAGGCCTCATGCCCCTGGATCTCTGGAATGGGGCCTTTTAAGTGCTCCAGTCCCTCTCCCATATGTATTTTAGTGCCCTGTACTCACTGCTGCCCTTCCCTCAGGGTTATATGTTTTTTTTTCCTGGTCCTTTCCCCAGGCTACTCAATAGTCTCTATGGACAACAGTGTTTGTTGCCCTTTCCCACATAGATTCATTCCATAAGAAGGTACAGTAGAGAAAGATCTGAAAAAAAGTTTCCTGCCTCTTCCACAGTGGCTGCTACTCCTCTCCCACAAACTTCCACTGTGAAGGATGCTTTCTCAGAACTCTTAGCAAGTGGAGTCCATGGAGAAAAGCTTTTTTTATATCTGCAACCCCTAGGGTCTCCACACTCTCACCAGCCCATACTCCGACTCCACTGCTTCTAAGTTAAGCTTTCATATCAGTGTCCAGGAACTCCTGTGCCGGGTAAACGAGTGCTTATATTCCCTCTCCAGGATGCCTGACTTTCCTTTGATTTCAGGCTAGTTGGTTACCCTGCTGCTCAGCTCTCTCAAGAAAACTCATGGACATGCACTTTGGCGAGCCTTCTTTATTGTAAAGATGGGAATGACTCTTTCCAGCTTTCTAAATCCTTGTATGGAAATCAGAAATCCCTTGGGGAGATGTTCAAAAGCAATTTTTAACTATCTTCATAGCGAAGAAGTTACTCTACCTATGCCATAGAGCAGTAGCTCCAATGGCATGGCATACAAATAATTGTTCCAATCAGTTGGCTATGAAACAGAAGACAAAGAAGGGAAAATGATATTGAGCCCTTATATCCTGGGAAAAGCTTTATAGCATTTTCTCATCTACTCCTTAAGCTTGAATGAACTTCTCTGTGTCTCTAGGCCTTTCCATGACCAACTGCTTAACAACAACAAGGTCAGAATTTGATTTAATTATAAATTCATATCACATTTGTGCATTTTATTTAGTCTATCACATTCTGAATTCTGTTGGTTTCTTTTTCTAATCCCAAGGCAAGTAGAGAAGTAGCCTTTAAATAATTAAGAGTAGTAAGTCAATGAGAGCTGCTTGAATGTCTTTCACCACCACATGTGCAGACAGCTGCAGTTATGGACCCAGCCTACACTCACTTCATCCATCCAGCAGTCAAAGCCAGACTCTCATTTCAGGTTGAATGTTCTTCCCATAAACTTGTGTGATCTCCTGGTGGTTCCCCAAACTGGCTACACATCTAAGTTACTGAGTGAGCCCAGAACTGAGATTTTGATATTGTGTATCTTGAACAAGGAGTGTCTGTTTTTAACAAGTTCTTCAGGTGATTCTGACACAGGTGGTTTGCCTTTGGGACCAGGGAAGTTAGGGATACAATCTGGATCCTTAATTCTGTTTTTTTTTTTTAAATATGAGGATAACTGCTTCACAACATTGTGTTGACCTCTGCCATACATCAACATGAATCAGCCATAGGCATACATATGTCCCCTCCCTCCTGAACCCGCCTCCCATCTCCTATCCCATCTGTTTTGCTGATCCTGTTCGTGATGCCAGTTGTCTTGCTGTTCACACTGTTTACACTGTTTGCACAGTTCACTGAACCCAGGGTAGGCAAGGCATGAGCTAAGAGGCTAGAAGAAGATTTGAGGAGCTGTAGGAACTGGAAACACTTTTATTCTCTCCTGGCTGACGCAGCAGCCATAGCAATAGACATGCTATATTCTCTCTTCTCGTGGCTGACCCAACAGACACAGCCGTGACATAGCAGTAATGCTGCCACTTTCTAGGTGGAGCTCACAAATCCTTACAGCACAAAGTAGCCTGTGACCAAGAAGTACCTCATGATACTCATGCACAGCTATAAGTGATCTCAGCTATTACATAAATCATTATTTACAAAACATGGGGCAAGAGCGAGAGGCTGTGGAGCAAGAGAGCCTGACCATGCCATCTTGGCTAATTTGCTCTTTCTCTACACCACCCTCTAGGTTGTCACAGAGCACTGAGTTGAGTTCCCTGTGTCTCACAGCAAATTCACACTTGCTATCTATTTAATATATGGTGATGTATATGTTTCCATGCTATTCTCTCAATTCGTCCTGCCCTCTCCTGCCCCGACATGTCCATATTACTCTTGATTACTTAGACAGTGTGTCAACCACAGCCAGGGTTATGGGACATCAGAACTCACAGGGCCTATTCCTTTCTTCAGCTACACAGTAAAAATTCCTTAGAGCCCTTTGCTTCTGACCATTCCTTGCTGAGAGGAGCTCTTGGCCTCTATCACGAGGAGCCTTGTTGTCTAACATTTTGCCATTATCAGGTTGTTATAAGCAGCCTCCAAGATGGCCCCCAAAGATCCCTGACTCTTAACATTCACTTCTATAGTTCCCGCTCACATTGTGCCATGGTTCTTCCATGTTTCAAAGAACATATACAGCCACTATGGAGAACGGTGTGGAGATTCCTTAAAAATCTGGAAATATAACTGCCATATGACCCAGCAATCCCACTACTGGGCATACACACCAAGGAGACCAGAACTGAAAGGGATGCATGGACCTTAATGCTCATTGCACTGTTTATAATAGCCAGGACATGGAAGCAATCTAGATAGCCATTGGCAGATGAATGGATAAGAAAGCAGTGGTACATATACACAATGGAATATTATTCAGCCATTAAAAAGAATACATTTGAATCAGTTTTAATGAGGTGGATGAAACTGGAGCCTTTTATACACAGTGAAGTAAGTCAGAAAGTAAAACACCAATACAGTATATTAACGCATATATATGGAATTTAGAAAGATGGTAATGATAACCCTGTATGCGAGACAGCAAAAGAGACACAGATGTATAGAACAGACTTTTGGACTCTGGGAGAAAGTGAGGGTGAGATGATCTGAGGGAATAGCATTGAAACAAGTATATTATCATATGTGAAACAGATCGCCAGTCTAGGTTCAATGCATGAGACAGGGTGCTCAGGGCTGGTGCACTGGGATGACCCAGAGGGATGGGATGGGGAGGGAGGTGGGAGGGGGTTTCAGGATGGGGAACACATGTACACCCATGGCTGATTCATGTCAATGTATGGCAAAACCACTACAATATTGTAAAGTAATTAGCCTCCAATTAAATAAATTTTTTAAAAAGAAAAAAAAGAAGCAATGGTGTGTCATTTTCAAGATAAGGTTATAAAAGACTGCAGCTTCTGTCTTGGGTGCACACTTTCATATCACTCTCTGAGGGACATTATGCTATGAGCAGTCCTACAGAGAGGACCATGTGGCCTATATTTCATTTCTTCTGCTGACAGTCATGTGAGTGAGCTTGAAAGTGAATCCCCTAGTTGCTTTAAGAGTACTGTAGTCCTGGCTGACAAATTGACTACAGCTTCCTGAGGGACCCTGAGCCAGAACTAGCAGCTAACCTTTCCCAGTTTTCAAACCCTCAGAAACCCTGTGAGATACTCAAAGTCTATTGTTTTAACCTTCTATGTTTGGGGGTAATTTGTTCTGCAGCAATAGCTAACTGATACACTGGATCAGACCCATAACTAATGTGAGGAGGAAATAACTGAGGACACACTTCTCCTGAATCCAGGAAACATTGGCTTTTAGTAGGCTGCCAGGCACATTCTACTTGCTGTCACAAACAGATTTGATTTCTCAGATAGCTTTCCCATGTCATGCTGTCCTGTACATCAAGGATAGGGCAGCCCAAGTAGGGAATTTCTCAGTGCAAAGGAATCTGAAGGAAGCCAATCTTATTACAGTTCAGCTATCACATAATTAAAAGCATCTCTCCCTCCTTTAACTTTTTCAAAAGCACTTGAGTACCATGGTGATTGATGCTATAATAACAGGCAGCCAGTGGGCAAGAGAATGACAAAAGTATGTTTTGTATAGAAAACAGGAACACTGTCCATACCTAAGGCCTCTTGAAATGAAGTTTCCAGAATGCACAGAGGCTTTCTGTGAAGGACAGGAATATGGCACTCAAAGAAAGCAAGAGAGGCAAGCAGCTTCTAGTCAATGTAAAGCAGCCAAATGAGAGGCTGCTCTTCAATCAACAGGTTCTTATGTGCAAAGAGAAGGCCATCATGTTGACTTGATTTGGGGCAACATGACAGAAAGGACCATGCCAGTTATTGTTACTTCTCTGAAGTTTAAAGCAATGATGAAGGGAGGCAATAATAAAATATATTATTAAATAAGAATATTATAGTAATAAAAGATGTCCCTCTTGAATAAATGGTGTTGGGAAAACTGGAAAGCTACATCCAAAATAATCAAACTAAACTACTCTCTTTCTTGCCATACACAAAAAGAAATTCAAAATGAATTAAAGACTTAAATGTAAGACCTAAAACCATAGAACATCTAGAAGAAAACATAGATAGTAAGTTATTTACTCAATTTTAATCTTACTTGATCTTAGTAATATTCTTTTTGGCTATGCCTCCTCAGGCAAGGGAAATAAAAGTAAAAACAAATAAATATGATGATATCAAACTAAAACACTTTTGCACAGTGAAGGAAACTACCAACAAATTGAAAAGGCCACCTATTGAATGGGAGAAGATATTTGCAAATGATATTTTTAATAAGGAGTTAATATCCAAAATAAACAAAGAACTCATACAAATCAACATCATAAAAGCAAGCCAATTTAAAAATTGGCAGAGGATCTGAATAAACATTTTTCCAAAGAAGACATACTGATAGTCAACAGGCACATGATAAGATGCTCAATATCATTAATCAATCATCAGGGAAATGCAAATCAAAACCACAATGAGCTACCACCTCACACCTGTCAGAATGGTTATCATCGTAAAGATCACAAATAACAAATGTTGGAGAGGCTATGGAGAAAAGTGAGTAATTCACACGTTGAAGGCATTTAGAGCTATAGAATCATATGTGATGACTTGGAGTACTGGTTCCATAACTCTTCATGTTTCACAGCACCCCTAAGGTCTCAGTAATATTTTCACAGAATTCCTATGTCAAAGGAGATATCCAACAATTTTGTTTACCAAGCAGAGAACAGAAGAGGACCTCTTGCATTATTCCAACTCTAGAAGGAAGATGATGTGATCCAGAAAAGAAAACTGCAGTGAAGCTGACACTGAGGTACAAGGAAGCCAAGAGATATCCTGAAAGTTAAGTTGTTTTTCTTTTTCAAGAAGTGTCTCAAGAAGAAACCAACTTTGGAGAAAAGAGTAAGATAATGTGTGAGGGAATTATGAGAGTAACAATAACAAGATAGTGGTATAGAAATTTCCAGCACCTGTCCACCCCCAGAAACATTCATTTAAACAACTATCCACAATTGAAAATAACTTTACAAGCACTAAGGATTACAGATGAGAGATTAAAGCACATGAGTGGGGCACACAACTGAAAAAAGACACATTGAAGAGGGTAGGAAAGAATTCCACATTTCTCCTGTCATCTCCCCCCTGCCTCCCAGTTCCAGGCTGTGTCTGGAAAACAGTGAAAACAATGAGTTGGCTGGATGAGAAGATTTGGGCAGAAGAAGAGTGAGACAGCATCCTGAATGGAGCCATCCTGGAGTGAGCTCTGTGTTGAGGAGGTAGGTATGAGAAGAGAGAACCTCAAAAATACTCTGTGTATAACACATATAGTCATGAGGTAGGATGCTTTGTTATGACCTGGTCTCTTCCCTGGTAAATTTTGAAGTCCAGGTCTCTCCCAGGCACAAAGTAGTGACCTAAAATTCCTCCCACCTCCTGCCCTTCTCACCCCCTCTATAATGGTGAAGCCACCCACTGGCCAGTAGCAAGGCAGAGAGAAGATCATGGGCATTCTCCAAAGATGAACCCAGATCTTTGAAAATTCTCAGGAGTAATTTCACCCATGGCAACCCACTCCAGTATTCTTGCCTGGGGAATCTCCACGGAGAGAGGAGCCTGACAGGCTACAGTCCATGGTGTTACAAAGAGTCAGACACAACTGAAGTGACTTGGCACACACGCATGCACAATAATGACTTTATGCACTCACTAAACAAGCATTTATCAAGGGATGTCAGAGTCAGTGGGATTCCCTGGTGGCTCAGATGGTAAAGAATCTGCCTGCAATGCAGGAGACCTGGATTCAATCCCTGGGTTGGAAAGATCCCCTGGAGGAGGGCAGGGCAACCCATTCCAGTATTCTTGCCTGGAGAATCCCCATGGACAGAGGAGCCTGGCAGGCTATAGTCCATGGGGTCACAAAGAGTTGGATACAACTGAGCGACTAAGCACAGCAGAGTCAGCTCTCAACAAAACTCCAGCGATCACCTTGCCCAACCCTCTTGTTTTATGGTAAAGAAACTAAAACTCAAAGCAGACTGCTCAGAGTCATGCAGCTGTTTTGGTGCATCACTGGGTCTCTGCTCCCCTGCCCCCACATTTGTGCTCTCTGTTGCACTGAGGGGCTCAATCAGACTCTCATCCCATCTGCTACTTGGGTGTCCATAACCCATAAGCCTGTGATTAGTATATAAGATGACACTGCAAAATTAGGTAACTCCCTGAGCTGAAGCAAGATCAAAGAGGAGAGGGGTACATGACTTTGGTCTTGTCCCTGGCTGCAGTTTCTTTATCTGTAACCAATGCACAATGTGTGATTAGAATGGTTGGAATAGGTTGGTTTTCACATCAGGATCACTGGTGACATTTCATATTGGCAGCTGACAGAACAGTTCTTTCCAGAGTTATCTCTGTAAACCGGCACAGTTGTTTGTTAGCTGTCTAATGTCAGTCAAGATTCAGGGCATTGCAAGGGGGGAAATGGAAAAGAGAAGAGAGGGGAAAAAAAGAAAAGGAGGCAAAGTCCAGGCAAAGAAAATCAAGATCTGCTTTAATTCTTTTATAGCTCTTCCTCTTGGCCAAGATAAATTACTTTCATCTCCAGGAAAATCTTTTGGGGGTGAAAACTAAATTAGAGGGATGTACAAAGTTCAGAAATTGAATAAAGAAGGCCCCCATAGAGAGTTGGAGGAGCAGTTTGTTCTTCAGTCTTCAGTCTTGAACCATAGTTTGGGTCATTCATTTAGACAGGATAGTGCCATCAGCCTTGATTAGATTTGATTGGATGCACTTGAGGAGGGTTTTTCCATAAGAAGAAAAAGGAAATGATCACTAGTTCTTGGTCAAAGTGCGTCCCATGGACCATATCCCTGTTGTGAAGACTGAGGGAAAGACGTTCCTTCCCCAATCACTTGATAATGATCCATAGGTCCTAGAAGACAGGACTCCATCGTTCACTCAAAAAATGTCTTGCTTGGCCTCACAAATGTGTTCATTCAACAGAGACATCAGAAAGTTTCAAGATGGTATGTGTGAAGCAATCACCATTGACAACTGCACAAGTGCATCCCCTAGATATCAGGGTGATGTCTAATGCTGGCATTTCTTGAGTGTTGCAATAGTTTGGTGACATTTTTGGTGGCATGGATGGCTTCACAAATGACCATATGTAAAACTGGCATTGCATTTAAACTTTTAGAAGCTCACAGGGTTTTTAGTGATAACTGCAGCATAAAACCCCACCCAGATGGTGGTGAACACATCTGAATTGATTCTGGGTCTTTCAGCTTCTTCACATAGTTCCTTTGCATCACTTGCTGGAAATGGATCTTTTGCAAAGAGGGCTGCTTGATTCCCCTTGGATTATTCTTCTGGTTCAAGAGTGAGAGTTCGACTGCTGATCTAAAGAGGTCATAAACTCAGATAGGTGAGAGAATATGTCCAATAGCTTGTTGTTAAAAACCTATGCTTTGCATCTAGTAGGATCTTGGCAATGAGCCTCCCAAATATAGCAAGTATCCTCTGGCCACTGCAATGGCAGTTAAAGCAAACCCCTCATGGTCAGATTTTCTTTGACTGAAACTGCAGCCAGCCAGAGAAAGGGGGGGCAAAAAATAACTAGACAAATTTTCTGGAACAATGCACTCCTGAAGTCTGTCCAGCCACACTTTTGCCCCACACTGTGGCACTGGCCCCTCCTGAAGCTGTAATTCACATGCAAGCCAGAGGGCAAGTTCAGAGCTAAGGAACACTTGTGTCTATGAGGAAATGAGCTGGTCTGATCTCTTCCCTCTTCCCAGAGGCTACAAGAGGCTCACATAGTCTTGCATTTCCCTATTCAGCAGGGGGTCACAGGCTGACTCACTGGCAAGCAAGCATTAAGCAGCTACTTTGTGCCAGACATAATGAATACAAAATGAGTAACACCAAGCTATGAATAAATGTAAAGCTGATGAAATTAGCTTCACTCATACATTTCTCAGCTGGGTGATACGTTCTCCCAGAAATGGCAGACTCTACCATTCACAGGATCTGAATATCTGATCATAAAGAAATTCAAAGTCTGGAAGTTTTGTGTAAGGAAGGGAAAAGTCAAAGGAAAGAAAGAAGGGAAGAACCTGAAAGATGTAACTTAATGACTTCAGTTAAAATATTGAGTCTTTTCCTGCTACTGCTACTGCTAAGTCACATCAGTCATGCCTGACTCTTTGCGACCCCATAGACAGCAGCCCACCATGCTCCCGTCCCTGGGATTCTCCAGGCAAGAGCACTGGAGTGGGTTGCCATTTCCTTCTCCAGTGCATGAAAGTGAAAAGTGAAAGTGAAGTCGCTCAGTTGTATCCGACTCTTCGCGACCCCATGGACTGTAGCCTACCAGGCTCCTCCATCCATGGGATTTCACAGGCAAGAGTACTGAAGTGGGTTGCGAAGTCACCAGTTCAGCCCTAACCCAATACCATGTTCTTTTTATATTTGTTCTGGTTCCAATACTAGAAAGGAATTTTTTTCTTTTTATTTTCAACTTTGAAGAACCGGGGCTTCCCTTGTGGCTCAGCTGGTAAAGAATCCGCCTGCAATGCAGGAGACCTGGGTTTAGTACCTGGGTTGGGAAGATCCCCTGGAGAAGGGAAAGGTTACCCACTCCAGTATTCTGGCCTGGAGAATTCCATGCACTGTATAGTCCATGGGGTCACAAAGAGGTGGACACAACTGAGTGACTTTAACTTGAAGAAACTTTGGTCAAGATGGACTTTGACAAGAAGGGAGTTCAGTTCAGTTCAGTCACTCAGTTATGTCCAACTCTTTGTGACCCCATGGACTGCAGCACAACAGGCCTCCCTGTCCATCACCAACTCTCAGAGCTTGCTCAAACTCATGTCCATTGAGTCGGTGATGCCATCCAACCATCTCATCCTCTGTCATCCCCTTCTCCTCCCACCTTCAGTCTTTCCCAGAATCAGGGTCTTTTCCAGTGAGTCAATGCTTCACATCAGGTGGTCAAAGTATTGGAGCTTCAGCTTCAGCATCTGTCCTTCCAATGAATATTCAGGACTGATTTCCATTCCATTTGACAGGTTTAATCTCCTTGCAATCTAAGGGACTCTCAAGAGTCTTCTCCATCACCAGAGTTCAAAAGCATCAATTCTTTGGGGCTCAGCTTTCTTTATGGTCCAACTCTCACATTCATATATGACCACTGGAAAAACCATAGCTTTGACTAGATGTACCTTTGTCAGCAAAGTAATGACTCTGCTTTTTAATATGCTGTCTAGGTTGGTTATAGCTTTTCTTCCAAGGAGCAAGTATCTTTTAATTTCATGGATGCAGTCAGCATCTGCAGTGATTTTGGAGCCCCCCCCCCCAATAAAGTCTGACACTGTTTCCACTGTTTCCCATCTATTTGCCACAAAGCGATGGGACCAGATGCCATGATCTTAGTTTTCTGAATGGTGAGTTTTAAGCCAACCTTTTCACTCTCCCCTTTCACTTTCATCAAGAGGCTCTTTAGTTCTTCTTCACTTTCTGCAACAAGGGTGGTGTCATCTGCATATCTGAAGTTATTGATATTTCTCCTGGCAATTTTGATTTCAGCTTGTGCTTCATCCAGCCCAGCGTTTCCCATGATGTACTCTGCATATAAGTTAAGTAAGCAGGGTGACAATATACAGCCTTGATGTACTCCTTTCCCAATTTGGCACCAGTCTGTTGTTCCATGTCCTGTTCTAACTGTTGCATTTTGACCTGCATACAGGTTTCTCAGGAGGCAGGTAAGGTGGTTTGTTATTCCCATCTCTTTCAGAATTTTCCACAGTTTGTTGTGATCCACACAGTCAAAGGCTTTGGCATAGTCAATAAAGCAGAAGTAGATGTTTTTCTGGAACTCTCTTACTTTTTTGATGATCCAGTGAATGTTGGCAATTTGATCTCTGGTTCATCTGCCTTTTCTAAATCCAGCCTGAACATCTGGAAATTCTCAGTTGACATATTGTTGAAGCCTGGCTTGGAGAATTTTGAACATCACTTTGCTAGTGTGTGAGATGAGTGCACTTAGGCAGTAGTTTGAACATTTTTTTGGTATTGCCTTTCTTCGGGATTGGAATGAGAACTGACCTTTTCCAATCCTGTGGTTTTTGCTAAGTTTTCCAAATTTGCTGGCATATTGAGTGCAGCACTTTAACATCATCGTCTTTTAGGACTTGAAATAGCTCAGCTAGAATTCCATCACCTACAAGGGCAAAAGAACAAGTCCATTTGAATAGATGTGTGGGGTAATTTTGTTAGTCAAGCTCACCTATTCAGGGACATTAGAAACATCATTACCAGTCTCCATGAAGTGCGCTTCCAAGGCTAGGATATAACTGCAAAATATCTTTTGCCCCATGACTTTACTAGGGTTCATAGAAGCAATGGTTGACATAGAAATGGATGTATTGAAGAAGAGCCCTAGGCTGGGGTGGAAGGGGTGGTGATGTAGCTAGCAGGCATGTGATCTATGCAGAAGTGTAGCTTCACTCTTATCCCACAGGGAAGCTCTAGAACACTAATCCTAAGCAAGTAAGTATTAGTTACTCAGTCATGTCCTACTCTTTGTGACTCCATGGACTGTGACCTGCCAGGCTCCTCTGTCCATGGAATTCTCCAGGCAAGAATACCGGAGTGGGTTGCCATTCCCTTCTTCAGGGAATCTTCCTGACCCAGGGTTTGAATCCAGGTGTCCTGCATTGCAGGTGGCTTCTTTACCATATGAACCACATTGGCCTAACTCTGCAGTAAGGAGAAGAGCAGAACTGGGGGCAATTTCTGCTCAGATTGCTGGGCAATTTCTCTGCAGAAGTTATTCCATAAGCTATCAGCCAACAGTCCCAGCAGCTGGGACATGACAGCAAGAACAGGAAAGGGGAAACTGGATGAGGCATTAGCAGCAGCATCTACCACCCCCTCTACCATTATCTTCTAAATCAGGAGTCAGCAAACTTTTTCTATAAAGGGACAAATAGAAAAGATTTTAAGCTTTTGTCATAGTCTCAGTCACAACCATTCAGCTCTATCATCATCACACAAAAGGAGCCATAAGCAAAATGCAAATAGTGCACAAAGCTATGTTCTAATAAAATGTTATTTACAAAAATAAGAACCTATGGTTTTCACCTGTCCTTTTGAAGACATGGAGCCATCTTGGTCTGTCATCAGTACTAGGCAGATATGAAATGTAGTGGAAAAGTTTGGGCTGCTAATTACAGCCTTGTCTCTCTATCTTTTTCAGATGCAGGTGCCAGAATCCCAACTCTAATGAGCTCAAAGGAAATGCAGTCAGGAAGAGGGAGTACTTAGTGACTGAGGTAACATAACCATGGTTGAGCTGGCCTCAGGGACAAACAGTTCCAAGAGCTTAAACTCCTTAGGACCTGCCCTCTGGCTTATTCAGTATTTTGGCTTTGGTCTCTCCTACTATCTGTAGACTTTATTTTTGTGCTAGGGAACATGACCTCTGGCAGTTCTGGACTCAAATATTGATGCCCTCAGCTCTGGAGAGGAAAGAGGATCTTCTCTACCCAAAGCTAAGAAAGAAGGTAAGAAAGTTGGATCACATGCTCATCCATGGGTTATTCACCCCCTTCTTTCTCTTGTCAAAGAGAGTCCAGAGTCATGGGACACAAAGAAAGTCTAGACCTGGCCACTGGGGAAATATTTTGACCCAGAGTCTCCCCTAAATTATGTCAATTATATTGACCTTGAGCAACTAACCTGGAGTTTCAGTTTTTCGTCCCTCCTCAATGCCTACAGTAATATTTCAGTACTCAACAGATATTTCTTGAGCACATACTATGTGCAAGGTACTGTGCTAGATAGCTAGTATGGATTTCGTTTGACCAAGACAAAAATGTCTCTGCCTTTACTTAACTTCCTACAAGAAAGCACTGCAAACCCCAGAATAGCCAGTCTTCATCTTTTGTCTCAATGGTTTGAGAATCACAGAACAGGGTATGTTGTTTGAAGGAATAGTCTCCATTCACTATCTTCACTTCTTCCCTCATTTTCTCTGGGCTACTGCATTGTCCATCATTTCACTGAAACCACTCTGGAAAAAGTCAGCAGGGACTTCCTTATTGCCAAAAGGGGTGCACCATGTTTGTCCTTACTTGCATTTGAGAGGGAATGGGGAATGGTTACTGATGAATATGGAGTTTCTTTGTGGGGTGATGAAAATGTTCTGGAAGTGGATAGTAGCAACGGTTGTACAACTCTGAATATACTGAAAACTACTGTACACTCTAAAAGGATAAATTTTACAGTATGTGAATTATATCTTAATAAAGCTGTTATTAGAATACAGTAAATAATAAAATAGAAAAAATAGATGAGGCAGGAGTGCTTGCTAGCTACAACCTATGTATAGGGAAGTCACGGGACCTCCTCAGTGACATCAAAGTCAAAGCCTTCAGACTGCTTTCAGCATCTTTTGAATCCATAAGTGTGACTTCATGGTACAAATAGGGGATTGCGAAGGGTTGAGTATTCTTTTCCAGAGAGCCACCTAAAACATCCAGCTTGTGTGCAGTTTGAGGGGCAGATGAGGAGGAAGAACAATCCTGCTTGAGCACCTGCCCTTGGCATACCAACTATCAGGGATGGATACAAACGTGTAATTATACACTGCTTCAGAAAATGAGTCAGAGAGGAAGTAAGCAGAAAAACTGACATGTCTGCTGAATGGGAGGAAATTGAATGAAAAGACTGCTTCAGGGCCAACTTCATGGGTGTACAACCTGTGCAGTCATACAGGACCCCACAGTCAGAAAGGTCTTGCGCTTGGTTTAATGCTGTGCTGTCACTGTCTTGACGTTCTTAATAATTTTATCTTAGAACTTGTGGTTTCTAAGGGAAATCTGATGGAACAATGGAGCACAACTGTCAGCAGAGAACATATGGGCAACATGTGTATGTACTGTTCCTTGTGATCCTGTTCACATATAACATTCACAATATATCATGAGCACAGAATTCCAATAGATCCATGTTGCATCAAGAGTGCAGTGACCCTACAGGGCTTCACTGATGGCTCAGTAGTTTAGAATCTGTCTGCCAATGTAGAGCACATGAGTTCAGTCTGGTCCAGGAAGATTCCACATGCCGTGAAGGAACTAAGCCCACATGCCACAGCTACTGAGCCTGTGATTTAAATCCCATCCTCTGCAACAAAAGAAGCTACCACAGTGAGAAAGAAGCCTATGAACTTAAATAAAGAGGAGCCCCCACTCACCACAACTAGAGAAAGCCTGCATGCAGCAATGAAGACCCAGCATAGTCAAAAATAAATAAAGAATTTTTTGAAGAGTTCAGTGACACTAAAAGTGAATACAGGGCAAGTGCACTACATCCATGGCTAAGTAGAGGCAGTGACAGTCTGCAGAAGACACATATACCGCTTGAACTAGAATTTGTTAGGATGTCAGTGTTCTAAGTAACACAAACAATCAAGGGTCCTATTATATCCTTTCTTAGTCTTGTTACTTTGCTGCATTATCCAACCACTTATTCTGAAAATGATGACACAGAAGCAAAAGAGAAAGATAGGGCAACGCACAGTTCTTTTCAGTTTTTCCTTACTCATCAGTAAGCTGAAGTGCTGGTAGCATGTGAGCATACCAAGAAGTGAGATAAAAATATTTGGCTTAATCTTCAAATTTTTAACAATTTCATTTTTGATCTTGTGTTTTGTAAGTTAAGCCCAATGAGACAATAAAGCAAAAGAGATAGAAGCAAAAAAAAAAAAAATCAGCTTCATTGTGTGTAGTATTTCCACTGTTCTGGTAAGAATTAAATATATATGTACCTACGAGCTACAAAATATCAGCTGCCTAATTTTGGTGATTCAGCATACAGGTTAATTTGCATTTAAAAGCAGAATTGGGCAATGTAAAGATGAGTGGTAAAATTCATGCTAATAATTTGAATTTGTAATTTTTCTTGATTTAGAATCACATTAAGTAGCAAATGAAGAATATCATGACAAATTGAGAGAGAGACCACGGAGGAAAGGACAAATTAGTACCATTTAGTACCTTTAATGTCACTTTGTTCTTGCTTTTTGAACAAAGGGCCCCACATCTTTCTTTCACACTGGGCCCTGCAATTTATGTAACTGGAGATTACTTTGATGTCTGCATTTGTGGTTCTCAGAAAGTCTGCTGCTTCACAAGCCTACACTTTATGTTGGAGTCATTGTGTGGGTGTAAATTGTGTCAGTGGGTGTGTGTTAGCAGGAGTGTGGTGAGGTAGGGAAGATGCTGGAGAGGAGGCTGACAGTAGAAAATCCAAATTAAGAACACACAGAGGGGTTCCAGAAATGGAGGTGCTAGTTGGATTCTCTGAGGGGCTCACTCTCAGTATTAAAGTCACAGAAAAAGAGCAGAGGTCTTACCTGAAATTTTCCAAGTCAAAGGATAAGGAAAGAGTTGGGGGTAGAGGAGGAGTTTCTGCTTCACCATTGGCAGCAAAAAGGTTTTCAGATGCCTGAGTGAGACAGTTCTCCCTTGCAGCTAAAGGAACAGAATGTGAAGGAAAATCAGAATTGGTCATGTCATTTGTTGTGAAATATAAACCAATCTCAAGATTTACTCTGTGTTTTACCTTTAGTGTTTTTGTGAAAAGAGAGTTGCTGCCTCCCAGGGCCTGGGCGGTGAGTGTTTTCAAACTCACTACCTCTCATTGCACAAAATGAGTTTTAGATTATTTTCTATTTTTTAACATCTGTTTGAGGAGCTCAATATTTAATATATATTATCCTGCAATCGGTATTAAAACATTTTAAAGATACAAAATTGAAGCTCAATGAAATTAAGTAGTTTTACTCAAAGTCACACAAAAGCCTAAGTTAGTGTCAGTTGCTCAGTTCAGTTCAGTTCAGTTCAGTCGCTCAGTCGAGTCAGACTCTTTGCGACCCCATGAATCGCAGCACGCTAGGCCTCCCTGTCCATCACCAATTCCCGGAGTTCACTCAGACTCACGTCCATCGAGTCAGTGATGCCATTCAGCCATCTCATCCTCTGTCGTCCCCTTCTCCTCCTGCCCCCAATCCCTCCCAGCATCAAAGTCTTTTCAGTGAGTTAAATCTTCGCACGAGGTGGCCAAAGCACTGGAGTTTCAGCTTTAGCATCATTCCTTCCAAAGAAATCCCAGGGTTGATCTCCTTCAGAATGGACTGGTTGGATCTCCTTGCAGTCCAAGGGACTCTCAAGAGTCTTCTCCAACACCACAGTTCAAAAGCATCAATTCTTTGGTGCTCAGCCTTCTTCACAGTCCAACTCTCACATCCATACATGACTACTGGGAAAACCATAGCCTTGACTAGATGGACCTTAGTCGGCAAAGTAATGTCTCTGCTTTTGAATATGCTATCTAGGTTGGTCATAACTTTTCTTCCAAGGAGTAAGCGTCTTTTAATTTCATGGCTGCAGTCACCATCTGCAGTGATTTTGGAGCCCCAAAAAATGAAGTCTGACATTGTTTCCACTGTTTCTCCATCTATTTCCCATGGAGTGATTATGTCCAATTCTTTGTGACCCCATGAACTGTAGCCTGCCAGGCTCCTCTATCCATGGGATTCTCCAGGCAAGAATACTGGAGTCAGTTGCCATTCCCTTTTCCAGGAGATCTTCCCGATCCAGGGATTGAACCCAGCCAGGTCTCCTGCATTGCAGGCAGATTCTTTACTGTCTCAGCCACCAGTGAAGCCCCACAAAAGGCTGAAGAAGAGCCCAAATCTGTTGCTGCTTGATATAATGAATGGGACACTGGATCTCGTTCCCTTTCTTTATAAAGACAGCCCGTGGTTTCCTAATTCAGTATTGGTTGTGTGGTTTTGTGGGCTGAAAGGAATAATGACTCATTTTAAACTAAGAGCTACTTCAGATATTATAAGTCAGCTGATTAGTAACCTTAATTCATCTGCAACATTAATTCTCTTTTGCCATATAACATAGCATATTGAGGGATTCTAGGGATTATAACTTGGATATCTTTGGGAATACATACACACATGATACAAAAATGAAGAAATATATAATTCAATGATACATTTAGAGAATTCAATATTTGACTCCCCAAAACTGAGAAAACAACTAGCTGGAAAATCAGTAAGGATGTAGAAGACTTGCTATGCCTTGCGAGTACAACAATACCAAACAACTTGATCTAACTGGTATCTATAGAACGCTCCACTAAACAATGTCATACACATTCTTGTACATATAGAACTTTTTGCAGGATAAACCATATTCTAAGCAATAAAATTAGCATTAACAAATTTTAAAAGATTGAAATCATTTAAAGCGTATTCTCTGAAATATAATGGAATTTAATTTGAAATAAAACACAGAAAATATCTTGAGCTCCAAAAATATTTCATAATTAAATATCACTTTTCTAAATTACCCATAGGTCAAAGAAGAAATTACAAGGAAAATATGTTTGAACTGCATGAAAATGAAATCACACCATATAAAATTGTTTCATATGCAGCTAAAGCAATGCTGAGAGGAGTGTATATCCATAAACAGCTATGTTAGGAAAGAAGAAAGACCTCAAATCAATATAGTAAGATACTTTTTTGTAAATTAATTTATTTAACTGGAGGCTTAAATTACTTTACAATATTGTAGTGGTTTTTGCCATACATTCACATGAATCAGCCATGGGTTACATGTGTCCCCCATCCTAAACCCCCCTTTCACCTCCCTCCCCATCCCATCCCTCAGGGTTGTCCCAGTGCACCTGCCCTGAGCACCCTGTCTCATGCATCGAACCGGGACTGGCAATCTGTTTCACAAATGGTAATATACATGTTTCAATGCCATTCTCTCAAATCATCCCACCCTTGCCTTCTTGCACAGAGTCCAAAAGTCTGTTCTTTACATCTCTGTCTCTTTTGCTGTCTCACATATAGGGTCATTGTTAGCATCCTTCTAAATTCCATATATATGCATTATTATATTGTACTGGTGTTTTCCTTTCTGACTTATTTCACTCTGTATAATAGGCTGAATCCACTCCCAAAATGAGATAATTAAACATAGGACAAGAAGAAAGAAAAAATAAAAATTAGAATGGAAATCAATGAAATATGAAACAGAAAATCAATAAAGAAAAATCAATTAAACCAAAGTTAATTCTCTGAAAAGATAACAAACTGACCTTACAGAACATAGAAGAATTATAAGGGAATACCATGAACAACTTCACAACAAGTCAGTTTAAGTGAAATGTATCTTTCAGGTTAAATGAAATATATGAATACCTATGAATTTAAATACCTATGAGTTTAAATGAAATGTATGACTACCTTACAATTATAAAGTGGAAGTGAAAAATAAATTCAAGCGATTAGATCTGATAGACAGAATGCCTGAAGAACTATGGACAGATGTTCGTGACATTGTACAGGAGGCAGGGATCAAAACCGTCCCCAAGAAAAAGAAATGCAAAAAGGCAAAATGGTTGTCTGAGGAGGCCTCACAAATAGCTGTAAAAAGAAGACAAGTGAAAGGCAAAGGAGAAAAGAAAAGATATACTTATTTGAATGCAGAGTTCCAAAGAATAACAAGGAGAGATAAGAAAGCCTTCCTCAGGGATCAGTGCAAAGAAATAGAGGAACACAATAGAATGGGAAAGACTAGAGACATTTTCAAGACATTTTCAAGTCTCACAATTGCACTCATCTCACATGCTAGCAAAGTAATTCTCAGTATTCTCCAAAATAGGCTTCAACAGTACATGAACCATGAACTTCCATATATTCAGGCTGGATTTAGAAAAGGCAGAGGAACCAGAGATCAAATTGCCAACATCTGCTGGATCATCAAAAAAGTAAGACAGTTCCAAAAAAACATCTACTTCTGCTTTATTGACTATGCCAAAGCCTTTGACTATGTGGACCACAATAAACTGTGGAAAATTCTTAAAGAGATGGGAATCCCAGACCACCTTATCTGCCTTCTGAGAAATCTGTATCCAGGTCAAGAAGTAACAGAACAAGACATGGAACAACACACTGGTTTTAAATTGGGAAAGGAGTATATCAAGGCTGTACATTGTCACTCTGCTTATTCAACTTACATGCAGAGTACCTCATGTGAAATGCTGGACTGGATGAAGCACAAGTTGGAATCAAGATTGCCAGGAGAAATATCAATAACCTCAGATAGGCAGATGACATGATCCTTATGGCAGAAAGTGAAGAAGAACTAAAGAGCCTTTTGATGAAAGTGAAAGAGGAGAGTGAAAAAGTTGGCTTAAAGCTCAACACTCAGACAACTAAGATCGTGGCATCCAGTTCCATCACTTGATGGCAAATAGATGGGGAATAAATGGAAACAGTGGCAGACTTTATTTTGGGGGGCTCCCAAATCACTGCAGATGGTGACTGCATCCATGAAATTAAAAGACACTTACTCCTTGGAGGAAAAGTTATGACCAACATGGACACCATTTTAAAAAGCAGAGGCATTACTTGACCAACAAAGGTCCATCTAGTCAAATCTATGGTTTTTCCAGTAGTCATGTATGGATGTGAGAGTTGGACTATAAAGAAAGCTGAGCACCAAAGAATTGATGCTTTTGAACTGTGGTATTGAAGAAGACTCTTGAGAGTCCCTTGGACAGCTAGAAGATCCAACCAGTCAATCATAAAGGAAATCAGTCCTGAATATTCATTGGAAGGACTGATGCTGAAGCTGAAACACCAATACTTTGGCCACCGCATGATGCAAAAAAATGACTCATTGGAAAAAAACTGATGCTGGGAAAAATTGAATGCAGGAAAAGAAGGGGACAACAGAGGATGAGATGACTGGATGGCATCACAGACGCAATGGACATGAGTTTGAGTAGGCTATAGGAGTTGGTGATGGACAGGGAAGCCTGGCATGCTGCAGTCCATGGGGTCCCAAAGAGTTGGACATGACTGAGCAGCTGTACTGAACTGATGAGTATGTAGAAAGACAGAAATTAGCAAAGCTGACTCATAAACAGAAACTTTGAATAGACATATAACAAGTAAAGCAATAGAATTAGTAATTTAAAATCTTTCCACAAAGCTAAACCTAGGACTGGATGGATTAAATGGTAAATTCTAGAAAACATGTAAAAATGAAATAATGCCAATACTACACAAAATTCCAGAAAATACAAGAAGAGGAAATAATTCTCAACTCCTTCTATGCGGCAGTATTACCATGATATCAAAACCAGACAAAAACATCACAAAGAAAAGAAAATTAAAAAGCATCATCCTTCATGAATGTAAACACTATAATCTTCAAGAAAACATTAGGAAACCAAATCTAGTTAAATACAAAAAGGATTATACACCAAGTGGGATTTATCTGAGGAATGCAAGGTTGGTTTAAAGCCAAAAACCAATTAACATAACAAACCGTATTAAGAGAATAAAGGGCAAATACTACATGATCATCTCAACAGATATAGAATAGGCATTTCAGAAAATACAACACCTATATATGAAAAAACCTCTCAACAAGCCTGAAATACAAGGGAACTTCCTCAAGCTGAGAAAGGATATCTATGAAAACTCTATACTATCATATTTCATGGTGAAAGACTGAATGCTTTCCTTCTAAGATCAGGAACAAAGAAACAATGTCCAACTCACTATTTCTATTTAACAATGCACTTGGGGTCTGGCCAGTGCAACCATGTAAGAAAAGGAAGTAGAAAGCATTAGGGTTGAAAAGAAGCAAAACTTCACAGATGACATAAATCTTTGAAGAGAAAAATCCTAGAGAAATCTCAAAACAGTACCTGATAAACAGGTTCAGCAAGGTTGCAGGATACAGTACCAATGTATGAAAATCAATTTTATATATATATATATATATATATGAGGAATAAATGATTCAAAGTGAAATAAACAAAACAATTCCATTCATAATATCAAAAAGAATAAAAATTTAGGAATAGATTTAACAAAACAATTGCAAGAAAAGTACACTGAAAAGTATAAAACATTGCTGAGGAAAACTAAAGAAAATCTAAATAAATGGAGAGACTTTCCATGTTCATTGATTGGAAGACTCCATATTGTTAAGGTGGCCATCCTTCCCAAATTAATCAATAGTTCCTGTGCAGTCCCCATTAAAATTCCAGCAATGTGTATGTGTCTCTATCTGTAATTAATAAAATTATACTCGGGGAGGGGGGGGGGATCCCCTGGAGAAGGAAATGGTAACCCACTGCAGTATTCCGGTCTGGGAAATCCCATGGACAGAGGAGTCTGGTGGGCTACAGTCCATGGGGTCACAAAGAGTTGGACACAACTCAGAGATTCAAATACAACAACATATTAAAATTTATATGAAAAACCAAAAGTCTCAGAATAGTTAAAAATTTTTTTTCTAAAGAAATTGGGCAGACTTTCATGTTAAAAATGTAAAAGCTTACTATGAAGCTACAGCAGTCAAGACATTATGGTACTGCATTAAGGACAGACATATATATCAGTGGAACAGAAATGAGAGTACAGAACTACACTCTTATATTTATGGTCAATTGGTTTACAACAAAGGTACCAAGGCAGATCATTGAGAAAGGACTGTCTTTCCAACAAATGGTGCTGGTGATCTACAAACCAGAAGATGAAATTAGACCCTTACCTAACACCATACACAAAAAATAACTCAAAATGAATTACAGATTTAAATATTAGAGCTAAAATTATATATAAAAAAAACTTTTAGGAGAAAATTTTTAAGACCTTAGGTTCTATAAAGATGTCTTAGATACAATCCCCAAAATATGATCCATAAAAGAAAAACATTGTTAAATTGGTGTTCATCAAAATTTTAAACTATTGTGCTTCAAAAGATACTACTAAGAAAATACAAAGACAAGCCACAGCCTGAGAAAAAATATTTGCAAATCACATATCCAGCAAAATATTTGTATACAGAATATACAAAGAATGCTTGGTGTGGGTGCTTAGTCATGTTTGACCCTTTGCAACACCATGGATGTAGACTGCCAGGCTCCTCTGTCCATGGAATTTTCCAGGCAAGAAATACTGGAGTGACTTGCCATTTCCTCCTCCAGGGAATCTTCCCAACCCAGGGACTGAACCTGTGTCTCCTGAAGCTCCTGCATTGGCAGGCAGATTCTTTACTACTGAACCACCAGGGAAGCTGTACAAGACCTCTTACACACAAGAATAAGACAAACAACAATTAAAAACTGGCAAATGATTTGAATAGATATTTCCCCCAAGAAAATATATGAATAGCCAATAAGCACTAAAAGATGCTCACTATCATTAGTCATTGGGAAAATGCAAATTAAAACCACAATGAAATACCATATCGCACCTGCTAGAATGGCTATAATCAAAAAGACAAACGATAAGAAATGCTGCAAGGATATGGAGAAATAAGGGCTCATATATTCTTGGGGGAAATGTAAATGGTACAGGCACTTTGAAAACTGTTTAGGAATTTTTTAAAAAGTTAAACATAGTTTTACTATGTTGGGCTTCCCTAGTGGCACAGATGGTAAAGAATCTACCTGCAATGCAGGAGACCTGGGTTCAATCCCTGGGCCAGGATGATCTCCTGGAGAAGGGACTGTCAACCCACTCCAGTATTCTTGCCTGGAGAATCCCATGGACAGAGGAGCCTGGCGGGTTACAATTCATGGGGTCACAAAGTGTCTGACACAACTGAGCTACTAACACTTTTCACTTTCACCTTACTATATTACTGAACAACTCCACTCCTTGATATACCTGAATGAAATCAAGCTGAATGAAAACATACCACACAGAAATTTGTACACAAATGTTCAGAGAGCATTATCCATGAAGGCCAGAAAGTGGAAGCCACCCAAGTGTCCATCAATGGATAATGGATAAACAAAAGGTGGTATATCCAAACAATGGAACTTTATTTGACAATAAAAAGAAATGAAATACTTATGACATGGAAGAACCTCAGAAACATAGTATGAGAAAGAAGTCAGATGTTGGAGGCCACAAAATGTATGGTTCTATTTAGATGAAATGTCCAGAAAAGGTAAATATATAGAGATAGAAAGTAGATTAGTGGTTACCTGGGGCTGATTGATTGCAACTGGGCACATGATCTCTTTTGGGGATGATGAAAAAATATCCTAAAACTGGATGATGGTCATAGTTACACAAGTCAGTAAATTTAAAAAATCATTAATTGCACCCTTAAAATGGGTGAATTTACAGTATACAGAGTTACATCTCAATAAATTTATTTAATAATTCTAATGGAAACCAAATCCCCCACTTAAGATATAAAACATACTTCAGCTACTTTGGCGAACTGACTAGTGTTTTTTACCCTTAAGGCAAGGCCCTTAGAAGCGTCTCTTCATACATTTACTAACCATAATAGCTATCACACTTGTTGAATCCTTACCATGAGTCATACACTATCCTAAGCACTTGAAATGCATTTGCTCCTTTAAATTAGAGCTCGATTTAGTAACTTGATCAGAGTCACACAGGTGGCCAAACCAGTACTTACATTCATGGCTGCCTGATTCTAGAGGCCTTGCTCTATATCCCCATATTCTTATGATGTATTTATATGAAGTTCAAAGAAAGAACAAGCCACCACCACCTTTAAAGAGATCAGGAATACCTGACATTCATCTGACAGAGCAGTAAGTACAATAGCAATTATTATTATGGACTTTAAGACAAAAAAGTGTGTTCATCTCTAATGCTGTGTATAAAAAATTACTCTAGACTTAGTGATGTAAAACAACAAATATTATCTTGCAGTTTCTGTAGGTCAAGAATCTGGGGATGGCTTGGCTGGTGGTTCTAGCTCAGGGTTTCTCATGAGACTGCACTCAAGAGCCAGGACTGAAGTCATCTCAAAGCTCAACCTAGGCCAGAGCATCCACTTCCAAGGGGGCTCACTCACATGCCTGGTAACTTGATGCTGGCTCTTGGTGGGAGGCCTTATATAGTTTTTCTCTACACAGTCATCTCCACAGGGCTGCATGTGTGTCCTCATGTTGCCCACTTCCTCCAGAGCAAGCTGTCCAAGAGATCAAATCTGCAGTTGTGCTATCTTTTATGACCTAATCTCAGAGGTCACACCATAATTTCTGCAATGTCCTGTTCAGTGTAGGAAGAGTCTCCACAAGAACATGAATACCAAGAGGCAAGGATCATCACAGTCCATCTTAGTGTTAGTCACTCAGTCATGTCAGACTCTCTGTGACACCTGTGGACTGCAGCCCACTGGGCTCCTCTTGTCCACGGGATTCTCCAGGCAAGAATACTGGAGTGGGTAGACATTCCCTTCTCCAGGGGATCTTGCTGACCCAGGGATCAAACCTGGGTCTCCTGCATTGCAAGCAGACTTTTAACCATCTTAGCCACAGTCCATCTTGAAGGCTGACTAACACAGCAAAAGTTCAGCTCACTCTGGTAGGGATGAGAGAGCTGGAGTTGTCAAGCATTCAGTCCCACAAGTACCAGAGACATACATGTGACACTCTCACCAAGCTACATACTTACTCCAAAGTCACAGATAGCAGCCTGTCTCTTTGAGCTGCAGTCTTGCTCTGTTGGCCAACATGTGACAATCTGAGTGGATGCATGTGGTGAATGGGAAGCCAGAATATGACCTATGGTGCCTCCCCAAGCCCCTTATCCTCTCTATCCGCAGTCTAACTATGGCATCCTCCCTTCTGTTGATTTCTTATCCAGTACATACCTTCTCTGCACCTCTGCACATCCCATGTTCTTCATTAAAATGGACCTGTCCCACATCCCATCTGTTTGAATCCTCCTTTTCATCTAGCGCTTGTAAAGTTCTAAATCTGTAATGCTCATTGAAGGTATAATAGTAGGTTAGGAACTCATTCAGTAGATTTGCATTCTAACTGCCTTCCAAAGTGTTAGCCCCTAAATGGATGCACACGAAAGTTTTAATCACCTGCAGGCAGATAGAGTGCATTTCTGTCTCCTCAGGTTCTACCAAGTTGACTCAGACTATACCTTCATGAATTCATTTATTCAGTCACCTAACCAGGATTTACTTAGTGTATGCTTCCCTGGTGGCTCAGATGGTAAAGAATCCTCTTGCAATGTAGGAGACCTGGGTTCAATCCTGGGTCAGGAAGATCCCTTGGAGAAGGGAATGGCAATCCACTCCAGTATTCTTGCCTGGAGAATCCCATGACCAGAGGAGCCTGGTGGGCTACAGTCCAGAGGGTTGCAAAGAGTCGGACACAACTGAACGACAGCCCTTTCACTTTTCCTTTACCGTGTACCACACACCATACTGAGCACCATAAAATTTATCTTGGATACTGTGAATTCAATGTCAGTAAAACATTTCATAGGTCACACCGCTGCAGAATATGGAAAGATCCAACATAGGCTCCTTTCCTGAGGTTCTAGGGGAAGGGAAGTAGCATACAAAGGCCACTCCTTGTATAGCTCCCTATGACAGTCATACATTACTGGAAGGCTAGATTTGTTAGAATCTCAGCCACACCTAGGAAAACTTGTCAGCCAGAAGCAAAACCTAAATTAGTTCCTTTGAGTGCAGCTTTTTTTAAGTATATTAAAAGTACCACCCCCATGGATGCTTCAAAATGTACATTTCTGAATCCTGTGAATTCACATCTATGAGTTGACATTCTGCCTAAAATAAGGCAGCTAACAAGTGGTGCCTCCTGAAAACTTAGATATCACAAGTGTAAAGCGCTATCAGGGCAGGACACCACTGTTTCAGAAACCTATCAGTTAAAAATGTATTACTTTCCTCAGCAACTCTTGGGTCACTCCCCTCAATACCCCACCCCCCACGACAGTAACAGAGAGAAATAGAGGAATGCAGAGTTTATTCAATCAATAAAAATTCCTTCATGTCTACTCTGTATCATTATTAACTGTCCTGGTACTGGAACACAGAGATGAACAAGACAGACACATACATTGAATATTTCAGAAACTTACTCACAGGGGTGAGGAATGCTAGAAGGAACAGATAGTCCAAAAATATGCAAGTCTACAGTTTAGAAAAAAAAATTTTTATGACCAGGACCATGCTCCTATTTTAGCAGACAGGGAAGCAGTATCACATACCCATCTTGTAAAACAAGTCCTAAAGTCTCCCTGAGTTCTAATTCCAAGTATACCATTTAGAAGATGTAAAACCTTGGGTCATGTAAATTTTTTAAGCCCCAGTTTCCTTGTTTAAAAATAAAGCTTGCTTTGGGGTGCCTTTGAGATAATTAGGTGAGATATATAAAGCATATACCACCTGGGGATTCACTGGTGGTCTAGTGGTTAGGACTCCATGCTCTCACTGCCAAGGGCCTGGTCAGGGAACTAAGATCCCACAAGCCACATGGTACAGCCAAAAACAAAATAAAACAAAAAGAAATTGGTGAGGAAAAAACAACAAAGCCTACTGCCTCCCATATAATGAGCATAGTAAATGTTATCTGTAATTTTACTAACTATGAATCATTCCAAGTAATAATAAAATGCTTCCATTCCTTGAGGATACACTACCATTATGAAAAAATACTTTGGTTTATATTTTCCCATGTATTTATTCAGCCACTTATTTACATCTTTGACATCTTTTTTTGCCAACAGCAAGGAGAATATAGAACCCCAGCACTTTCTTTATATGTCTTACTTGGCTATACTTAGATTTTGCTCACTCCAGATATGTGAGAGCATAAGCTTTTTCATTCCAAACCCCATTTCTGTTTTCCTTCCCCCTTTTTCTCAAGGGCATCATGGATCAACATATGGCCTCAACCCTCAAAACAAAGTCAACTCTTCTCGTAGGTATAACAACAGTCAGAGAGACATACCAGAGCTTTCAACACAAGAATGAGATCACAATGTGAGCACTTGGTCTCTGATTTTGGAATGGTTTGGATAACCATTTTAGAAAGGGAATTTTGAGCCCTGAAAAAATCACTATACCCCAGGCAGAAGAGTGATCCTCCAATATATGAACCCAGATTTCATCTACCTGTTTTTTAAAAAAATGTCATTATAAAGCCTATAGCAATTATTCACCTTAGGAGAAAAGGCAGAGATGTGTCATTCTTTCATCTCTCTTTATTTCCATGTCAGTGAATAATAACGGCATTTACTCCCTTCATCCTCAGTTCTTTATCCTTTGGTTTTAAATACTGCTGGAGTTGTTCCTAAAAAACAAAATCTCTTGCATAACTTAAGGATTTCACATAACTCAATAAATGGTTATGGTTTCAGCATCTCATGATTATTTTTAACTCGAAATCCATTTCCAGGTTCAAACTCTATATATGTGCACAAGCACACATGCAGATGTGTTTATGTTACCAGGTAACATAAGGAGGTAGTGTTAAAAAAAAGCATGGGTTCCCATTCAAACCAGTTAGGGCTCACATACCAGGTCTGCCATCTACTAGCTATGTTGCTATTGCTAAGTCACTTCAGTCATGTCTGACTCTCTGTGACCCCAGAGACGGCAGCCCACCAGGCTCCCCCATCCCTGGGATTTTCCAGGCAAGAACACTGGAGTGGGTTGCCATTTCCTTCTCCAATGCATGAAAGTGAAAAGTGAAAGTGAAGTCGCTCAGTTGTGTCCAACTCCTAGTGACCCCATGGACTGCAGCCCACCAGGCTCCTTCTTCCATGGGATTTGCCAGGCAAGAGTATTGGAGTGGGTTGCCATTGCCTTCTCCAACTAGCTATGTTAAGCAGGCATTTATCTTCAATGATCCTCAAATTCCTCATCTATGCATTGGGTTCATAACAATGAAAAATGAGATAAAATCTACAGAATGCTTGGCACCATAACAGGCAGTCCATAAATACTAGCAACCATTCAATATCACGGTAATCCAAGTCTATGCCCTGACCAGTAACTCTGAAGAAGCTGAAGTTGATCAGTTCTATGAAGACCTACAAGACCATTTAGAACTAACACCCCAAAAAGATATCGTTTTCATTATAGGGGACTGGAATGCAAAACAAGGAAGTCAAGAAACACTTGGAGTAACAGGCAAATTTGGCCTTGGAGTATGGAATGAAGCAGGGCAAAGGCTAATAGAGTTTTACCAAGGGAACGCACTGGTCATAGCAAACACCCTCTTCCAACAACACAAGAGAAGACTCTACACGTTGACATCACCGGATGGCCAACACGAAATCAGGTTGATTATATTCTTTGCAGCCAAACATGGAGAAACTCTAAACAGTTAGCAAAACAAGACCAGGAGCTGACTGTGGCTCAGATCATGAACTCCTTACTGCCAAATTCACACTCAAATTGAAGAAAGTAGGGAAAACCAATAGACCATTCAGGTATGACCTAAATCAAATCCCCTTATGATTATACAGTGGAAGTGACAAATAAATTCAAGGTATTAGATCAGATAGAGTGTTGGAAAAATTGTGGAGAGAGGTTCTTAACATTGTACAGGAGGCAGTGATCAAAACCATCCCCAAGATAAACAAATGCAAAAAGGCAAAATGATTGTCTGGGGAGGCCTTAAAAATATCTGAGAAAAGAAGAGAAGCAAAAGGTAAAGGAGTAAAGGAAGAATATATCCTTCTGAATTCAGAGTTGCAAAGAATAGCAAGGAGAGATAAGAAAGCCTTCCTAAGTTATCATTGCAAAGAAATAGAGGAAAACAATAGAATGGGAAAGACTACAGAGATCTCTTCAAAAAAATGAGAGGTATCAAGAGAACATTTCATGCAAGATGGGCACAATAAAGGACAGAAATGGTGTGGACCTAACAGAAGCAGAAGATATTAAAAAGAGGTGTCAAGAATACACAGAACTATACAAAAGAGATCTTAATAACCCAGAAAACCACAATGGTGTGATCATTCACCTAGAGCCAGACATCCTGGAGTGTGAAGTCAAGTGGGCCTTAGGAAGGATGACTATGAACAAAGCTAGTGGAGGTGATGAAATTCCAGGTGAGCTATTTCAAATCCTAAAAGATGATGCTGTGAAAGTGCTGCACTCAATATGCCAGCAATTTTGGAAAACTGAGCAGTGGCCACAGGACTGGAAAAGGTCAGTTTTCATTCCAGTCCCAAAGAAAGGCAATGCCAAAGAATGCTCAAACTACCACACAATTGCACTCATCTCACACGCTAGTAAAGTAATGCTCAAAATTCTCCAAACTAGGCTTCAGCAATACATGAATCATGAACTTCCAGATATTCAAGCTGGTTTTAGAAAAGGCAGAGGAACCAGAGGTCAAATTGCCAACATCCACTGGATCACTGAAAAAGCAAGAGAATTGCAGAAAAACAAGTATTTCTGCTTTATTGACTATGCCAAAGCCTTTGACTTTGTGAATCACAATAAACTGTGGAATATTCTGAAAGAGATGAGAATACCAGACCATGTGACCTGTCTTTTGAGGAATCTGTATGCAGGTCAAGAAGCAACAGTTAGAACTAGACATGGAGCAGACTGGTTCCAAGTCAGGAAAGGAGTATGTCAAGGCTGTATATTGTCATTCTGCTTATTTAACTTATATGCAGAGTACATCATGAGAAATGCTGGGCTGGATGAAGCATAAGCTGGAATCAAGATTGCGGAGAGAAGTATCAATAACCTCAGATATGCAGATGATACCACCCTATGGCAGAAAGTAAAGAACTAAAGAGCCTCTTGATGAAAGTGAAAGAGGAGAGTGAAAAAGTTGGCTTAAAGCTCAATATTCAGAAAACTAAGATCATGGCATCTGGTCCCATTGCTTCATGGCAACTAGATGGGGAAACAGTGGAAACTGGCTGACTTTATTTTGGGGGTCTCCAAAATCACTGCAGATGGTGACTACAGCCATGAAATTAAAAGACGCTTAATCCTTGGAAGGAAAGTTATAACCAACTTTTTAATATGACAACATATTAAAAAGCAGAGACATTACTTTGCCAACAAATATCTGTCTAGTAAAGGATATGGTTTTTCCAGTAGTCATTTATGGATGTGAGAGTTGGGCTATAACGAAAGCTGAGCACCGAAGAAATGATGCTTTTGAACTGTAGTGTTGGAGAAGACACTTGAGAGTCCCTTGGACTGCAAGGAGATCCAACCAGTCCATCCTAAAGGGGATCAGTTCTGAGTGTTCATTGGAAGGACTGATGCTGAAGCTGAAACTCCAATACTTTGGCCACCTGATGTGAAAAGATGACTCATTTGAAAAGACCCTGATTCTGGGAAAGGTTGAAGGCAGGAGGAGAAGGGGACGATAGAGGATGAGATGGTTGGATGGCATCACCGACTCAATGGACATGATTTTGGGTAAACTCCAGGAGTTGGTGATGGACAGGGAGGCCTGGTGTGCTGCGGTACATGGGGTTGCAAAGAATTGGACATGACTGAGTGACTGAACTGAATTGAACTGAATAAATACCAACAGACTCTTTTGGATATGTATAGGAAAGGAGTCACATGAAAGTTAAATTTCCAGGAGCTGCACAATTCTTTGTGTAGAAATAGTTGTTGTTCAGTTGCTCAGTTGTGTCCAACTCTTTGTGACCCCATGAACTTTAGAATGCCAGATTCCCCTGTCCTGGAGTTTGCTCAAACTCATGTCCATTGAGTCGGTGATGCTATCCAACCATCCCTTCCTCTGTTATCCCCTTCTCCTCCTGCCTTCAATCTTTTCAAGCATCAGGGTCTTTTCTAATGAGTCGGCTCTTCATGTCAGGTGGCCAAAATATTGGTGCTTCAGCTTCAGCATCAGTCCTGCCAATGAATATCCAGGGTTGATTTCCTTTAGGATTGACTGATTGGATCTCCTTTCAGTAGAAACTCATCTACTTATCTGCATCAGGACACCTTGCTCTCCAAAGTCTCGCCACTTATTTCTGAGAATTCACAGAAAACTTTTATATGTGTTCACAAAATTTTCTCCCACTTCAGCATTGGTTTTGGAGTCCCCAAGTCTTGTGAAGACAAAAACAGGCCTTTCTTCACCATTTCCCTCACCATTTCCCCCAGCTTTTGTGCTCTCTATGAGAGCATCATTTTCCAAGCCAGGGAAGCAGCTTTTTCTTCCCCTCAAAGCTGTGGATCATGAGATATTTGAGTAGAACTGGGTCTCTTTGAGTCCTTACTCTGATGCACCACACTGCTCTCTGGACATTCATGAGGGGAAAACCTCCCAGCTCCAGGCTGCATTTTGTCACCTGGCCCCTTAGAAGCACCATTTGCTTCCTGAGTATTACAGGAAGCCTCATGAGGAAACCTTCCTTAGTTCTTGCTAGAAGCCCCTTTGCTCATGGGTCTCACACCTCCTCGCTGGCCATAAGCTTGGGTGCATACCATGTTTTTCTCCTGAGTCACATGCCCTGTGTGTTCTGCCCGTATCTTCTTAGGCTTTACTGATGGCCAAACAGCTGCATCACTTTGCCTCAGGCCTTCTTCAGTATTCTGCCTGCCCTGCTTGTAGGCAGGCTTCTTGGGTACAGTCCCTGGGCATTGATTGACAAGAATAGGTGTGGTTAACTTCAGAGCCCGTGTTCTACTTAGGCTTCGAGAGTTCCTTGGTTCAAGGAAACTTCAGTTAACCACAGTGTAACTGCCTTGATAAGACATTATTCAATGGCTCTTTTCTTGCTGTCTCACTTTCTCACTCCTTTATTAGAGCTTCTTAGGGTTATCTCCCCCGCAAAACTACTTGCACTCAAATCCTTGTCTTCAAGTCTACCTCTGGAGGTACTTAAACTAAGATGCTTCCACATAAAGAGCACACATCTCCTTACAGGCCTGCATTCCCCAGGCAAAATCAACACATACCAGTAAATACTTGAATAACCACTTATGTACCAGTTTCTTAGACATGACCGAGGTCTGAATCCAGATCAGCTTCAACTGGGTCTTCCGCTACAAATATAAGAGGAGGAGGTAATGTGATCATGGAGGCAGAGACTATAGTGTGATGTAGCCATAAGTTAAGGAATGCTAGAGCCACCAGAAGCTGGAAGAGCTAAGGCACAGATTCTTACCTAGAGCCTTCTGATAGAGTGCAGCCTGCTGACACCTTAATTTCAGACTTCTGGCCTCCAGAATTGTGAGAGAGAAAATTATGCTATTTTAAGCCACCATATGTGTGGTAATTTGTTATGGCATACCTAGGTGACTAATATAGGTCCAACATTCATTTGTCCATTCATTCTGCCAGCATTTGATAAGCACCTTTATGTGCCAGGCACTGCTAGACAAGAAGATAAGAGTCTCTCTCTGCCTTATAGAAGTTTATAGTTAAGTTCAGGGCCTTATATATGCCTGGATCATATGAGCATCCTACATTGGACCCAGCTAGACCTACTGGCCATTTTGCTGCCCCATCCACTGCATAATTATGTGCGAGTTAAGAGTGCTAGGCTGCCACTGGAAATCTCTGAATACCTACACGTCTCTAGTACAGGGGATCATAAGGTCATGAAACTTGAGAGGTGATAGAGCTCTTGAAGATCTTTTGATTCAAACTCTCCCCACCACCCAGTAGAGAAATCCACTCTTCAGAGTTCCTGGTAAGGGGCCATTCAGCCTCTTTTTGAGCATATCCCCAGTGAGTAGCATATCCCTTTTATACTAAATCCTTCTTCATGTATGGGCAACTTTAACTGCAGGGTTCTCAACGTCACTGAGCCATAATTTGCCCGTTATGGCTTCCATCTAATTATCAAAATTCTATCCTTAAGGCCCATAAAAATAGGTCTAATTCTTCTTTCACATAACAAGCCTTCAAATTATTGAAAACACCTGACATTTTCCCCCAGCTATCTTCTGTTACCTGGCAACTAGCCCAGTTTAACTTACCATTTCTCAGGTGAAGTGGTTTCTAAACCTTTCACCATATTGTATTCCTTTTCTAAATACAGTATCATTTATCCATACAATTTAAAATACAGCACAGAAAATACTGTTTATATATCAATCAGAAGAGAATGGGACCATTACCTCCTTTGTTCTGGGCTTAATCCATGCACCCTAAGACTGATTCATATTATAAAAAATGTTATGTGATTAATTCATTCTGACCTTGGCAGCTGAAACCTAAGTGTTTCACTGAATTTTCATTGAACCTGGTTTCCCTTTTACGCCTCTATCCTTGATTTTGGAATCTATGTGAAGTATTTTATATTTATTTCTGGAAATTGGCCCTTTTTTTCAGCTAATTTTTTTCAAGCTGTTAAAATATCTTTCAATTCTGATTTCTCATCCAGAATATTAACTTGCTTAGGCTGACTCGCATTCCCATGCTCCCCCACCCTATTCCTGGAACTTAACACTATGTCTTCAGGCTTTTCTGGTTTAAACCCTTTCTTTTTGGACTCTTAGAACTTGTTCACATACTCCTATAAGACATTACTCTTAGCCCTTGACTCTTGTCAAGTCATGACAATTAATTTCTGGGTCAGAGCTCAAATCTCTAAAACTCCTTCCAGCTATAATCTTTTATTCATGTTAGAAACTGACAGATACTCAAAATTATTGCAGTTGATAGGGTGCATATAAGTATAGGGGGTAGCTAGCACTTTATGAAATCCAGGAAGACGATCAATGTTTTATCAACGGCATCAAGGCAACATACTCGGGAAGACCCTGGGGAACTATAGCATCTTTAAGAAGGTTCAGAGCAAGGTTTTGGCACCCTTTTGGATTCTATTCTCTGGGCTGCAGGTATGAATCTGAAGAATCCAAAAGTGGCTCTCATAGGCCCGTGGACCATCTCCAAAGGGCTAGGGGCATCATCACCTAACATTACCAAAACTAACTCAGTAAGAGGAGCCCAGAGTTCACTAAGGTGGTTGAAAGTGACAGTGTTATTTGCCTAGTTGTGCCTCTTTGCAACTCCAGGGACTGTGGCCCTCTAGGCTTCTCTGTCTATGGGATTCTCCAGGGAAAAATATCAGAGTGGGTCGCTGTTTCCTTCTCTAGGGGGTCTTCCCAACCCAGGGCTCGAACCCAGGTCTCCTGCATTGGCAGGCAGGTTTCCTACTGTCTGAGCCACCAGGGAAAGTTGTTGGGGCATAACAAATAGTATCTTATCAATACCTTGCAGTTGTTCATTTTTATTTCTCTCCCTTTCTGCTTTTTGTTATTTTCCAAATTGAAGTATAGTTACTTTACAATCTTGTGTTAGTTCCTGCTGTAGTTGTTCTTTTTTGAACTCAAAGGAATGTCAGTAAGAGAGGTGAAAGGATGAGGTAGGAAGATGTGATGTGCTTGGGGAAAAAAATCTTATTTCAATGCCACCTTTCTGATTATTTTTCTTCATTTTTCTGAAAAAATTCAGTGGGGGTAATTTGTGGTGGTGAAGATGTGGTGTAAGAAAAATAAAAGTTAAAGTACTATTTCATTAAGTTCAGTCACTCAGTCATGTCTGACTCTTTGTGACTCTACAGACTGCAACATGCCAGGCTTTTCTGTCCATCACCAACTCCTGGAGCTTGCTCAAACTCATGTCCATCGAGTCAGTGATGCCATCCAAACCATCTCATCTTCTGTCATCCCTTTCTCCTTCTGCCTTCAATCTTTCCCCAGAATCAGGGTCTTTTCCAGTGAGTTAGTTCTTCGCATCAGGTGGCCAAAGTATTGCAGTTTCAGCTTCAGCATCGGTCCTTCCAATGAATATTCAGGACTGATTTCCTTTACAATTGACTGCTTCGATCTCCTTGCAGTCCAAGGGACTCTCAAGAGTCTTCTCCAACATCACAGTTCAAAAGCATCAATTCTTCGGTGCTCAGCTTTCTTTATGGTCCAACTCTTACATCCATACATGACTACTGGAAAAACCATAGCTTTGACTAGATGGATCTTTGTTGGCAAAGTAATGTCTCTGTATTTTAGTATGCTGTCTAGGTTGGTCATAGCTTTTCTTCCAAGGAGCAAGCCTCTTTCAATTTCATGGCTTCAGTCAGCATCTGCAGTGATTTTGGAGTCCAAGAAAATAAAGTCTGTCACTCTTTCTACTGTTTCCCCATCTATTTGCCATCAAATGATGGGACTGGATGCCATGATCTTAGTTTTCTGAATGTTGAGCCTACTCTTCCACTTTCCTCTTTCACTTTCATCAAGAGGCTCTTTAGTTCCTCTTCACTTTCTGCCATAAGGGTGATATCATCTATGTATCTGAGGTTATTGATATTTAGTAATATTTATAGTATATAAATATATATAAAGTACTATTTAGAAGTTATTATTTTACAAGTGTTCATATTCCCTATGATATTGAGATGTCAGCCATGTCTAAAAGTATTTATGACAAATTATGGGCTAGAAGGGATAAAAATAATAAAAATTAAGTAAGTACCATCAATCCAAAGTCTCCAATGATACTTTATACCTACACTGCACATTACATTTCTCAAAGCATTTTTCATGCATTAACACCTCATGACAACTGTGTAGAACTACCATTATTATCTCTGCTCCGAGATGAGACTGGTTAGGTCAAGAGACTTGCCTAAGTTCATAAAAGTAGTGAGCAAAGGCAGAACTGAGAATTAAACTGTTATTTTCCAAAGAGTATTCTTTACACTATAGTACACCCTCTGAAAGAAGAACAAACTGAAAATCTGCAAGTTTTTAATCCTGAAAACTGCAAGTATTTTTAGATTTCATACAGGAGTGGAGATATCCTTATTTTATGTACAGATGGAAATAATGTAATCACTCTGCAACTCCCCTATCTCAGTCTATCTTAATTAGTCCTCAAAGATGTTTCTAACTACTCCAGTTTAATGATTTAACAAATGTTTATATTTGTAAGACATAAGGTGCTATGCTGACAAAGTGGAAATTACAGAGTTATCTTGGCTCTCAAAAATATTATCATCTAGTAGAGAAGACAGGTGTCTTAGTTATCTATTGCTACATAACAAACCAACCCAAAACATAACAGTTTAAGAAAACAACAACCATTTCCTATTGCTCATGATTCTATAGGTTGGCTAGGATCAGCAAGGCAGCCACTTCTCCTCCACTCAAACTACAATGACAATGTATAAAAATTTGTTGTACTGCAGTATGGATGAACCTTGAAAACATTCTGCTAAGTGAAAAAAGTCAGACACAAAGGGACAAATATTTAATAATCCCATGTATCTGAGTTACCTGAAAAAGGCAAATTCATAGAAATAGAAAATAGAGTAGAGGTGAGGAGGGACTGGAGGAAGATGATGAAAAAGTTCTGGAAAAGGATAGTGGTGGTTATATAATATTGTGAGTGTACTTAATGCCACTAAATTTCACACTTAAAATCATTAAAATTGTTGCTTGGATGCTATGCATGTATGCATGTGTGCATGCTCAGTCACTTCACCATGTCCAACACTTTGTGACCCCATGGACTATAGCCTGTCAGGCTCCTCTGTCCATGGGATTCTGCAGGCAAGAATACTGGAGTGTGTTGCCATGCCCTCCTCCAGGGGATCTTTCCGACCCAGGGATCGAGCCCGTGTCTCCGGTGTCTCCTGCATTGCAGGCAGATTATTTACCACTGAGCCACCAGGGAAGACTTATGTATATTGTACTACAAGTTTAAAAAGTGTAAAAAATGTGCAGGATGCTGATAAAACAGTGAAATGGGAAGTTACAGTACAGCATTAAATGAAAATGTTAGAAAAGAAATATCTAAAATCAGTAATGTAAGCTTATACTGAACTGAAGCTTATACTTTGGGAAACTAGAGAAGGAAAAGCAAATTAAACCTAAAGCAAGCAGAAGAAAGACAGTAATAAAAATTAGAGAAATCAAAGAAATTGAAAAGAGAATTCAATAAAAGCAAAATCCAGATCTTTGAAAAGAGCAATAAAATTGTTAAACCTTTAGCCAAGGGGTTCCCTGCCTGCAATGCAGGAGACCTGAGTTCGACCCCTGGATAAGGAAGATCCCCTGGAGAAGGGAATGGCCATCCACTTCACTAATTCTTTCCTGGAGAATGGACAAAGGAGCCTGGTGGGCTACAGTCCATGGAGTCGCAAAGAGTCGGACATAACTGAGCGATTAACACTTACTTAGCCAGCATAACTGGAGAGGGCAATGGCACCCCACTCCAGTACTCTTGCCTGGAAAATCCCATGGATGGAGGAGCCTGGTGGGCTGCAGTCCATGGGGTTGCTAAGAGTCAGACACGACTGAGTGACTTCACTTTCACTTTTCACTTTCATGCATTGGAGAAGGAAATGGCAACCCACTCCAGTGTTCTTGCCTGGAGAATCCCAGGGACCGTGGTCTGCCGTCTATGGGGTCACACAGAGTTGGACACGACTGAAGTGACTTAGCAGTAGCAGCAGCCAGCATAACTAAAAAAATAAAAAAGAAGACACAAATGATCAATATCAGGAATAAAAGAGGGAGATCACAGCCAATCATACGAAAAAGTTACTAAGAGAATACTATAAACATCTCTATGACCATAAATTGAACAGCTTAGATAAAAGACAGAAACTACCAAATTTATTCAAGGACAAAGAGATAACCTGAATAGCCAAGTATTGAAGAAATTGGGGTGATAGTTTAAAACCTTCCCCCACAGAATAACTCCTGGCCCAGATGATTTCATTAGTGAATTGTAACAAACATTTAGGAAGGAAAAAAAAAAAAACCACAATATCAATACTGCACAATCTCTCATAGAAAATGCAAGAGGAAGGAACATTTCCCAACTCATTTTATGAGGTTAGCATTATCCCAATCAAAACCAAACTATACAGACCAATATCTCTCACAAACATAGATGCAAAAATCCTCTCAAAGTTAGCAAATAGAGTTCAATAATGTATAAAAAAAGGATATCAAGTTCAAGTGGGGTTCACAGCAGCAATACAAGTTCAATATTCAAAAATCAAAATTTAAAAATGTTTAGACATATGAAAAGACTAAGAAAACCCATATGATCATATTGATAAATTCAGAAAAACTTTCAACAAAATTCAATATCCATTTATGATAAAACCTTTCAGTAAAACCAAGAATAGAGGGGAACAAATATCCTTTACCAAATAAAAGCTCTCTATGAAAAAACCTGTAGCTAACATTGCAATTAATGGTGAGAGATTGAATGCTTTCTCCTTGAAAACAGTACCAAGGCAAGGATACCTTTTCTCACACCTCATAATGAAAACTGTATTGAAATTACTAGTTTGTGCAGTGAGGCAAGGAAAAACAATAGAAAGCATACAGATTAGAAAGGAAGAAATAAAACGGTCTTTATTCCCAGATGACATGATTGTAAGTATATGCAGAAAACTCTAACCTATAAAAACAGCTATCATAAAAATGGTTAATAAGCAATTATGTGGGCTTCCCTGGCTGTCCAGTGGTTAAGAATCTGCCTTGCAATGCAGAGGACACAGGTTCAATCCCTGGTTTAGGAAGATCTCACATGCTGCAGAGAAACTGAGCCTATGTGCTGCAACTACTGAAGCCCTCATGCCTGTGCTCTACAACAAGAGAAGCCACCACAATAAGTCCTCACACTGCAACTAGAGAGTAGCCCCTGCTCACTGGAACTAGAGAAAGCCCGCGCACAGCAATGAAGACCAAGCGCAACCAATAAATAAATAAATAAAGCATTTTTAAAAATAAGCACTTATAAACATTCTTGAAACAAACGGAAAACAAACAGTTTCAGCAAAGAAATAGAAAATGTAAAGAAGAAACTAGTGGAAATTTCAGAACTGAAAAATATATTGACCAAAATTTAAAATTCATCAGAAGGGTTCAACAGCAAAATGGAGATGACAGAGGAAATAATCACCAAAAATTAAAATATATCAAAAGAAATTACCCAATCTGAATGACAGAGAGAAAACATATTGGAAAAATGTGAAAATAACAAGAAATCTAAGATTCATGTCACCTGAGTCTCAGAAGAAGAAAAAAAGAGAATATGGGGCTGAAAACTGGTGAAAAACAAACCTACAGATTCAAGGTGAGAAAAACCCAAGTATATAAACTCATATCCATACCCAGATATATTAAGACAGAATTTCTGAAAACTAAAGATAATGAATATATCTGCTAAAAATATTTTTTAGATTGGAAATTCAGAGAAATCTACTTAACTTTCTTTCTTTGGGAAAATAAAAGAGAATAAACAGAACCAGGCTGCAAGATATAGACCCACATTCATTCTTATTTGGTACAAACTAAGGTATTTATTTTGGTTTATTTTCAATATTAAAACAGTATTTGGTTTGGTTATTTATATCCTGCCTTACTCAAAGATACCTGAGACAGTTCACAAAAACAAATAAATTCAAATATTTAACCCAGCTATTTGGTTTGATTAAATCTGGAAAGATCTCTAACACTGGTATGGCAGGCAGCACAATGGCCCCCGCAAAGATGTCTACAACCTAATTACCTGGAAACTGTGAGTACTTTTTGTTACAAGGTAAAAGGAACTTAAGCTTGTAGATGGGATTAGGGTTGCTAATCACCCAACCTTAAAATAGGGAGATTATCCTGGATTATCTGGATGTGCCCAATGTAATCACAAGGGTCCTTAAAATAAAAAAAAGGAGGCAGAAGAGGAGATTAGAGTGATGGAAACAGAGGACTCAACCTGCTGTAGCTGGCTTTGAAGATGGAGGAGAGACCATGAGGCAAGGAATGTGGATGGCCCATGAAGCTGGAAAAGGCAAGGAAATGGATTCTCTCCTAGAGCCTCCAGAAGGAATGCAGCACTATGGATACCTTGATTTTAGCCCAATGAGACCCATATTAGATGTCAGACTTCCACACTCATTAGACAATAAATGTGTGGGTTGCCATGCCCTTCTCGGTTGGGAAGGTCCCCTGGAGGGCATGGCAACCCACTCCAGTATTCTTGCCTGGCAAATTCCCATGGACAGAGGAGCCTGGCAGGCTACAGTCCATAGGGTCATCAAGAGATGGGCATAACTGGGCAAATAAGCACTAGTGAAAGTGTTAGCCACTCATTTGTGTCTGGCTCTTGTTGACCCTGTGGACTGTAGCCTGCCAGGTTCCTCTGTCCATGGGGATTCTCCAGGTAAGAATAACAGACTGAGTAGCCATTCCTTTTTCCAGAGGATCTTCCCAGCCCAGGGATGGAACCCAGGTCTCGTGCATTACAGGCAAATTCTTTACCGACTGAGCCACCAGAGAAGCCCTGTAAGGCACTACGTCTACAGTAACTTCTTACAATTACAGTAGCCATAGAAAACTACTACAGTTGGGAAAATGTTTTTTCCAAGCACATGCATGAGGTGAATAGAAATTTAAATCAGCTTTACAGATAGCTGTTTGCCCTTTATGAACAAATGTTCAGTTCAATTCAGTCACTCAGTCATGTTTGATTCTTTGAGACCCCATGAATTGCAGCACACCAGGCCTCCCTGTCCAGCACCAAATCCTGGAATTCACTCAGACTCGCGTTCATCCAGTCAATGATGCCATCCAGCCATTTTCCTCTGTCGTCCCCTTCTCCTCCTGCCCCCAATCCCTCCCAGCATCAGAGTCTTTTCCAATGAGTCAAGGCTGTATATTGTCACCCTGCTTATTTAACTTATATGCAGAGTACATCATGAGAAACACTGGGCTGGATGAAGCACAAGCTGGAATCCAGATTGCTGGCAGAAATATCAATAACCTCAGGTATGCAGATGACACCAACTTTATGGCAGAAAGTGAAGAGGAACTAAAAGCCTCTTGATGAAAGTGAAAGAGGAGAGTAAAAAAGTTGGCTTAAAGCTCAACATTCAGAAAATGAAGATCATGGCATCTGGTCCCATCACTTCATGGGAAATAGATGGGGAAACAGTGGAAACAGTGTCAGACTTTATTTTGGGGGGTTCCAAAATCACTGCAGATGGTGACTGCAACCATGAAAGTAAAAGACGCTTACTCCTTGGAAGAAAAGTTATGACCAACCTAGATAGCATATTCAAAAGCAGAGACATTACTTTGCCAACAAAGGTCCATCTCGTCAAGGTTATGGTTTTTCCAGTGGTCATGTATGGATGTGAGAGTTGGACTGTGAAGAAAGCTGAGCGCTGAAGAATTGATGCTTTTGAACTCTGGTGTTGGAGAAGACTCTTGAGAGTCCCTTGGACTGCAAGGAGATCCAACCAGTCCATTCTGAAGGAGATCAGCCCTGGGATTTCTTTTGGAGGGAATGATGCTGAAGCTGAAACTCCAGTACTTTGGCCACCTCATGCGAAGAGTTTGACTCACTGACTCATTAAACAAATGTTACTAGTATCTTATTTCCTTCTCTTGTGACCTGACAAACACACATTCATTTGCAGGCATAATTTGAACCATCTTTTCTTTTAGGTTAAACTTTTAGGAAGATAAAGACTTTCAGGAGCATTCTTCTACAATTAGTTAATAGATTTGGGTGGCATTCTCAAAGATCATCCAGTTTTAGATATGAAAATTGAGGTTGTAGAAAACATTAAGAAAATAAAATTATTGTTAAGGGATGACTATCTTATTGCTGATGGGGATACCTTTAGACATTCTAAACTAGAACCCTAGTGAAAATTACATGACTTTTTGTTTGTTGACTTAGATTTTACCTCTGGAAAACTTTTCTAGAGACATTTTCAAAAAGAAAGAAAAGGCCTTAATTGATTACCAAAAGGGACTTCAGTCTGATTTAGAGCTTAATGCCCTCCCATTCCATATAGCCAGAAACATAGACTTCTTCTACAGAACAAAGAAGTTTACAAATTTCTGAAGAATTGAAATCGAATTAAAACATATGAGGAGATACTACAGATTCTCAAGAATCTGCTGGGATGGTGATTCATGTAATTCAAAATAGCTGATAAGCCTATAATCTTTAATATTTTGTTTATGAATTATGCTATGTGCATATATAAAGCATTCTTGAAAAAAAATCAAGTTTGAATACGATCAAGCCTAGTTCAAATAACATTTTACAGCAAATTCAGAAGACAGGAGAGCATGTCATGTTAAACGACAAATCAACTGCAAGAAGAGACAGACTTGTAGATTTAAATGCAACTAGAAGCCAAATAAACAATATGTGGACCTTGTCAGGATCATGATTTAAAAAATAATTTATCTGTGGCTGATTCATGTTGATATTAGGCAGAAAACAACAAAATTATGTAAAGCAATTATCCTTCAATTAAAAATAAAATTTAAAAATGAATAATAATTTATGCTATTTATGAGAAAATTGGAAATTTGAACACAATGGATACTTGATGATATTAAGAAATTTTTGTTACTTTTCTTTAAAAGTAAAAGTCTGATAATGGTCTCATGGCTATATTTTTGTAACGTCCTTACCTTTCAGAAGTACATGCTGAAATAGTGATGGATAACACGACATTTGAGATTTCCTTCAAAAAATAAGAGGAGAGAAATGGATGGGGGCACAAATGAAGTGAGATTGGCCATGAATAGACAGTTGTTGAAGCTGGGTGATAGGTAGGGAGGTTTCATTATATTATTATGTCTGCTTACTTTTATGTTTGAAATTCTCACAATAAAATACATACTAAACATATACATATATGATGTTTTACACATCCAATTTTCTTTATTTTATTAAAGTATAGTTGATTTACAGTGTTGTGTTAGTTTCAGGTTTACAGCAAAGTGCTTCTTTCCAGTGTTTTCCCATATAAGTTATTACAAAATATTAGATATAGTTCCCTGTGGTATACAGTAGGACCTTGTTGTTTATTTGATATACAGTAGTGCAGATGGTGATTGCAGCCATGAAATTAAAAGACACTTACTCCTTGGAAAGAAAGTTATGACCAACCTAGATAGCATATTCAAAAGCAGAGACATTACTTTGCTGACTAAGGTCCATCTAGTCAAGGCTATGGTTTTTCCTGTGGTCATGTATGGATGTGAGAGTTGCACTGTGAAGAAGGCTGAGGGCCGAAGAATGGATGGTTTTGAACTGTGGTGTTGGAGAAGACTCTTGAGAGTCCCTTGGACTGCAAGGAGATCCAACCAGTCCATTCTGAAGGAGATCAGCCCTGGGATTTCTTTGGAAGGAATGATGATAAAGCTGAAACTCCAGTACTTTGGACACCTCATGTGAAGAGTTGACTCATTGGAAAAGACTCTGATGCTGGGAGGGATTGGGGGCAGGAGGAGAAGGGGACGACAGAGGATGAGATGGCTGGATGGCATCATGGACTCGATGGACGTGAGTCTGCGTGAACTCCGGTAGTTGGTAATGGACAGGGAGGCCTGACGTGCTGCGATTCATGGAGTTGCAAAGAGTCAGACACGACTGAGCAACTGACCTGAACTGAGTGCATATCTGTTAACCCCAAACTCCTGATTTATCCCCCCCCCCCTTTCCCTTTCAGTAACCATAAGAACACATCCAATTTTCATTTCTTATCACCATTCACTGGACTAATATTTAAATGGGATCAAGTCTCAGGAAAGTAGATTGTTGCTATGACTGGGGCTTCCCTGGTAGCTCAGATGGTAAAGCATCTGCCTACAACGTGGGAGACCCAGGTTCGATCCCTGGGTCGGGAAGATCCAGGAAATGGCAGCCCACTCCAGTACTCTTGCCTGGAAAATCCCATGGATCGAGGAGCCTGGTAGTCTATAGTCTATGGGGTCACAAAGAGTCGGACAGGACTGAGCGACTTCACTTCACGAGAAAAGGCCGGAGAAGGCAATGGCAGCCTACTCCAGTACTCTTCCCTGGAAAATCCCATGGATGGAGGAGCCTGGTGGGCTGCAGTCCATGAGGTCGCTAAGAGTCGGACATGACAGCGACTTCCCTTTCACTTTTCACTTTTATGCATTGGAGAAGGAAATGGCAATCCACTCCAGTGTTCTTGCCTGGAGAATCCCAGGGACGGGGAGCCTGGTGGGCTGCCATCTATGGGGTCGCACAGACTTGGACACGACTGAAGTGACTTAGCAGCAGCAGCATGAGAAAAGGCAAACTTTTTTCATTTTTTGTTCAATATTTGTTTTGTGGGGTTTTTGGTTGTTTTTGTTTTGATTGGAATAAAAACTCCTCCTAAGGCTTCCTAATGCTTTCAGATGAGCTTCTGTTTGCTGATTTAATCTTATCAGCAACAGAAAGACTCCTAAATAGACTAGAAAGCAAGGGCTCCTGGAAGTTGGGTGGGGAGGGAGTAGTAGGAGGGCTTCAAAGGTACTTCAGATACAACCTGAAAGAAAATCCATTAGGAGTTTGGGATTCACACCACTGTATATAAAATACATAAACAAAAAGGACCTACTATATAACACAGGGAACTCTACTCAATATCTTATAATAACCTATAAGAGAAAATAATCTGAAAAAGAATATATGTATATATGATGTATTTATATGTGTGTGTATATAACTGAATCACTTTTCTGTACACTTGAAACTAACATTGTAAATTAACTACATCTCAATTTTACAGAAAGAAAAGAAAATCCAGGGCAATAAGCTGAACTGACAATTATTACTCACCACCTAACAGCAAAACCCAGGGAAAACTAACATTTTGCTAGGCATACTCCTCCCCTTTTTCCAGTTCACTCCATTTTCCCTACCTCCTTGGGGTTAGGACTGCAAGTAACAGTGAGAAAAAGGACAGGACTAGGCATATTGAGAGGGCAGAGAAGTTAAGCCTGTGAGGGGAAATATGCCTGACTCTGATAACAAGGGAAGGGAGATGAGAGAAGTTATTCTCATCTAAAGCTCAAGACACAGAGGTGGATTGCTGGCACCCAAAACACAGGAGCCAAGGGGACCCGCTCAAGATGCAACTCAGGGTCCCCAGAGGAGAGGGAAAACATTTGGGAATTGAGAGGTTGAATGAAAGGTGTTTTCTAATATCTTCTGCTGGCAATAAAAAGGGGATTTTCTTTCTCCCTTTGTTAAATCTCTCGATAAGGAAAGAGAATGGACACCCAGAGAAAAGAAGCCAAGCCTTCCTCCCTGTCCTTACCTCCCTACCATGGCTCACACTTTACAGCAGTGGTTCTCACACTTAGTGCATCAGAATCACCTGCAGAGCTTGTTGAAACCTGCTGGGTCCCAACCCCAGGGTTTCTGACTCAGTAGTTCTGGATGAGACCCAAGAATTTTCATTTTGAACAAGTTCCTAGGTGCTGCTGCTCCTGCTGGTCCCACATCTTGCTTATGAGTACTGCTGCTCCTCAAGAGAGCTGACGGAAGTCACCAGGAGGTCCCCAGCTCAGGTAATGTGAGGCTTTGAGGCTTGAGCTTGGGGCCCATGAGGGCTGATATGGGATCCAAGTCCTAGGATGGTTAGCGAATGATCAGTAAAGTGAAGTGAAATAGAAACCGCTGGATGTCAGTTTTCATATGTTATCACAAAGTAAATGCTTGAAATTGGTGAGTTGTGCTTTTTTTTAAGTTGAGGATAATAAACATTTCTTGAGCATCTGTTATGTCAGCCTCTGTTTTAGGTTCTTTAAATGACCTAATCTTTGTTTTTTTTTTGTCTTTTTATAATTTTTTATTGAATTATAGTTGATTTACAATGTGTTAATTTCTGCTGTACAGCAAGGTGACTATTATACACATATATACATTCTTTTTCATATTCTTTTCCATTCTGGTTTATCACAGGATATTGAATATAGTTCCCTGTGATATACAGTAGGACCTTGTTATTTATCCATCCGATATATAATAGTTGGCATCTGCTAATCCCAAATTCCCAATCCTTCCTTCCTCTACTCATTTAATTGTAATGTTCACAGCAACACCTTTGGGCATGCATGTGTGCTAAGTCGCTTCAGTCATGTCTCACTCTTTGCAACACTATGGGCTATACCCTTCCAGGCTCGTCTATCCTTGAGATTCTCCAGGCAAGAATAGTGGAGTGGGTTGGCATTTCCTTCTCCAGATAATCTTCCTGACCCAGGGATCAAACCCATGTTTCTTATATCTCCTGAACTGGCAGGTAGGTTCTTTACCACTAGCGCCACCTGGGAAGCCCAACACCTTTGTAAGGTAGTGTTATTACACCAGGTTGCAGAAGAAACTGGTTAGTTAATAAATTGCGAGATTAGCTGAACTACAGCAAATGACCACAACCAATACTACACAGCTCAGGTGATAAGAATCCTTACAGGAGATGAGAGCATTGGGTTACCCAATCTAGTATACTATTAATATTTCCAGGAGACTCTAGGTGGGGATGGTGGTGCTAAGGTCAAGGGACCTGAGGTTTTCTAAAGCAGAGCCAGAATCAGGATCAAGATCACTAACATGGATGATTTGTGATTTGCATAAAAAATAGCCAAAATCGGAGATACTGCAGTGAGGCCTTGGGCCCAGTGGTTAAAGGGAACACTGTCCAGGTACTGAATGCTTTCTCGGGTTTCTCTGACTATTTGCCGCAAATTTCACAAAGATGCAAGGAGAAGTGAATATGTTTTTAGCATGTTGGTAGCTGAAGAAATTTGACGAATTCTGTCAGTGGCCTCTAGCTAGGTAAATCCCAATAAAACACTGTGTCAGGGAACTGAGATACTGCATGCCACGTGGCTTGACCACAAATTTTTTAAAAGCCTGTGTGTCTTATGCTGCAACCAACAGGCACACAAATCACGCTTTTATCATGATGCTAAGGAAGAAAAGCAAAGGTCCACCATTTAAAACTGCAGTCTTCATTTTCTTAGTTATTCATTGGCATGAATCAATTTAGAACCCATTCCTTAGCAGATTAAAAGGTTACATTGGTTCCCCAAGCAACTAGTTTCTACATGTTCTAACAGAGCTTTGGGGATTTGGTTTGGTTTGGTTATTACTTTGATTCAAATAATGTAATAGCCATGCTCAGCCTGAGAGAAAGATGTAAGAATATGCAAACCTTTCTAATCTGGGAAAGCAACTGCCATAAAGAACATGAGAGAAAAATATCAATTGAAAAAAAAAAAATCAAAGCTCAGCATTGCCCAAGCAAGGGAAATACAGGAGTTTGAAAATGCTCCTTTGCATGTGAATATGGGCAATGTTTTCTAACTCTGAGAAAGACGCAGTAATTGGCATTTTTCAACCACAACAACGGGCTTTGACTTTGAAGGGTTTCATGACTCTTCAGGGAAGCTGATGTTCCTTGGGGTTTGTCCTCCCCACTCCAACCAGCATCTTCTCTCCAGGCTGAGGTTGAAGTCAAGGCATGGGTGCACCAGCTGCAGTGCCCACACCTGGGGATGGTGCTTAGAGGCCATCCCCCATCCTGGTCCACCCCTTGCCTCTGGCCCCAGGCCTCTCTAAGAATTTCCTCTGTCTCCAATTCTCAGTTCTTATTAACTGTGATGCCTCTCTCTCCTGCTCAAAAGAAAACTTCTAACTCGATTAGGTTGAACCATTTTGTAGGTAAAAGGTGATTAAATATCAGCCACTGTATATGGTTCAGCCTCATAAAATGAAACAGTCTGACTTCAGTTATACATGAGAAAGAGCTTTTAAGAGGAGAAAGTTAGAAATATCGAGCAGCTACCCCCACCCCAATAAGAGGGCTTTGGGAGATTTCAGGGTAGAAGGGAAGTTTCCAGGTCGCCAATGACACGAGCCCATAGCATTTTTATCTTAAATACAGAAAATTCCCTGACTCAGCCATTCCACAGTTGCGACTGACCCTTTTCAAAAAGTAATCGTGACCCCAAAGGATAAAAGTCCCTGACAGTTTTTCTTTCTATGGGTGGAGTGAGTAGCACCAACTGCCGCTAGGAAAACTCTCAAGTTGTCACATGCATTTTGGTCTCTGGCCTCTAGGAAGAAAGGTAACCTGAAGGGTCTGATCCCCTGTGCCCTCTGAGCCTGGAAATTAGTCAATAAATTGTTCATAACCACAAGCAAAGAGCAATGCTTCTCCTGCAGGTTCTGCCACGTTATTGCTTGAGTGTAGGCAAAGCTGTTAGGGTTACCATGGCAAAGGTAATGGACACTCATGTTGAAAGTCAATTATAAAAAATCGGTGTAATGTGAGGACTCTGACCCAGGATGCACCACAGTGACTAGCGTGAGGCTCTGCCCCTGCATCCTTCCAAGCATCTAATTCAGGCCTGTCTGAGTGAGGAAGTGGATTCTTCTTACTCACATTTTTTGTTGTTGTTGAAAAGCTAGAAATTAGAAATAGCTCCAGGATAGTCACAGATTTCTAGCTTTCACTTAAAAGAGAGAGAGGAAAAAAAGAAAGAAATTGCAGTCTCAAAAATACATTGCTGCTGCACCACCAAGAAGGGAGTTGAAATGACAAAAGATTTCAGGACTGAGAGCACATGTGCCCCCTGCAGGGAGCTCATTCCTGACCTGAGTAGCCCACCCTCTGGAAGTTGCCCTGGCAATGCTGAGAGAAGGCAGCAGGGGAACGCCTCACATCTTGGCTCCATTAGCACCCCAAAGCCTCTGGATAAAGTAACCGAGCCACAGACTGATACACGTGAGAGATGCTGCTGCTTTGAGGCCTTAGAAACACAAAACCATTGTTGTCCCAACATCAGAGCAAGATCAACAAATACCATTGTCTCCCTGTATCCCTGGACTTTGTTATATCCAAGACTTGACATGGCTTGGCTGCCTTTGCTGCAGTTAACATTTTTTTCAAATTATTATTCTAATATAAAAGAATATATCTGCATGCTCAGTCGCTTCAGTTGTGTCCGACTCTTTGCAACCCTATGGACTGTAGCCCACCAGACTCCTCTGTCCATGGGATTCTCTAGGCAAGAAAACTGGAGTGGATAGCCATGCCCTTCTCCAGGGAATCCTCCTGACACAGGGATTGAACTAGGGTCTCCTACATTGCTGGCAGATTCTTTACCACTGAGCCATCAGGGAAGCCCCCCAAAATAGTGTGTGTATATACGTACATAAAATGGAATCACTTTGCTTTATACCAGAAACTAACACAACATTGTGAATAAACTATGCTTCAGTAAAATATATAAATAAATTCAAAGTGTTATTCTCTTAGCAGATATAGTTTACTAAGAGCTTATGTATATGGTCTGTGCCTCAGTTTTCTCATCTGCAAAATGGAGATAATGGAGATAATACATCCTTCATAGGATGGTTTTGAAGCTTCAGTGAGTTAATAAATGCAAAGTGTTTAGAACAGTTTCTGGACTATAGTTAGCATTTAATTTTTAGGTATTATTGTCATAGTATTATTTAGTTATTACTATTATAAATACTACCACTTCAATAACATATCAGGTATCATTGAAAGTCAATAATAAAAACTCAGTGTAATGTGAGGACTCTGACCCAGGATATACCATGGTGACTGGTGTGAGGCTGTCTAGTGACTGGTCTTGGATAAGATGAGATTCTTTGCCCCAGAGGGGCTGCAAGTCTGGCAAGAGAGAGGCAGAGGCATAAACAATAAATAGCAATATCTATTGTGTGATGTCTGCTGAACCAAAGGTATCCAGAGTAATCCAGGCAAGTAGGAGGAGAGGAAGATGTAGGGAATGGGGCCACAGATGACCTGGGTATGTGCTCACTGAACCTGATAAGAAGAGTATGCAAAGGTCAGGAAAGCCTTACAGGGCCCCATGAAAGGGTATGAACAGTCTTTTGTTATCAGGTTGTCAATCTTCCCTGAGCTAGAGATGCACAAATTCAATCCACTCTGCCAAACACTTGTAACCAAAGGGCAAAGGATCAGTAGGGGCCCCACGAGATCTGACCAAAACCATCCACCTCAGTAAAGAGTACAGTGTGCCTCACCAGGGAATACAATCAGAAGGAACTAACCTGTGAGTCTTCACATGAACTTTGATGATTTACCCCCACCCCAAATTTCCATGAATCTGATGGTCTTGCAGACATGAAGTATTCAGCTGTTGCTGTCAAAATATGGGATTGGAGGTAGGACTTGCACAGTGGCTGTATAAGGAGTCCAGTAATGCTCTCCCCAGAAAGACAGTGATTAAACTGGGGTAACTGTAAACACAACAATAAATTGAGAGGCACTTATTCAGTAAAATCTACTGAATCTCAGTGAGAACAATGGGAATATTTGAGCCAGGGGCTGCTCCCACCCCAACCTGTTCTGTATTAGGGGAAATCTGTGCTGTATAGGCATTCCCTGGTGGCTCAGACCATAGAGTCTGCCTGCAATGTGGGACATCTGGGTTCGATCCCTGGGTTGGGAAAATCCCCTGGAAAAGGAAATGGCAACCCACTCCAGTATTCTTGCTTCGAAAATCTCACGGATTGAGGAGTCTGGCAGGCTACATACCATGGGGTTGCAAAGAGTTGGACACAACTGAGTGATTTCACTTTCATGCAGCCCATGAAGACCACAAGCTCCCATCCTCCTTCAGCTCTGGTTCAGGAATATGGAGGTTCCACTTTAGCTGGGGTGGCGTGTGGCCAGTGGCTCCCCTCTCCACATCCTCACTATGGCTCCAGATCTGTAGCATAAAGGGTTGACTCTGGGAGGGAAAAGCAACTCAGGAAAAAGAGTAGCTTATATATGTCCCTATGGCTCCAACTCTCCTTGGGGTTAGGGAGAGAGCTTAGGGCATGGAAAACCATGAACACTGGTAGATCTGAGGCTCTGCTTAAGAGGGATGACTTAATTTGTGATACAGAGGAAATCGGAGAACATAGAGGAACTTTATGCTCAGGAGCATTATTGAAAACATTAGAGATTATACTGGCTAAAAATTAGAGAAGACCAACAGCTACATGATACTAGGACAGACAAAATGACAGTTCAGTTCAGTCAGTTTAGTCACTCAGTTGTGTGCGACTCTTTGTGACCCCATGAATTGCAGCACACCAGGCCTCCCTGCCCATCACCAACTCCTGGAGTTCACTCAGACTGACGTCCATCGAGTTGGGGATGCCATCCAGCCATCTCATCCTCTGTCGTCCCCTTCTCCTCCTGCCCCCAATCCCTCCCAGCATCAAAGTCTTTTCCAATGAGTCAACTCTTTGCATGAGGTGGCCAAAGTACTGGAGTTTCAGCTTTAGCATCATTCCTTCCAAAGAAATCCCAGGGCTGATCTCCTTCAAAATGGACTGGTTGGATCTCCTTGTAGTCCAAGGGACTCTCAAGAGTCTTCTCCCACAGCACAGTTCGAAAGCATCAATTCTTTGGTACTCAGCCTTCTTCACAGTCCAACTCTCACATCCATACATGACCACTGGAAAAACCATAGCCTTGACTAGATGGACCTTTGTTGGCAAAGTAATGTCTCTGCTTTTGAATATGCTTTCTAGGTTGGTCATAACTTTCTTTCCAAGGAGTAAGTGTCTTTTAATTTCATGGCTGCAATCACCATCTGCAGTGATTTTGGAGCCCCCCAAAATAAAGTCTGACACTGTTTCCACTGTTTCCCCATCTATTTCCCATGAAGTGATGGGACTGGATGTCATGATCTTCGTTTTCTGAATGTTGAGCTTTAAGCTAACTTTTTTACTCTCCTCTTTCACTTTCATCAAGAGGCTTTTTAGTTCTTCTTCACTTTCTGCCATAAGGGTGGTGTCATCTGCATACCTGAGGTTATTGATATTTCTCGCAGGAATCTGGATTCCAGCTTGTGCTTCCTCCAGCCCAGTGTTTCCCATGATATACTCTTCAAATAAGTTAAATAAGCAGGGTGACAATATACAGCCTTGACGTACTCCTTTTCCTATTTGGAACCAGTCTGTTGTTCCATGGAAGTGGTCAAACAGGAGATGGTAAGAGTGAACATCAACATTTTAGGAATCAGCAAACTAAAATGGACTGGAATGGGTGGATTTAACTCAGGTGACCATTATATCTACTACTGTGGGCAAGAATCCCTTATAAGAAATGTCCTTAAAAGATGTCCTTTTCATTATGGGGGATTGGAATGCAGAAGTAGGAAGTCAAGAAAAACCTGGAGTAACAGACAAATTTGGCATTGGAATACAGAATGAAGCAGGGCAAAGGCTAATAGAGTTTTGCCAAGAGGACACACTGGTCATAGCAAACACCCTCTTCCAACAACACAAGAGAAGACTCTACACACAGACATCACCAGATGGTCAACACCGAAATCAGATTGATTATATTCTTTGCAGCCAAAGATGGAGAAGCTCTATACAGTCAGCAAAAACAAGACCGGAAGCTGACTGTGGCTCAGATCTGCTCTAAGTCACTTCAGTCATGTCCGACTCTGTGCAACCCCAGAGGGCAGCCCACCAGCCTCCCCTATCCCTGGGATTCTCCAGGCAAGAACACTGGAGTGGGTTGCCATTTCCTTCTCCAATGCAGGAAAGTGAAAAGTGAAAGTGAAGTCACTCAGTCGTGCCCGACCCTCAGCGACCCCATGGACTGCAGCCTTCCAAGCTCCTCCGTCCGTGGGATTTTCCAGGCAAGAGTACTGGAGTGGGGTGCCATTGCCTTCTCCGGTGGCTCAGATCGTGAACTCTTTATTGCCAAATTCAGACTTAAATTGAAGAAAGTAGGGAAAACCACTAGATCATTCAGGTATGACCTAAATCAAATCCCTTATGATTATACAGTGGAAGTGAGAAATAGATTTAAGGGACTAGATCTGATAGATAGAGTGCCTGATGAACTATGGACGGTGGTTCATGACATTGTACAGGAGACAGGGATCAAGACCATCCCCATGGAAAAGAAATGCAAAAAGCAAAATGGCTGCCTGGGGAGGCCTTACAAATAGCTGTGAAAAGAAGAGAAGTGAAAGGCAAAAGAGAAAAGGAAAGATATAAGCATCTGAATGCAGAGTTCCAAAGAGTAGCAAGGAGAGATAAGAAAGCCTTCCTCAGCGATCAATGCAAAGAAATAGAGGAAAACAACAGAATGGGAAAGACTAGAGATCTCTTCAAGAAAATTAGAGATACCAAGGGAACATTTCATGCAATGATGGGCTTGATAAAGGACAGAAATGATATGGACGTAACAGAAGCAGAAGCTATTAAGAAGAGGTGGCAAGAATACACAGAAGAACTGTACAAAAAAGATCTTCATGACCAAGATAATCACAATGGTGTGATCACTCACCTAGAGCCAGACATCCTGGAATGTGAAGTCAAGTAGGCCTTAGAGAGCATCACTATGAACAAAATGACAGACCAGACAGAAATTCAGTAGGGCGATCCAGGAAAAAGATAGGCAAAGAGTGCCCTGCTAAAATCATATTCAGGCCTGGTGCTCCTGAAAACTGCATGCATACACAGGACTGGCCCTCTTAGGAGCATCCAGAAAGGGTACTTGTGAACTTCCAGTCCCTGAATGAATGTGAAAAGTAAAAGTGTTATTCACTCAGTCGTGTCTGACCCTTTGCCATCCCATTGACTGTAACCGGCCAGGCTCCACTGTCCATGGAATTCTCCAGGCAAGAATACCAGAGAGGGTTGCCATTTCCTTCTCCAGGGGATCTTCCCAACCCAGGGATCAAACCTGGGTCTCCTGCACTGCAGGCAGATTCTTAACCATCTGAACCACCAGGGACTGAATATGGAACATAATTCTAAAGTCTCCAAACTTTGAAAACAGTCCTCAAGGCATACACACGTTGAACAGCAAAGGGCGGAAGGTTTATTGGCTCAATCTCTGGCCAATCACTGACTGACCAAGAAGCTCTGCTGACCATGGATGATCTCCAGGATGCCAGGCTTAAAATAAGAATAAGGAAAAAAATGAGCAGTTATATCACAAGCTGCACACTGCAAGAGAAATAGATTTTACAGAATTTGTCCAGGCAAGTCACTAAACAAATAAGCAAACACACAACATAAAATGAGCAATAAGAACAAGAAGAAGGAGGGCAGGAGGGAAGTGGACCAGCATAATTGGAATCCAGAGTTAATACAACTTAATCTATAAAATGTAAAAATTTCATCAGAATGGTAGGATAGTCTTGCAAAAAAAAGCAGGAAACTGTGACCCATGCACAAGGCAAACCAGATGTTGGACTTAGTAGAAAAAGACTTCAAAGCAGCTATTATAAATATGTTCAAAGACCAAAGGAAAGCATGTTTAAAAAAATAAAGATATGATGACACGGTTCCAGAAATAAAGAATAGCAATAAAAAGATACACATTTTTTAAAAGAACCAAAGACAAAGTATACCATTGAAAAGTACAATAACTGAAATGAACAAGTTACTAAAGGAGCTCAACAGTTGATGTGAGCTGGAAGAAGAAGGAATCAGAGAGATTAAAGATACATCAAAAGAGATTATGCAATCTGAAGAAGAAAAAAGGAAATAATGAAGAAAATGAACAATCTTGGAGACAGCAGAGCGCACACAAACATATGAATACTAGGCTGGGAAGAAAGGAGAGGGACAAAAGGGCAGACATAATATTTAGAGAAATAATGGCTGAAAGCTTTCCAAATTTTATGAAAAACTCCTAATTTTAAATGCTGAAATTCTATCAAGAAAATCAATATATACCAAAGAATTGAAAGCAGGCTCTCAAAGAGATAATGGTAAACCCATGTTCATAGCAGCATTATTCAAAAAAGCTAAAACATGGAAGCAACCCAAGTGTCCACTGATAAATAAGTGAGTAAGCAAAATGTGGCATATCTATACAATAGAGTATTATTCAGCTTTAAAAAGGAGTGAAATTCTAGCATATCCTATAACAGAAATGAACATCGAAGACATTATGCTAAGTGAAATGTCAGTCACAAAAAGACAAATACTGTATGTTTCTACTTACATGAAATACTTGAAGTGTCTCACAATTTAAGTGCTTCGAGTAATCAAAATCATAGAGACAAAAAGTAGAATAGTAGGGCTTCCCTGGTGGCTCAGTGGTAAAGAATCTGCCTGCCAGTGCAGGGGGCATGAGTTCAATCCCTGGTCCCAGAGGATTCCACATGCTGTGGAGCAACTAAGGCCATGTGCTGCAACTGCTGGGCCTGTATTCTAGAGCCCAGGAGCCTCAACTACTGAAGCCTGTGCACCCTATAGCCTGTGCTCCATAATAAGAGGAGCCACTGCAATGAGAAGCCCAAGCATCACAACTAGAGAATAGCCCCTGCTCACTGCATCTAGAGGAAAGCCCATGCAGCAACAAAGACCCAGCACAGGCAAAAATAAATAAACAAAGTTTTTTTTTTTTTAAAGTAGATTAGTGGTTTCAAGGGCCTGGGGGCAGGGGAACTAGGCAGTTATTTTTAACAAATACAGACTTTCAGTTTTACAAGAAGAGAAGAGTCCTGGAAATTGATGGTGGTGATGGTTGTACAACATTAATACCACTGAAATGTACACTTTAAAATGTTTTAAGATGAGAAACTTTATGTCCTATGTATTTATTGCAATAAAAGATGGAAAAAAATCATGAGACAGAGGCTTTGCCACCGATTTCTTAGGAGAGGGTGTATGACACAAAAATTCCATGCCTGTACCATGTGACAAACAACTCCTTAATGCTTGAGCTGGCTGTTCTGGGGGCCAACTCACTGGAGAATTTTGTGGGTCATTTTCCCACAGATTTACCCATTTGCTACTCATAAGAAGTAGAAAGGGTAGTAATTACAAGCCACACCATGATTGGTACAGCATGTTTCCGGAAGTTAAGTGACATGTCTGCAATGAACTAAGACTGGAACCAGGGACCAGGAGGCCAGTTCAACTCCACATACCATGTTCAGCCCATTCTCCAAGCATCACCATGGACGACACAGAGAGGCCCTCCAAAATGACTGTCTATACCAAGGTCTGCAAACTTCAACTCTTTGTGATTCCATAGACTGTAGCCCGGAGAAGGTGATGGCACCCCACTCCAGTACTCTTGCCTGGAAAATCCCATGGGTGGAGGAGTCTGGTAGGCTACAGTCCATGGGGTCACAAAGAGTCGGACATGACTGAGCGATTTCACTTTCACTTTTCACTTTCATGCACCGGAGAAGGAAATGGCAACCCACTCCAGTGTTCTTGTCTGGAAAATCCCAGGGACGGGGGAGCCTAGTGGGCTGCCATCTATGGGGTCGCACAGAGTTGACATGGCTGAAGCGACTTAGCAGCAGCAGCAGCAGCAGCAGACTGTAGCCCACCGGGCTTCTCTGTCCATGGGATTCTCTAGGAAAGCATACTGGAGTGGTTACCATGCCCTCCTCTAGAGGATCTTCCCAAGCCGGGGATCAAACCCAGGTCTCCTGCATTGCAGGCAGATTCTTTACCATCTGAGTCACCAGGGAAGCCCTAAACCTTTTCTATAAAGGGTCAAATATTAAAGAATGTAGGCACTGTGGGCCATATGGTCTCTGTCACAGCTACTGTGAAATTGTAGCAGGAAAGCAGCCATAATACATGAAGAAATGGGAGTGGGTGTGAGCCAATAAAACTTTATTTATTGGTGCAGCCACAATGGAAAACAGTATGGAGGTTTCTTAAAAAACTAAACAAATAGAGTTGCCATATGATCTAGCAGTCTCACTCCTGGGCACACACTGTTTCCAGAAAAGACAAAAACTCTAATTCAAAAAGATACATGCATCACAATGTTCATGACAGCACTACTCACAATAGCCAAGACATGAAAGCAATCTACATGTCCATTGACAGAGGAACAGAAAAGAAGATGTGGTATATGCATGTATATAGGTATGCTTATATATACACACACACACACACACACATACACACACATAATGGAATAGTACTTACCCATAAAATAATGAAATAATGCTATTTGCAGCAACACAGGCGGACCTAGAATTTATCATACTAAGTGAAGTAAGTCAGAAAGACAATTATTATATGCTATCATTTACGTGTGGAATATAAAATATGATACAAATGAACTTATTTAAAAAACAGAACAGACTCACAAACATAGTAAACTTATGGTTACCAAAGGGGAAAGGGGGTGGGGGAAGGATAAATTAAGAGTTTGGGATTAGCAGATACACACGACTATATGTAAAATAAATAAACAACAAGGTCCTACTGTATAGCACAGGTAACTATATTAAATATCCAGTTCAGTTCAGTTCAGTCTCTCAATTGTGTCTGACTCTTTGTGACCCCATGGTGGAGCATGCCAGGCTTCTCTGTCTATCACCAACTCCTAGAGCCTGCTAAAACTCATGACCATTGAGTCAGTGATGACATCCAACAATTCTCCTTCTGTCTTCAACAGCATCAGGGTCTTTTCCAATGAGTCAATTCTTTGCATCAGGTGGCAAAAGTATTGGAGCTTCAGCTTCAGCATCAGTCCTTCCAAGGAATATTCAGGATGGATTTCCTTTAGGATTGACTGGTTTGATCTCCTCACAGTTCAAGGGACTCACAAGAGTCTTCTCCAACATCACATTTCAAAGCATCAACTCTTTGGCACTCAGCTTTCTTTATGGTCCAACTCTCACATCCATACATGACTACTGGAAAAACCATAACTTAGACTATATGGAGCTTTGTTGGCAAAGTAATGTCTCTGCTTTTTAATATGCTGTCTTGGTTTGTCATAGCTTTTTTTCCAAGGAGCAAGCGTCTTTTAATTTCATGGCTGCATTCACCATCCACAGTGATTTTGGAGCCCAAGAAAATAAAGTCTTTCACTGTTTCCGTCGTTTCCCCATTATTCACCATGCAGTGAAGGGGCCAGATGCCATGATCTTCGTTTTCTGAATGTTGAGTTTTAAGTCAGTTTTTTCACTTCTCTTTCACTTTCATCAAGAAGCTCCTTGACTCCTCTTCACTTTCTGCCATAAGGGTGGTGTCATCTGCATATATGAGGTTATTGATATTTCTCCCAGCAATCTTGATTCTAGATTGTGCTTCATTCAGCCTGGCATTTCACATGATGTACTCTGCATATAAGTTAAATAAGCAAGGTGACAATATACAATCTTGACATACTCCTTTCCCAGTTTGGAACCAGTCTATTGTTCCATGTCCAGTTCTAACTGTTGCTTCTTAACCTGAATACAGATTTCTCAGGAGGCAGGTCAGGTGGTCTGGTATTCCCATCTCTTGAAGAATTTTTCACACTTTGTTGTGATCTACACAGTCAAAGGCTTTAGTGTAGTCAATGAAGCAGAAGTAGTTATTTTCCTGGAATGCTCTTGCTTTTTCTATGATTCAACAGATGTTGACAATTTGATCTCTGGTTCCTCTGCCTTTTCTAAACCCAGCTTGAATATCTGAAGTTCATGGTTCATGTACTGTTGAAGTCTGGTTTGGAGAATTTTGAGCATTATTTGCTAGTGAATGAGATGAGTGCAATTGTGCAATAGTTTCAACATTCTTTGGCATTTCCTTTCTTTGGGATTGGAATGCAATCTGACCTTTTCCAGTCCTGTGGCCGCTGCTGAGTTTTCCAAATTTGCTGGCATATTGAGTGCAGCATTTTCACAGCATCATCCTTTAAGATTTGAAATAGCTCAGCTGGAATTCCATCACCTCCACTAGCTTTGTTTGTAGTGATGCTTCTTAAGGCCTACTTGACTTCACACTCCAGGATGTCCGGCTCTAGGTGAGTGATCACACCATTGTGATTTTCTGGGTTATTAAGATCTCTTTTGTATAGTTCTGTGTATTCTTGCCACCTCTTAATATCTTCTGCTTCTAGTAGGTCCATACTGTTTCTGTCCTTTATTGTGCCCATCTTTGCATGAAATGTTCCCTTGATATCTCTCAGTTTCTTGAAGAGATCTCTATAGTCTTTCCCATTTTTGTTGTTTTCCTCTATTTCTTTGCAATGATCACTTAGGAAGGCTTTCTTATCTCTCCTTGCTATTCTTTGGAACTCTGAATTCAGAAGGATATATCTTTCCTTTTCTCCTTTACCTTTTACTTCTCTTCTTTTCTCAGATATTTGTAAGGCCTCCCCAGACAATCATTTTGCCATTTTGCATTTCTTTGTCTTGGGGATAGTTTTGATCACTACCTTCTGTATAATGTTAAGAACCTCTGTCTATAGTTCTTCTGACACTCTATCAGATCTAATACCTTGAATTTATTTGTCACTTCCACTGTATAATCATAAGGGATTTGATTTAGGTCATACCTGAATGGTCTATTGGTTTTCCCTACTTTCTTCAATTTGAGTGTGAATTTGGCAGTAAGGAGTTCATGATCTGAGCCACAGTCAGCTCCTGGCCTTGTTTTTGTTGACTGTATAGAGCATCTCCATCTTTGGCTGCAAACAATATATTCAATCTCACTTCGGTATTGACCATCTGGTGATGTCCATGTGTAGATTCGTCTATTGTGTTGTTGGAATTAATTAAATATCCTGTAATAAACCATAATTGAAAAGAATATGAAAAAGAATATATATTTATGTGTATATATACATATAATATATGTGTATATATATAACTGAATCATTTTATCACTTTTCTATACACCAGAAACTAAAACAACAGTGTAAATCAACTATATTCCAATTTTTTTTAAATGTAAGAAGAAAAAAACCTTTATTCAGGGAAACAGGTGACAGATTGGATTTGGCCCTTACCAGCCCAGTCTGCCTATCTTAGGTCTGCACACTTGCGATGGAGGCAGTCCCACTAGGACCCTCACCAGTGAAGAGTCAGCTCTTTGATGCAAAATCTCTTGGCTGTGAAATTGTCTCAGTTTTACCTTAGGCATAAGTAACACCTGGCTGCTTGTGGAACCAGCCTTATGCTGCTCAGGGCATCTACTGTTCTTGTCCCAGATCATTTCCTCTGTTATGCTCCCTGCACCACTTGCAAACCAGCTCTCTTAGCTCCCCGAGGAAGATTGCTCTCTGATTCTTTAGAATTTCACTTCAGTCCCCACCCCCCTTCCCACTGTGTTTCTCTGCTCCCTCAAAGTACAAAGTCACCCTCCAGTCCTTTTCTGATTTGCCTCTGTTCAGCCACAATGTTCCTCTCCCAAGCGCTCACCACAACTCCTCTATCTTTGAGTAAAACGACATGCCCCTGGAGTCTCAGTTTCTTTTGTTTAAATGATATGTGAATCATTTCTCAATTTTTTAGTGAATAACTTTGACATGTAACATTGTATGAATCAAAGGTGTATGTGTATATATTGTAATATATTTGCTCATGTATTAATATTTATCACATTATATAATTGTAGTACAATATTATCATTTACACTTATTATACTGTGCATTAGATCTCTATGGTTCATTTACTATTCTCTACAAGTTTATACCCTTAAACTCCATCACTCTGATGCCCCTGCCCCCATTCTCTGGTAATGACCATTCTACTGTTTTTTATAGTTTTCGCTTTTTTAGATTTCACATTCAAGTGATGTCCTCCTTTTTCACTCTGAAACCTCAAATATCTTTCAACAGCTTCCCTTTCTCTCCATTCTGGCTCTAATCAGATTACTGAATTCTGTAGAGATGGTGATCTATTATCAATTTTTTCATGGAAAGAGAATTTTTTAAAGCTTCATTCATTCAGTCATTTCATCCTCTCAGCAAATTTTGATTGAGTCCTTGCTATGGGATGAACAAGACAAGAATAGCCCTGGCCCCTTTGAAATTAGCAGTCCAGTTTGGGAAACAGGTCAGTAGGCAATCATAACAGAGAAGATCCTGGGGGAAAGTGTAGAAGTGCCTAATCCCATTTCTTAATCTGTTTGGCTCCGCACAGAGTAGGATAAAATAATATAATCACTGATCCAGGGCAAAGCGTCTGGCTTCATCAGTAGGCTTTTTAACAGGAAGATAAGTACTGCTTCTTGCAATACTGGACCTATATTTTTGAGTCTGCAGGAGTATTCTTGGATACATGGCAGGTTTGTATTCCTTTGCAGGTTTTTGCCAGCTCTGGTTGCCACCTAACCGCACACACATCAGAAAGGCATAGAGGTCCAGGGGCCTTCCAGATTCCCTGAATAGCCAGTCCAATTGTTGGCTTTAGTCTTTCATAAATGAGGGAGATATATGCCCAGCCCTTAGATTGTGGATCTCAGCATATTAAGTTAAGGGTCTGTAAAAGCTCCCCACGAGCTATTAATTGAAGCCCATGCAAAGAAAATAATGCATTAGAAAACTTTTTGTTATGTAGGCGGGCTACCATGGTAACAACCAATTTCTCCCAGATCTGGGCAATTTTAAATTCAAAGTGGATTGAAAAATCCATTTGTATTTACAGGATTTAAAGCTTCAAGAAGGGTCACAAGGTGGTAGGTGCTACAGATTAACCACAAAGATAATATTAGTGTCTGCTTCTGGGAAATGTGCGTCTCATTGATTCTACCTTACTTGGCACATCAGGCAGCCCTCCAGCCATTTCTCATAACAGAAAGAAAACAAAGCAAATCCAGGCCTCTTTACGTATGCAGTGAAAGCTGCTTCTCCACAAAAACTTTTGTTCAGAGTCCAGGGCTCCCCCCAGTGCTTGAATCTACTGTGTGGGCTCTGGCAACGAGTCCTATGTCATCAATAGGTTGATGGACTTCATTGGAAGAGTGGTTGCTTGCCAATTAGGCTAGAATCCTGGAATGGGGGGAAGGAGTGGTAACTACCGGGTCTTTAAAAAGTTTTTTGTCTTTTTTTTTAATCCTTGTCATAAGTGTATTAAGATTTTAGTGGACAGAGCAGTCACAAAATATACTTAAGACCCCAAATTGTGAATCAGGGATATACAGAAATGGAAAAAAAAAGTACAGGGTTTTCAAACCAGACAAAGAGAGACAAATAACTGATGCTATCACTTAAATGTGGAATCTTAAAAAATTATACAAATGAACTTATCTATAAACCTGAAACAGACTCACAGACATAGAAAGCAAACTTATAGAAACGAAAGGGGAAAGGAGGGAGAAGGATAAATTAGGAGTCTGGGATTAACATATACACATTACTATATATAAAACAGATAACTTACAAGGACCTGCTATATAAGCACAGGGAACTATACTCAGAATACTCAGTTCAGTCGCTCAGCCATGTCTGACTCTTTACAACCCCATGGACTGCAGCACACCAGGCCTCCCTGTCCACCACCAACTTCTGGAGTTTACTCAAAGTCATGTCCATTAGGTCGGTGATGCCATCCAACCATCTCATCCTCTGTTGTCCCCTTCTCCTCCTGCCTTCAATCTTGCCCAGAATCAGGGTCTTTTCAAATGAGTCAGTTCTTCACATAATGTGGAGGCCAGCATATTGGAGTTTCAGCTTCAGCATCAATCCTTCCAATGAATATTCAGGACTGATTTCCTTTAGGATGGACTGGTTAGATCTTCTAGCTGTCCAAGGGACTCTCAAGAGTCTTCTCAACACCACAGTTCAAAAGCAGCAATTCTTTGGCGCTCAGCTTTCCTTATAGTCCAAATCTCACATCCATACATGACTACTGGAAAAACCGTAGCTCTGACTAGATGGACCTTTGTTGGCAAAGTAATGTCTCTGCTTTTTAATATGCTGTCTAGGTTGGTCATAACTTTTCTTCCAAGGAACAAGTGTCTTAATTTCATGGCTGCAGTGATTTTGAGCCCCCGAAAATAAAGTCTGTCACTCTTTCCATTGTTTCCCCATTTATCCAACATGAAGTGATGGGACCAGATGTCATGATCTTAGTTCCTGAATGTTGAGTTTTAAGCCAAATTTTACACTCTCCTCTTTCACTTTCATCAAGAGGCTCTTTAATTCTTCTTTAATTTCTGCCATAAGTGTGGTGTCATCTGCAAATCTGAGGTTATTGATATTTCTCCTGGCAATCTTGATTCCAGCTTATGATTCATCCATCCAGTCCAGAATTTCACATGATGTACTCTGCATATAAGTTAAACAAACAGGGTTACAATATACAGTCTTGATGTACTCCTTTTCCTATTTGGAACCAGTCCGTTGTTCCATGCCCAGTTCTAACTGTTGCTTCTTAACCTGAATACAGATTTCTCAGGAGGCAGGTAAGGTGGTCTATTATTCCCATCTCTTTAAGAATTTTCCACAGTTTATTGTGATCCACACAGTCAAAGGCTTTGGCATAGTCAATAAAGCAGAAATACTTGTTTTTCTGGAACTCCCTTGCTTTTTTGATGATTCAACAGATGTTGGCAATTTGATCTCGTTCCTCTGCCTTTTCTAAATCCAGCTTGAAAATCTGGAAGTTCACGGTTCACATATTGCTGAAGCCTGGCTTGGAGAATTTTGAGTATTATCTTGTTTCATGTGAGATGAGTGCAATTGTGCAGCAGTTTGAGTGTTCTTTGGCATTACCTTTCTTTGGGATTGGAATAAAAACTGACCTTTTCCAGTCCTGTGGCCACTGCTGAGTTTTCCAAATTTGCTGGCATATTGAGTGCAGCACTTTCACAGCATCATCTTTTAGGATTTGAAATAGCTCAACTGGAATTCCATCACCTCCACTAGGTTTGTTCATAGTGATGCTTCCTAAGGCCCACTTGACTTCAAATTCCAGGATGTCTGGCTCTAGGTGAGTGATCATGCTATCGTGATTATCTAGGTTGTGAAGATCTTTTTTGTATAGTTCTTCTGTGTATTCTTGCCACCTCTTCTTAATATCTTCTGATTCTGTTAGGTCCATACCGTTTCTGTCTTTTATTGTGCCCATCTTTGCATGAAATGTTCCCTTGGCATCTCTAATTTTCTTGAAGACATCTCTAGTCTTTCCCATTCTATTGTTTTCCTCTATTTCTTTGCACTGATTACTGAGAAAGGCTTTCTTATCTCTCCTTGCTATTCTTTGGAATTCTGCATTCAGATGCTTATATCTTTCCTTTTCTCCTTTGCCTTTCACTTCTCTTCTTTTCACAGCTATTTGTAAGGGCTCTTCAGAAAACCATTTTGCCTTTCTTTTTCTTGGGGATGGTCTTGATCCCCATCTCCTGTACAATGTCACGAACCTCTGTCCATAGTTCTTCAGGCACACTATCAGATCTAATCCCTTGAATGTATTGGTCACTTCCACTGTATAATCATAAGTAATTTGATTTAGATCATGCCTGGATGGTCTAGTGGTTTTCCCTACTTTCATCAACTTAAGTCTGAATTTGGCAATGAGTTCATGATCTGAGCCACAGTCAGCTCCTGGTCTTGTTTTTGCTGACTGTATAGAACTTCTCCATCTTTGGCTGCAAAGAATATAATCAATCTGATTATGGTATTGACCATCAGGTGATGTCCATGTGTAGAGTCTTCTCTAGTGTTGTTGGAAGAGAGTGTTTGCTATGACCAGTGTGTTCTCTTGGCAAAACTCTATTAGCCTTTGCCCTGCTTCATTCTGTACTCCAAGGCCAAATTTGCCTGTTACTCCAGCTATTTCTTGACTTCCTACTTTTGCATTCCAGTCCCTTATAATGAGAAGGACATCTTAAGGGATTCTTGCCCACAGTAGTAGATATAATGGTCATCTGAGTTAAATTCACCCATTCCAGTCCATTTTAGTTTGCTGATTCCTAAAATGTTAATGTTCACTCTTGCCATCTCCTGTTTGACCACTTCCAATTTGCCTTGATTCATGGACCTAACATTCCAGGTTCCTATGCAGTACTGTTCTTTACAGCATCGGACTTTACTTCCATCACCCATCACATCCACAACTGGGTGCTGTTTTTGCTTTGATTCCATCTCTTTATTCTTTCTAGAGGAGAACTCTCCACCCTGGGGAGTTCATCATTCATTGTCCTATCTTTTTGCCTTCTCATACTGTTCATGGGGCTCTCAAGGCAAGCATACTGAAGTGGTTTGCCATTCCTTTCTCCAGTGGGCCACGTTTTGTCTGAACTCTCCAGCATGACTCGTCCATTTTGGGTGGCCCTACATGGCATGACTCATAGTTTCATTGAGTTAGACAAGGCTTTGGTCCATGTGATCAGATTGTTTAGTTTTCTGAGACTGTGGTGTTCAGTCTGTCTGCCCTCTGATGGAGAAGGATAAGAGGCTTATGGAAGCTTCCTGATGAGATAGACTGTGGAGGAAAATGGGTCTTTTTCTGATGGGTGGGGCCATGCTCAGTACATCTTTAATACAATTTTCTGTTGATGGGTGAGGCTGTGTTTCCTCCCTGTTATTTCACCTGAGGCCGAACTATGGTGGAGGTAATGAAGATAATGGCAACCTCCTGCAAAAGTCCTATGCATGCACTGCTACCCTCTGTATCCCCAACCCTGCAGTAGGCCACTGCTGACCCATGCCTCTGCCAGAGACTCCTGGACACTTAAGGGCAAGTCTGGGTCTGTTTCTTGTAGGATCACTGCTCCTTTCTCCTGGGTTCTGGTACCCACCATGTTCTGTTTGTGCCCTTCAAGAGTCTGTTTCCCCGTGTAAGTTCTAGTGGCTCTATGGTGGGGTTAATGGTGACCTCCTCCAAGAGGGCTTATGCCATACCTAGGTCTACTGCACCCAGAGCCCCTGCCCCTGCAGCAGTCCACTGCTGACCTGTACCTCCTCTGGAGACACTCCAACACAGTTCTGTCTTATTCTCTGTGGGGTCTCTGGGTCCTGGTGCACACAAGGTATGTTTGAGCCCTCTGAGCATCTCTGTCAGTTATGGGGTTTGATTCTAAATGTGATTTCGCCCCTCCTACCATCTTTCTGGGGCTTCTCCTTTGCTCTTGGATGTGGGATATCTCCTCAAAATCTCTCCAGCTCCATGCAGCCACCACTCCAGTGCCATGCAGCTGCTGCTCCAGTGCCTACTGTCTTGCTGGGGTTTCTCTGCCCTTGGATGTAGGGTGTCTCCTCACAGTTGCTCCAGTGTTGCACAGTATACTCAGTATCTTTTATTAACCTATAAAGGAAAAGAATCTGAAACAGACTAGATGTATATGTTTTATATATATATGTGTGTGTATATATATATCTGCATCACTTGGCCATATGCCTGAAACTAACACAACATTGTAAATCAACTATATTTCAATAAAAATTTTTAAACATATAGGGTCTTCAAATAATCATAGACTATTTGCTTAAATGTCACATACTTGATGGTTATGAGTCGTGGATACCAAGTTTTGCTTCACTCTTAGAATAGTACAAAGATTCTGGAATCAGGCCAGGACTCACCTGCTACTGCTTATGTGACTTGGGACACAAGTGCCAAGTTGTGCTTGGCTTTTTTAGCTTTTAGTTTTCACATCTGCACCTACTCCATAGGGTTGTGAGGATTAAATGGAGCTAAGCACACAGAACCTGGCACACTGGCTAAGACACAACCCAGTGTACCTTGAAATGGAATGGTCACTATAAATCCAGAAGTCTATGAGAGCAAAGAGGAGTCTTAGACCCCCTTGAAAGGTCACTTACAAACTTTGCTGTGACCTCAGTTGTGGGGAGATGGGAGAAAGGTAGAACCAGAAAGCACAAGTGGAAGAAGCAGAGAGGGAGTTGAGCAGAGCAGCAGGGAAACAACTCACCATTAGACTGTAAGCATCAGGACAGTGGAAACCAGGAATGCTTTATGTCTGTGTTCCCTGAATAGGCTGAGTACTTGAGCACAGTAGATGCTCAGTGTCTGTAAAACTGAATAGAAATCATTGAACTGAAAGGATCCGGAAGCCTCCCAGAACTGGAGTCAATGCAAAGGGAAAACAGAACAATTTCTGTTGCCAGAGCATCAGCCTGACGCTGGGAACACTGAGTCACAATCACAGATGTTGTTGGGGTCATTTCTGAGGTGAGTCACAAGTAATTTCTTAATAATAATAAAGTGTGGAACTTTCTGAATGATGTGTTGTTTCACAGATTAGAGCAGATTCAAGGTTATCACTATAGCAATGATGTAGTCCAATATGCTTTGTTGAGTGCTTTCACTTGTGGGGCATTGCACACATGTACGTGCTGATGGCAGAATAGGTCAAGGTAAACAAGAAAAAACAAAAACAAATGAGAGCTACTGACTCAGACTGGAGGTGAGGCATGCCCGATTTGATTTCCATTGTGAACCAGAGAAAGTCAATCCCTTTCTTCCCTTTTTCCCCTAAGGACCTAGAGTGATATTTGAAAGGTTTATTTTAAAAATATAAAAACTGAAACCGTATCATTCAATTTGCTTAGCATGTTAGACATTATAAATGCTTTCATATAAATCATTACTTAGAGGATCAACTTGGCTGAAGTGGTTGAAGGCCAACTATGACAGTAAACAGTGTAAACATTGCAAGTGTCACTCAGTCATGTCCAACTCTTTGAGACCCCATGGACTGTAGCCCATCAGGTTCCTCTGTCCATGTGATTCTCCAGGGAACAATACTAGAGTTGGTTGCCATGCCCTCCTCCAGGAGATCTTCCCAACCCAGGGATCAAACCCAGGTCTCCTGCATTGCAGGAAGACTCTTTACCATCTGAGCCACCAGGGACATTGTTTAAATGGGATCTGAGAGATGAGGTCTTTATCAATGGAATACGTACCAACTTTGTGTTAGGGATTTCATGATCCGCATCTTTTCTACAACTCATCCCACATCCAGACACATTTCCAAAAATGGAAGGGAGGGAGGGAGGGATGAAGGAGGGAAGGAAGGAGAATGTTTTTCTTTTGTTTGCCTTGACAAGCAAGCAATATGGGGGACAGTGGTATATCTTTTGGGTTCCAGTTTGGCCTCCAGTCTCACAAGGCAGCTAAAAGGAGAGACGCTTAGTTAGAAGCTTACCATGGACACCTGAAATTCACAATCAAGATCTCATCACTATCATAAGGGCTTCTCCCTGTTCTCCCCATTGAGACTCCTATGGGCCACACTGGCCCAACACCAGCCCCAGCAGAGGCTGGTTCCAAATTCCCTGCCACCATCGGTTGTTTATCACACCTAGACATGTCCTATGACTTCAAACAATGACATTTACAATTGGCTGCTCTGCTTTGCTATGTAATTATGAAGACTATACATTTATCAGTAAAAGGAAATGTACCTCTATATACATTCACTGATTTACGGAGATATAGCTGAAATCTTGATTCCTAGTTCAGTGAACATAATTTATTCTGATACCTTTATCCCATAACAGAAGGGTAAACATCTTGAGGTCATTGATCATCTCTCATTGCTTTTTTTTACAATGTTGTGGTCAATGCTAGCCATGTAATAATAACTGGTATTAACTGAATATGTCAGCAAATTTGGAAAACTCAGCAGTGGCCACAGGACTAGAAAAGGTCAGTTTTCCTTCCAATCTTAAAGAAGGATACTGACAAAGAATGTTGAAACTACCATACAACTGCCCTCGTTTCACATGCTAGCAAGGTAATGCTCAAAATCCTTCAAGCTAGGTTTCAACAGTATGTAAACTGAGAACCAATACTTTGGCCACCTGATGCGAAGAACTAACTCATTGGAAAAGACCCTGATGCTGGGAAAGATTGAAGGAAGGAGGAGAAGGAGAGGACAGAGGATGAGATAGTTGGATAGCATCATCAACTCAATGGACATGAGTTTGAGCAAGTTCCGGGAGTTGGTGATGGACGGGGAACCCTGGCGTACTGCCGTCTATGGGGTCACAAAGAGTTGGCCATGACTGAGTGACTGAACTGAACTGAACCAAGAACTTCCAGATATACCAGCAGAATTTAGAAAAGGCAGAGAAACCACAGATCAAATTGCCAACATTCGCTGGATCATGGAAAAAGCAAGAGAGTTTTTCAGTAGAATTCCTGAAAAACATCTACTTCTGCTTGACTACACCAAGTCCTTTGACTGCGTGGATCACAACAAACTGTGGAAAATTCTTAAAGAGATGGGAATACCAGACCACCTTGCCTGTCTCCTGAGAAACCTGTATACAAGTCAAGAAGCAACAGTTACAACCAGATATGGAATGGCTGAGTGGTTCAGAATTGGGAAAGGAGTACGTCAAGACTGTATATTGTCACCTTGCTTATTTAACTTATAATGCAGAGTATATCATGGGAAATGCCAGGCTGAATTAATTACAAGCTGAAATCAAGATTGCCAGGAGAAATATCAACAACCTCAGATATGCAGATGATACCACTCTAATGGCAGAAAAAGAAGAGGGACTAAAGAGCTTCTTGATGAGGGTGAAAGAGGAGAGTGAAAAAGCTGGTTTTAAAACTCAACATAAAAAAACTAAGATAGATCATGGCATCTGGTCCCTTTACTTCATTGCAAATAGAAGGGGAAAAGTGGAAGCAGTGACAGATTTGATTTTCTTGGGCTCCAAAATCACTGTGGATGGTAACTTCAGCCATGAAATTAAAAGATGCTAGCTCCTTAGAAGGCTATGATAAACCTAGAATGCATATTAAAAAAGCAGAGACATCACTCTGCTGACAAAGGTCCATCTAGTCAAAGCTATGGTTTTTCCAGTAGTTATGTACAGATGTGAGAGTTGGACCATAAAGAAGCCTGAGTACCAAAGAATTGATGTTTATGAACTATGGCTCTGGAGAAGATTTTTGAGAGTCCCTTGGACAGCAAGGAGATCAAACCAGTCAATTTGAAAGGAAATCAACCTTAAATATTCACTGGAAGGACTGATGCTTAAGCTGAAGTTCCAGTGCTTTGGCTACCTGATGTGAACAGTCGATCATTGGAAAAGACCCTAATTCTGGGAAAGATTGAAGGCAAAAGGAGAAGGGGGTGGCAGAGGATGAGATGGTTAAATGGCATCACCGACTCAGGAGAATTTGAGCAAACTCTAGAAGAGAGTGGAAGACAAGGAGCCTGGCATGCTGCAGTCCATGGGATCTCAGAGTCAGACATGACTTAGCAACTGAACAGCAAACAACTACAAAAATTAACTCAAAAGAGTTAGCTATAGGAATATTGGCCTTGTCTGATTTTATTCACTTCTTGTTGCTAAGTTTTTGTTGCAGTTATTGTTATTGTTCTTTTAAGGTTATTTCTCTGTCCAAATACTATCTTTAATGAGGATACCCAGAAATGAAATGTTAGAATGGCTACTCAGTAAAAATAAATAAATAAGCAAGTAAAGTCCAGGGAGGCTGTACTTAACATTGTTGTACTGTACACTTAAAAATGGTTAAGATAGTAAATTGTGTTATGTGTTTTTTTACCTCAATAAAAAATATCCCAGGCAGGCTGAACCCATAAGTCTCACTTCTTGCACGTGCTACAGGGTGGCACAGGGCAGTGTTCACAAGGGGCAATTACACAGCCATAACCCTCTTATCCAGTAATATATTTACAATGGATCCTTTGTAGCAGTAGATCAAAGAACAGCTTTTATTGACCCATGTCCATATTTACTGTACAGCATATTAGCACAAACACACACCCAGAGACCAGCTTCAGTTTCCTCTTACCACACCAGCTCTCTAAAGAGAAATAACTTTTCTGTCCTAAAACAATTTTGCAAAGAGGAACTTCTGAAAAGCAAGCATCTGTCACTGAGGTTAACAGGACTCAACTTGAAAAATGACCCTTTGGCTCGTGAGAAAACATAACTCTCTCCAAAACTACTAGGAGTGAGGAGGGGTGGGAGTCGGGAGACAAACAGTGGGAGTATGGAGAACATGATGAATGAAGCAAACAGAAAGACACATATATGTGTGTGTGTGTAGCCCTGTGCACAAAACGCCCATTATTTGTATGCTTTCATTTCCAAAGGTCCAGATAATGTTAGGTAAAAGTGTAACTTATGACTCAGGGCAATACTTTTGCTGTGATAAATCAATGTTGGCTAAGTCAATTAGGGTGGGGGTGACAAAAAAAAAAAAAAAAGAAAAAGATGATAAGCAGCCAACACATTTGTTCAGCGGAAAGACAGAATAAGGTAGCTCTCACTTTGAAGAACTGAGTTCAGAGGTTTCAAAGGGCACACAGGAAACGCTCCAACAGCAAAAACTGTGTGCTGAGCGTCATTCCAGAAAACTCTCAGCCCCCCTCACAGCTTTATCTGATCGCCTGATTCTCTATCTTCAGATCCAAGGCACCCACAAAGAAAAAGGACTTTGTGATAAAATCAAGAGCTCAGGGCTTCGATCACCTTTCTGGTCACTGCAGACCCGGACATGTTGAGATGAGATTGTCAGATGGTTAGAATCTGGTCGATTCTCCTGAGTTATTGGAATCTTGATGTTTTGTTGGTTTCTGGTTCTGAAAGTACTTATATACACAGTGACTGTTTTTGTCACAGATATAACAAGTTGACTACCAGAAAGGAAAAGGACATAGAGCTCTGAAGCAGGCCTGTAAAATATTACAAATTCATCTCTAGCTCTCAGAAATATCTACAAGGTAGTATTTTGGTGACAATGAATATGTACTGAGCCTTGGGTACCCCTTGGGCCAAAGGAGGAGAAAATCAGGCATTTAGGGAAAATCAGGCATTTAGCAAAATATATTTTGCTTTTTTTTTTCCCTTGGAGGTGCTTTTTTTAAGACACCAATTGAAGAAGCTATAAATTAAATTTGGAAGATCAAATTGTGAATGCTACTACTCCCCAACACCAAATAGTATCCACAGAACAGAGGGGTGGAATTGAATGGAAAGTCTTCATGGAAGAAAAGCAGTATTCTTTTCTTTCTGCTACTCTGTGCTTCCCCCTGGAGGAGAAAATGGCAACCCACTTCAGTATTCTGTCTGGGAAAATCCCATGGACAGAGGAGCCTGGTGGGCTACAGTCCACGGGGTCACAAAGAGTCAGACACGACTGAGCATACACATACCCAGGTACTCTGTGGTTCACCCTCATTGTGTGGGTTTTGGGGCCCATGGTTAGAAGAGAGTGTATACTTTGAGACTAACAGCAAAATGGTTAGCATGAAAGACATTTTGTGGGAAAAGAGAATATATTAAATGTATATCAGCTTTGAGAATCAACTACTACAAGTTAACATGGAAAGGTTTCACAGAAAATTGTTTCTGTCAGGGGAGATGATGCCCAAGCTTTCAAACATCCTGGCTGTATAAATCTTGAGGGGAAATCAATGTAGACACCACAGATAATTCACAGGAAGTAGTTTGTAACTATAATTGGATATTTTCATGAATGTTTTCTTAAAGAAAACCATAGAAAATTGTTAGTCATAGAATAGCTGGATACTCTGATAAACATATACCCTTCAGAAATGTCCCCAATATAGGATCTTGCTGCTCTCCGTATATCTCTTTAGCCTTTGAAAAATACCTCTTCTTTACAACTTATTTGTTAGGCATTGCAAAACTCAAAATACACACTTTTGGTAAGATGCCACAGACCATAAAGAGAGAAAAAAGTTTTTTATAACAATGCTGTGGTTTATCATGTGCTACACAGAACCAGGGGGCTTCCCAGGTGGCTTAGAAGGTAAAGCATCTGCCTGCAGTGCAAAGACACAAGAAGCTGGGTTTGATCCCTGGGTCAAGAAGATCCCCTGGAGGAGGAAATGGCAACTCACTCTAGTATTCTTGCTTTGAGAATCCCAGGCTATAGTCCATGGGGGTTGCAAAGAGTCAGACACAACTGAGCAACTAACACTTTTACTTTCATACAGAACCAGAGTGAATCTCCCCTTTTTGATTTACAGAATTAAATTGCAAACATAAAATTCAAACAATTCAAACAACAGCCCCCCTGATGATTCCTCCCTTTGCTATTCTCTGCTTGGTTTCACTGGGAGATTAGCCTAGTGTCTCCTTGTGATACCTCAGGAGTCCTTAGGTCTCTGTTATTGGCTCTGAAGGCATGGAATGGATAAGTCATTTTCTTTCATTGACCATGACTTTATAGTCAGTGGTCTATAGTCACTCTCTCTAAGCAGGCTCTTGTGGGAGAAAGGAAAAATAAATTTTCCAGAATATTGGGAAAGTCTGAATCCAGGGAATTTCCCTGGACTGCTGGGACTCAGTAAGGCAACACTCAAAGGTACAAAGCAGCAGCCCTCAGGGCAACAAACTTTAAACACATGGCCACGTGGATCTTACTAGCTGTCTTCCAGAATAAGTAACATGTTAGAGGAGCCTCTATGGAGATCTCTAATTGATACTCAGCCAGCACAATGTTAAACCATATGTTTAATAGAAATAGGGGGGAAAGAAATCCAATAACTCATTTCCTAAGCAATCAAACAAAGTCAAGCAAAAGAATACTAATGGTGGTATAGCTGAGGAAAAGCTTCCTCTACCTTCTTAGGTTCAGTTCTTGGGGACTATGAATTAAATGACAAATGTCAGATTAACAGAAGAACAGGCATGTTTCTTTATTGACAGCAATATTTTTATGTGCACAGAGGCTTCACAGAAAAGAAGTGAAACCCAAAGGCAATTAGAACTTGTAACAAAGGGCAATAAATTGTGGAGATGTAATTAAACAAAGGAAAAGGGATCTGGGCTCCTAGGGGCAGTAACGGAGAAGGCAATGGCACCCCACTCCAGTACTCTTGCCTGGAAAATACCATGGATGGAGGAGCCTGGTAGGCTGCAGTCCATGGGGTCGCTGAGGGTCAGACACGACTGAGCGACTTCACTTTCACTTTCATGCATTGGAGAAGGAAATGGCAACCCACTCCAGTGTTCTTGCCTGGAGAATCCCAGGGACGGGGGAGCCTGGTAGGCTGCCGTCTATGGGGTCGCAGAGTCAGACACAACTGAAGCGACTTAGCAGCAGCAGGGGCAGTAAATTGTGGGAAGGTGAGTAGGAAATGTATGCTAGATAAGGGTTGTTCAGTAGAATTTGTTATGCAGACTCAAATTGTTCTCTGATAAGAGTCTTGTCCTCTTCCTGGTATAGGAGAGGAGGCTATCTTTACAAATAGAAGTTTATGTCCCTTTTACCATAGGAAATGAAATTTACGCCCTGCTTTTAGGCAGAAAGGGGGAGTTATTTCTGTGTCTGCTGCTTCTCAATTGCCTTCAGCTCAAAATAATCTTAATGTCAAAATGACATATTTTAGGGTAGCATGTTCTAGGGTAGCTTCCCCTTCATTGCTGATTATACCTATGCCTGCAAGGCAATTGATTTCATCTTTCCTTTGCAGATAGTAGAGAACAACAGGACACAGGAACCAATGAGAAATTCCCAGGGCTTTGTAGCACAGGAGTGGGTCCATATCACATTGCTCCTTTCTCCGTCTTCTTTTCTCTGTCAGTCTCTTCTCAGAATGTAAGACACTAGACTTTGACTCTTCATCCCATTTCAACATGTAGCTTTGGGGCAATAGGGGAAGCTGTGGTCTACAGGTAACTCTTGATCAAGGACCCTCTGTTTCATGCCATTCCTGGAACGCTTCCTCCTTGGCTCCCATCTCTGCTTTGGGCTCCCCCAGGCCTCTTGAGTCTTCTACTCAAATGAGGGAAGTTGGCCTTATCTACCATAGCCTCTGGATTCTCTAGGCTATGCTGGAATTCACTTCCTTATTCCAGTAATACAAGTATTTTAAACCCCTGCAAAACATTTTGATACCTTCTCACTTAAGGGGATCAGAATATGATACCCAAATTATGCCGCTTGGCATGTGCTAAGTGGCTTCAGTTGTGTCTGACTCTTTGCAACCCCATGGACTATAGTCCACCAGGTTCCTCTGTCCATGGGATTCTCCAGGCAAGAATACTGGAGTGGGTTGCCATTACCTTCTCCAGAGGATCTTCCTGACCCAGGGATCGAATCCATGTCTCCTGCATCTCCTGTATTGGCAGGTGGATTCTTTACCACTAGCACTACCTGGGAAGGCATAAGGATTATTTTGAACTAAAGGCAATTGAGAAGGCAATTCCCATACCAGGAAGAGGATAATAACACATCACTGAGACAGAGAAGGTAAGAGCATGAGTCTGCATAAGCAAACCTATTAAGTAGCTTTTGTCTGTCATTAATTTCCCCCATACATTTCCTAGTCACCTTACCACAATTTATTATCCCTGAAAGCCCACCCCCTTTCCTTTATCTAGTCACTTCTCCACAATTTATTACCCTTTGTTAAAATGGTATATAAGCACTCAAGTCCAATAACGTTTTGGGATTTCAATTCTTTTCTGTGAAGCTCCCATGAATGTAAAAACATTAACAAGTTTAATTCACAGGTCCTAGCTACAGAACAGAAGAGGATAGGGTAAAATCTTTCTCCCCTAAATTACTATCTGTCTTACTGTCTGTCCAGTTGATAAATATGTTTTGACTGACAGACTGCCAGGAGAGTCTACATGTACCAGAGCCTGTGACAGGTAAGAGCTTTCAGCTCAGAGGCTTGACAGAAACTCTTAATGACTACTCAAATGGAAAGTGCAAAGAGACACAGCCTCTCTTTAGAGAGCTCTAAGATACCATCAATCTCTGTCCCAGCCCAGGGTAAAAAGTGCCTCAAGCACTAAGTGGGGAATGCAGTGGCAAAATGGGTAATGAGTCAGAAAGGAATGTCTCCTAACCCACACTCACATACCTGCATGCCAATGTGAAGAGAGCCCTGCATAAATTCCTTTACACATATTAGGGTCTCACACACACTTCTGAGGGCAATTTTTTCATGTGAGAATCTGCCCTGTGTTCTACAGAACAGTAGGTAGGTCTTTTTGTATTTGCAAAAATAGTAGGTATTTTTTGGTAAAAAAAAAAAAAAAAAAGTAGGTAAAAGCAAAACAGTAGGTATTTGCTTTTGGATGGAGCTCCGCAGAAGTATGCTGTCACTGTGACATCTTTTTTCTCTCATACTTTCTTGATATCACCAGCCTTGGCTTTCTTCATTAGATAATAGAGTGAAATACATGCAGTGGCCCCAGAATCACTGCCTCAGAGGAAAATGGGAAGAAAGGGTAGTCAATCAAAGCCTGGCCTAGTGGCTCAGGTGTTTTTAGATGCTGATCTTTAAATACATGAGCCTAGAACAATATTTCTCAAATTTGAAAACAGATGCTTTTTAGAGTCAATTTCTCAATGCAACAATATAAAAATAAGACATTAAATCCAGGAATGAGAATAATTCTCCAGTATGGCTTTGGTTTGAATCTTCACTTAGAGGCAGGTTTAGGGAAAAGAGCTCCATCTAAAGAACCCATATTTTCATCTATTACTTTAGATATCAGGTCAGAGTTAGTACTTTCAGAAAGCTTGACAGACCTCTTTAATGCAATGAGGAGTAGGGGAGTGGGGCAGGGAGGAAAACATACTTTCTAAGCAGTAAAATTCAAGATATCCCATGATCCAATAGGTCACTTTGGAGACTCTCAGCAAAATAAGCTCAGAATGGCCACCAGTATTAAGGCATCTGTTGGTCAAAAAAGCTGCAGAGCAAGTGGGTTCTCTGTCCCAAGTTTCCATTTCTTCGTGGTTTCTCTTTAGTGTGAGAAGTGCAACAGAGAGCAAGATGACATGGGAAAGGCAGCATCTTCATCATCGTTCTTACCTTGCCAAGGAACAAACAAACCAGGATTCTATACATCTTTATGTAACAAAGAAATAAAGGAAGGTAGAAAATTGTGGAAGATGGAAATCAACTTTGGCCAAAGGTTCTCAAACCCACCTCACTCTTTGGTTGAAAAAGGTATGTATAAGGGTTTTTTTTTTTTTTTTTGGGGGGGGGGGGGGGGGGGGGGGGGGAGAGTGGAGCACAAAAGCAGGACAGGGGTTAAGAAGTAAGCAGATAGAGAGGACACTTCTTTTAAGGTAATATGTAGAAAGCAAAATTTCATGCCTTTTAGAGAAGATTCATACTTCAATGGAAAACTCTTCACTTTCTACAGCTCTTCTTTCTGGTGCATGCTAAGTCACTTCAGTCATGTCTGACTCTTTGAGACCCTATGGACTCTAGCCTGCCAGGCTCCTCTGTCCATGAGATTCTCCAGGCAAGAATACTGGAGTAGCTTGCCATCCTCCAGGGGATCTTCCTGGCCCAGGGATCTAACTCATGTCTCTTACAGCTCCTGCACTGGCAGGTGGGTTCTTTACCACTAGCACCACCTGAGAAGCCCCCTAACTTCCTACAGGAGCTATTTTATAACTCTGTAAGTTTTAGGGAATGGATCAATCAGTTTAGTCACTCAGTCATGTCCGACTCTTTGTGACCCCATGGACTGCAGCATGCCAGGCTTCCCTGTACATCACCAACTCCTGGAGCTTGCTCAAACTCATGTCCATTGAGTCGATGATGCCATCCAACCATCTCATCCTTTGTTGTCTCCTTCTCCTCCTGCCTTCAATCTTTCCCAGCATCAGGGTCTTTTCCAGTGAGTCAGTTCTTCCCATCAGGTGGCCAAAGTATTGAGTTTTAGCTTCAGCATCAGTCCTTCCAGTGAATATTCAGGACTGATTTCCTTTACGATGGACTGGTTGGATCTCCTTGCAGTCCAAGAGACTCTCATGAGTCTTCTCCAACACCACAGTTCAAAAGTATCAATTCTTCGGTGCTCAGCTTTCTTTATAGTCCAACTCTCACATCCATACATGACTACTGGAAAACCATAGCTGTAATTTCTGTCCTGTCTGGTTCAACTAGCTTCCTTGGGTTGGTGGGGGGTGGTTTACCTCCATTTGTAATTCATTTCAACATTCTTTACTCTCTATAAATCTGGGCTGCTTTTTAAAATCAGTTATAACACGTGCCTGATTCCCTCAGTTATTACAAGTAAAATCTTTAACACATTTATTTTTATGTCTATATGAGGGGGTCATGATTTTACTTTTCTTGTTACAGATTTTCTTGTACACCTTTGTAAGACTTCTTCCTTGGGGAACAGCAGAAGGAAACATGCTGGAGGCCTTCAGGCTGTAGGAAGCTAGTACTGGGTCATCTGATCTACAGATAAGGGGAGCAAACTAGCTCTTCTCAGGGGAGAGACCCTTTCTCCTCTCAAATCTTGCAGGCTAATACTACCATCCAGTATTCTTGTCTGGGAAATCCCATGGACAGGGGGAGCCTGGTGGGCTACAGTCCATGGGGTTGCGAAGAGTTGGACAGGACTGAGTACACATGCACACAGAAGACCACCATCCACAACATGCATTTGGTCACCTTTTGGGAGAAGGCATCCTTTCCATTTTTGAAGACATTACTTCCGGCTTGTCTCTCCACTTGGAGGTTTCCCACACTCTCCATTTGCAGATCTCTGCGTGGGAGAGCTGCAGTTTCACCCAGTGGGCAGGGTTGGGTTTCTGTTCACTGGCCTGCAACCCCCTGCGCTCTGCCAACACACAATGATCAGTAGCATTCCTGAAATTCCTGACATAGCAGAGAAGCCAGGCTTGGTCCTGCGAACGCCCTTGAACTGTGGTTCTGAACCTAATGGGGTATTTATCTTTTATTCACAGCCAGAGGTTAGGACCTATTTATGTAAATCCTCCACCAAGGGTCAATTCATCTTGACCCCCCTGGTTTTCATTTCTCTAATTGTCACAGGTATTTTTTAGACCCCTTGGAAACTCTTCATTCAGTGAAAAGCTGCAGGGTCAGTAAGAATTCGGTTACAAAGGGAAGGGGTGGAGGGCTGGAAGAGTTGAGGAGGCTTCCTCTGAAGTGTTCTAAGAAGATTTCAGAGGCCACCCAGTTGACAAAGTAAAAACAGCAATGACCTTATGCACCCGGTTTTATTCACAGAAAGTATGCTTTCTTGAAATGGTATCTTCACCTAAGAAGTTGCTTAAAGCACACATTGTCCAATTTCAGTTTCCTAGAGCATGTATTGTCCAGTCTCAGTGGTGGTAAGGGGTTAGGAAGCAAGCTATTAGAATGGAGGGCCTCTGGGCGGGCACTGGCTCTGCAGACAATTGTTCCCAATTAATGGACCCCAGCACCCTCCCAGCTTTGTATTTTAAAACGGGGCCCCAGAATAGTGAGAAAATACTTGATTCTTAAGAACTGACCCAGGTTACAGGGATTTCAGGCCACATGGGAAGCCTGCAGGGGAGATATTTAGAGGTTAGCAGGTCTTTGGGGGTCCCTCAAAGCATTCTTGATTGAGAGCCTTGTGCTCCAACTTCTAACTCCCAGGAATGAAGATTTGAAGGAAGGAATCACATGGAAAACAGCCCAACTGTTTTAACATCCCTGGAGGAGAATCTCTCTTTTCACTAACTGGATCTTCGTCTTCTATACCTTAAGCCTGTTGAACTTTTTTTTTTTTTTTTCATTTTCAATCAGAGGTAGTAGAGAGAATCTAATCTTAAAGAAAAACACACTTTTTTCATTATTTTCTGTCAACATTTTATTATGAAAAATGTCAAAGGTAAAAGAAAGTTGAACAAATAGTACTATGACCATCCCATATACTCACACTATTTAAATTCAAAGTATGATAACATTTTGGTATATTTGCTTTATCTATATACACAGTATATATACATATTTGTTTTATGTTTGTATATACTTTTTTTGCTGATCTATTTAAAAGTAAATTGGAGACCTAAATGTAAGTCTGGATACTATTACATTCTTAGAGAAAAACCTAGGCAGAACACTGTTTGACATAAATCATAGCGTCAGTCCAAATCTTTGTTGTGACAAGACAGAACCGAGGAGTATATACTTGCCTGACAATAGCAATATTTTGAGGGATTCACCTCGTAGAATAATGAAAATAAAACCAAAAATAAACAAATGGGACCTAACTAAACTTAAAGACTTTTGCATAGCAAAGGAAACCATCAACAAAATGAAAAGACAACTCACAGAATGGGAGAAAATATTTGCAAATGATGTGACTGATAAGGGACTAATCTCCAATATATGTAAACAGTTCATGCAACTCAGTATCAAAAAACAGACAACCCAATTAAAAAATGGGTGGGAGACCTAAAAAGACATTTCTCCAAAGAAGATATACAGATGACCAAAAAGCACAGGGAAAGATGCTCACCATTGCTAATTTTTAGAGAAATGCAAATCACAACTACAGTGAGTATCTCCTCACACCAGTGAGAATGACTATCATCAGAAAGTATACAAACAATAAATGCTGGAGAGGATGTGGAGAAAAGGGAACCTTCCTACGCTGTTGGTGGGAATGTAAATTGGTACAGACACTATGGAGAACAGTATGGAGATTCCTTAAAAAACTGGTAATAGAGCTACCATATGACCCCTGCAATCCCATTCCTGGGCATAAATCTGGAGAAAAGCATGATCCAACAGGATACATGCACCCTAATGTTCATTGCAGCACTGTTTACAATAGCCAAGACAAGGAAGCAACCTAAATGCCCACCAACAAAGGAATGGATAAAGAAGATGTGGTATATAGATACAATGGAATATTACTCAGCCATTAAAAATAATAAAATACTGCCATTTGCAACCACACAGATGAACCTAGAGATTATCATACTAAGTCAGAGAAAGACTACCATATGATATCACTTATATATGGAATCTGTTGAAAAAAATGATACAAATGAACTTATTTGCAAAACAGAAACAGACTTACAGGCTTCAAAAACAAATTTATGTTACCAAAGGTGAAAGGTGGAAGGAGAAATAAATTAGGAGTTGGAATTAACATATACACACTCCTATACATAAAACAGATAATAAATAAGGATCTACTGTATAGCACAGGAAACTCTACTCAGTATTCTGTAATAATCTATATGGGAAAATAATCCAAAAAAGCATAGACGAATGTATATGTATAACCGAATCACTTCTCTGTACACTGAAACTAACACAATATTGTAAATCTACTACAGTTCAATATAATATAAAAATTAAATTTAAAAATTTCCTAAAAGATAGCATTATAAAAATTAAAAATAAAAGTGAATTGGAGGGAGCTTCCCTGGTGAGTCAGTGGTAAAGAATCCACCTGCCAATGGAGGAGACATAGGTTCAATACCTGATCTGGAAAGATCCCACGTGCCTCAGAGCAACTAAGCTCATATGCCACAACAATTGAGCCTGAGCTCTAGAGCCTGGGAGCCACAACTACTGAACCCACAAGCCTCAGCTTCTGAAGCCTGCATGCCTAGAGTGTGTATACCACAACAAGAGAAGCCACCACAATGAGAAGCTCACACCCAACTAGAGAGGAGCCCCCCACTTGCCACAACCGAGAAGGCCCATACAGCAACAACAACCCAGCACAGCCAAAATAAATCAATAAATAAAATTATTTTTTAAAAAGTGTATTGGAGACATCATGACACTTTACCCCAAACACCAACCTGCATATCTTAATATAAGTTTATTCTCATATATAACTATCATATCATGAACACCTCTAAGGAAATTACCAGTAATTCCATAATATCACCTAACTCTTAGAATAGAAAGAAAGAAAGTGAAGTCACTCAGTCGTGTCCAACTCTGCAACCCCATGGACTATAGCCTGTTAGGCTCCTCCATCCATGGGATTTTCCAAGCAAGAATACTAGAGTGGATTGCCATTTCCTTCTCCAGGGGATCTTCCCAACCCAGGGATCAAACCTGGGTCTCCCACATTGCAGGTAGACTCTTTACTGTCTGAGCCACCAGGGAATCCCTTAGAAACTTTCAGAATATCCAGTCCATATTCAAATCACCCTGATTTCTACCCTAATCTCTTATAACAAATTCTTTTTTAAACCATGATGGTTTCTTTAGTCTTTTTGGAATAGTCCCAATACTTCTTTTTTTAGATGACATTATCTTTTTTAAGAGACTTTATAGGAAGCCTCATGCTCTGGACTTGTCTGATTGTTTCCTTGTGGTGATATTTAACTTGTTCTTCTCTCTCCTAGATTTCCTGTTTTTATGGGTTGAATTGTGTCTGTTCCCTGAAATCATATGTTGAAGCTAAAGGGGTGCAGAATATGTCACTTTAAAATCTGCCTATTTGCATAAGGATTATTTTGCCTGATTATTTTTAAGAAACAGCAGTCATAGCAAAAGCTCTGAAAACTGAGTAGAAGTTACTCTTGGTAAGGAACATTTACATTTATAAGGGAGGTCTCCATTTGTAAGGGTGTCTCCCTTACAGGGAGGGAGGATGACTAAGGAAGAGAGGATGAATAAATCTCTACAAACTCTTATCAATGGAGATGAAAGTGAAAAGTGTTAGTCTCTCAGTTGTGTCTGACTCTTATGACCCCATGGCTCCTCTGTCCAAGGAATTCTCCAGGCAAGAATACTGGAGTGGGTAGCCATTTCCTTCTCCAGGGGATCTTCCTGACCCAGGGATCAAACCCAGGTCTCCTGCATCACAGGCAGACTCTTTGCCATCTGAGCCACCAGGGAAGCCAATGGAGATGGCATAGACTTAAATCTTTTTAACAACCACACCATTTTTTAAAACTTCATTCTCCTTGTGCTTTTCCTGGTAGCCTGCCATAACTGGGTCCCCAATTTTCCCATCTGTCTTTTGCCTTTAGCTGGAAATGGTATTTAAGGTGGTGACTTGAGCCACTTGAGGGGACTACTCAGTTTTCCCGAGTGTCTCCCATATATATAGGCAGTATGCATGTGTGTACATGCTATGTTGCTTGGTCATGTCTGACTCTTTGACACCCTATGAACTGTAGCCCACCAGCTCCTCTATCCATGGGATTGTCCAGGCAAGAATACTGGAGTGGGTTTCCATGGGCTCCTCCAGGGGATCTTCCTGACCTAGGGATTGAACCCACATTCTCTTATGTGTCCTGCATTGGCAGGTGGGTTCTTTACCACTAGCGCCATTTGTGAAACCCATATAAGCAGTATACATGTTCTTGAACTTCTGCTTGTTTTTCTCCTGTTAATCTTTCTTTTTGTTACACAGAGATCTCAACCAAGACCCTAGAAAGGTAGAGGGAAAATTATTTTTCCTCCTCTACAAAGCCCAACCCACAGTACTTTAGAATTTAACATTATTTGGAAATAGGGTCATTGTGGACATAATAAGTTAAGATGAGGTCATACTGGAGTAGCATGGGTCCCTAATCCAAAATGACTGGTGTCCTTATAAAAGTAGAAATGCAGAGATAGACATGCGTACAGGGAAAGCACCAAGTGAATATGAAGGTATGGATCAAGGTGATGCTTCTACATGTCAAGGAAGATGACAGACTGACAACAAACCATGTGAAGCTAGGACAGAGGCATTAAACAGATCCTCACAGCCCTCAGAAGGAACCAACCTTGCCCATACGTTAATTTCATACTTCAGCCTCCAGAACTGTGAGATAATAAATTTCGGTTCTTTGAGGCACTCAGTTTGTTGTATTTTGTGACGGCAACCTGGCAAACTAATATACCTATAAACCGGATGTTAGCTCTAGAGACTTGATCAGATTCAGGTTGAAAATTTTGGCAAGAATACTACCTAGGTGACACTGTGCCCTTCATCTGTTGTTCAGTTGCTCAGTCATGTACAATTCTTTGAGACCCCATGGACTACAGCCTGCCAGGCTTCCCTTTCCTTCACTAACTCCCGGAATTTGCTCAAACTCATGTCTATTGAGTTGGTGATGCCATTCAACCATCTCATCCTCTGTTAACCCCTTCTCCTTTTGCCCTCAATCTATCCCAGCATCAGGGTCTTTTCCAATGAGTTGGCTCTTTGCATCAAGTAGCCAAAGTATTGGAGCTTCAGCATCAGTCCTTCCAATGTATATCTGGGATTGATTTCCTTAGGACTGACTGGTTTGAACTCCTTATAGTCAAAGGGTCTCTCATGTCTTCTCTAGCACCACAGTTCAAAAGCATCAATTCTTTGGTTCTCAGCCTTCATTACGGTCCAACTCTTACATCCATACATGACTAGTGGAGAAACCATAGCTTTAACTATACAGATCTTTGTCAGCAAAGTGATGTCTCTGCCCTACATACTGCATCACATCATGTTATAGCATGTAACCTCAGTCTACTCAGATTGTAGAAAAAGCAAGAGAATTCCAGAAAAACACCTACTTCTGCTCCATTGACTACACTGAAGCCTTGAACTGTGTGGATCACAACAAATTGTGGGAAATTCTTAGAGATGGGAATGCCAGACCATCTTACCTGCCTCCCGAGAAACCTGTATGCAGGTCAAGAAGCAACAGTTAGAACCAGACATGGAACAATGGACTGGTTCAAAATTGGGAAAGAAGTACATCAAGGCTATATATTGTCATCCTGCTTATATGCAGAGTACATCATGTGACTTGCCAGGCTGGATGAAGCCCAAGCTGGAATCAAGATTGCTGGGAGAAACATCAATAAGCTCAGATATGCAGGTGACACTCCCTAATGGCAGAAAGCAAAGAGGAACTAAAGAGTGTGATGAGTGTGAAAGAAGAGAGTGAAAAAGCTGGCTTAAAACTCAACATTCAAAAAACTAAGATCATGGTATCCAGTCCCATCACTTCACGGCAAATAGATGGGGAAAAAATAGAAAACAGTGACAGACTGTATTTTCCTGGGCTCCAAAATCACTGTGGATGGTGACTGCAGTCATGGAATTAAAAGACACTGGCTCCTTGGAAGGAAAGCTATGACAAACCTGGACAACATTTTTAAAAGCAGAGACAGTGATTCTTTTTATTAGGGAATGGTAGAGAAGGAAATGGCAACCCACTCCAGTATTCTGGCCTGGAGAATTCCACGTACAGAGAAGGCTGGTGGGCTACAGTCCTTGGGGTTGCAAAGAATCAGACATGACAGAGCGGCTAACATTTTCACTTTCACTTAGAAGCCAAGATCTGGTTTCAATATAAGCTGATCGCTATTGAGATGATGTCGCTTCTACCTAGACCAGGCTATGGACAGGGCTATGGAATAGAAGGGTCAGCTTCATGGGCAAGCTACCAGTACAGCCACAGAGCACTCATGCCTAGGAGGACTGTGTGCTTGGAATTTAATTCTGTCATCACTGTCTTGAAATTAGTTATAATTTTATCTTTATAATATTTGTATTTGGTTAGTGGAGTCCAAATGATAATGGAGCCTGCACCAGGGGCTTGGAGACTTACTTCACGCTTGGCTCCCCAGGACAGGTTTCCAGGGGTCTCACTCCTGCCTCCTGGTGCCATTGGTCCTACCCAGCCTCACAGTCTCCAACACCTCCCAGCAACCACCACTGCCCTCTGTCCTCAATGAGAGCCTGGGTGTGAGTGCAGGGAAGATCAGGGGTGAGTACATTTGCCCCACAATATGTTGGGACAAGGCACGGTGGTGGTGTCTCCATCCCAAGTTGGCAGTACCACATCACATTCAGCAGGTGACCAGGTGAGGACAGGCTCTCCCCTACCACCAATCCAATCCCTAGTGTATCCCAGCACTAAGGTTCCACTACACTTGGAAGGCTCCCATTAGCTGTTGGGTTGGGGTTGCAGGCCCATGGGAAGGAGAGATGTCTGGATTGACTTCTCTGCCCCTGGCTTGGTCAGTGTAGTCCAGTGTGATGTTTTTACATCCCATTTGTCATACCCCATTGTCACAAGACAAGGCCCCTTGTGGCTTCGGAGCATCTGCACTTGTCTCCTAAGCATCCTGTGCAAAGGGATGCCTTTTTTTTCCCCTTCCCACTTCCTGAATCTGGTGTGTGTGAGCATCTTCTGGCCAGCTCAAGACGGTCTCCAAGACAAATCTAAAAATACCAATTGTGATATTTTAGCTATTCCACTTGCAGATCAAATGCTTTTACATTTGTTTTAAAACTGACATGGCACAATACAAAGACAAAAGGTAAAATTCATTTTAAAACAATTTAAAATTTTAATTTTCCTTACCTAGAACAAGATTAAATAGCAAAGAAAAAACCCCATGACTAGTTGAGTGAGTAATAGACTGTGGAAGAAAGGAAAAGGCTTTATGTTTTATCTTTGACAGCACTTCATTCCTGCTTTTTGAACAGGTAGCCTCACATTTTGATTTTGTACTGGGCCACACAAATTATGTACCTGGTCCTGAAATATATATATATACACATATACTATTTATGTGTAAGGTAATATATGTATTATATATGTAATATATATTAATCATGATGTCATATTGATATGTTGTTGTATTGATATATTAATCATGAGGTCATATTAATATTTTCCATTCAAATTTAACATTATAAGGTTTTTCCAAAAGTTATTTTATAATGTGTTTATTTTCTGTGATACTGAAGATTTTGGTTCTGAATGTGATTAACATAGCTACTTATTTGCTTTATCTATAATATAAACATATGTTTCAAAATTTCAATATCAATGTGATCACTAACAATAAAACTACAATGTAACATGTAAGATTCTTTTCACTTTTTTTTTTGACTTCAGTATAGTCTAAGTTTGATGTTCATAAGTTATTTGAAATAATTCTTGTCTCTGTGTGATTTTGTTACCTCTAATATATGGTCAGGTTTATTTTTTTCTTTCCAATTTGAGACTCTGCTTTGCCTTCTTTTTTATATCATTGTTTTTTTGGATGTTAAACTTTTAAATATTTCAAAAGTCAAGCTATCTAAAAAGACATACTCAGAGAAATCTCTCTCCAGTTCCTATTTTCTTCTCCTCAGCCCCTCTCCAAGCTCTCTACAGGTAACTATTAGGTGCTGATTCCCTGGTGATTCAGTTGGTAAAGAATCTGCCTGCAATGCAGAGGAGCTGGGTTTGATCCCTGGGTCCGAAGTTCCTCTGGAGAAGGAAATGTCAACCCACTCCAGTATTCTCTTCTGGAGAATTCCATGGACAGAGGAGCCTGGTGGACAATAGTCCATGGGGTCACAAAGAGTCAGACATGACTGAGAGACCAACACTTTTCACAACACATTCTTCCAGTATTTAGGGGGAGGGGAAAAGCAAATCTATATACATATTCTTATTTCCCTCCTTTCATATACAAAAGATAAAACACTAAATACATGCTCTGTACATTTTTTTTTAGCAAAATAGCTTCCATATTAGAACATAGACATCCTCTCATTCTTTTTATACAACTGTATGATACTTCGTTATGAGGTATTCATTCTGAGGCTTCACAGATGGCTCAGAAAGAATCTGCCTGTAATGTAGGACAAACAGGAGATGTGGGTTCGATCCCTGGGTCTGGAAGATTCACTGGAGAAGGAAATGGCAACCCACTCCAGTAGTCTTGCCTTAAAAATCCTATGGACAGAGGAGCCTGGCGGGCTACAGTGCAAAGGGTCACAAAGAGTCAGACACGACTGAGCACACACACATGAGGCTAAATCTTTGTTTATTCCATAGATCCTCTAAAGGTGGACATTTTAGAGTTCTAGTCTTCATTATTAAACATAAGGCCACAGTAAATAACCTTGTACATTTCAGTTCAGTTCAGTTCAGTCACTCAGTCGTGTCCAACTCTTTGCGACCCCATGAATCACAGCACGCCAGGCCTCCCTGTCCATTACCAACTCCCAGAGTTCACTCAGACTCATGTCCATCGAGTCAGTGATACCAACCAGCCATCTCATCCTCTGTCATCACCTTCTCCTCCCGCCACAAATCCCTCCCAGCATCAAAGTCTCTTCCAATGAGTCAACTCTTCGCATGAGGTGACCAAAGTACTGGAGTTTAACCTTTAGCACCATTCCTTCCAAAGAAATCCCAGGGCTGATCTCCTTCAGAATGGACTGGTTGGATCTCCTTGTCCAAGGGACTCTCAAGAGTCTTTTCCAACACCACAGTTCAAAACCATCAATTCTTTGGTGCTCAGACTTCTTCACACTCCAACTCTTACATCCATACATGACCACAGGAAAAACCATAGCCTTGACTAGACGGACCTTAGTTGGCAAAGTAATGTCTCTGCTTTTGAATATGCTATCTAGGTTGGTCATAACTTTTCTTCCAAGGAGTAAGTGTCTTTTAATTTCATGGCTGCAGTCACCATCTGCAGTGATTTTGGAGCCCCCCAAAATAAAGTCTGACACTGTTTCCACTGTTTCCCCATCTATTTCCCATGAAGTGATGGGACTGTACATGTAGTATTTCATAATTATAGAGGGATACCTACCCGGTAAATCCTTAACAGTGAGACTGCTAGGTCAGAGGGTAAGTGTAATTTTGTTCAGTTCAGTCCAGTTGCTCACTCATGTCCGACTCTTTGCGACCCCATGAATCACAGCATGCCAGGCCTCCCTGTCTATCACCAACTCCCGGAGTTCACTCAGAGTCACGTCCATTGAGTTGGTGATGCCATCCAGTCATCTCATCCTCTGTCGTCCCCTTCTCTTCCTGCCCCCAATCCCTCCCAGCATCAGGGTCTTTTCCAGTGAGTCAACTTTCTACATGAGGTGGCCAAAGTATTGGAGTTTCAGCTTCAGCATCAGTCCTTCCAATGAACACCCAAGACTGATCTCCTTTAGGATGGACTGGTTGGATCTCCTTGCAGTCCAAGGGACTCCCCAACACCACAGTTCAAAAGAATCAATTCTTTGGCACTCAGCTTTCTTCACAGTCCAACTCTCACATCCATACATGACCACAGGAAAAACCATAGCCTTGACTAGATGGACCTTTGTTGGCAAAGTAATATCTCTGCTTTTCAATATACTATCTAGGTTGGTCATAACTTTCCTTCCAAGGAGTAAGCGTCTTTTTATTTCATGGCTGCAATCACCATCTGTAGTGATTTTGGAGCCCCCCAAAATAAAGTCTGACACTGTTTCCACTGTTTCCCATCTATTTCCCATGAAGTGATGGGACCGGATGCCATGATCTTCTTTTTCTGAATGTTGAGGTTTAAGCCAACTTTTTCACTCGCCACTTTCACTTTCATCAAGAGGCTTTTTAGTTCCTCTCCACTTTCTGCCATAAGGGTGGTGTCATCTGCATATCTGAGGTTATTGATATTTCTCCCGGCAATCTTGATTTCAGCTTGTGCTTCTTCCAGCCCAGTGTTTCTCATGATGTACTCTGCATATAATTTAAATAAGCAGGGTGACAGTATACAGCCTTGACATACTCCTTTTCCTATTTTGAACCAATAGGTTGTTCCATGTCCAGTTCCAACTGTTGCTTCCTGACCTGCATATAGGCTTCTCAAGAGGCAGGTCAGGTGGTCTGGTATTCCTATCTCCTTCAGAATTTTCCACAGTTTATTGTGATAATCCAAATTCCCCTCCTTGGGGATTGTACCATGTTGTACTCCATCAGTTACGTATGACAATGTGATTTTGGTAAAATGGTAGCAATGTAGTTGTAACTGGCATACCTATTATTATGAGTGAAAGTAAGCACCTTTTCAGAGAAGGCAATGGCACCCCAACTCCAGTACTCTTGCCTGGAAAATCCCATGGATGGAGGAGCCTGGTGGGCTGCATTCCATGGGGTCGTGAAGAGTCGGACATGACTGAGTGACTTCCCTTTCACTTTTCACTTTCATGCATTGGAGAATGAAATGGCAACCTACTCCAGTGTTCTTGCCTGGAGAATCCCAGGGATGGGGGAGACTTGTGGGCTGTCTATGGGGTCACACAGAGTTGGACACAACTGAAAAGACTTAGCAGCAGCAGCAGCAAGCATCTTATCAAATGTTCATTTACATTTCTCCATGAATCCTACCACTTACCAATTTCTTTTTTCTATCAGAATTTTAGACTTTGTCATCTTCATTGTTAAGTTCTCTTTATTTATTAGGGAAATTAATCCTTTGTCTATCATATATTTTCTCCAGGTTCATCCTTTTACATTTGATTATGTGTTCTCATTTTAAGAAAATTTATTCATCTTTTATTGAATGATTCTAAATTTTCAGTCATAGTTAAAAAGTTTTTTCTACTTTGGCCACCTGATGCAAAGAACTGAGTCATTGGAAAAGACCCTGAGAAAGACTGAAGGCGGGAAAAGAAGGGGACAACAGAGATCAGATGGTTGGATGGCATCACTGACTCAATAGACGTGAGTTTGAGCAAGCTTAGGGAGTTGGTGATGGACAGGGAAACCTGGTATACTGCAGTCCATGGGGTCGGACATGAGTCAGCAACTGAACTGACTGACTCTCATGTTAAAAAGAAATAACAAGGAACTTCTGATTTGGGCCAAGATGCAGTGCACCATTCCTCCCAGGGCCTTCTCTTTACAACTAACAAACCCTGGATATAACACAACAAACAAGCATAGGAAGACTCTGAAAGGCAAAAAGAAGTCAGACTTCCTAGGGACCTCAAACATGACAACACAAGGGAGGTCCTTGGGTTGCCTTCTTAGCTCCCTTATATCCCAGACAAGGCCCTGCAGAAACCTCCAACTGAGAACTGCCAAAGGGCACAAGCAAAAGAAAAAGCTTTCAGAAAAGCTTGATACCTCTAGCTGAAGGACCAGGAAAAGGATAGCGTAACAACAGAAAACCTTTTTGGCAAAACTGGCACTACTCCAACCAACCAACAGAAAAAAAAAGCACCTCTCCCTGTGTGGGATGTTTCAAGCCCCACTTAGAAGCAGGTGGTGTTCCAATTCCCTTGCAGGGAGACTGACAGAGCTAAGCAGAGAGCTGAGCTTCAATCCTTGCAGAAGGAAGCAGGCAGTGCTTGGGTTCCCCAAGGGCAGAGTCAGAAGATCCAGCAGTGAGCTGAGCATGCACCCCACTGGGTCATAAAGGGACTTCATGAGGCCGAGAGAAATGAAGCTAGTCAGTACTCTGATGTCCCTTCATGCCAAGTGGAGACATGTGCTAAGTATCCACCCCCACCTGGCATCAAGGACACTGGACAAGACAGTGCTAGTCAGGTGTAGTCAGTGCTCTACTACCCACTGTTCTCATGTTTCTTGTATCAGCATGGTGCAGTAGGAAGCTGAATCTCCACAGCAACCCAGTAGCAACAAGACTGAATATGTGAAACAGGGCTAGTAGGCACTGCTCTTCTCCCCTACTCACCCCATCAGCAGGTCCCAGTGGAGAGGTGGGCCTCCAGCACCACCCAGCATTAACAATGAGGCTGAATGAGGTGATAACAGGTGAACTAATCCAAACTTTGCTTCCTAGTATCAGTGGGGTCAGGAAACAAACCTCCATCCCCACCAGGCATCAACAAGGCAGAAAGAGGTGTTGAGAGGTGGAGTTTGTTGGCATTCCACTTTCCCCTTCCTCTCCCTTTGTGTCTGAAAGGCCCAGCACAAAGCCAAGCTACTGCCCCCACCCTGTAGCAAAAGAGCAGTGAGCCATCCCTGGGCTTTGCCCCTCACTAATATCAGTGGGGACCAATGGAAGTAAGCCTATACCCACACTAGAAGGCAGTGAAATGTCATGTGTCAGTGCCCTGTTTTCACTGGGAAGGCGTTATGGAGCTGGGGGTAGGAGGGGTGCTGAACTTCCAGCTCACATATCTGTAAGATAGCAGTGGGATTCACTGCCTACTTTTGCTGGGGTAGAATTATCAGGGACCAGAGGGAAGCTGAACTTATACACCACTCAGCCCTCTTGCTGGAACTCAACCAGGGGACTGCCTGTTTAAAAAGAAAAAAAAAAAACATAATAGGTTCCAGAGTCTACTGATATGATATCCAAAATGTTCAGGATACAATAAAAGTCACTCATCATACCAAGAACCAGGAAAATCACAACATGAATGAGAGAAGACCATCAATAGACACCAAGAAGGCAATGAATCAGATGATGGAATGATATGACAAGAATTTTAAAGCAACCATCATAAAAATGCTTCAACAGGCAATTCCAAGTTCTCTTCAAACAAATGAAAAAGTCTAGAAAATCTCAGCAAAGAAATAGAAATTATATGAGAGAACCAAATAGACATTATAGAACTGAAAAATACAATGATAAAAAGAATGGAGATGACAGAAGAAAACAATCTGTGGATTTGAGGACACATCAATAGAATTTTCCCAATCTGAAAAATAAGTGGAAAAAAGTGAACAGTCTCCGGACTAATGGAGTAACAAAAGATCTAACATCAGTACCATGGGATAGCAGAAAAGAGAGAGAGAATGGAACTGAAAATGTTTTTGAGGAAGTAATGGCTGAAAATTTCCCAAATGTGGTGAATTCAAGAAGAATCAAGAAACTGAGTGAATCTTACACAGAATAAACCTAACAAAATACATGTCAAGGCACAAAATTTCTGAAAAATTTTGAAAACTGAAAAGAAACAACAAAACATGAAAGCAGCCAGAGAGAAATAATGCATTATTTATTGTGGAATACCAATTTGAATTACAGGGTATTTCTCAAAAGAAACCATGGAGGCCAGCAGGAAATAGCACAACATTTTTCAAGTACTGAAAGAAAAGATCTGTCAGTTGTGAACTCTATATCAAGTCAAAATGTCATTCAGGAACTAAGAGGAAGTAAAAACATTCTTTGTCAAAGGAAACTAAGAGAATTTGTTACTAGCAAACCTACCCTTGAAGAATGGCTAAAGGAGTTTTTCTAAATAGCAAAGATGATAACAGAAGGTTTAAAACTTCAAAAAGAAAAGAAGAATATCAGAATGGGTAAAAACAAGAAATTAGAAATAGAAGAGAAAAATAAACCCAAGGGAAGCACAGGAAGGGAAATAATAAAGAAAGCTACGAGCAAAAATCAATGAAATTAAAAACAGGAACACAAGACAGAAAATCAATGAAACAGAAAGTTCTTAAGAAATCGATAAAAACAGATAAACCTTTAGCAAGACTGACAAAGATGAAGAAAGAGAGAAGACACATATCATCAATATAAGAAATGAAACATCAGATATCATTTCATATCCTGAAGCCATTAAAAGGACAATGAAGGAATACTATGAACTATACTCTTATAAATTTGAAAACTTAGAAGTGGACTGGTTCATCCAAATCCACAAACTATCATACTCAACCTCAACAAAATGAGTTCAGTTCAGTCGCTCAGTTGTGCCCGACGCTTTGCGACCCCATGAATCACAGTATGCCAGGCCTCCCTGTCCATTACCAACTCCCGAGTTCACTCAGACTCATGTCCATCAAGTCAGTGGTGCCATCCAGCCATCTCATCCTCGGTCGTCCCTTTCTTCTCCTGCCCCCAATCCCTCCCAGCATCAAAGTCTCTTCCAATGAGTCAACTCTTCGCATGAGGTGGCCAAAGTACTGGAGTTTCAGCTTTAGCATCATTCCTTCCAAAGAACACCCAAGGCTAATCTCCTTCAAAATGAACTGGTTGGATCTCCTTGCAGTCCAGGGGACTCTCAAGAGTCTTCTCCAACACCACAGTTCAAAAGCATCAATTCTTTGGCACTCAGCCTTCTTCACAGTCCAACTCTCACATCCATACGTGACCACAGGAAAAACCATAGCCTTGACTAAATGGACCTTAATCGGCAAAGTAATGTCTCTGCTTTTGAATATGCTATCTAGGTTGGTCATAACTTTTCTTCCAAGGAGTAAGTGTCTTTTAATTTCATGGCTGCAGTCACCATCTGCACTGATTTTGGAGCCCCCCAAAATAAAGTCTGACACTGTTTCCACTGTTTCCCCATCTATTTCCCATGAAGTGATGGGACCAAATGCCATTATCTTCATTTCCTGAAGGTTGAATTTTAAGCCAACTTTTTCACTCTCCTCTTTTACTTTCATCAAGAGGTTTTTTAGTTCCTCTTCACTTTCTGCCATAAGGGTGGTGTCATCTACATATCTGAAGTTATTGATATTTCTCCCAGCAATCTTGATTCCAGCTTGTGTTTCTTCCAGTCCAGCATTTCTCATGATGTACTCTGCATACAAGTTAAATAAGCAGGGTGACAATACCCAGCCTTGACATACTCCTTTTCCTATCTTGAACCAGTCTGTTGTTCCACATCCAGTTCTAACTGCTGCTTCCTGGCCTGCATACAGATTTCTCAAGAGGCAGGTCAGGTGGTCTGGTATTCCCATCTCTTTCAGAATTTTCCATAGTTTATTGTGATCCACACAGTCAAAGGCTTTGGCATAGTCAATAAAGCAGAAATATATGTTTTTCTGGAACTCTCTTGCTTTTCCCATGATCCAGCGGATGTTGGCAATTTGATCTCTGGTTCCTCTGCTTTTTCTAAAACCAGCTTGAACATCAGGAAGTTCACAGTTCACGAATTGCTGAAGCCTAGCTTGGAGAATTTTGAGCATTACTTTACTAGTGTGTGAGAGGAGTGCAATTGTGCGGTAACCTAAATAGTCCTATAGGCACTGAAAAAAAAATGAATTTGTGATTATTAACAAAAAGCTCCTGAATGGTTTCACTGGAAAATTCTACTAAACATTTAAAGAAGAATTCATGTCAATTTTACACAATCTCTACCAGAAAATAGCAGCGATGAGAACACCTTCCAACTTATTTTCTAATACTAATATTAGTCAGATACCAAAACCAAAGACAGTACAGAAAAGAAAAACTATAAAACAATGTCTCCCATGAACTTAAATACACACAACCCTCAATAAAATATTAGCAAATCTAATCCAGCAATATATAAAACTTTATATACCATTACCAAGTGGGATTGTATAAAAAAATTATACACCATTACCAAGTGGGATTTATTCTAAGTAAGAAAGACTGGCTCAACATTTGAATATCAGCATAGCTATAATAAAAAATAGTACAAACACCTAATGTTTGCAAAGATGTGGAGAAACTGGATCACTCATACATAGCTAGTGAGAATGGGAAATTGTACAGCCCCTCTCATAACGAGTACAACACTTTCTTAGAAAACTAAACATGGCTTACCATACAACCCAGCAATTGCACTATTTGGCATAAATACACAAATGTTCATATAAGCTTTATTAATAATAGCCTAAAATTGAAAATAACCCAAATGTCCTTCAGTAGGGGACTGGTTAGACACAAACACACTGGTACATCCATAGCAATGGAATAACTCTTAGCAAGAAAAAGGAACAAACTATTGATACAGCAACAGTTTGGATGGATCTTAAGGGAATTAGGGCTTCCCTGATGGCTCAGACAGTAAAGTATCTGCCTGCAAGGCAAGAGACCTGGGTTCAATCCCTGGGTGGAGAAGATCCCCTAGAGAAGGGCATAGCAACCCACTCCAGTATTCTTGCCTGGAGAATCCCATGGACAGAGGAGCCTGGCAGGCTACAATCCATTGGGTCACCAAGAGTCGGACACAACTGAGAAACTAACACTTTTAGGGAATTAGGCTGAAAGAGGGGAAAAGAAAAAGCCAAACCCCAAATCTCATATACCACATGACTCTATCCATGTAACATTTTTAAAATTACAAAATTATAGAAATGGAGATGTAGTTGCCATAGGACAGGGATAAGAGAAGATAGTGTGACTATAAAAGACAACATAAGGGATCCCTGCTGTGATGTAACCGTTCTGTATCTTGATTGCATTAATGTCAATATACTGGCTGTAATATTCTACCAGAGGTGTGTCAGTCTTCTCAGGCCTCCATAACAAAATACCATGGACTGGGTGGCTTAAACAACAGAAGTTTATTTTTCACAGTTCTGAAGGCTACAAAGCCCCAAATTAAAGTCCTGACAGATTCAGCTTCTTGTAAGGGCCCTCTTCCTGGCTTGTAAATGGCCACCTTCTTGCTGTATCCTCAGATGGCACAAGAGAGAGAACTCTGGTGTCTCTTTCTCTTCTTATAAGAATATTAACACCATCGTGAGGGCCTCACTCTCATAACATCACCTGAACCTAATTAACTCAAAGGCCCTACTTCCAAATACTATCATATTAGGGGTTAGGGCCTCAACATATGAATTCTGGGTGAGACTCATTCAGTTCATAACAAGATTTTTAAATTAGTGTGATAAAACCTCTATAATCATTAAACAATAACTCCCCATTTCCTCTCTCAGCCCCTGGCAACCTCTATTCTATTTTCTGTCTTTATGAATCTGCCTGCTTGTACTATAGTTTTGCAAGATGTTATCATTCGAGGAAACTGGGTAAAGGGTACACAGGATCTCTCTGTATATGAATCCACAATTATCTAAAAAATCTTAAAAAGAAACTCATTCATGTTTGTCTATTATTTGTATGAGTTTTAAAATTATTATTAAACTCTCTGATCTATTTCCTAATTAACTTCAATCTCTTGAATTGGTGCTGTATCACACAACCATGTGACAACCACTTCTTTCCTCTAGTCAAACCTTTCTACATTGGATCAAATAATTTTGATCTTTTCAACTTCTCATTCCCGCTTTCTACCTCTCAACCATTTTAGTTGCTGTTCCAGAAGACAACATACCTTCCAGGGAAAGAGAGATATTGCAACAGCCACAAAATGAACACATAATAATAAACAACTACAATGACAATAGCAGGAAAATCTACAGTGATTTATTGACTGCTAAGAATTTTAGATAATTTCAGCTGTCCCTTGGTATCTACAGGGGATTGGCTCCAGGACACTCCATGGATACCAAAATCCATAGATTCTCAAAATCCTCTAGATCACCTATTATATCTAATACAATGTAAACGCTATGTAATTAGTTGCTGGCATGCAACAAATTGAAGTTTTGCTTTTTGGAACACTTTGGATTTTTTCCCAAATATTTATGATTCAGAATTGGTTGAATCTGTAGATGTGGAACCTGCGAGTATAGAAAGCCAACTGTATATCATTTAATCTTTACATCAACATTGAGGAAAAGTATTATTAATGTGACTTTATTTATGAGGAAATTTAATCTTGGAGAGGTGAACTAAGCCAAAATCACACCCTTATTAAAATGATGGAGTGGCTATAAGAATGCAGGTACATTTGGTGTAGGAGCTTATGCACTTTCCTCTGTGAAGAACTGAACTGAATCCAGGAACTCTCATTTGAAAAGCAGCAGGACATTCAGTTGACCCAGGTCTTTTCTTGTCCCAGGTCCCAGAAATGGACTAGCAGACTATAGTTCTGTATTAGTTTGCTAGGGCTACGATAACAAAATGCCACAGACTGGGTGACTCAACAACAGTAATTAATTTTTTCATGGTTCTGGAAGCTAAAAGTCCAAGATCAAGGTGTCAGTAGGTTCAGTGTCTCCTGAGAACTCTTTCCTTGGCTTGTAGGTGGCCAGCTTCTTCCCAGTGTTCTCACATGTTCTTTCCTCTGTGCACATACATCCCTGATGTCTCTTTTTGTGTCCAAATTTTCCTCTGACGTCAGATTGGATTAAGGACCACCCTAATGGCCTCATTTTAACTTAATCACCTCTGTAAAGGCCCTATTTCCAAATATAGTCACACTCTGAGCTAATAGGGGTTGGGCTTCAACATGGGGCTTCAGGGGTGGCTCAGTGGTAAGGAACCTGCCTGCAATGCAGGATACCCTCCCTCCTCCCTCTTCCCTCCTCCCCCCTCCCCTCTTGATCCCTGGGTCACAAAGATCTCCTGGAGAAGGAAATGACAACCCACTCCACTATTCTTGCCTGGAGAATACCATGGACAGAGGAGCCTGGTGGGCTACAGTCCATGGGGTCACAAAGAGTTGGACACAACTGAGTGATTAATTGGGGCTGCGACATATAAATTTGCTGGGAAGGACACAAATTCAGCCCATAACAGGCCCTGAGACTAGGAGGTGGGGGGAAGAAAAAAAAGAAAGTTTAAAATAAAGATAAATACCTCTACAAAATAACATGTTTCAAGTAGGTACAATCCTTCTGTTCATTTACATTTCATCTAGTCCAGTGTTTCTTAAATCTTTTTTTTTTTTTTTTACTATATCCATGATTTAAAAAAAAATTTAAATACATTTTGTATTATGGCTCAATATATACATATTGACTTTTATAAAATTAGATGAGATTCCCAAATTAATTCTGATTTTACAATGTGCAATGCATTCCAACATTTTCTATTCTGTTATTTTCTTTTATTCTGTTCTTTTGAATTAAAAGACTGCCAATTGTCCCTCACTGAATTGATTTTAGGAACTACTCTTCTTTACAACCTGCTGTTTGAAAATCAATGTTCTAATTTGTGCTGTCAGCTGTGATTGTCAAAATTTTTTGTTCATTCTACCACTGCTCTCAAAGCCCGGATCCCCCTCTCTCACTACCCCACATATGTATTGGATCAATTGGATTTTGTCTTTTTTCCAAAGCCTTGATCCATGTATTTGTTAGTTTTAGTTCATAATTCCTTCATTTCTGTCAACTGCCCAGGAAACTGGGGCACCATTTCCTCTGTAACAAATAAAAAATTGCCATCTAATGGTGGAAGGGAGACAGTGCAGGCCTACATTTAGCATCTGTCCATCCCCTTAAAAAAAAAAATCCCTGCTCTCCCCTAATCCCCCTTTCTGATGCAATATTCATAAATACTTAGCAGCATTTTAGCAGGGATTCTTTAAAAATCTTCCTGAAGTGATGCTGCATTCTGTAAATTTAGCTACTCCTTTCATGGAAGATGGAAAATCTGGCTGCTAGATGCAGCTCTGTCCTCTACTAGCTGTGTGACCTTGAACATGCTTCTTTATCTCTCTGAGTCTCTGTTGTCTTGATAAAGTATGTCCTCATAACTTTACTGAATTTTCTTACAGTTCGACAAAGAAAATTAAACCTGTTTCTGCCCCTTCTCTGTCTGTCTATCCTCAACTCACCAGCCAGATCCTGTTAAAACTAAGTCAGATCATGTTGCTGCCCAAAACCATCAACTGGATTCTCAGAGTAAAAATCCAAGGCTTTACAATCACCTAAAAGGTCTAACATAATATAATCTGCTTGGCCCCCTAACACCACTGAGTAGGGACATTGGAATGTCACTGCCTGCTTCCATAGGGCCAGGAGTGGAAGATCAGCTCCCTGTTTGGCCCCACTGGAACTGTGGTGAGGGGTGTGGTATAGGAGTAGGGTGTGTATTATCAAAAAGATTTTCTATTCTGGAAGGCCACCCCTTTCCTGCTCCTTTGCCTAGGGGTAATACACTTTCCTTGGAGCTTTTTTCTTCCTGTCTGTGCCTGTTGGCCATTCTAGATTGGAGGCATCTGCAGTCCATTGTCCACAATATAGAGGCCATAAGGAAGCTGAGGAAACTCACTACCATGTTGTTCCTAAAGTTCTGAGGTTTCTGGGCCGTCAACTTTCTTCTCTCCATATTTCAGAGTTTTCTTTTGCTTGTCTGTGTGTTATTACCAGGGTTATTTTTTGATTTTGGTTTTTTAGTTGTAAGAGGTAAGAGGTGGTAAGAATGGGGCTACTCCATCTTGTGCAGATGGAAGTGGAAGTTAATATTAGATTTGAGAGCCCCTGAAGAGGGCCCAGATGTTAAAAGCATACAGTAATGTTCGTGCTACCTTTGAGGAAACTTTTCCACATAGCACTTGAAGAACCACCTTCCCTAAGAAGAACAGAGGTGCTCCTACACACTTATCTTGCAGGTGCAATAAAATGGAAAAACAAAACAAACAAACAAACAAAAACCTGGGAAACCAGCTAAGGTTGTAGAGGTTTTTCCCTGAACAGAGATATCCCACTAAGGCAATGAGTAGGATTGCAATTCAGTTGCATTCACCTTCAAAACTCTGTGCCCTGGTATGTGCAAACTCATGAGGAAGATGTACCATTTTGTAACTCACTTGCCAAGAAGGGGCACCATCTTATATGTACAAAGGTGCTGTATGAACTTGGAGGCACTAAACATACAAGTTATGTCTTCACTAGAGGACCTTCTTCGGAGAAGGCAATGGCACTCCACTCCAGTACTCTTGCCTGGAAAATACCATGGATGGAGGAGCCTGGTAGGCTGCAGTCCATGGGGTTGCTAAGAGTTGGACACGACTGAGTGACTTCACTTTCACTTTTCACTTTAATGCATTGGAGAAGGAAATGGCAACCCACTCCAGTGTTCTCACCTGGAGAATCCCAGGGACGGGGGTGCCTGGTAGGTTACCATCTATGGGGTCACACAGAGTCTGACACGACTGAAGCGACTTAGCAGCAGCAGCAGCAGCAGAGGACCTTCTTACTATAATAATGACCATTTTCCCTCTCTGTGCTTGTGAGCTCAGAGCTTGGTATGTCACTGGGTCTCTGGCGAAGAAGCGGGCCCTCTCCAGGCAGCTGTCTTCTTTTGGTTTTCCCATAGATAGGAACCTTTCCACATTCCACCTTCCAAAAATCACTTAAAAGCTCTGGTTCACCAATGATATCTGTCTTTTTCCAGAGCTTTTATGGATCAATATTTTAAAAATATCTATTTGGATGTGTCACTAGGATTTTGGAAGAAAGCAAGGCAAATACAAGTGTTGGTTTCTTATCTTGTGCTTGAAATCTGACAATGATCTAACAATGACCTTTGAAAAATTTGTCTAGGATGTTTGTGTCCTATCAACCCTAAAATAATAAAAAATGCAATGAAACAAAGTAAAATACAAATTTATGATCTAACTAAAATCTCAATAATATTGATATCAGAAGTTTATAAAAGAGCAAACAACAGAGAAACGCCTTGGTATAACTTTACCTCATACCTCCTAACAACTAACATGAAGAAGAGAACCAAACATATAAATGATAGTAATACAGCCTGAGAAAGTTTCCTAAGTATATTATTACTATAATCTCAATCTCTCTATATAACTCTTGCTCCCTCCTTCTCCCTACCCTTTTTTTTCTCTGTACACACACACACACAGTATTACAGAGTTTTAGTGAAAAGTTAACTATTTTTGTTTATATAAAAAGCTTCAGTTTTTTTTTTCATATAAAGTCAGATAATAGATTAAGGCTTCCTAGGTGGCACTAGTGGTAGAGAACCTGCCTGCCAATGCAGGAGACCCAGGAGACATGGGTTAGATCCCCGGAAGATCTCCTGGAGAAGGAAATGGCAACCCATTCCAGTATTCTTGCCTGGAGAATCCCATGGACAGAGGGGCCTGGCAGGCTACAGTCCATTGGGTTGCAAAGAGTTGGGCACAATGGAAGTGACTTAGCAGGAGCACAGATAATAGATTAGAAAATATGAAGCTTTTATTTACATAGTTGAAAATTAACCTTACCTGAACAGAGGTTAGCTTGTGTCCATGGCTCCAGGGACATAATGTTTAAAGTCCTTAACAGTCCTACCTGATAAGTGTCTTTGTTTCACTGGAGAGCCTTAGACCACACCAGATAGTCTAACAATGTGATTTATGGTGGGGCTTTGGGTCATGTGGTATCAGCCCTCCTCTGGAGGAGCAGGAAACTAAGATCAGTCACACAGGCAGTCATGTGTCTCCGTGACTGTGTCCCAGTAAACTCTCTGGATACGAAGGCTCAAGTGAGCTTCCCTAGTTGACAATACTCTGTGTGTATTATTACACATCATTGCTGAGAGAAGTCATTTCTATCCACAATTCTCCTGGAAGAGGACAGTTGGAAGCTTCTCACTTGGAACTCTCCTGGACGCTGTCTTATACACCTCTTCTCTTGGCTGATTTTAATCTGTATCCTGTCTCTGTAATAAACCATAACTATGAGCTGCCTGCAATGCAGGAGACCCAGGTTTGATTCCTGGGTTGGCAAGATCCTCTGGAGAAGGAAATACCCACTCCAGTATTCTCACCTGGAGAATCCCATGGACAAAGAGCCTGACAGGCTACAGTCCATGGGATCGCAAGAGTTGGATATGACTTAGTGACTAAACCACCACCACATGAGCTTAACAGCTTTTTTTGAATTCTGTGAGTTCTTATAGTGAATTATTGAACTTAAAAGTGGTGTTTCCTCTGATAACAATATCAAATATTGTCAAAGACACAGAGTCACAGGAATCTTATTTATGATTTGTGGAAACTCAAAATGGTACAGCCACTTTGGAAGACAATTTGACAGTTTCTTATAAATGTAAATGCATACAATATATTTATCATATGATTCAGTAATCCTGCTCTTAAGTATTTACCCAAGGTAACTGAAAGACTATATATTCACATCAAAAAACCTGTATTGTAATGTTTAAAGAGTAGCTTTATTCATAATCACTCCTAACTAGGAATAACCAAGATGTCTGTTAAAAGACAACTGTCAAAAACAATGTTATAGCTATACAATGGAATACTAGTAGGCAATTAAAAAAAGCATACTTGATTCATGCCACAAGGTGGATGAATCATAAATGTATTTTTACAAGTGGAAAAAAAAAGCATATTCAAAGGCTATATATTGTATGATTCTACCTATCTGACATTATGGCTTCCCTTGTGGCTCAAATGGTAAAGAATCTGCTTGCAAAGCAGGAGACTCAGGTAAAACTATAGAGATGGAAAATAGATCAGTAGCTGCCAGAGACTGAGGTAAAGGACTAGTTAACAACAAATGGATTGCACAAGAAAATTTTTGTAGGATGAGACTAACTCTTCAGTGTGGTACTAGAGTAGTAGATACATGATTCTATGCATTTGTAAAAAAACTCATCTAATTTTACAGAACAAAGAGTAGAATTAAAATCAACCAAGATACCAGGGGATCCTAGGATGTAATGAAACATGTGACAAATAAATTTCAGTATATTATAAATGCATGACATAACCTCAATGAAGCTTGTGAGGGGAAAAAAGCCAATTTCATTAACTTCAAAAAAAAATAAACCACTTTTGAATAATTTCAGATTTACAGAAAAGTTAACAAAGATAGTACAGAGTCCCTATATACTCCTCACTCAATTCTCTCCATTGTTAGTATCTCTCATTTCCAAGTACAATTGTCACCTAAGAAATCTACATTACTATTGTACAGTACATTACTATTAAACAAACTGCAGACTTTATTTGGATGTCACTAGCTTTTCTATTAATATTGTCTTTTCCACTTCAGGACCCAATCCAGGATACTACATTAAGCTTAGTTATGTCTCCCCAGTCTCTTCTAGTCTTTGACAGTTTCTCAGTCTTTCCTGACCTTCATTATCTTGAGGGATACTGGCTTTATATCCAGTAGAATGCCCCTCAAATACCTTTCTTATAACATCATATCATGTGGTATATATTATCAACTTCACTTATTACTGATGACATCACCCTTCACATCAGCCTTCCCTATTAGCTCAGATGGTAAGGCAACCACCTGTAATGCAGGAGATCTGAGTTCAATTCCGGGGTTGGGAAGATCTCCTGGAGAAAGAAATGGCAATCCACTCCAGTATTCTTGCCTAGAGAATCCCATGGACAGAGGAGTCTGATGGGTCACAGTCCATGGGGTTGAAAAGAGTCAGACACGACTGAGCAACAAAACACATAACCTTCACATCACTGGTGAATGTAGTGTTTGCCATGCCTCTCCATTGTAAAGCTATTATTTTTCCTTTTCCCTACAAAACTTTGGATATGAGTCACAGTCTAGCCCACCGAAAAGATTAGGTTCCATCTCCTGGAAGAGTGAGTATCAACCTGTATTATTTGGAATTATCTTGTAAGCAAGACTTGTCTCTTCTTCCCCATTTATCTATTTATTTAAGTATTTCTGATTAACTTGGGAAAACAGTATTTTTACTGGATAATCTAAGGCTAAACACAAAAAGAACTGTATATATACATTGCATTTTAGTTGATAAATTTGTTTCTCACAGCAACAATTCTAAAACTACTTTACATTAATGTGTGTGTATGTGCATATTTAGTCATGTCCAACTCTTTCCGACTCCATGGACTTTAGTCCACCAGGCTCCTCTATCCAAGGTATTCTCCAGGCAAGAATACTAGAGTGGGTAGCCATTCCCTTCTCCAGGGGATCTTACTGACCCAAAGATTGAACCTGTCTCCTGCATTGCAGGCAGATTCTTTACCATCTGAGCCATCAGGAAAGCCCACTTTTCATTATTATTGTTGAAAAAATAAGTAAACAAACTGTGGCAACAGGACCTAGATTTCTCCCTATCAGGGAAAGAACTTTAAAAATAAGTAATGGGGTTCAGTTCAGTTCAGTCATGTCCTACTCTTTGTGACCCATGGAATGCAGCACACCAGGCTTCCCTGTCCATCACCAACTCCGGAGCTTATTCAAACTCATGTCCATCGAATCAGTAATGCCATCCAACCATCTGATCCTTTGTTGTCCCCTTCTCCTCCTGCCTTCCATCTTTCCTAGCATCCGAATCTTTTTCAATGAGTCAGTTCTTTACATCAGGTGGCCAAAGTATTGGATCTCACCAAAAAAAGATATCCCATGTCCAAGGGCAAAGGAGAAGCCCCAGCAAGATGGTAGGAGGGGCAAAATCGTGTTTAGAATCAAACCTCATATCAGCCAGATACACTCAGAGGGCTAAAACAAAACCTTGTGTGCAGCAGGACCCAGAGACCACACAGAGACTAAGCCAGACCTGTGTTTCAGTCTCCTGCAGAGGTACAGGTGAGCAGTGGCCTGCTGCAGGGGCAGGGGCTCTGGGTGAAGCTACCTGGGTCACACATCCTGTGTTATAAGCCCTCTTGGAGGAGGTCGACATTAACCCCACCATACAGCCACCAAGCAGACGACCCAAAAACTGCAGAACAATTATACCAAAGAAATTCTCATACTCTTAAGAAAGTTCTAGGACCCACAACAGATTTCCCAACCTGGGGATCTGGCAAAGGGACTGAGAACCCCCCGAGAATTTGACTTTGGAGGTCAGAGGGATTTGATTACAGAACTTACATAGGACTGGGGTAAAAGACTCTTGGAGGGCACAAACAAAACCTTGTGCACACCAGGACCCAGGAGAAAGGAGAAGTGACCCCACAAGAGACTGGCCCAAACTTGCCTGTGAGTGTCCAGAAGTCTCCAGCAGAGGCATGGGTTGGTGGTGGCCTGCTGTAGGGTCGAGGACACTGAGTGCGGCAATGCATGCATGGGACCTTTTGAAGGAGGTCGCCATTATCTTCATTACCTACCAAGATTTGGTCTCAGGTCAAACAAGAGGGAGGGAACACAGCCCCACCCATCAACAGGAAATTGGATTAAAGATTTACTGAGCATGGCTCTGTGCATCAGAACAAGACCCAGTTTCCTCGTTGTCAGTCTCTCCCATCAGGAAGCTTCCATAAGCCTCTTATCCTTATCCATCAGAGGTCAGACAGAGTGAAAACCACAATCACAGAATCTAATCAAACTGACTAAGCCAAAGTTTTGACTGTGTGGATCACAACAAACTGCAGACAATTCTTAAAGTGATGGGAATAACAAACCACCTGACCTGCCTCCTGAGAAATCTGTATGCAGGTCAAGAAGCAACAGTTAGAACTAGACATGGAACAACAGACTGGTTCCAAATCAGAAAAAAAGAGTACATCAAGGCTGTATATTGTAACCCTGCTTATTTAATTTATATGCAGAGTACATCATGAGACTAAGATCATGGCACGCAATCCCATCACTTCACGGCAAATCGATGGGGAAACTGTGGAAACAGTGGCTGACTTTATTTTTCTGGGCTCCAAAATCACTGCAGATGGTGATTGCAGCCATGAAATTAAAAGATGCTTACTCCCTGGAAGGAAAGTTATGACCAACTTAGACAGCATATTAAAAAGCAGAGACATTACCTTGTCAACAAAGGTCCGTCTAGTCAAGGCTATGGTTTTTCCAGTGGTGAGATGTGAGAGTTGGACTATAAAGGAAGCTGAGCACCGAAGAATTGATGCTTTTGAACTGTGGTGTTGGAGAAGACTCTTGAGAGTCCCTTGGAATCCAAGGAGATCCAACTAGTCCATCCTAGAGGAGATCAGTCCTGGGTGTTCACTGGAATAACTGATGTGGAAGCTGAAACTCCAATAATTTGGCCATCTGATGTGAAGAGCTGACTCATTTGAAAAGACCCTGATGCTGGGAAAGACTGAGGGCAGGAGGAGAAGGGGACAACAGAGGATGAGATGTTTAGATGGCATCACCAACTCAATGGACATGGGTTTGGGTAGACTCTGGGAGTTGTTGAGGGACAGGGAGGCCTGGCGCGCTGTGGTTCATGGGGTTGCAAAGAGTTGGACATGATAGAGTGACTGAACTGACATAATGAGAAATGCTAGGCTTGATGAAGCACAAGCTGGAATCAAGATTGCTGGGAGAAAATGTCAATAATCTCAGATATGCAGATGACACCACCTTTATGGCAGAAAGCAAAGAAGAACTAAAGAGCCTGCTGATAAAAGTAAAAGAGGAGAGTGAAAAAGTTGGCTTAAAGCTCAACATTCAGAAAACGAAGATCATGGCATCCAGTCGCATCACTTCGTGGCAAATAGATGGGAAATAATGGAAACAGGGACAGACTTTATTTTTTTGGGCTCCAAAATCACTGTAGATGCTGACTGAAGCCATGAAATTAAAAGACACTTGCTCCTTGGAAGAAAAGTCATGACCAACCTAGACAGCAAATTAAAAAGCAGAGACATTACTTTGCCAACAAAGGTCCATCTAGTCAAAGCTATGGTTTTTCTAGTAGTCATGTATGGATGTGAGAGTTGGACTACAAAGAAAGCTGAGCACCGAACAACTGATGCTTTTGAACTGTGTTGTGGGAGAAGCCTCTTAAGAGTCCCTTAGACTCCCAGGAGATCCAACTAGCCCATCCTAAAGGAAATCAGTTCTGAATATTCATTGGAAAGACTAATGCTGAAGCTGAAATTTCAATACTTTGGCCACCTGATGTGAAGATCTGACTCATTGGAAAAGACCCTGATGCTGGGAAAGATTGAAGGCAGGAGGAGAAGGGGACGACAGAGGATGAGATGGTTAGATGATATCACCGAATCGATGGACATGAGTTTGAGTAATCTCCAGGAGTTGGTGATGGACAGGGAAGTCTGGAGTCCTGCAGTCCATGGGGTTGCAAAGAGTCAGACACAACTGAGCCACTGAACTGAACTGAATCAAACTGATCACATGAACCACAGCCTTGTCTAACTCAATGAAACTATGAGCCATGCCATGTAGGGCCACCCAAGATGGACGGGTCATGGTGGAGAGTTCTGACAAATTGTGGTCCACTCAAGAAAGGAATGGCAAACCACTTCAGTATTCTTGCTTTGAGAACCCCATGAACGTATGAAAAGGCAAAAGAAATGGAGTAGACTAGAATAAACCCAGAGGTGCCTGGGGTGCTGGATTAGAATCAGAAACATCACTACGAATGTAGGTAGATAGGTAGGAAGGGAGATAGGTAGATATTTATAGATAGATATAAGATTATAGATATTTGTGTATACAAGAGTTAGTATACATACATCTATTTCATTTCTTTGTCTGCTAAGAGGGTCTAGAAGCAATCATATCTCAGTACCAATGAGCACATCCAGTGCCCAGATCTTGGCTTTTAAATACCATGCTCTAATAAAAGGACCTTGGGTTCCTTGGTGAAATGGCTGAATCTAGGGATTGAGTACACTACTTGTATACAGTAATACAATGACATCCATATTATTACTTGACATATATTTAAAATATTGGCAAGTAATTAGACAATTGAGAAAATTTCTATGTGAGCCACTGGTGTAGGGGCTAAAAAACCTCTAGCAGCTGAATGGAGTCTATGGGTAAGAGCCATTGTGTATGGCTTTGTACTACAAAACACTATAGGCATCATTCATGTAGAACACAACATAAATAGCACCCTTCTGGTTGGGCAGCATACAATATGTATAATCATACGAGTGCCACGCTATGCGGTCAGCAGTCTGCAATGTTTGCTTGATCCCCTTCACCAAATTGATGCCAACATCACTGCCAGGACTTTGAGTTCCTCTATAATTTGGACCTTTTTCAGCCAAATAGCTCTCCAATGAATGTTCCTTAATCTGTCCTCCATTCTAAAGAGACCACAGTCTCATCAAGCAGTTTGTTCAGGCTTTTCTCATACTCTTCTTAGTTAATGCTGCTCTTCTACTCCTTTCCTCACCAACTCCATCTCCATTAGAATACTACCTGCTTATCTTCTCCCAAGAAGCTTCAATTAGCTATAACCTCATCAGCCTTTGAAGCCTCATAAAGAGAAGAGAGTCATTTTTGGCATTTGTCCTATTTTTCCTCTTATAAATCTGAGTTCAGGATTCTTATTCATCATGATGTCCCATAATAGGACCTCCACAAAATGGTTGTGTAAGCTATGCATCCTAGTCTATGCACTGCAGCTGTGCAGTGTACAACCTGCAGAACACTATGGGGCAGTTCTGAATCTTTAATGCTTTCCATGTAAGTATATTGAAAATGACTATTTAACTGAAATGGAAACATAAACTTTACAGTTCTATAAGTTACAGAATATATGACATAAATTGATTTCTAGCTCATGTCCAGGAAAGATGGTTGTATAAAACAAGTTTTTACTATCTAATTAAAAAAAAAACATTTAGCACCTGAAAAATCTTTAGATATGGAAGTTTAAAAGCCTCTTTCAAGCATCCAATTCTTATGGAATTTTTCATTCTTAATAACTACTACCACAACAAAAACAATGTTTATTTCCTACAGTGCTTTTCCCTTTTCCATCTGGCTAACTTTTTCTCATCTTTTAATACTCAATGTCACCTTCAGAAGGCTTCCTGAATTGTTTCTCACCTCTGTAGGGCTGAAACTCTAGTGGATCCCACAGTACCCAGTTATTTCTATTAATATTATATAGTGATAGTATCCTTTCAAGTTGATGCCCTTCATTAAAACATAAGGTCCTTCAGGCAGAAACTGTGATTTCATTAGTAATTTCTATTTCCCCATTTCTGAGTACAGTCAATATCTAGCTGCTATTTTTTTAAAAATGCTTATTGAACTAAATTCATTCAGTCAGTCATCATTCATTTACTTAATAAATATTTACTAAGTATGGAAGTATATGCCAGGCATTATGCTAGGCTTAAATATACAGCAGTCAATAAATCATATAAAAAATCTGTGCCTTCATCATATGTTTAATGGTAAAAAGTGCTATGGAGAGACACAAGGCAAAGAATGGTAGAGAGAGTATTGGGAGTATAATTATAAATATAGTGGTCAGAAAAAAAAAAAAAACCTTAGTGAAAGTTGACATTTGAGTATAGAGGTAAGGAAGGAGAAATATTAAGTCAAGTGGATTTCTGGAGGAAGAGTATACCAGACAGTAGCAACAGCCAGTGCAAAGCCCCGAGACATGGATAAGACTGGTATGTCCAGAGCAGAGTGAGCCAAGGCAGGAGTTACTAGTGATGGGGCCAGAAAGGCAATCAGACACCAGATTATGATGGTATTACCTTACATTGATGGGAAAGGGAAAGGAAAATGTGAAGAAATAGGGTATCACAGCAATTAGAAAACACAAAATAAGATGACTGAAAAAAGTCCAAATGTATCAGCAATCATAATAAAAGGGAAGAGCTTAAATTCCTCTATTAAAAGAAAAAGAAATACTGGGTTTTTAATATCATAAGAGGTAAAATGTTAAAAATATTTACAATAAATGAATTGTTGAAGATATTTCATAAAAATTCTATCAAAATGTAACCAACGGTAATATCAGACAAAGTTAAGTTTCAGCCGAAAAACATTAGACAAAGAAGTATATTTTATACTGATAAAAGTATGGTCTACAAACAAGCTATATCAGCCTTGAATCTCTTTGCAGAGATCAAAAAAATTAAGAGGACTAAACTACATAAAACAAAAACTGAATGATATAAGGAAAACAATAGGTAAAACACAAATTCAAACCTTTACTATGGCTTGACTTTGACCATTAGGGCCATGGACCTTTAGGGATTTCCCTGACCAGGGTACCTACAGCTCCTTCTGCCTAACTGCACTATTTCATAAGTGCACTTTCATCTCAGCCTTTGCACAGACTGTTTCCTCTGCTTAGAACATCTTTCCTCATATAATCACATGCCTTGCCCCCTCCCTACTTCATTTAAATCTCTGCACAAACACATGAAGTAAAAGCATCTGAACGGAATTTGTACTGGCATTTGACATAATCGGTCTTGGGCTCCCTTATTTGTACTTGTTCTCCACTCCTCTTGTCTATTCTGCTCAAATGTTGCCTTATCAGAAAGGTCTGCTCTCACACCTTATCTAAAACAGCACCCATCCCCTACTACCATCCCTGTCACTTGCTATTTTATTTGTTCTATTTTTCTTCGTACCACCTGAAACATTATAGACTTTATTTATTTATTGTCTGTCTCCTCCAACCTGAAGGTAAGTTTCATGAGAGTGCAGTCTTTGTTTCATTAACTGCTATAACCTCCACACCTAAGACAGGGCCTGGCACATGGTACGTCTTTGATAAATAATTGTTGAACTAATCAGTGAATCCTAGTGGATAATTTACACACTCGCTCGTATATGGACAAACTGAGTGACTTAACATTAGACTATGAAGGATCTGAACTCAGCTAACAAGCTTGAATTAGCAAGCCTATATAGAATATGAAAGTGAAAGTGAAGCAGCTCAGTCATGTCCGACTCTTTGTGACCCCATGGACTGAAGGCTACCAGGCTGGGGTGGGTTGCCATTTCCTTCTCCAGGGGATCTTCCTGACCCAGGGATCAAACCCTGGTCCCCCGCATTGCAGGCAGACGTTTTATCCTCTGAGCCGCCAGGGAAGCCCCATTTAGAGTCCAACAAATAGAGGTGACTTCCAACAAATGGGGCAATTACTAAAATTACTACTATTTCCAACTAATGGGGCCAGGCATTATGGCATAAAGAAAATCTCAATAAATTCCAAAAGGACAGTATCAGATAGGCTCAATCTTTCTCTACATGCAATAAAATTAGATATTAACAACAAAGAATAGGGACTTCCCTGGTGGTCCAGTGGCTAAGACTCTGCACCCCTAATGCAGGGGGCCCGGGTTCAATCCCTGGGTAGGGAAGTAGATCCCACATGCTACAGTGAAGATCAAAGATCCTGCATGCACAACTAAGACCTAACCCAGCCAAATAAATAAATATATTTTAAAAAACAACAACAAAGAATAGACGAAAGGAGCTATGCACTAAGAAACTATAAATAATTTTAAACTGCTAATTTATTCAATTTAAAGAACTAAAAACTGAAATTATGAAATATTTATGATTCAAGACCAAATAAACCATTATGACAAAATCTGTAGGATGAATATCTGCACTCACTCTTTTCTCCCCAGAGAAAAATCACCATTGTGAATTTCATAAAATTAATTCTAGCCTCTCAAATTCTATATTTCAATTTTTGAATAGTGATAAGAAGGATTAAAACAAACTGATAAGATGGATTAAAACAAACTGATGAGACCAGATTGAAGAAAATAACAATTGGAAACATTCTTCATATATTTTTTTTCCATGTAAGTCAGCTATATTAACAAAGTGTCGAGTAGGAAATATCTTTAGGGACTCTGCGTCGAGGATGACAAAATATATATTTGTAATTTGTACAATTGCATTCATCTCACATGCTAGTAAAGTAATGCTCAAAATTCTCCAAGCTAGGCTTCAGCAATTCGTGAACCGTGAATTTCCTGATGTTCAAGCTGGTTTTAGAAAAGGCAGAGGAACCAGAGATCAAATTGCCAACATCCGCTGGATCATGGAAAAAGCAAGAGAGTTCCAGAAAAACATCTATTTCTGCTTTCTTGACTATGCCAAAGCCTTTGCCTGTGTGGATCACAATAAACTGTGGAAAATTCTGAAAGAGATGGGAATACCAGACCACCTAACCTGCCTCTTGAGAAATCTGTATGCAGGTCAGGAAGCAACAGTTAGAACTGGACATGGAACAACAGACTGGTTCCAAATAGGAAAAGGAGTACATCAAGGCTGTATATTGTCACCCTGCTTATTTAACTTATATGCAGAGTACATCATGAGAAATGCTGGACTGGCAGAAACACAAGCTGGAATCAAGATTGCTGGGAGAAATATCAATAACCTCAGATTTGCAGATGACACCACCCTTATGGCAGAAAGTGAAGAGGAGCTAAAAAGCCTCTTGATAAAAGTGAAAGTGGAGAGTGAAAAAGTTGGCTCAAAGCTCAACATTCAGAAAATGAAGATCATGGCATCTGGTCCCAACACTTCATGGGAAATAGATGGGGAAACAGTGGAAACACTGTCAGACTTTATTTTGGGGGGCTCCAAAATCACTGCAGATGGTGACTGCAGCCATGAAATTAAAAGACGCTTACTCCTTGGAAGAAAAGTTATGACCAACCTAGATAGCATATTCAAAAGCAGAGACATTACTTTGACGACTAAGGTCCATCTAGTCAAGGCTATGGTTTTTCCTGTGGTCATGTATGGATGTGAGAGTTGGACTGTGAAGAAGGCTGAGTGCTGAAGAATTGATGGTTTTGAACTGTGGTGTTGGAGAAGACTCTTGAGAGTCCCTTGGACTGCAAGGAGATCCAACCAGTCCATTCTGAAGGAGATCAGCCCTGGGATTTCTTTGGAAGGAATGATGCTAAAGCTGAAACTCCAGTACTTTAGCCATCTCATGCGAAGAGTTGACTCATTGGAAAAGACTGTGATGCTGGGAATGATTGGGGGCAGGAGGAGAAGGGGACGACCGAGGATGAGATGGCTGGATGGCATCACTGACTCGATGGACGCGAGTCTGAGTGAACTCCGGGAGTTTGTGATGGACAGGGAGGCCTGGTGTGCTGTGATTCATGGGGTCGCAAAGAGTTGGACACAACTCAGTGATTGAACTGAAGTGAACTGAACTGAATTTGTACATCATAACTGAAAATAACTGATATTTTTATTGCCCTAAGTATTTAACCTCTCACTTTAAAGTATGAAGACATTGCATTGGTACTGTCCAGTTGAATTAAATTTTACTCTATATGGATAAAAACCATAATTATTTACTTTCTAGTATTTCTGGGATGAATGCATTCATAACTCAATTCATGATGCCAAATCTACAGAGCAATTTTCTCAATTTAGTGAGTGGAAAATTATTGATTCATAATTCCCTAATTTCTCAAACACCATCAGCCAATTCCAACTCTTTGCAACCCCATGGACTGTAGCCTGCCAGGCTCTTCTGTCCACGGAATTCCCCAGACAGGAATAATGGAGTGGGTTGCCATTCCCTTCTCTAGGGAGACCTTTCCGATCGAGAGATCAAACCCAGGTCTCCCAAATTCCTGGCAGATTGTTTATCATCTGAGACACCAGGGAAGCCCTTTTCAAACACCTTAACTTCTCCTAATCTTACATTACCTCATTGTAAACTTCCCTAAACAGCCCATAGGCATTCTTCATCATTGTACTCAAAACAAGAGCAAAGTAAAATTTATGCTCTCCTTTGATATCACTTAATCCTTATTCTCCCAGTAGGAAAAGATGGAAAAGCTTATTCACTGGTCAATAATTACTTCTATATTCTGTGTACCCTTAACTAGGATTTGACACCTCTTTTAGGGTACACCAGTCATGGGACTTTTTATCTTCATGAGAGGGCTGTTCCTAATTTTTCCTGTGATGAAATGGGAGACCTTTGAATAGTCTGAGTAAATAATCCTTTAAATCAGGGTAGAAAAAAAGAGGTAGAAAAAAGGTATATACTAGGAAAGTTAAATATAGCATAGCCTGTTTTCTAAGAAGAAAAGCAGCCAATAAGAATAGCTGCATGGGCATCATTTGTTCTGCACCACTTTCTGGGGTTTTAATACTGTGTGCTTCAGGAGGCCAATACACCAGTATGCTCTATAACTCATCCATCTCCTTGGCAGGCTTTAACAGTTTCGAGACTCTACATTTCTGTTTGATGTACTCTTAAGTCCTCAATTTCTGAATGTTGAGCTTTAAGCCAAGATTTTCACTCTCCACTTTCATCAACAGGCTTTTTAGCTCCTCTTCACTTTCTGCCACGAGGGTGGTGTCATCTGCATGTCTGAGGTTATTGATATTTCACCCGGCAATCTTGATTCCAGCTTGTGTTTCTTCCAGTCCAGCGTTTCTCATGATGTACTCTGCATAAAAGTTAAATAAGCAGGGTGACCGTATACAGCCTTGACGCACTCCTTTTCCTATTTGGAACCAGTCTGTTGTTCCATGTCCAGTTCTAACTGTTGCTTCCTGACCTGCATACAGATTTCTCAAGAGGCAGGTTAGGTGGTCTGGTATTCCCATCTCTTTCAGAATTTTCCACAGTTTATTGTGATCCACACAGGCAAAGGCTTTGGCATAGTCAAGAAAGCAGAAATAGATGTTTTTCTGGAACTCTCTTGCTTTTTCCATGGGTGAGGGAACAGTAGAAACAGTGTCAGACTTTTATTTTGGGGGCTCCAAAATCACTGCAGATGGTGACTGCAGCCATGAAATTAAAAGACGCTTACTCCTTGGAAGAAAAGTTATGACAAACCTAGATAGCATATTCAAAAGCAGAGAGATTACTTTGACGACTAAGGTCCATCTAGTCAAGGCTATGGTTTTTCCTGTGGTCATGTATGGATGTGAGATTTGGACTGTGAAGAAGGCTGAGGGCCAAAGAATTGATGGTTTTGAACTGTGGTGTTGGAGAAGACTCTTTTTTTTTTTTTAATTTTTTATTTTTTTTGGAGAAGACTCTTGAGAGTCCCTTGGACTGCAAGGAGATCCAACCAGTCCATTCTGAAGGAGATCAGCCCTGGGATTTCTTTTGGAAGGAATGATGCTAAAGCTGAAACTCCAGTACTTTGGCCACCTCATGCGAAGAGTTGACTCATTGGAAAAGACTCTGATGCTGGGAGGGGTTGGGGGCAGGAGGAGAAGGGGATGACCGAGGATGAGATGGCTGGATGGCATCACGGACTCAATGGACGTGAGTCTGAGTGAACTCCGGTAGTTGGTGATGGACAGGGAGGCCTGGCGTGCTGCGATTCATGGGGTCGCAAAGAGTTGAAATAAAATCTCCACCTTCTCTCCTTAACTAAATCTTACCTACCTTTCTAAGTACAGGTTAAATCTCACCTCCTTGAACCTTTTTCTCATCTTACCCAGGAATCACTGTCTTTGCTGAATTCTGAAGTCGCTTTTTAGGGGCAATAAATGCACTGTGAACAAGTCATAGGAGGAACACAAAGATAAGACATTGTCCCTTTATCTCATTCATGCTCACCTTGCCCATTCCTATCTATTTAGACAAATGAAGTGAAAGGGCATTCCTGTCTATTTAGGCAAATGAAATCAAAGAAAAATATACCATGGTAGAAGAAGCACTGCCAGTAATTAACTGCCTGAGAATTTAGAGAAGAGAGAAATCACGAAGCCCTGAGGTAGTTTGAAAAATATATGCCAAGAAGACACTGGAACTAGTGCTAAGGTAATGGGTAGAATTTATATAGATGTAAAAGACGGCATTATAAGTGGACAAGACAGAAGTAAATGAAGAATTGAGATAGGAAGAAAAAAAAAAGCTATGTTCCAGGAGCAGGAAATAGGAAAAACTCTGAACACTGTTCTTTCATATGCCTGATCCTATACTTCACCATAGTAGGTGCTCAGAATACATCACTGAGTGAACAGAGAAAGGTGATAATATTTTTACTGATAATAATCTGCCATTCAGTTAATATGTGAACAGAAGATAGCTTTGTGTTAAGGAAGTATGAGAGCATTAAATTGCCACAAACATGAAATGTCAGCTTGCTATCATATCTCAATGATAGGCAGTATTATTAAGATAAACTAAAGGGATTTACCTTTAAAATTTTAGTTGAAATGAATAATAAAATATAAATATCATTGAAATCATTAACATTGCTAATGGTTGTTGTCTATATTTGGTGGTCCAAGATACCAATATTAAAGCCAAATATCTATAAAACTCTATGCAGTGTATTTCAGCATACTTCATTTTTAATACAAATGGTGACCTTTTTGATTTCTGAAAACTCTTCTTTGGAGAGACTACTTCATTTTGTCTCTACAAATAAGAACTTATGTACTCAATTAACCACTGACGGGACTTCTTGTTTCTGTGAGAGCAATAAGTGACTACAAGAAGAACACATCCAGTAATGGTTTGCAGAACCATCATTCCACAGTTGTTTGAAGCATTATCACAAGGTCCTTGAGTGACAGGTTTTTATTCTGCTGAAATCTGTAACATGTATCAGCAAGGGCTGGGATAGCTGCTCTGGACCTGTGGGGCTTGCTCCCTCATGCTAGTCTTTGAGCAACAAACCAATCCCATCAAAGCTTTTTTTCTCCCTAAGTGTCAGACAAGTGACTCAGTTTTGAAAGACCTAACCATCCAGTGGCTTAATTTCATTAACAAAATAAACTGGTGTGTGCTATGTGAGTGTGCAATACGTATGTGTTATGGATGCAGGAGCTGAGATGGTGGTTTACAAACTATAAAAATTCATATTTAAAAACAAAACATGGGACTTCCCTGGTGGTCCAGTGGCTAAGATTCTGAGCTCCCAATGCAGGGAGTCTGGTTTCCATCCTAGCTCAGGGAAGTAGATCCCACATGCTACAACAAAAGACCCTGCATACTGCAATGAAGGCTGAAGATCTCACATGCCCCAAGACCTGGCACAGCCAAATCAATCAATCAATAACTTTTTAAATAAAAAATTAAAACAAAACAAGAAAACTAGATCACAGGGAACATAAACTAATATGTCCAAAAAAGGCATCTTCGATGAGGTCAGTTTCTTCCCTCCCATGAGTAACTTTTTGTGGCCCTTACATAACAACACAGAGACGAATAAGAAAGTTTGATATTAAATGAAAGAGACGAGAAGATAATTATTTCTCACTAAGAAAGAGGAAAGCTCTTGTCCTACAGTTGAACAAATGAACTGAAGTGTTTTGTTGAGTTAAACACAGGGTTAGTTAATTCACACAAAGGTACCTGGAAACATAAAGAGATTTTTAGAGATGCCATCCTCAAGGAATACTTATGAGAGAGAAAAAAAATGCAAGTGAAATTAAGTTGGAAGAGAAAATTAATACATACAATTGCAACAACAGACCAGCTAATGTCGGTCTTAAAACTGAGGTATGAGAATTGTATAAAAGCTGAACATGCCTTAATTAATACAAGTGAAAATGAAGTGACTCCTATTCTGCCCCTAAATGTACCAAGAGTCACCTAGTGAAGAGCGTGCTCCAAACAGTACAGAAATAGAGATGGGCAGGGTGCAAAGTTTATAACTTTCCCCTTACAGCTGATCATCCTTAAACACACTATGTTCTGAGTTCTAAGTAGGCATAAGTGTCGGGAGCCACGTTAGGCATTACTGACAAAATGGAGGCATGGCCCTCTTCTCATTCCGCAGGCACGGACCTGGGATGAAGGAGTTAGGTCTTGTAATTCTGACTTGTTTTTTCCTCTCCTCGGCTGAGTTGACTGAAAAGGAATATTAAGGTGCTTATTGTTCTTGAGAGGACACGAGAAGGCACAAAGCCTTCTGCAGCTGTGCTCAGAGAATAATTCATAAAGTTAATCATTGACATTTGTTCAGGGACTTTTACGAAAGAGTGTCCTAGGATGAGCACATAGGCCTCAGCTTGAGGCCATGGGAGGGATTGATATCTGAAGCCTATTTGTGAGGAAAATGTTTATGGCAAAGGAGTTTACTGAATTTATGGCTTAGAAATAATTAAAATAGTTAGAAGTTAAAGATTTAAGGAATGTTTGTGAGTTAGCATATTTTACTATAGCTTGTAGAGGTTAGGAATTTTTAGAGACACTATAGCTAGAAGCCTTTTTAAGAGATAGTGAGCTCAGGATGTTAGGGGCAAACAGGATTTAGGAAGATAAGTAGTAAACTGAGGAATGTGGCATGAGTTACAATGTAATCACAAGTTAACTATAGGACACATTAGAGGAAGTAGATAATAGATGGTAAGGCTGATTCCGAGAGAATCACTGAAGCAGGAACTCTGTTTGAAGAGCAACAATGATTTATGGAGATAATAAATCTGGGTGAGGGGGAACTGAAAATGTCAAACCTCTGACCTAATGCTTTTGTAAAAGTATAAAAGAGAATCTTAAACTTGAAATAAATAGGCAGTCTGAGAAAACTGAGAGGCTGTCTCATTACTCGCCGACACCGTTCATCTCTTCAGGTTGAATCCCTGGCTGCTGGAGCTGGACTCTGGCACATAAGATAAGAAAATCCTCCTAGATCCTGTTCTAGATACATCTCTCTTTATCTCTTTATCACAAAGGCCAGCACTCTCTAGAATCTCAGAATTTTCCAGGTGTCTGAAAACAAGGAGGAAACAATTTTGCTTTGACAGTCAACTGACATCTATATAACTCTTTATGTCAATTATTTCTCCAGTTGTGGAAAGATAATCAACTTTAAATGAAGCCATAATTCTAGCATTCATGGTCCTTTTTTTCCTTCTAAGTTTTTGGCTTGGATCAGTTACCCAGCTTTAAATGCCACAGCCCTTGATCTGTCCTCCCACACTCCTCATATCACAAGGCCAAGAGTACAAGTAGCTGCCCAGAGCAAATAGCTCCTGCATGTTTCCTCATACATCCCCAAATCCCATGGAAACCAGGCCAAAAGGATCCAAGAAACTACAAGAGAGGGCATTTAAAAACAATCTAACAAAACAGGTACCTTTTCTTATCTATGTTACCACCATTGTGCTTGTGCTCATGAAAGTGGTGAGGGGATGAGGAAAGGCCTTATTTTCTATGTTGGTCATCGGCATTGTAGTTTAAGGGATTTTTTTCGCCCCCACAAAACACACAATTGAAAGCGGAAAGTCCTTCAATAGAGGGCCAATTGTGATTGTTAGTTTTAAGTGTCAACTTGACTGAATTAAGGGACTCCCTGATAGCTGGCAAGCATTATTTCTGGGTGTGTCTATGAGAGTGTTTCTGGAAGAGACTGACATTCAAATCAGTAGGCTAAACAAAATTCCCCTCACCAAGGCAGGTGGGCAGCATCCAACCCACTGAAGGCCTGAGTGGAACACAAAGGGGGATGAAGGGCAAGTTCACTCTGTCAACTTGAGTTGAGACACCCGTCCTCTCCTGCCCTTGATGCTGGTACTCCTGGTTCTTAGGCCTTTAGAGTCAGAATGAATTTTACCACCAAGTTTCCTGGTTCTCTAGCTTGCAGGCAGCATATCAGGAACTTCTCAGCTCCCATAATTGGATGTGCCAATTCCTATGATATCTATCTATCTCTCCAGCCAACTCCTATGATATCTATCTGTCTATCCTACTGATTCTGTTTGCTGCTTCTGCTGCTAAGTTGCTTCAGTTGTGTCTGACTCTGTGCGACTCCATAGACGGCAGCCCACCAGGCTCCTCTGTCCCTGGGATTCTCCAGGCAAGAATACTGGAGTGGGTTGCCATTTCCTTCTCCAATGCATGAAAGTGAAAGTGAAGTCTCTCAGTCGTGCCCGACTCTTAGCGACCCCATGGACTGCAGCCTACCAGGCTCCTCCATCCATGGGATTTTCCAGGCAAGTGTACTGGAGTGGGTTGCCATTGTCTTCTCCTCTGTTTCTCTGGAGAATCCTAAATAATACACCAATGCTTTTGTGGGATATAAAAAGCATGTTGTTTTTTTTTTTTAAATATCACCTGGTGATATACTTTTAGAAGATTAACCCCAAACTTCAAAGGTATAAAATGATAGCAGGAAGGAATGGTTGTCTTCAAGTTTTTAAAATTTCCATAGGGAAAGCATAAAAACTCACCATAGACTTTTATAAAATATCAATTATTAGATAGTACATTCTGACAGTAAACCTCAAATTCATCTTCTGAAAACCTGAGCTTAAGAGTGATTAGCCATAGGACTTGGAAATGTGGGAACAGAACTTCACTGAAGAGTCAAAAATCAAACTTGTGGAGAACAAAATCTCTCCACAACCCAAACAATTTCCCTCAGAGACAGAACTAACACAGTATCCTTAAAGGAGAAAATGAGAATATGAAGGGCAAAATCTCTAAAAGGAATTTCCTGCTTTCACACCAAGACTCTGCTGACTACATTGACGGTGTGCAGAAAATGAAAATGGGAATCCTTTGGGTTGATTGGGGAGAGGCACATGGAGTACCAGTCTGGGAAAATAGCAGCCGTACTCATGGACCAAAGACTGAGCACACTCAGTAGAAATATAAGCATAGCTGGCATTGACCAAGGTCATACCACACACTGGCTACTTCATACCAGCATTTGATCATTTAACTCTTATGGAAACTATCTGAAAGAGATATTTTAATTTCCATCTTAAAATGAGGAGACAGAGGCATCAAGAGACTAACCTGTCAAGCTAACTTTAGAGGTTAACACAACTAGCAAATGACAGAGTCTGGAGTCAGCCCATATCTTTCTGACTTCTCCCTTTAAGCAACTCTACCTTCCTGTGTTGATACTGACTCTTCACTCCCAGGGCTTTACAGCCTCTTCTTTCACAGACATTCAAATACAATGCCATGCTTAACTCATTCAGTTGTAAAAATCACAGAGGCTCTCTCTAGAGAAAGCCAAAATACCAGTATGAAAAATGGAATTCACAATCTGACAGTTTGCCATGTCTGAAGAGGTGAATGCTACCATCTTTATTTGCTAATATATCCCATTCCTAAAAGTGTTGTATAGCTGATAATTTCTGTTTAAATTAAAATGAAAAAAAAATGGGTTTCAAAACTGTTAACAATATCATGACAGTGCTTCAAATAATTTCTTAGATTGAGAAGTCTCAAAACCAGAGTTGGAAATAACTAGTTCGAATGCTTTTTAAGAAAATAATTCACAGCCCGGAACTGTGAAGTTCTAGATTGTCCTTTGGCAGAGGGAAGCAGAGAAATAATCTGTTATAACCCACACCTCAACCTCCCTGTCCTATGCTTCTGGTCTAATAGCAGTAACATCTCTCTCCTCCTTAAAACATCTGAACACCTCTATGTTCTGTCAGTTTGCTAATTACTATAATTGTATCTCTGCAATCATTTTCTTCCTGCTCCCTGTCTGTTGCAACCACTGGTATCCTAGTTCAGATCCTTCTTAATCCTTACCTCTGAAGTGGCTTCCTTCCCTGTTTCCAGTTCTTCCTGCTCTATTTATGTTAAGCCAGAGTTTTATCTACTAAAGCACATCAGTCTATTAACACAAAGCACACAGATCATCTTCTAAACTTTCAGTGATTCCTTATTGCCAAACCAGAAACAAGCAAAAACAGTACAAAACAAACTGCAAAGCAAAGTTCTCAGTTTTATGTTAAAGGCCTCCCATGATCTGATCACTGTTCATTTTTCCAGACAAGATGGCTTCCCAATATCCCATCCCCTGCACCCTATTCTGCAGTCAAAGAAGACAATGCAATAGGTCCCTAAAACAACACCTTGCATCTCCTCCTAGAGCTTTTTTTTTTTGCTTCAAATTACTGTAACATGAAATGAAAGTGACTTCAGAAATGAATGAAAGTGAAAGTTGCTCAATCGTGTCCAACTCTTTGCGACCCCATGGACTATACAGTCCATGGAATTCTCTAGGCCAGAATAATTGCATTCTCCTCCTAGCTCTTTTTTTTTTTTTTTTTTTGCTTCAAATTACTGTAAGTTCTGGGTTTCCCTCATAGCTCAGTTGGTGAAGAATCTGCCTGCAATGCAGGAGACCCTGGTTCAGTTCCTGGGTCAGGAAGATCCCCTGGAGAAGGGATAAGCTACCCACTCCAGTATTCCTGGGCTTCCCTTGTGGCCCAGCTGATAAAGCATCTGCCTGCAATGAGGGAGACCTGGGTTCAATTCCTGGGTTGGGAAGATCCCCTGGGGAAGGAAAAGGCAACCCACTCCAGTATTCTGGCCTGAAGAATTCCATGAACTGTATACTCCATGGGGTAACTGTAAGTTCTGTTAAAATAGAAACTTTGTTTGGTGTACTATAAATATCTGTTAAATGAATGAGTGAATGAATGTGGTGTTCTCCCTGTTGCAATGTTCTTTTCTTCCATCCTTACCTGTCTATGTATTCAATACTATCAATTCACTCCATATATCATTTAAATCATTCCTCATCCACAATCCTTCCCTGATGATCCTCACAGAGTCTGTCCCTTGACTATGTCTGCTCTTCCATTGATTGGCTTTTCTCTGTTTTAACACTTCCACTGGCTGCCTCAGATTACAGGCCCTCCAGCCTCTTGTTCTTCTGCTAGAAAAGCCCCCAAAGAGCAGAGGTAAACATTGTGTTTCAAGCATGGGGCCTGGCACATAGTAGGAACTCAAAAGAATAACAATCATCATGTGTTAAATTGAAGCTTATTAACAACAGACAGGCCACACAGTGCATTCCTGTGCACAAGGTTTTTATTTGTATAAAGTTTTTTATCTTCAGGGACAAAATGTGTAACATACACATATATGTATATATAAAAATCAAGGATTTATATACATAAATACAAATTTATATATAGATATATGTATATATCCAAATCAATGCATCTGGTCCCATCACTTCATAGCAAATGGATGGAGAAAAAATGGAAACAGTGACAGACTTTATTTTCTTGGGCTCCAAAATCAATGTGGACATTGACTACAGTCATAAAATTAAAAGACACTTGCTCTTTGGAAGAAAAGCTATGATAAACCTAGACAGCATATTAAAAAGCAGAGAGATTACTTTGCTGACAAAGGTCCATGTAGTCAAACTCTGGTTTTTCCAGTAGTCATGTACGGATATGAGAGTTGGACCATAAAGAAGGCTGAGCACCAAAGAATTGATGCTTTTGAACTATAGTGCTGCAGGACTCTTGAGAGTCCCTTAGACATCAAGATCAAACCACTCAATCCTAAAGGAAATCAACCCTGAATATTGCCTGGAAGGACTGATGCTGAAGCTGAAGCTCAATGCTTTGGCCACCTGATGTGAAGAGCTGACTCACTGGAAAAGACCCTGACGCTGGGAATAATTGATGGCAGTAGGAGAAGGGGGCAATGGAGGATGAGATGGTTGGATGGCATCATTGACTCAATGGATATGAGTTTGAGCAAACTCTGGGAGGTAGTGAAGGACAGGGAGGCTTGGTGTGCTGCAGTCCATGGGGTCCTAAAGAGTCGAACATGACTGACTGACTGAACAACAAAATCAAGGATCAGTAAAATTCCCCTGAAAAGAGCCAGATAAAATTTTAGGCTTTGAACCATAAGCTCTTATGAACCATAAGATCTGTTATTTTTATGACAAAATTAGTCACAGACATATAAACAAATGTACATGACTGTACTTCAATAAAACTTTATTTATAAAAGCAGGCAGTGGGCCTGGAAAGGGACTAGGATGACACTCTGGCATTAAGAATTATTTTGAGCTGAAGGCATTTGATTTCCAGAAATTCCTTATCAGCCTAAAAGCAGAACCTTCCACAGTAACTCAACTGTCAAAAATCTCTCCACAGGAGCAACTCTAATCTCTTCTTTGGGAGAGGGAAAGTTGATACCACACTCAAACAGACAATGTCATAAACTATAATAACTCCTATCTATTCCTAAGGGCTCATTTATCTTTCCAAAAAGTCATTTGTGTTTCCATTAGTACTCTTTCTCTGCCCCCACCCCTTTCTAAGAAGTCATCTGTCCTCACAGAGGTACCCCTCTGCCTATTCCCTATTGATATGATATGCAAGCTCCAAATTTTAGCCATCACATTTTTCTGTGAACTAATGTATACCTATGTGTAAAGATTTTTTTTTCTTGCCTGTCTTTTGTCAGTTTAATTTGCAGGTCTCTGAGTACTGAACATAAGAGGATAGATAAAAAGTTTTTCCTCCTCAAAAGTTGGATTTGGCCCAAGGGGCATAGTTTTCCAACCCTGTATTGAATCACAACAAATTAGCAGGAACAATGGCTGCTGTGTTTCTTCAGCTTCTCCATTCACTGAAGCAAACAAAACTCTGTTTCCAATTAAGATCAAAACACACTCATTCCTGTACTTCAATAAAGGTCTTCTCAGTGTTGATGACTATGTTCCTGCTGGAGGGATGCAAAAATAAATATGTGAAAAGTTACTTGTAAGCATCCAGTACATAAATATTTGGCATTTTGTAATATCATTTCATTCTCTTCTATTTCCCAATTTATATCCTGTTGATTTTTGAAATTTGTTAACTTTTTGGCATTGAAAATAGATTCAGTTTTCAGAGTGATGTGCCATTCTTGACATATATAACATTTCCCTTTTCTAAAGAATTCTTTTTTAATTAAGGGGGAAAGCAAATAAAAATAAATCAAAAATGCTGAACTGAATATTCATTATGGTCTTGATTATATAACAAATGTTCACAGAATTAGTAAGTGAATACTCAGTATTACAGAGAAAATTTTTGTTTCAATGGAGAACTCTGCATCTTTTATATCACAACTCTGGTCCTGTTCATTGTCTTTGAACTATTCTGCATCTCTGTAAATTATAGGTAACTGATAAATATACAAACTCCATCTTGTCTGAGATTAAGTCTTGAGACTTAACTTCCACTCCCTCTAGAGAAACCAGTTTGGGGTCTTACTTGCAGACTGGACTGGATTCTATTACTTTGCCCAAATTGTCCATTCTTCCAGTTTTCTTCGAAATCTGGCTACAACCCTCCAAACTAGCATACCCAGTTTTTCTCCCTCCTGCTTGACTCAAGAGTCACCAAGAACTAAAACTTGGCTACCCAGATCCCTGTTCAGACTCTGGGCTTCCTTGCAGCTGGCCTTTTCCCCCTAGGACCTGAAGAAACCTTGCAAGCTAAATCACCAAGACTCCATATAAACTTTGAAGGACTCACTATTGCAGCAGTGATCAGGCATGGGGTAGAATTCTGTATAGACAGGCCATTGCCTGGACCACTAAGGAAGTCCAGTGAAATGATCAGGTCATGCGCCCCTTATATAAGAGGCAACCAAGACTATGGACAACATGGCCAAGAGCATGACCATACTAACTTGACAGCTTCAAGAAAGGCAATGAACTTTGCTGCCTAATTGACTGGTGCTCACCTAATTCTAGGACCACTCTAGTAGCTCAGATGGTAAAGTGTCTGTCTGCTATGCAGAAGACCCAGGTTCGATCCCTGGGTTGGGAAGTTCCCCTGGAGAAGGAAATGGCAGCCCACTCCAGTATTCTTGCCTGGAAAATCCCATGGATCTCGGAGCCTGGTAGGCTACTGTCCATGGGGTCGCAAAGAGTCGGATACGACTGAGCGACTTCAGTTTCACTTTCACCTAATTCTGGCTTCCAGAAAGGGTGCATGTGCAGTAGGTGGACACACTATTATACGTGTGCTCCAGAAAGCTTCTCTGACATCTTCACATAATCACATGTGAAATGCCAACAGAGAAATCTCTGTCAAGTATCTGCAGTTCTGACTCTTGAGCTAAAGGTTTTCCTCCACCCATTTCTTGGAATCTAGTGGACTAGTTTGGAGAAGGCAATGGCACCCCACTCCAGTACTCTTGCATGGAAAATCCCATGGATGGAGGAGCCTGGTAGGCTGCAGTCCATGGGGTTGCTAAGAGTCGGACATGACTGAATGACTTCACTTTCACGCATTGGAGAAAGAAATGGCAACCCACTCCAGTGTTCTTGCCTGGAGAATCCCAGAGACAGAAGAGCCTGGTGGGCTGCCGTCTATGAGGTCGCACAGAGTCGGACATGACTGAAGTGACTTAGCAGCAGCAGCAGCAGCAATTACCCTTAGTGTTTGACTATTGACTCTTCAACATGACTTTCTATGTTTCTCCTTTTCACTTGAGGCAACCCTCTTTTGAAATGCCTAGTCTCTGGGATCCTAGAACAACTTACCTTTGCCAGCGAATCTCAAGAGATGGTTTCACTGGTTTTACAGGCACAATGCCAGCAAGAGTCCTGGAAAGACTATTTCGTAGACATCTGCTTCCTCCACTCAGGAGGTTTATAATCACCTCTGTGTTGTTCAGTGACTAATGATATTTGTCTTGAACAAAAGTGGAAACTGACTGCATTGAATTTTATCTGAACCCTGTACTCCTAGAAAATAGGAACAGTTAAGAAATTTGCTTTCCCTTTCCAGAAAAAAAAAAAATATATATATATATATATATATATATATTTATATATATATAAATGCAAAGGACTACCTGCCCTTGGTATTCAGAGATAAAGACCTACCTCCACCATTCCTCATGGTTTCCCCTGACACCCCTAAGACTTCCTGTCTACCCTGCCTCATGACTCCCTTGTTTACTACTTGCCTGTGTAAAACTTCAGGTGTTCTTTCTTCTTTGAGATGTTCCTAATTAATGAACATTCTCCCCAGTGCAATTTTATGTACATGCATGCTAAGTCGCTTCAGTTGTGTCTGATTCTTTGCAACCCCATGGACTATAGCCCACCAGGCTCCTCTGTCCACGGGATTCTCCAGGCAAGAATACTGGAGTGAGTTGCCATGCCCTTCTCCAGGAGATCTTCCTGACCCAGGGATCGAACTAATGTAATGTCTCATGTCTTCTGCATTGGCAGGCAGGTTCTTTATCACTAGCACCACGTGGGAAGCTCCCCCCTCCACCAGTGCAATAGACTACATAAAATCATCTCCTTAACTGTCCAGTGCATTTTTGTCTTTGATGACATTTAAACATTTTTTACAATCAGCATTTATTATTGTAGGACAAGAAAAACTTTTTCCCTCTACCTTCCTAGGTTTTCCAATTGGGGCCCTGTAGATTAGACTGACAGAAGATGGGTTAATAAAAGACAATGAGCAGAGTTCATTAACATGTGCATTGTGCATACAGTATTCCATGTGCATACAAGAATACTCAGTGATGAGTAACTCAAAAGGGTGGTTAGAACTTGGGCTCATTTAGCATCTTAACTAAAGATTCTCCCAGCAAGAATACTGGAGTGGGTTGCCATGCCATCTCTCCTCCAGGGGATCTTCTGGACCCACGAATTGAACCCATATCTCCAGCATCTCCTGCATTGCAGGCAGATTCTTTACCGCTGAGTCACTGGGGAATCTCTTTCTTGTGTCTGCTTCTTCTCAATTGCCTTCAGATCAAAATGTATACTCTAAATACCTTCATTCTTCTTATATTTTAAAAGAATAAATAGCACCAAGGTGGTTTTAGTTTTTCCTTCAAAAAGTGTTTTGGATTTCTATGATCATATGATGATTTTTCCAGTGAAGGAAAAGGGACAAAGGGGTTTGAGTTTTGTATCACTGTTACTTTGCATACTGTTTTTTGTGATAGCTGTAGTTTTGAATGACATCTGTTTTACTGATGACACCACAGGCTCAGGGACATAACGCCTGTGCAGTCCAGGACTGGACTCTGCTGGTGGGCTGTGCTGGCACTCCACATTCTTTGTATCTCCTTCTATGACTTGCCTGGTTTTCAGGGGTTGGAGATCTGGGAACCACATTTCCCAGATTTCCTTGGCAACAGGATTTTGGATTCAGTTTAGGTTCCACTAATGAAATGGATATGCATAAAATAGCAAAGGTGACAAAAAGGCACCAGTAGGTAGACCTATATATGTCAACAGATATGAATTTTTTTTTAATGAGCCTCCAGGTGTTTTTCTGCTTATCACCTTCTGTGATGCTGCTGGCAGCTGCAACCACTGGTGGCAATGTCCTGAAGTTCCTTTCCTGAACAGCTGAAACAAATTCCTGAGTCTCTGAAAGCTAGCAGTGACTCTGAGAGCTAGCAATGGCTTTCCCTGACCTTTGTTCCTCCAGTCCTCCAGTCATATAAGCTTCCACATCTCTGTGTTGTTACCCTTATTGATTGAAATACTGAGAGTAATTTCTGTTTTGTTGTCCTAACCCTGACTAATACAGGGGTGCCTGATGTTACAGACCCTGGAAGCACATCTCCATTTGACTCCAGAGACCAAGTTCCTTGTCAGTGACCTCCCTGGTTCACCAGTAGTACCTGCACCACAAATCATTCATCCTGGAATGACCTCCTTGGTGGAAGCTGACTCAGTGGAGTTTTGAGAGCAGGCAGAGAGATGAGATGAGGCATGAGGAGAATGAGTCCTCCAGTACAACCTCCCAGAGGGGAAAAGCACATTATGTAGCTGTTGGACACATGAGAAAAATGTCAAAAGAACATGATATCAGGTAGGTATTTATTCTACACAACAGAAAACAAAGAAAGTTTCTTCAAGATGATACCACAATGGAGCCAATATCTAGTCTAAATAAACTGAATCCTACTCAAACCCTCTTCCACCATCATGTGGGACCTACTGCATCTGGGATGAAGGAGAGGTCTCCAAGCCAAACTTTGGTTAAAGTCTGCCCTTTGACACTGTTGACTGAAAAAGAAAAACACAACATAAAAGTTGTACATCAAGTGTATGTATTCAGTGTCTTACTGAGGACCTTGGGACACAACCTCTCAGATAACCCTCAGGAACTGTTCCAAAGATGTGAAGGGAGATGTTAGTATATATATGATCTTGGTGAAGATCATCTCAGCAGATAGTTGCTGCTAGTCCTAAGGGACATATATCTTAATTATTTTAGTGCTTTTCTAAGTATGGGCTTCCCTGATAGCTCAGTTGGTAAAGAATCTGTCGGGAAGATCCACTGGAGAAGGGATAGGGTGCCCACTCCAGGGTTAGTGTTTAGTGTTTTTCTAAGTATGGGAAGGTGCAGGAATTGGGGTTCATAAAAAATTGCTCCTGAAAATATCTAACTATCTGAAGGAAGGCCCTTTCTGCGTTTTCCCAGAGCACAGAGTGGCTCATTCTTGATCTCCGCCCTGAACTCCTTTCAGGGGAGTGTTAAAGGTTAGCAACTATAGTGACTAATGACTCAACTCTTGCACAGCCAGATGGTGAGTGACATACTTTGGCTGGCAACACCAGCCCACCACTTCTAACATCACCTCTGTTTTGCTCCTGGGTTCCCAACCCACCTATCTAGGTGTGTGTGCTCAGTCACTCAGTCATGGGGTTTGACTCTTTGCAGCCCCATGGACTGTAGCCCACCAGGCTCCTCTGTCCATGGGATCCTCCAGGCAAGAATAATGGAGTGAGTTTCTACGCACTCCTCCAGGGGATCTTCCCGACCCAGGGATCCAACCCATGCCTCTTGTGTCTCCTGAACTGGCAGGCAGATTCTTTACCACTATTCCACCTGGGAAGCCATTATCTAGGTGTCAATCTCTTTAATCCCTGTTAATTGATCAGAATTGAAAGTGTGACAGGTTCCTGGAATATCTAATTTCAATAAGGGAAACCCAAGCAAAGCCTTCCCAACCCTGTCCTCTCTCTTGATAACATGAGTGGAGGAGGATTTGGCAGACTACTTCAGATATATCTTGAAACTCTCATCTGGCTCACAGCCACAAAACATGACTTGGACATTATTCCTATGAGATAGGAATCTACTCTTGCCTTAAAATTGTTCAGCCTTCCGAGAAAGTCCCTTGGCCATCATGTCCTAATTTCAAACAGTTCAAACATAAAACACTTGGGGTTACATTAAGCTGTTACCAAACCAAGAGATATCTGGATTTCCTAAACATAAAATTAAAAGATTGTTGGGTCTCTCTATCTCTGTGCAGGAAGCAGTGATCAAGACCATCCCCAAGAAAAAGAAATGCAAAAACGCAAAATGGTTGTCTGAGGAGGCCTTACAAATAGCTGAGAAAAGAGGAGAAGCTAAAGGCAAAGGAGAAAAGGAAAGATATACCCATTTGAATGCAGAGTTCCAAAGAATAGCAAGAAGAGATAAGAAAGCCTTCCTAAGTGATCAGTGCAAAGAAAGAGAGGAAAACAATAGAATGGGAAAGACTGGAGATCTTTTCAAGAAAATTAGAGATACCAAGGGAACATTTCATGCAAAGATGGGCACAATAAAGGACAGTAAATGTATGGACCTAACAGAAGCAGAAGATATTCAGAAGAGGTAGCAAGAATACACAGAAGAACTATACAAAAAAGATCTTAATGGCCCAGATAACCACGATGGTGTGATCACTCACCTAGAGCCAGACATCCTGGAGTGTGAAGTCAAGTGGGCCTTAGGAAGTATCATTATGAACAAAGCCAGTGGAAGTGATGGAATTCCAGCTGAGCTATTTCAGATCCTAAAAGATGATGCTGTGAAAGTACTGTACTCAACAAATTTGGAAAATTTCACCAGCAAAATCTGCCAGCAAATTTGGAAAACTCAGCAGTGGTCACAGGACTGGAAAAGGTCAGTTTTTATTCCAATCCCAAAGAAAGGCAATCCCAAAGAATGTTCAAACTACCACACAATTGCACTCATCTCACCACTAGCAAAGTGATGCTCAAAATTCTCCAAGCAAGGCTTCAACAGTATGTGAACTGAGAAATTCCAGATGTTCAAGCTGGATTTAGAAAAGACAGATAAGCAGAGATCAAATTGCAAAATCCACTGGATTATAGAAAAAGCAAGAGAGTTCCAGAAAAACATCTACTTCTGCTTCATTGACTACACCAAAAACTTTCTGTGTGGATCACAACAAACTGTGGAAAATTCTTCAAGAGATGGGAATACCAAACCACCTGACCTGTCTCCTAAGAAACCTGTATGCATGTCAGGAAGCAACAGTTAGAACTGGACATGGAACAACAGACTGATTCCAAATTGAGAAAGGAGTATGTACTTTAACTTATGTGCAGAGTACATCATGTGAAATATGGGGCTGGATGAAGCACAAGCTGGAATCAAGATTGCCGGGAGAAATATCAATTTATCTCAGATATGCAGAGGAACCAACCTTATGACAGAAAGCCAAGAGGAACTAAAGAGCCTCTTGATGAAAGTGAAAGTGGAGAGCGAAAAAGCTGGCTTAAAACTCAACATTCAATAAACGAAGATCATGGCATCTACTCCCATCATTTGATTGCAAATAGATGGGGAAACAAAGGAAACAGCGACAGACTTTATTTTCTTGGGCTCCAAAATCACTGCAGGTGGTGACTACAGCCATGAAATTAAAAGACACTCCTTGGAAGGAAAGCTATGACCAACCTAGCCAGCATATTAAAAAGCAGAGACATTACTTTGCCAACAAAGGTCCATCTAGTCAAGCTATGTTTTCTCTAGTAGTCATGTATGGATGTGAGAGTTGGACTATGAAGAAAGTGAGCACAGAAGAACTGATGCTTTTTAATGATGGTGTTGGAGAAGATCTTGAGAGTCCCTTGGACTGCAAGGAAATTAAACCAGTCAATCCTAAAGGAAATCAGTCCTGAATAATCCTTGGAAGGACTGATGCTGAAGTTGAAGCTCCAATACTTTGGCCACCTGATGTGAAGAACTGACTCATTGGAAAAGACCCTGAAGCTGGGAAAGATGGAAGGCAGGAGGAGAAGTGGGTGACAGAGAATGAGATGGTTGGATGGCATCACTGATTCAATGGACGTGAGTTTGAACAAGCTCCAGGAGTTGGTGATGGACATGGAAGCCTGACGTGCTGCAGTCCATGGGGTTGCAAAGAGTTGGACACAGCTGAGCGACTGAACTGAACTGATTGTTCTGTCTGTCTCTAGAAATGTGTAATGGCTGGTTGACATCAGTCTTTAAGGTATAAGAAAACAGGAGTGCTTTAACTACCACCCTCCTCTCCAACTTCACCACAGATCAAGTAGATTTCCTCAGACTGGTATTAGACTGAAAACAGAAATATCCTGTGCATGTGTGCTCAGTAGCTTCAGTCATGTCCGACACTTTGCAACCCTATGAACTGTAGCCCACTAGGCTCCTCTGTCCATGGGATTCTCCAGGCAAGAATACTGAAGTGGGTTGCCATGTCCTCCTCCTAGGGATCTTCCCAACCCAGGGATCAAACTCATGTCTCTTACATCTCCTAGACTAGCAGGCAGGTTCTTTACCACTAGTGCCTATCCTACATACATGTAAATACACACATGCACAAACACACACAGAGACCTTTTTTTCCATCTCCAGTCTTTCTCAATTATGTCATTTGAAATCAATAAATATTGACTCTTCCCATACACACATATTATGCTCAAATACCTTTAGGTTAAATTCCTAGCTGTTGTCAGCATTAAGGGTACAATCAAAGACAGCTCCTCATCAAACCCTTTCCCCTGACAGGTGAAATATTAGGTACTTTGAATCATTTCTACTTCAAAAGGTTTTAAGAATTGCTTACTGGTCTCCTCTGACAAAAGTCTTTTGAGCCATTTTTCTGTTTTATTTATTTATTTATTTTAAAATTTTTATTTTTACTTTCTTTTACTTTACAATACTGTATTGGTTTTGCCATACATTGACATGAAAAAGAGAGTATTTTATTTTTTAAAAGACCAAAAACACAATTTTGTGAAAAAGTGAATTCAAAATGAAGCCATTCAAATTCTGTCTAAAAATCTAAACTCTGGCCCAAGTTGGGCTCTCAACAAATTTTTAAATGTAAATTTTAAAAAATCATGCCTGCCTGTAACTCTCCATGACTCCTCCTTCATCTTTACTTACGTCCTTTTACTTACCACATCCCACAACTACTTTGTGATTTCCTTTGTTTATAACTCAGAAATGTAATCTTCTAACAATCATAAGACTTTAAGTTTTCCTAGTTCTAGCACATATATGAGATCATTTAACACCCTATGAAGTATTCATCATTGATGTTTAATATTCAAGAAGAAAATTGAGACTCAATGACATCAACGGTTTCATTCAAAAAGTAGCAAAGAAGGATAAGAATTCATGACATTATAAGATGCAAATGCTTGGACTTATTTCAGATTCTCAGAATCAGAAACTCGAGGCATAGGGCCCAGCAAACTAGCTTTAACAGGCCCTTAAGTGACTCCGATGCTCACTCAAGTGTAGGAGCCACTGACCTACAAGATGCCACACAGTCTGGTGGAAGACTGACCTCATTGATTTCAGCTCACTACCTTGTCCACTCTGCTCTAACCACTCTGGCCTTCTTTCTGCCTATTAAATACTCCAGGCTGATGTCTAACTCAGGAATATTTCGCTTATTAGTCCCTCTCCTGGGAATGCATTTTCTAAGGTCTTGGTATGGCCTATGTCTTTCTATCTACAGGTCTCAATTAAGATGTCATCTCCTCAGAGGAGCCTTCCCTAAATACCTTATCTAAAGTCATCTTCCTCAATACCCTGTGTCAGTACTTCCTCTTCTTCACAACAGTTATCACTGGGAGATCTTTTCCTATAACCTCTTAGGGTCTGTACTTGAGGCCTGTGAATTAAATAGACAAAAGACAGATTAACGGGAGAAAAAGGCACACATACTTAATTGACATTTCTAAATTTGGAAAACTCAGCAGTGGCCACAGGACTGGAAAAGGTCAGTTTTCATCCCAATCCCAAAGAAAGGCAATGCAAAAGAATGCTCAAACTACCACACAATTGCACGCATCTCACATGCTAGTAAAGTAATGCTCAAGATTCTTCAAGCCAGGCTTCAGCAATACATGAACTGTGAACTTCTTGATGTTCAAGATGGTTTTAGAAAAGGCAGAGGAATCAGAGATCAAATTGCCAACATCTGCTGGATCATCAAAAAAGCAAAAGATTTCCAGAAAAACATCTATTTCTGCTTTATTGACTATGCCAAAGCCTTTGACTGTATGGGTCACAAGAAACTGTGGAAAATTCTGAAAGAGATGGGAATACCAGACCACCTGACCTGCCTCTTGAGAAATCTGTATGCAGGCCAGGAAGCAGCAGTTAGAACTGGACATGGAACAACAGACTGGTTCCAAATAGGAAAAGGAGTATGTCAAGGCTGTATATTGTCACCCTGCTTATTTAACTTGTATGCAGAATACATCATGAAAAACGCTGGACTGGAAGAAACACAAGCTGGAATCAAGATTGCTGGGAGAAATATCAATAACCTCAGATATGCAGATGACACCACCCTTATGGCAGAAAGTGAAGAGGAGCTAAAAAGCCTCTTGATGAAAGTGAAAGAGGAGAGTGAAAACGTTGGCTTAAAGCTCAACATTCAGAAAACGAAGATCATGGCATCTGGTCCCATCACTTCATGGGAAATAGATGGGGAAATAGTGTCAGACTTTATTTTGGGGGGCTCCAAAATCAGTGCATATGGTGACTGCAGCCATGAAATTAAAAGACGCTTACTCCTTGGAAGAAAAGTTATGACCAACCTAGATAGTATATTCAAAAGCAGAGGCATTATTTTGCCGACTAAGGTCCGTCTAGTCAAGGCTATGGTTTTTCCAGTAGTCATGTATGGATGTGAGATTTGGACTGTGAAGAAGGCTGAGCGCTGAAGAATTGATGCTTTTGAACTGTGGTGTTGGAGAAGACTCTTGAGAGTCCCTTGGACTGCTAGGAAATCCAACCAGTCTGTTCTGAAGGACATCAGCCCTGGGATTTCTTTGGAAGGAATGATGGAAGGAGCTGAAGCTCCAGTACTTTGGTCACCTCATGTGAAGAGTTGACTCATTGGAAAAGACTTTGATGCTGGGAGGGATTGGGGGCAGGAGGAGAAGGGGACGACAGAGGATGAGATGGCTGGATGGCATCACTGACTCGATGGACGTGAGTCTGAGTGAACTCCGGGAGTTGGTGATGGACAGGGAGGCCTGGCATGCTGTAATCATGGGGTTGCAAAGAGTCAGACATGACTGAACAACTGAACTGAACTGAACTGAATTTTATGTTGAGGGGGTGCTATACGGAACAGAAGTAAAACTCCAAAGTGGTGGGTAGACTCAGGGGCTTGGATACCATTTTAACAAAAGAGTGATAAATTGTGGAATAGTAACTAGTCAAAGGAAAAGGGATTTGTGAGAAGGTAAAATATATGGGGGAAGTATTGGTAGATAAGGATTGTTTGGTAAGGTTTGTTATGCCGACTTATGTCAGTGCCATCTCCAGAGATGAGTCATCACTGGTGATTAAGAGTATTCTCCTCTTCCTCATATGTGAAAAGGAAACAACTTTACAAATGGAAATGCTTTTAGGCAGAAAGGGAGAGGGCAAAAAGATCCTCCTGTGTCTGTGCTGTGATTAGTCATGTCTAATTCTTTGAGACTGCATGGACTGTAGCTCACCAGGCTCCTCTGTCCATGGAATTCTCCAGGCAAGGATATTGGAGTCAGTTGCCATGCCCTCTCCTCCAGGGGATCTTCCTGACCTAGGTATTATACCCACATCCAAGCCGAGTCTTCTGAATTGCAGGCAAATCTTTAGCACTGAGCCACTGAAGAAGCCCCATCCCATTGTCTATTGTTTCTTAATTGCCTTCAGCTCAAAATAACCCTCATATTAAAGTGCCATATTTTGGGATGACATATTCCAATCCCCTTTCCCACCTTAAATTTTCTTATTAAGTTTCATTTCTTAAATTGCTGTGTTCTCAACACTAAACTGTAAGCTCTATGAAGGCAGGGACCTTATCTGTACTTTCAGTTTAATAGTTATTTGTTGAATGAACTGACTTGGATCTGTCTCTGCCCAAGTATTCCCCCATGTATGTCTCACCTCAAGTAATGTATAAAGTAATATTGCTGTCAGTTGGGGCCTCCCTGGTAGCTCAGCAGTAAATAATTCGCCTGCCAATGAAGGAGACGTGGGTTGGATCCTTGGATCAGGAAGATCCCTTGGAGAAAGAAATGGCAACCCAGTCCAGTATTCTTGCCTGGGAAATCCCATGGATAGAGATGCCTGGCTGGCTACAGTTCATGGGATCACAAACAGACACGATTGAGTGACTAAAAAACAACAAAATCAACTGGATAGGTTTTTCCTTCTATCTCTAACTTAAAGAGGCAAAACTACGTGGAAAAAATATTTGCAAAATAAAATGACATTGAAAAAGCCACTTCTAAAGAGAAGCTGGTATGTGCCTACTGAAGGGATCAGAATATGCCACTCCAAAATCTGCCTCTTTGGCATATGCATTATTTTGAGTCAATTGAGAACCAGTAGACAAAGGGAAAGTTCTTTATCTCACCTTCTCTGCCTGAAAATAGAGTATAAATTTTCCCTGTTGTAAAGGAAATTTACATTTATAGAGGAAATTTCCATTCATAAAGCAGTCTCCCAACAGGAAGAGAGCTACTTCTCAGAAGACAACTCAGCATCTCTTATCTGCATACAAGACAACCCTTATTTACCACACTTCCTCCCCTCTTCTTCCCATAATTTATCTCCCCTGCCCAGAAGCTCAAAACCCCTGTCCCATTGTTTAGCCTAAGATGGTATAATCGCCTCAATCACCTGACCACTTACTTAAGCTACATTTTTCTTTGTGAATTCTCATGTGTACACATAAAATTAAAATTATTTTTTCTCCTATTAATATTTTATCAATTTGATTCACAGGCCCCAGGAAGGTAGGGGGGAAAGATTTTTCTTGCCCTATACTATCATGAAATATTTTTTGCAAGAAATGTTTGGGGTTAAATTAATAAAACTCAGTTTGTCCCTTTGAATTTACAAAGTGGGAGATAACCTTCCTTCTCAGTCCACTACTAGTGGATATTTCATTATCAGAAGTGAAAAAGACAATTTTTTAATCAAGATCCCTATTGAAACAGGAAGGAAGAGGGCAGGGCACAACCCTTAAAGAATGTCATAGCTATTGTGGCTATGACGTAAAGATGACATCCCAAGATGGCAGAAGATTTGACTTCCAGTAGACCTTGAACCTCATTATAGGCTCATTGTAATGTATTAATATATGCTAAATGACACACCCACCAGCACCATGACACTTTCAAGGCTGACTATAAAAGGCTAAACAGTGGGCAATGGCCCAATTTCTGGAAATCCCTGCCCTTCTTCAAAATAGTTTGCGTAATCATTAGCCTATCATTAGTGTATCAAATCACCCAGTCCATAAAAGCTAACCAAGCCATATTTAAGGGCCACTCTTTTTTTTTTTAGTGTGTTCTTATTTATTTAATTGGAGGCTAATTACTTTACAATATTGTGGTGGTTTTTGCCATACATTAACATGAAGCAGCCAGGGGTGTACCTGTGTTCCCAATCCTGAACGCCCCTCCCTCCTCCCTCCCTGTCCCATCCCTCAGGGTCATCCCAGTGCACCAGCCCTGAGCACCCAGTCTCATGCATTGAACCTGGGCTGGCGATCTATTTCACATATGATAATATACATGTTTCAATGCTGTTCTCTCAAATCATCCCAACCTCGCCTTCTCCCACAGAGTCCAACAGTCTGTTCTTTACATCTGTGTCTCTTTTGCTGTCTCGCATATAGGGTCATCGTTACCATCTTTTTTTTTTTTTTTCATTATCATCTTTTTAAATTCCATGCTATGCTAAATTGCTTCAGTCGTGTCTGACTCTGTGTGACCCCCATGGACAGCAGCCCAACAGGCTCCTCTGTCCACAGGATTCTCCAGGCAAGAATACTGGAGTGGGGTGCCATTTCCTTCTCCATCTAAATTCCATATATGTGTGTTGGTGTTTTTCTTTCTGACTTACTTCGCTCTGTATAATAGGCTCCAGTTTCATCCACCTCATTAGAAGTGATTCAAATGCATTCTTTTTAATGGCTGAGTAATATTCCATTGTGTACATATACCACTGCTTTCTTATCCAATTGCCTGCCAGTGGACATCTAGGTTGCTTCCATGTCCTGGCTATTGTAAACAGTGCTGCAATGAACACTGGGGTAAACGTGTCTTTTTAAATTCTGGTTTCTTCTGTGTATATGCCCAGCAGTGGGATTTCTGGGTCATATGGCAGTTCTATTTCCAGTTTTTAAGGAATCTCCACACTGTTCTCCATAGTGGCTGTACTAGTTTGCATTCCCACCAACAGTGTAAGCGGGTTCCTTTTTCTCAGCACCCTCTCCAGCATTTATTGCTTGTAGACTTTTTGATAGCAGCAATTCTGACTGGAGCGAGATGGTACTTCATTATGTTTTTGATTTGCATTTCTCTGATAATGAGTGATGTTGAGCATCTTTTCATGTGTTTGTTAGCCATCTGTATGTCTGCTTTGGAGAAATGTCTGTTTCATTCTTTGGCCTATTTTTTGATTGGGTCGCTTATTTTTCTGGAATTGAGCTGCAGGAGTTGCTTGTATATTTTTGAGATTAATTCTTTATCAGTTGCTTCATTTGCTATTATTTTCTCCCATTCTGAAGGCTTAAGGGCCACTCTTGCCTTTTGAGACAAACCACAGTCTGCCTATGAATGTGTATCTCTCTAAATAAATCCACTTCTTACCTATCACTTTGCCTCTCACTGAATTCATTCTGTGCTGAGACATAAAGAACCTGAGCTTCATTAAGTTCTAAGACCAGGTGTGCAATCTCAATGACAAATTAATGGGTTTGAGGACTTCCCTGGTGGTCCAGAGGTTAAAAATCTGCCTGCCAATACAGGGGACACAGATTCAGTCCCTGGTCCAGGGGAGATTCCACATGCTGTGGGGCAAAAAAGCACATGCACCACAACTACTGAGCCCATGCTCTAGAGCCCACGAGCTGCAACTACTGAAGTCTGTGTGCCCCAGAGCCTGTGCTCCACAACAAGAGAAGTCACCACAATGAGAATCCTATGCACCACAACAAAGAGGAGACTCCACTGGCCACAACTAGAGAAAAGCCTGCACACAGCAACAAAGACCTAGTGCAGCCAAAAATAAATTAATTAAAATCTTAAAAAGACAATTAAAAAGTTTTTATTACAAAAAAAGATAGTGGGTTTGAGTCCCAGCCCATGGGTTCAAATCCCAATCAGTTTTGGCTGGATTCAAATACTATCTGAGTAAGGCAGTTTCAGTGTTAAACACCCAGGAAGGTCCCTCTGATTTCAACACTCTCCCCAAATCCTCCTCCTCAACATCATCATTAGCTTTGACATTATTGTCCAGTGCTCTGCACTGATAATGCTCTTCTCATTCACACATCGAGCTTCAGATTTGTTTTTCACTCAATGGGAAGCTATTGATCTTCACTGTTTCTGTATGTGAAGTAGAGATAACAGCTGCTTTTGAATTGAAAGTGCTATAGAAAGGAAAGGTATTATGTCATCATTATATTATTTTTCAAAGACATCTGCATGGGAGAAGGGGCAGATGCTTCTGTTTCCTTTAAAGATTCCCTACAAGCCATTCCCCATCATCTATACCCACAACATGCATTGATTTTAGTAAGCTTGATTATTCCTATAGAGACCAAACCTTAAGTATATGAGAGCAGCTAGAAATTCAAGTCAGAACTTGTGTTCAGGGACAATCTGAAGAAAATGGACATCAAAAAGTTAACTCAGAGTGTAGCCATGGACCATCTATCACTCAACAGCATTGTTCACCTGAGCATGCTTCATTAAGTCAGTTATATCAATAGATAACAAAGTAAAACAAATTTCTATCATGGATCCCTATATCAGAAATTCTCCTTTGTGATATACTCTTGCAAGGGCCAACCTATTCCCCCTCCACAGACTGGAAACCTCTAGCAACATGGTTGATTCTCTCGTTGTTACGAGGATTCTATGGTGCCAGCTACTGTGTCTATGTAGCAAACAGAAGTCTGGAGTTCTCTCCAAGGCCCTACATTCTCCATAGCCCCCGCCTAACCTGCGAAGAGTTGACTCATTGGAAAAGACTCTGATGCTGGGAGGGATTGGGGGCAGGAGGAGAAGGGGATGACAGAGGATGAGATGGCTGGATGGCATCACGGACTCGATGGACGTGAGTCTGAGTGAACTCTGGGAGTTGGTGATGGACAGGGAGGCCTGGCATGCTGCGATTCATGGGGTCGCAAAGAGTTGGACGCGACTGAGCAACTGAACTGAACTGAACCTGCAAAAAAAGGACAACTACATTCCAAGAAAGTAACTTGGATTCTGAACGGACATGATACAGTGTCTCATTAGACTCCATTTCCATGGCCAGGATTTGCGTCAGGGCTTACAAGTCTCACAGCATGTTATGATCCTTATTCATAACAGCACACCACATAAGAACTGGGACAGAAAACCACAAACGTGATTTTAATTTACAGGACAGTTGTGAAGTCATAATCGTATATAATAACACCTTGTAAAATAATGTCACTCCTGTCCCCTTAGGAGCCTTATGTACATTTCTTTCTGCTCAGCTCCTGTACTGCAAAATAGCACTGAGCTTTCCTTTTCTCACCTTAGCAGAAGGAGCAAAAGAAATTTTGTCCTCACTGCTCCTGAGCCGGCTCTCCAGAGTGGAAGTCCTTGTATTAGTTTTCTATCATTAAGCAGGAAATTGCCACAAAAGCAGCAACTTAACATAAATCAAGGATCTCGCAGTTCTGTAAGTCAGGCACAGTGTGGCTGGCTCTCCACTTGGGGTGTGACATGGTTGAAATTCAGGTATTGGCCTAACTGGTGTTTTGTCTGGAGGCTCTGGGGACAAAATCTACTTCCAAGCTCATTCTAGTTGTTGGCAAAATTCAGTTCCTTGTAAAGCTGCAGGACTGGGGTCCCCATTTCCTGGCTGGTTCTTAGCCAGGGGGCCATGTTCTACTCTCAGAAACATATCCACATAACTTTTTACTGCCTTGACTCTTTTTTAAAATCATTTTTTAATTGACGTACACTTAATTTACTATATTGTGTTAGCTTCAGTTATACAGTAAAGTGATATTCTTTTTCAGATTCTTTTTCAAAATAGACTATTACAAGATATTGAATATAATTCCATGTGCTATACCGCAGGTCCCTGTTGTTTATCTATTTATAATATAAATAGTAGTGTGTATATGTTAATGCTAAACCCCTTATTCACCCCCACTACTCTTTCCTCTGGTTTGTTTTCTATGTCTGTGAGTCTATTTCTGTTTTGTAAATACGTTCATTTATATCATTTTTTTAGATTTCACATATAAGTGATATCATATATTTTTCTTTTTCTGCCTTGATTCTTTCTTATGCTTCAAATCTCTGCCCTCCTTATTGGCAGCCAGTCAGAAGACACTATTTGCTTTTAAAGGGCTCACCTGATAAGGTCAGGCCCACTCAAGACAATCACCATTTGCTATATAACATCAGCTTAGGAGTAATATCATATTCACAGGTTCCAACCACATTCAAAAGACAGAAGATTATACAAGAGTAAGGCTTATGGGGAGCCATCTTAGAATTCTGCCTACCACAGCACAAAAGGATAAAGGTAACAGAAATAGTGAATGTGGGCAAGTACTGGGTATAACAAACCTCCAAGGTCATTTCAAAAGTGCAAAGCCCTTCAGCTCCCTCATTGCTCCAAGCCTGATATCACCCATTTTAGAGAACAATACTGAACTCAGAGCACAGTAAAGGTAGTAACAGTTTCTCTAAAAATTGTGTTTCCTAGGGGAGTTTCCCCAAGGCCTCCTAATTCAGGAGATCCTCTAATGTTTACCTTGTCACAATTTATTACAAGGGGCTCTCAAAGTCTTTTGTTGTGTTTTCTACAAGATGCCAACTTTTAGACGGCACTGTTATCTTCTTCACTGATATCTCTCCACAGTGCCTGTAGACAGTAGGTTCTAAGTGCATGTCTGCTAAATGGATGGCATGCAATAATGACACAATTGTATTATGATTCTCCCATGATATACTTCTGTTTGATCATGTCTGCTGACTTCATATAACCAATGTTTTTACCAATCCGTATGGTATTTATAGGGGCTTCCCTAGAGGCTCGGAAGTAAAGAATCCCACCTGTAATGCAGGAGATGCGAGACATAAGGGTTCAATCCCTGAGATGGGAAGATTCCCTGGAGGAAGAAATAGCAACCAACTCCAGTATTCTGCCTGAAGAACCCTATGGACAGAGGAGCCTGGTGAGCTACAGCCCATAGGGTCACATACAGTTGGACACAACTGAAGGGACTAAGCATGCACCCATGCACTTGGTATTTATAAAACTCCTTTTAGATCAACCAGCATTTATAACATGTCTATTATGTATAAACTTCTGTAGGAGATACAAAAAACAATGAAGATGAAATCCCTCTCAAGAAGACTGAACTCTTTAGGAAAAAAAAAAAAAGGAGGAAAAAAAGGAGCTTGCTCTCTGATAGGAAAGACTGGTATATAAATAACACATATCTGACACCTCAACTCCCCTGATTCAAACTTTTCAGCCCCCAGTTGTACTTGGGTTAAAATCCAAAATCCTTGCTGTGGTTTTCAAGGCCCTGTATAACTTGGTCTGAACCTCCCCCTCTAGCCACACTTCATTATGGTCCAGCCAGAGAAGACACATGTCTTGTTTTATTGAAGTATAGTTGATTTACAATGTTACTTTCTGGTATACAGCAAAGTGGCACAGTGGTAAAGAACCCATATGCCAGTGCAGGAGACTAAGGAGACACGGGTTCAATCCCAGGGTCGGAAAGATCCCCTGGAGGAGAGCATGGCAACCCACTCTGCTATTCTTGCCTGGAAAATCCCATGGACAGAGGAGCCTGGTGGGCTACAGTCCATAGGGTTGCAAAGAGTCAGACACGACTAAAGTGACTTAGCACACATGCATATATATATATGGAATCTTTTCCAGATTATTTTCCATTATAGGTTATTATAAGAAATTGAATATAGTTTCCTGTGCTATACAGCAGATCCTTATTTATATATTTTATATATATAGTAGTGTGTATATATACAGTAGTGTGTATATGGAGAAGGCACTGGCACCTCATTCCAGTACTCTTGCCTAGAAAATCCCATGGATGGAGGAGCCTGGTTGGCTGCAGTCCATGGGGTCACTAAGAGTTGGACATGACTGAGCGACTTCCTTTTCACTTTCATGCATTGGAGAAGGAAATGGCAACCCACTCCAGTGTTCTTGCTTGGAGAATCCCAGGGACGGGGGAGCCTGGTGGGCTGCGGTCTATGGGGTTGTACAGAGTCGGACACGACCGAAGTGACTTAGCAGCAGCAGCTGCAGCAGCAGTGTGTATATATTAATCCTTTAAGGTCATATATTATCCCTTAAGGTATGTCTCTGAGTCTATTTTTATTTTGTAAATAAGTTCATTTGTATCCTTTTTAAGATTCTATATATAAGTGATATCATGATATTTGTCTTTCTCTGACTTACTTCACTTAGTATAATAATCTCTAGGTTCATCTATGTTGCAGCAAATGGCATTATTTCATTCCTTTTTATGATTGAGTAATATTCCATTGTATATGTACTGTATTTTCTTTAGCCATTCATCTGTCGATGAACATTTGGTTTGTTTCCATGGTTTGGCTATTGTAAACAGTGCTGCTATAAACACTGGGGTGCACGTATCTTTTGAATTGGAGTTTTAGTCTTTTCCAGATATATGCCCAGAAGCAAGATTGCTGGATCATATGGTAGCTCTATTGTTAGTTTTTTGAGGATTGGCTGTACCAATTTATGTTCCTACCAACAGTGCAGGAGGGTTCCCTTTTCTCTACACTCTCGCCAATATTTATTATTTGCAGACTTTCTAGTGATGGCCATTCTGATCTGTGTGAGGTGATTCCTCATTGTAGTTTTAATTTACATTTCTCTAATAATTAGTGTGACACATTTATTTTTAGATTCAAGGGCTTTAAACCAGCAGTGCACTGGTGAGTGTTAATAATTGCCTCTCCAGAAGAAAAACAAATCTGTTTTGTACTTTTTCACAATTTTCATGGTGTAAATACTCCCATCATGGCCAATTTTAAGTCACTAATATAAAATCTTCACGACACAGATAATCATGATGATGTGATCACTAATCTAGAGCCAGACATCTTGGAATGTGAAGTCAAGTGGGCCTTAGGAAGCATCACTAGGAGCAAAGCTAGTGGAGGTGATGGAATTCCAGTTGAGCTGTTTCAAATCCTGAAAGATGATGCTGTGAAAGTGCTGCACTCAATATGCCAGCAAATTTGGAAAACTCAGCAGTGGCCACAGGACTGGAAAAGGTCAGTTTTCATTCCAATTCCAAAGAAAGGCAATGCAAAAGAATGCTCAAACTACCACACAATTGCACTCATCTCACATGCTAGTAAAGTAATGCTCAAAATTCTCCAAGCCAGGCTTCAGCAATACGTGAACCATGAACTCCCTAATGTTCAAGCTGGTTTTAGAAAAGGCAGAGGAACCAGAGATCAAATTGCCAACATCTGCTGGATCATGGAAAAAGCAAGAGAGTTCCAGAAAAACATCTCTTTCTGCTTTATTGACAATGCCAAAGCCTTTGACTGTGTGGATCACAATCAACTGTGGAAAATTCTGAAAGAGATGGGAATACCAGACCACCTAACCTGCCTCTTGAGAAATCTGTATGCAGGTAAGGAAGCAACAGTTAGAACTGGACATGGAACAACAGACTGGTTCCAAATAGAAAAAGGAGTACGTCAAAGCTGTATATTGTCACCCTGCTTATTTAACTTGTATGCAGAGTACATCATGAGAAATGCTGGACTGGAAGAAACACAAGCTGGAATCAAGATTGCCGGGATATGCAGATATGCAGATGACACCACCCTTATGGCAGAAAGTGAAGAGGAGCTAAAAGCCTCTTGATGAAAGTGAAAGAGGAGAGCGAAAAAGTTGGCTTAAAGTTCAACATTCAGAAGACGAAGATCATGGCATCTGGTCCCATCATTTCATGGGTAATAGATGGGGAAACAGTGGAAACAGTATCAGACTTTATTTTTTGGGGCTCCAAAATCACTGCAGATGGTGACTGCAGCCATGAAATTAAAAGATGTTTACTCCTTGGAAGAAAAGTTATGACCAACCTAGATTAGTATATTCAAAAGCTGACTAAGGTCCTTTGCTGACTAAGGTCCATCTAGTCAAGGCTATGGTTTTTCCTATGGTCATGTATGGATGTGAGAGTTGGACTGTGAAGAAAGCTGAGCACCAAAGAATTGATGCTTTTGAACTGTGGTGTTGGAGAAGACTCTTGAGAGTCCCTTGGATTGCTAGGAGATCCAACCAGTCCATTCTGAAGGAGATCAACCCTGGGATTTCTTTGGAAGAAATGATGCTAAAGCTGAAGCTCCAGTACTTTCGTCACCTCATGAGAAGAGTTGACTCACCGGAAAAGACTCTGATGCTGGGAGGGATTGGGGGCAGGAGGAGAAGGGGACGACCGAGGATGAGATGGCTGGATGGCATCACGGACTCGATGGACGTGAGTCTGAGTGAACTCCGGGAGATGGTGATGGACAGGGAGGCCTGGCGTGCTGCGATTCATGGGGTCACAAAGAGTCAGACATGACTGAGCAACTGAACTGAACTGAACTGAAAGTAAAATCAACCAAATTACAAAAGTGATGATAATTAAACAATCAGCCCTTGAGAGTGGGTTTGAGTCAACACCCACACATGACTGCTTTAGACATATTATTCCTTCTTGTCCTCCCCTGTAGTAGGTTTAATAGTGTTCCCCCCAAATTCATGTCTACTCAGAATCTCAGAATGTGACCTTCTCTGGAAATAGAGGCTTTGCAGTTAAGGATCTCGAGACAAAATTATGTTGGATTTAAGGTGGGCCCTAAATCCAATAATTGACATACTTATAAGAGGAGAGGAGACAGAGACACACACAGAGAAGGCTATGTGAAGACAGGGTCAGAGACTGGAGTTACGTTGCCACATGCCTATGAATGCCTGGGGCTACCAGAGGCTGGAAGAGGCAAGAAAGGATTCGTTCCTAGAGCCATCAGACAGAGCCTGGCTTTGCTGCACCTAGATTTCTGACTTCTAACTTCCAGAACTGCAAGAGAATAAAATTCCGTTGTTTTAAGCCACCCGGCTTACCGTATTTTTTATGGCAGTCCTATCAAACTAATACTTCCCCAAAATTGTATCTTGGATAATTCTTTTCCATCCTTCAACCTTCAATTAAAATACCACTTCCTCAGAGATGCCTTTCCTAATCAAATCAGAACCCCCATATCTATTTTCATTATGCTTTTCTTCAGAGGAGCCTGGTGGGCTACAGTCCATGGGATCACAAAGATTTGGACACGACTGACCATTCATGCACACTTCATCTTCTCAGTCATTAAACATTGGATGTTCCCAAAGCTTAGTCCTCAAACCTCTTCTCTCCATCCACATCTACTTCCTTGGTGATTTCATCTTGTTGCATGCCTTTAACCACTATCTATAATGATGATAAATCTCAAATTTATCTCTCCTCCAGACTACAGGCTTGTATATCCAAATGCCTACTTGAAATCTCTACTTAAGTGTCTGCTATAGTGCTTTATTCCTTGATCCACCTGCAGGTTACTGGTGCAGTCGCTTTCTGAAAATTCAATGAGCATGCTCAACTCAGTGCTCTGTGATAACCTAGAGAGGTGGGATGAGGGGGAGGGGTACAAGAGAGGCTGAAGAGGGAAGGGATATATCTATACTTATGGCTGATTCACACTGTTGTACAGTAGAAACTAATACAAACTGTAAAGCAATTACCCTCCAATTTAAAAATGTTTAAAATGAGCACTTTTCTGTTGGAATATGATATTAAAAATTATTTTTAAAGTAAAACAATTGCTAACACATCCAAAACAAAACTCCTGATCTTGCTCCCCTCACCTGCTCCTTGCACCACATTCCCCATCTTGGGATTTTACAATTCCATATTTCCAGATTTTCTAGGCAGAAACACAGGAGTCATCGTTGATTTCTGATACTCCATGTCCAATCCCTGGTGGCTCAGAGGGTAAAGAATCTGCCTGTAGTGCAGGAGACCCGGGTTCAATCCTTGAGTTGGGAAGATCCCCTGGAGAAGGGAATGGCAACCCACTCCAGTATTCTTGCCTGGAGAATTCCATGGACAGAAGAGCCTGGTGGGCTACAGTCCATGGGGTTGCAGGGTCAGACAAGATTCAGTGACTTTCACTTTCCTCATGTCCAATCCACCAATTCTGCAACTTTGCTCTACCCACCAAATATATCCAGAAGATGACCCCTTCTCACTACTTCCCAGGGCAAGCCACCATCATCTCCTCTTCACCATTTGCCTGCCAACAGTCTATTCTCAACACTGCAGCACTGTCACTGCTCAGCTCAACACCTTCCAGTGGCTTCACATCTCACCAGAGTAGAAAGCCAAGTCCTTTCCATAGCCCAATTTTCTTTCCTGCTTTTCTCCTCACTCCCTTTATGTTTCTTTCCTCTTTGTCCTTCAAACATGCCAAGCACAGTCCTGCCTTAGGGCCTTTCTTCCCTCTGCTTGGAATGCTCTTACTCAAAATATATGCATTGCTCACTTCCTCCCTTCCTTAAGATTTTTGCCCAAATGTGAACTTCCCACCAAAGCATTCCCCAATCACCCAATAAAAAATGATAACCCATCTCTTTCCAATACTCCCTAACTCTTACCTTATTTTGTCTTCCTCTCAATGGTTACTCATTTATTCACTAGAATATAATCTCCATGGTATTGGAGACTTTGTCTATTTCATTCACTTCAGTCTATCTCATTCGCTATTTTATCCCTAGGCCTAGACCAGTAACTAGTACATAGTAGGGGTTCAACAAATAAATGAACTCAGACAGGAAATTTAAATTAAGTACCAGAATACATGTGTAATAAAACAACCTTGAAAATACTGAAGAGGAAGGAATCTATTCCAGTATCCGTGCAAGGGTAGAAATCAATAATGTCTCACAAAGGAACTAGTATTTGAACATAGTCATAGAACATCTGTAGGACTTCCATTCTCTGAAAAAGGATAAGATGCATTCCATAATTTCTCTACAAGCAAAAATATAATAGTATTACTTGAAAATAAAATCCAAAAATAAACAAAAAGACTAAAAGCAACTGTCTCATTATAAACCAGGGCCTTTCCCTACCAATTGTGGGACTAGTTGAAAGTACAGGGCAAAACTTATGTTGGATTAAAAAATATCTCATTGTTTAATATATCATTCTTAATAGAATCCATTTTAAAGTAATGAATTTACTAAGTTAACTGTCAAAATAGAAATATGTTAAAATTAGATCAGCAATGCCTCCCGAACTTCAGTTGATAAGCCTGCCTCAATCTGGTTTCAGCTTATTCTAAGCCTATGCTTATAGGATGGAGAAGGCAATGGCACCCCACTCCAGTACTCTTGCCGGGAAAATCCCATGGATGGAGGAGCCTGGTAGGCTGCAGTCCACGGGGTCGCAAAGAGTCAGACACGACTGAGTGACTTCACTTTCACTTTTCACTTTCATGCATTGGAGAAGGAAATGGCAACCCACTTCAGTGTTCTTTCCTGGAGAAACCCAGGGACAGCGGAGCCTGGTGGGCTGCTGTCTATGGGGTCGCACAGAGTTGGACACGACTGAAGCGACTTAGCAGCAGCAGCAGCATGCTTATAGGAAAGCAAGTTTTTTGACTTTTGGCTTGAAGAGTACTTTCTTATAATAACACTAGATTTACTAAAAAAAAAAAATCAAAGAACACTTATAAACATGTCTATTCTACTAAGATTCCTAAACCTAACACTACAAAGGCACACTAAAGTGACTTTAATTTTCTATGTGCTTTGTGTATGTAACCTATAAATAACAAAGCAGAAACTGTAATATCAGCATTTATTTCCTGTACTATTTGTAAAAAAAAAAAAAAGGTAAAATATAAGACTGAATGATTCTGAAGTAGAATCCAATTAATAAACATACCACTTCAAAATTTAACACTGTTTGGGCAGCCAAAGGGAATGAAAACTAAGGTAACCTTGCTCAGAAAATAAAGACCTGTATTCTGATTTTCTGGTCTTGGCTTTGTCACGTCTTAGCTTGGGTAAGTCACTGGGCCTCATTTGATCTACACTACTTACAAAGTCAATCCCTGTTCTCATGTTCTATCTGTAGAAGGTAATGCATTTGGAATTAAATCAAGTAGGCATTACAGAAGCTTAAATGTTTTGAAATGCTGGTACAGAAAATCATACATTTTCCCAAGGTAATCTGAGATTCAAGAGGAAGTTATTTTAATTATTACAGATTCAGATTTTGACATGCCTATGGCCTTACACCATGGGTCATTGTTTCCCCTTCTAAATTCTTCCCACATTGAACTATGGAACGTGCATCACTCAAGTTTTGAAATAACCAATTTACAAACCAGGTAAGTCAGCTGTGAATCTGAGAAGCCCTATAAGATCAAAATTAATTAAATAATACCAGTCTACCTTCAATGATACCCAAGTAAAATTATGAGCTTTCTATTTTTCTCCTAGGAGAAGAAAGGGAAAAAAAAAAAAAAAACCCACTTCATCTTATGCCCCTAACAAATTCCTTCTTAACTAGTGTTGAATCATGGATGGGGGTATTATTATTATGCTTCTCTTTCCATCTGCTTAGAGGACAGCACATGCAGGAGCCTGAAACCTGATCTCAGAGACTGGTTTCTATATAACCCTGTAAACTGTACCTGGGACAGTTTGGTTACACACATTCATGAATCATGTGGCTATCAATTTCCCCATCACAGCTGATTAACATCAGGAAATTGCCATGGGAACCCTCTTGTCCCATCAAACTAACAAGATCCAATGTAGATAGTGGGTACCTGCCTGAATTGAGTTCCCTGGGAGTGCTTCTCTTTTCTCCTCTGGCCTCTGTCTCCCCCCAGTGAGAGGCAGGCTTTGTGTGCCCTGCCCCATACACCCCAAGACTTGCACATCTGTAATGCATTCCAAACCCAGGAGAGTTACTTCCTAGGCTTCCTGATGTTTAGATTTGAACTGGGATCTTTGAAACCTAGAAGTCTCTTCTTGATTATATTAGCTTAGGAATTCCAAATATTTTAACCAAGGTGTAATGCAGGAGTAACTTTAACACAGAGAAAAAGACTTTCCCTGGACGCCAGTAAACCTAGGGTCATGCCAGTGGCTTCAACATGCTGAGGACTCACTCTGGAAATTCCAAGGATGCTTCTGGAGGGTTGTTGGTGCTACAGAAGATCCTGAAGAGATACAGGTCACTGACAAACTGCCTGGGTCTGGAAATATTCAGCAAACTTGCAGGCTTTTGTTGTTTGAGTTAAGAATATGCTTGGAAAAGTGCATCATTCAGCTCTGAAACAGAATGATATAGGCTCTAAATAGCTCCCATGACAGTTTGTCTTGGAAAAGAATGCATTTCACAGACATATTCAGGGATTCCATTTTAAAGAGTTCTTATAAGCTGGTAAGAACTGCTCACATAAGATATTAGAAAGAAAGGAAAAAAAGCAAGGGAAAATCTTTCAAAGGCAATCCTGAGAAACTGAATTTGAAGTTCTTAGGGAAAAAAATCACTGCCATCATTGCAACAACAGATTTGTTGGAGAAGAGAAGGTCAGGCTTAGGGGGAACGTCAATTCACTTCAAAAACATAACACAACCATCAATATCAGTAGCACAGGTATTTGCTTAAGCTCACTAGCAGCAACTGGGGTGACCTTTATTGAGAATTAAATGGCCACAACAAATACTCAATGGCAACTTTCTCAGCAAGTGGGACCAAATAGATCTTCAGGATCCAGCTACTGTTCTTACCCTTAAGAAAGCTCCAGAAGACTGTGAAACATAGAGCACACTGGTCAGGCCATTTCGGAATTCACAGATATTCACTGCTATCTGACTTGACAAAGCTTTTTGGAAATCACAAAATCAAAATAGTTAGAAGGAGAGTTCTTTGTCTACACACAAGTGTCCAACAACTGTAGGCTGAGGGACTGTCCACAGAGAAGGCAACAAAGAAATTAATTTTTCTTCCCCCATGACACAGATTCTGAGGGCAATATTTTTCCCTTGGACTATTAAAATGCCAGGGAAGAAATAGTGATGGCATTTCATGGGTAGGGTGAGATTTGAGGAGATAAAGAGAAGATATGAGTTCAAACATCAGAACAAGCAAACAATAAAGCCTTATTTTTTCCAGAAACTATTCTCATGTATGCCAGGTTTCTTGACTCCAGAACTAGGCATGTGAGAATTCATTCAAAAGTAGAAAACAACCTATCCCCTACCTGATCATAAATTCCAGGAAATGCCAGGCACTCTGATTATTATGGCCCATATGCCATGAATTCATTAAAACACAGACCTGGTTCAGTTACAGGAAACACAGCTTTGTATGAACACCAAAGTGTGTCCTGGCTTGACTGTTCTCTTTTAAGTGATGCTAGGCAATTTGCTTAGGTCTTTCTGTGTTGTAACTCTCCAAGTATAAGAAGCAAAAGAGGAGAGAGAGGAGGAGAAGGAAAGTAAGAAATTCTCCTGCCAATCATTTAGATATGCTGTGAGAATTGACAAATAGCATCCTTAGAACACTGAGAGACTCCTGGAAGCCTGATGTGGGGTATCTCCCAGGACTTCAAGCCTGGAGCTTGGCCCACATCACCATAGGGCTACACAGAACCTAGGATGTGGAGAGGTTCACACCACAAGCTTCGTCCTTCAGCAAGTCCCACTTGTAAATTACAGTTCATTGGTATTTCCTGCTGTTCCTTGTGTAGGAGGTAAAAGCTGACTGCTTGTTTTAAAAATAATTTCCTAAGGAAATTTTTCTAAAATATAAAGGCATTTTAATTGGAGAAAGGAAAGGAAGGGAAACATCTCATTCAGTGACAAATGGATTGATTCAGTTACTCATTCCACAAACATGTATGGAACAGCTCCAAGGTGGCAGAAACTCTGATAGACTCTGGCAAACCCAAGGCAAATGAGGCAGGACTCGCCTCAGTGAGTCTATGGTCTCATAGGAGAAGAAGACGATGAGTGAGCCTGTGATCTAGCACTGTGCTCAGGTTAAGACCCAGTGCTATGAGAGTCCACTGTGGCCCTATCTAAACTGTACCAGGGTTGGGAATTCCCTGGCAGCCCAGAGGTTAGGACTCCACACTCTTGCTACTAAAGGCCCAGGTTCGATCCCTCATCTGGGAAGTAAGCTGATTGGCATGTCCAAAAAAGAAAAAAAAAGTACCAGGGGTTCTAGAATAGGGTATACCTTTAGCTGGATGGTAAAGACACATAAGAATTAGATTGAGAAAAAGGAAAGTATATTCCATGCAGAAGGAGTAGCACTTGCAAAAGTAAGTGTGAATCAGCTTTCCTACAATGTAGAGAAATATGCAATGAGATATGTACAAGGTGCACCTAAAGAAGAGTAGGCATTCAACAAATGGGTGAAACAAAAGGCATAGAACCAGTGAAAGAGCTAAAGAGCTGGGCAGCTGGCAGGGCAGGCATAAGTGTCTCTGCTCATCCAGAAGGCCCTAGTGTTTATGGCTGGTAGGGGGACAGGCAGGACGACTCACAGAATTGCAACCTTGGTCCTCCCACCTTAGACCTCCAACTGTAGTTCTTGCTCTGGCACCATATTCTTGCCCCAGAATCACTGATTTTTTAAAGTTAATTGAGAATCCTGGGACTGAATTATGTATAGATTCACAACAGTAGAACTGTTATAGCTATGCAGATCTGCTAGACAGTGTGAACACCCTTAAATAAAGAGATACAGCCACCTCTGTATGCAGCGGAATGAGAGCTTAGAGATTATGCTTTGGTGAGATGGAGCAGTTACCCTTTAAGAACACTAATGAAAACCAAACATTTATTGAATTCTCACTAGATGCCAGGTACTATGATTGCCCTAAGGATATCCAATGAGTTAAAAACAGTCCTTTGCTCTCAATGACTTCTGAAAAAATCGTTAAAAAAAAAGCAAGCTCTTGCCCAGCCTCTAATCAACACATGAAGTTTCTGTTTTTAGTATTTTAAGAATAGTCATTTCTCTTAGTTGGGCAGTCTGGAAAAGGCATTTAGATCAAAGAAAATCGATATGTTCACAGTTCCAGGAGAGTAAGCTAGAAAAGCCAAGTGTCTGCTGCCCCCATGTGGCCACAGTTCATCCTTTGCTTCCCTCAATCACATGAAAGTACATCAGTAGAATTGTGAAATTTAGAATTGTGGACAATGAGGCTACAGTCTTGGGTAAAGGGGGAGAAGGAAATGGCAAGCCATTCCAGTATTCTTGCCTGGAGAATCCCAGGGACAGAGGAGCCTGGTGGGCTGCCGTCTATGGGGTCGCACAGAGTCGGACACGACTGAAGTGAGTTAGTAGCAGCAGCAGCACCAGCTTGGGTAAGGGGCTTCTCCTTTTCCATGTTCCTGATAAAATCCAATGACAAAAATTGAAAAATTACGCATTTTGGATTAACACATATGCATACTTGCTCCTTGGAAGGAAAGCTATCACAAACTTTAACAGCACATTAAAAAGCAGAGACATCACTTGGCTGACAAAGGCCTATATAGTCAAAGCTATGGTTTTTCCAGCAGTCATGTACAGATGTGAGAGTTGGACCATAAAGAAGGCTGAGCACCAAAGAATTGATGCTTTCAAATTGTGGTGCTGGAGAAAACTCTTGAGAGTCCCTTGGACTACAAGGAGATCAAACCAGTCAATCCTAAAGGAAATCAACCCTGAATATTCACTGGAAGGACTGATGCTGAAGCTAAAGCTCCAATACTTTTGGCCACTTGATACAAAGGGCTGGCTCACTGGGAAAGACTCTGTTGCTGGGAAAGATTGAAGGCAGAAGGAGAAGTAGGTGGCAGAGGATGAGATGGTTAGCATCACCAACTCGATGGACATGAATTTGAGCAAAGTCTGGGAGAGAGTGAAGGACAGAAGGGCCTGGCATGCTAGAGTCCATGGGTTCCCAAAGAGTCAGGCACAACTCAGAGATGAAACAGCAACAACAATACACACTACTGTATATAAAATGGGTTTCCCAGGTGGCTCAGTGGCAACGAATACACTTGCCAAGCAGGAGACGTGGGTTCAATCCCTGGGTCAGGAAGATTCCCTGGAGAAGGAAATGGCAACCCACTCCAGTATTCTTGCCAGGATAATCCTATGGACAGAGGAGTCTGGCAAGCTGCAGTCAGTGAAGTCGCAGAGTCAGACATGACTTAGTGACTAAACAACAACAACAACATATATAAAATAGATAACCAATCAAGACCTACTGTATAGCAAAGGAAACTATAGTTAATATTTTATAATAATCTATAAGGGGAAAAAATTTGAAAAGAATATATATAGATATGTACAACTGAACTACTTTGCTATACACTTGAAACTGACACAACATTGTAAATCAACTATAGTACTTAAACTGTTAAAAATTGTTTAAAAAAATTAAATCTCTCCAGGAAAGCCTAAGAGATTCCAGTAGTAAATTTTGGTTTATCTTTTTAACTTGAAGGCCCTTGCTCTGGCATTCTAAATTCCATAAGTTTCTGAGATATCCAAACTGGTAAAACAGTTCATGTGCAGGAATTCAGTAAGCAAATTCTACAAGTTACTTCAACCAGTGTCTTAGCTATGTGCTGTGAGAGTTGTGAAGAATTTCAACCAAATTTCATATTGGTTATCTTCAGGTCTCTTTCAAATAATCTCTCCATCCTACACTCACTCCTTAAAAATCTGTCATGGAATGGGTTTAGTCAAGCAAATACATTTGTTTTTCTCCATTCAGAGGGCAACAACTACTGAATCAAATTATTTATTTTCTTGGGCTCCAAAATCACTGCAGATGGTGACTGCCGCCATGAAATTAAAAGATGCTTGTTCCTTGGAAGAAAAGTTATGACAAACCTAGATAGCATGTAAAGCAGAGACATTACTTTGTTGACAAAGATCCATATGGTCAAAGCTATGGTCTTTCCAGTAATCATGTATGGATGTGAGAGTTGGATCATAAAGAAAACTGAGCACTGAAGAATTGATGCTTTTGAACTATGGTGTTGGAGAAGACTCTTGAGAGTCCCTTGGACTACAAGGAGACCCAACCAGTCCATCCTAAAGGAAATCAGTCCTGAGTATTCATTGGAAGGATTGATGTTGAAGCTGAAACTCCAATACTTTGGCCACCTGATGCGAAGAACTGACTCACTGGAAAAGACCCTGATGCTGGGAAAGATTGAAGGCAGGAGGAGAGGGGGATGACAGAGGATGAGATGATTGGATGGCATCACCGACTCGATGGACATGAGTTTGAGCAAGCTCTGGGAGTTGGTGATGGACAGGGAAGCCTGGCGTGCTGCAGTCCATGGGGTCACAAAGAGCTGGACATGACTGAGTGGCTGAACTGAACTGATTTATTTCAAGCCAATAATTTCAGTATCTTCCACCTGGAAGAGAAAATAGAGACAAAGAAAGAGACCAAGAGATAGAATGACTAGGAAAACTTCTATTAATGGACTTATATATAAACTACTCAAAAGTAATGACTACATGTAGCCTTTCCATTCTGTCTTTCCCTACACTATTATAATATAATATATATTTGGAGAGAGATTGCTCCATAATGAGAAGAGAGTTCAGGATACTATTAATATTACTCGAATCCACATTTTCCAAGAAGAATTTTTAATTTTAAGATCAAGTATGAAACATAATTCAATTCAAGCACATTGAATATACTTCTATAAATGAAATTAGCTTAAAATACTACATTTGCAGATCTGTTTCCTCAGCTAAATGTCAGGCACCTCACACTTCGTGGGTAAGAATCATGCCTGCTTTGACTTTTTAAAAAAATAGGCTTATTGATGAATAATTTATATGTCACAAATTCATCCTTTTTACATGTACAGTTCAATGATTCCTAGTAAATTTATAGAACTGGGAGACCAGCCACACAGTCTAGTTTATTTCCATCACTCCAAAAAGATCCTGCATGATGTTTGCAAGACCCACTCCAATTCCTCCCTGTAAGCAACCATTAAACTGTTTTTCATCCCTATATATTTGCCTCTTTTGGACATTTCATATAAATAGAATCATGCAGGGACTTCCCTGGTGGTACAGTGGTTAAGACTCTGTGCTGCCAATTCAGGCAGTGCAGGTTTGATCACTGGTTGGGGAACTAAGACCCCACGTGCCATGCAGCATGGCAAAAGATTATATAAAAAATTAAATTTAATCATATAATATATATTATTTTGTTTCTGGCTTCTTCCTTTTAGCATGTTTTTGAGGTTTATCATATTATCCCATGTATATGTACTTCATTCCTTTTTATATAACACATTTTGTACTCATATTTAAGTTTATGGACATTTGAATTCTTCTCACTTTTTGGCTATTATGAATAATGTTGCTATGAACAAGTTTCTATGTTATGTTTTCATTTTTCTTGAGGAGATACCTAGAGAATTGCTGAATTTATGGTAACTTTATTTAAGAAACAGCCAAATTGTTTTTTTTCCAAAGTAAGTGGTTTATCCCATTTTATAGTCTCACCAGCAATGCTTGAATGCTCCAATTTCTCCACATTCTAACGGGTATAAAGTGGCGTGTCATTGTGGTTTTTATTTGCATTTCCCTAAAGATTAATGAATGTTGAGCATCTTTTCATGTGCTTATTGGTCATTTGTATGTCTTCTTTGGTGAAATGTGTATTCAAAAGTTTTGCTCACTTTTCAATTTAGCTGCTTTTATATTATTGAGTTATAAAAGTTTTCATACATTCTGGACACTGTCATTTGCCAGAAATACAATTTGCAATTATTTTTTTTCTGGTCTGTGGATTGTCTTTTCAATTTCTTAATGTCCTTTGAAGCATAAAAGTTTTATAATTTTGATGAAGTCCAATTTATTAATTTGATCTTTCATGTATTTTGCTTTTGGTGTTATATATTAGAGATTTTTGCCTAACCCAACATCACTAAGATTTTATCCTGCATTTTCCTTTAAAAGTTTTACAGTTTTAGCACTTACTTACACTTAGGTCTATAAGCCATTTTGACTGAATTTTTGTGTATGTTGTGAGTTAAGGGTACAAATCTATCCTTTTGCATATGGATATCCAATTATCCCAGCACCATCTGTTGAAAAGACTATCCTTTCTCCATTGAATTGCCTTGGTACTCTTTTACTGAAGTATAGTTGATTTCAATATTCATTATCTTCAGGTGTACAACACAGTGGTTCCATTTTTTTAATAGGTTATACCCCATTCAAAGTTATCATAGGGACTTCCCTGGCCATTCAGTGGTTAACACTTCACCTTCCAATCTCAATCCTGTTCAGGGAGCTAAGATCCCACATGCCTCCTGGCCAAAAAACCAGAACATAAAACAGAAATGATATTGTAACAAATTCAATAAAGATTTTAAAAATGGTCCACATTAAAAAAAATCAGAATGAATTGAGAGAGCAGCATTGAAATATATATATTACCACATGTAAAATAGATAGCTAGCAGGAAGTTGCTGTATGACACAAGAAGCTTAGTCTGGTGCTCTGTGATGACCTAGAGGGGTGGAATGAGTCGGACACGACTGAAGCGACTTAGCAGCAGCAGCAGCAGGCTCAAGAGGGAGGGGACACATGTATATTTATGGCTGATTCATGTTGTTGTATGGCAGAAACCAAGACAACACTGTAAAGCAATTATCCTCCAATTAAAATAAATTTTAAAAAATAATTTAAAAAATGTTATTACATAATAATGGCTATATTTCCCTGTGCTGTACAATATATCATTATTGCTTATTTATTCTATATATAATAGTTTGCATCTCTTAATCCCATATCCCTATCTTACCCCTCCCCATTCCCTCTCCCCATTGTAACCATTAGTCTGTCCTCTACATCTTTAAGTCTGTTTCTGTTTCATTATATTCATTCATTTTTTTAGAATCCACATATAAGTGATAACATAAAGTATTTGCATTTTTCTGTCTGACATACTTCAGTAAGCTTAATATGTTCAAGGTCCATCCACGCTGATGCAAGTAGCAAAATTTTACTCACTTTTATGGCTGAGTAATATTCCATTGTGTACATACACCATATCATCTTCATCCATTCATCAGTTGATGGACACTTAGGCTGCTACCATATCTTGGCTATTGTAAATAGTGCTGCTATGATAGCATGTGTCCAACTCTGTGTGACCCTATAGACAGTAGCCCACCAGGCTCCCTCATCCCTGGGATTGTCCAGGCAAGAACACTGGAGTGGGTTGCCATTTCCTTCTCCAATGCATGAAAGTGAAAAGTGAAAGTGAAGTCGCTCAGTCGTGTCCGACTCTCAGCGACCCCATGGACTGCAGCCTACCAGGCTCCTCCGTCCATGGGATTTTCCAGGCAAGAGCACTGGAGAGGGTTGCCACCACCCTCTCCGCAACCTTTGTTACTTGTAGACAAATATTGAACCACCCTGGAATATCCCACTTGACTGTAGCCCAGCAGGCTCCTCTGTCCTTGGGGATTCTCAGGCAAGAATATTGGAGTGGGTTTGCATGCCCTCCTCCAAGGATACCTAACCCAGGGATCAAACCCAGATCTCCTGCATTGCAGGTGTATTCTTTACCAATTGAGCCACCAGGGAAGCCCCAAAATACTGGAGTAGGCAGCCTATCCCTTCTCCAGGGGTTCTTCCCAACCCAGGAATCAAACCAAGGTGTCCTGCATTATAGGCAAATTCTTTACCAGCTGAGCTACCAGGGACCCCAAATCAAGGTATATGATCCTTTTAATATATTATTGAATTTATTTTGCTAATATTTTGTTGAGGATTTTTGCACCTACCTTCATCAAAGATATTGGCATATAATTTCTTTTTTTGGTATGTCTTTATCTGGTTTTGGTATCAGAGTAAGAGTGGCCTTATAGAATGAATTTGGAAGTATTCCATACACTTCAGTTTTGTTTTTTTTTTTTTGAATAGTTTGAGAAAGACAAGTATTAGCTTTTCATTGTATGTTTGGTAGAACTCCCCTGTGAAACCATCCAGGACTGGACTTCTGCTTGCTGAGAATGTATTATAAATTCAATTTCACTACTAGAGATCAGTCTGTTCAGATTGTGTATTTCTTCTTGATTCAGCCTTGGAAGATCTTATGTTTCTAGAAATTTTTCTGTGTCTTTTAGGTTGTCCAATTTACTGGCATATAACCGTTCATATTATTTTTTGTATCCCTATGATACCAATTGTTATTTCTTTTCATTTTCATTCTTTTATTTGGGTTTTTTTTTGGAAGAGCCTGACTAAAGATTTATCAATTTATTTGTCTTTTCATAAAACCAACTCTTGATTTCATTGATCTTTTCTATTTTTTATCTCTATTTTGTTTATTTCCTCTCTGGTCTTTATTATTGCTTCCTTCTATTGACTTTGGGCTCTGTTTGATTCTTCTAATTCCTTTACATGGTTGGTTAATGTATCTATTTGAGAATTTTGTTTCTTGAGGTAGGCTTATACCACTATAAACTTTCCTTTTATTTATTTATTTTTTTAATATCTTTAATTCTTACATGCGTTCCCAAACATGAACCCCCCTCCCACCTCCCTCCCCATAACATCTCTCTGGGTCATCCCCATGCACCAGTCCCAAGCATGCTGCATCCTGCGTCAGACATAGACTGGCGATTCAATTCTTACATGATAGTATACATGTTAGAATGTCATTCTCCCAAATCATCCCACCCTCTCCCTCTCCCTCTGAGTCCAAAGGTCCGTTATACACATCTGTGTCTCTTTCCCTGTCTTGCATACAGGGTCATCATTGCCATCTTCCTAAATTCCATATATATGTGTTAGTATACTGTATTGGTGTTTTTCTTTCTGGCTTACTTCACTCTGTATAATCGGCTCCAGTTTCATCCATCTCATCAGAACTGATTCAAATGAATTCTTTTTTACGGCTGAGTAATACTCCATTGTGTATATGTACCACAACTTTCTTATCCATTCATCTGCTGATGGACATCTAGGTTGTTTCCATGTCCTGGCTATTATAAACAGTGCTGCGATGAACATTGGGGTACATGTGTCTCTTTCAATTCTGGTTTCCTCGGTGTGTATGCCTACTACAAAGCCACAGTCATCAAGACAGTATGGCACTGGCACAAAGACAGAAATATAGATCAATGGGACAAAACAGAAAGCCCAGAGATAAATCCACACACATATGGACACCTTATCTTTGACAAAGGAGGCAAGAATATACAATGGAGTAAAGACAATCTCTTTAACAAGTGGTGCTGGGAAAACTGGTCAACCACTTGTAAAAGAATGAAACTATATCACTTTCTAACACCGCACACAAAAATAAACTCAAAATGGATTAAAGATCTAAATGTAAGATCAGAAACTATAAAACTCCTAGAGGAGAACATAGGCAAAACACTCTCAGACATAAATCACAGCAAGATCCTCTTTGATCCACCTCCCAGAATTCTGGAAATAAAAGCAAAAATAAACAAATGGGATCTAATTAAAATTAAAAGCTTCTGCACAACAAAGGAAAATATAAGCAAGGTGAAAAGACAGCCTTCTGAATGGGAGAAAATAATAGCAAATGAAGCAACTGACAAACAACTAATCTCAAAAATATACAAGCAACTTCTGCAGCTCAATTCCAGAAAAATAAACGACCCAATCAAAAAATGGGCCAAAGAACTAAATAGACATTTCTCCAAAGAAGACGTATGGATGGCTAACAAACACATGAAAAGATGCTCAACATCACTCATTATTAGAGAAATGCAAATCAAAACCACAATGAGGTACCACTTCACGCCAGTCAGAATGGCTGCGATCCAAAAATCTGCAAGCAATAAATGCTGGAGAGGGTGTGGAGAAAAGGGAACCCTCCTACACTGTTGGTGGGAATGCAAACTAGTACAGCCACTATGGAGAACAGTGTGGAGATTCCTTAAAAATTGCAAATAGAACTACCTTATGACCCAGCAATCCCACTGCTGGGCATAAACTTTCCTTTTAGAACTGCTTTTAGTGCATCCCATAGATTTTGGAAAGTTTGTGTTTCCACTTTTATCTGTCTCAAGGTATTTTCTGATTTCCTCTTTAACTTCTTCATTGACCCACTGGTTTTTTAGTAGCATGTTAGCTAGTCTACACATGCCTGTGCTTTTTCTACTTTTTTTCCCTGTAATTGATTTCTAGTTTTATACCATTGTGGTCAGAAAAAAATGTTTGATATGATTTCTATACTGTTAAATTTGTCAAGACTTGTTTTGTGCCCCAGGATGTGATTTATCCTGGAGAACATTCCACATGGACTTGAAAAGAATGTGTATTCTGTTGTTTTTGGATGGAATGTCCTGTAAGTATCTATTAAGCCTAACTGGCCTAATGTGTCATAAAAGACTACTATTTCTTTATTGATTTTCTGTCTGGATGATATGTCCATTGACACAAGTGAAGTGTTAAAGTCCCTTATTACTATTATATTATTGTCAATTTCTTCCTTTATGTCTGTTAATATTTGCTTTATATATTCAGGTGCTCCTGTACTAGGTGCATATATATTAATGAGTGTTATATCCTCTCCTTTTATGTATCCTTCGATCATTACATAGTGTCCTTCTCTTTTGTTATAGACTTTATTTTAGGGTCCATTTTGTCTGAGTATTGCTATACTTGCTTTTTGTCATTTCAACTTGCATGAAATATTTTTCCCCATTCCCTCTCTTTCGGTCTTTGTGTTTCTTGAGCTCTGAAGTAAGTCTCTTGTAAGTGGTATATAGATGAGTCTTTTTCTTTTATCCAATAAACCACCCTATGTCTTTTGATTGTGGCATTTTAATCCATTGACATTTAAATTGATTACTGATAGGTACGTTCTTATTACCATTTTGTTACTTATTTTCTGGTTGATTTTTCTTCTTTATTTGCTTATAGTTTGATGATTTCTTTTAGTGCATCTGAGTTCCTTTCTCTCTAGTTTTTGCATATCTATTGTAGGTTTTTTATTTGTGGTTACCATGGATTCATATATGCTGACTTATAAATTTATCTACTGTTTTTACACGGGTAGTTATTTAAATTGAAACACATTCTAAAAGATCTATATTTCTCCCTCTCCTCTGCCACATTTTATGTTTTTGGTGTCCTATGTTACATCTTCATGTTCATCCTCTTATTATTGTAGTTACAGCTGTTTTACAAATTTTTGTCTTTTAATATTTATACTAGCTTATTTAAGTGGTTGATTCTCAGCCTTTAATATCCGCCTTTACTAGTAGGAGTTTGCTTTTCCTATAGATATTTATTTCTTGTTATAGCCTTTTCTTTTCCACTGAGAGAAGACCCTTTAACATTTCTTTTAGGGTCAGTTTAGTGTTGATGAACTCTTTTAGTTTTTGCTTGTCTGGAAAGTTCTTTTATCTCTTCCTCAATTCTAAATGATAGTTTTGCTGGGTAGAGTATCCTATGTTGCAGGCTCTTCCCTTCAGCACTTTGAATATATTATGCCACTCACTTCTAACCTGAAAGGTTTCTACAGAAAAATCAGGCATTAACTTACTGGGGTTCCCTTGTATATGACTCTTTATCTCCTTAGAATTTGCCTTAGACTCTTTGCCTTTAGAATTCTCTATCTTTAACTTTCACCTTTTTAATTATAGTATGTCTGAGTGAGGTCTGTTTGGGCTCACCTTATTTGGGACTTTCTGCTTCCTTTACCTGGATATGTTTCCTTCTTCAAATTTGGAAGTTTTCAACCATAATTTCATCAAGTGCATTTTTTACCTCCTTCTCTTTCTCTTCTCCTCTCAGGGGTCATAATGCAAATGGGCATGCTTAATATTGTCCAAGAGATTTCTTTTTAATTTTTTATTTGCTTCTCTTTTTGCTGCTCTGATTGGGTGATTTCTATTATCCTATCTTCCAGATCATTTATGTGTTCTTCTGTATAACCTAGTCTGCTGTTAATTTCTTCTAGTGTGTTTTTTCATTTCAGTTATTGTGTTCTTCAATTCTGACTGGATCTTTTTAATATTTTCTATTTCCTTGTTAAGTTTTTCACTGTGTTCATACATTCCTTTCCCTAATTCAGTTAGCATTATTACTAGTAATGCTTTGAATTCTTTCTCTCGTAAGTTGTTTATTTCTGTTTCATTAGATTTGTTCAGGGGTTTTCTCTTTTAGTTGAAATGAATTCCTCTATCATCTAATTTTGCTTCACTTTCTCTGTCTCTATGAAATTAGGAAAAACAGTTACCTGTTAGCTATATCTATTAATTCAACTCAATCTTTATAGAAACCTAACTGGTTTTTTCCCCCTAGAAATTTATCTTAAAAAGGCTTAGAATACCAAAAGAATTTTTGAGAAAGAACAAACTTGAAGGACTTTCACTTCATTTCAAAAAATTGCAAAAAACCCCATAGTAATCAAGACAGTGTGGTATTGTCACAAGGACACATAATGGTACAGAATCAAGACTCCAGAAATAAGCCCTTACATTTATAGTCAGTTGATTTTTGATAATCAAAATGCCAAATCCCAAAATGCCAAGACAGATGAGGAGACTAAGATGGTGGAATAGGAGGTAGAACTCACCTCCCACTGTGAACACATCAAAAATACATCTTCACATGGAACAATTCTCCCTGAAAACTAACAGGAGACTAGCAGAAAGACTCTTGTACAATCAAGACTATAAGAAAGATCCATACAGAATCAGATGGCAAGGGAAAAGAAATAATCAGTTTGGGATCTGTTCCCCCAGGAGGGGACCCAGAAAAAGAAGTGGATTAAATAGAGATCCTCCCTGGGGAATGACAGTTCAAGTCACAGATTGGGTGCCTTAGCCCTTGGGTCTGACATCAGAAAGATGAGTTCCCTTGGCTGATTGGAGGGCTAATGGAACTAACAGGAGGGCTGTGGGAAGTCTGGACTTTGCTCATGAGGAATGAACACACATTTACTCCTAAAAGAGAGTAGAGAGTGCACATTGAATCTTCATGGGTCACTGGTCACTGGTCAGTTTTCTACCACCTCCCTGGTGTGTACCCCAGCCTGAGCTGAGTGACAGCTTTATGAAGCAGCTCCACATTGGGGCAAGGGCTGCTGAAGCTGAGGATAAAGGTGGCCCAGTTCAGGAGCAGCATCTGAGCTGGGTAGGGGCAGCCATTACTGGTGCTTACACAGGCAGGGCATTGAAAGTGGTCAGGGTCACTGACTGTGGCCTGACCCCCACAGCTTGCACCCCAACCTATGCTCAGCACCTGCATCAGCCTCTCTTGCTTCAGAGCTGCTCCCCCCACCTCTGAGGTGAAGGTGCTGGTACTTGGAGTAGGGAGAGCACACACTTAAAGGGAATGGAGCCATCTGGGACTTTTGGAAGTCTCATAGCAATAGAGGCACAAAAACTAGAAAACTAAAGATCAGGGTCTACTAGGCTTTCAGGTAAAAGTTCTGAATGGTTTTGTCCTAGGAGAGGCAAACCAGTTATGGTTCAGCCCTCATGAAGACAAAATAGATTCTGAAATCATTTTAATCCTGATGACTAAGGTTATCTTCTTCTACTATATCTGGCCCCAAGAAGAAAAGTAAGTTGTTTCTAGAGGATACAACATCATCCAGAGAAATTTTTTTTAAACTCTTCATATATAATTTATGGCATTCAGCAATAACAAAATATCGCAAACACGCCATGAGTCAGAAGAAGGAAACCAAGATAAAACAGATAAGATAAATAAACCCAACAGTGATCCAAGTATTTGAGTTATCAAATATTTAACACAACTTAAAAAAAAACCCTATGATTACTACACTCAAGGAATTAGGTGACAAAATTATTGATATTAGAAAGAATCAAATGGAGATTCTAGAGCTAAAAAACACAGCCTTAAATTAGCACTAAACAGATATTAAATGCCAAAGTGCATGCTCAGTCATGTCCAACTCTTTGTGACTCAAAGGAACATAGCCTGTCAGGCTCCTCTGTCCATAGGATTCTTTAGGCAAGAATACTGAAATGATTTGCTGTTTCTTCCTCCATGGGATCTTCCTGACCCAGAGACTGAAATCATATCTTCTGCATGGCAGGCAGATTTTTTTTTTTGATTAAAGGGTAATTGCTTTATGGAATTTAGTTTTTTTCTGTCAAACCTCAACATGAATCAGCTGTAGGTATACATATATCCCATCCCTTTTGAACTCCCCTCCCAACTCCCGCCCCATCCCACTCCTCTAGATTGATACAGAGCTCCTGTTTGAGTTTCCTGAGGCATACAGCAAATTCCTGTTGGCTATCTGTTTCATATATGGTAATGTAAGTTTCCATGTTACTCCTTCCATACATCTCATCCTCTCCTCCCCTCTCCCCATGTCCTTAAGTCTATTCTCTATGTTTGCTTACTCCATTGCTGCCCTGAAAATAAATTCTTCAGTACCATTTTTCTAGATTCCATATATATGCATTAGAATATGACATTTAACTTTCTCTTTCTGATTCACTTCACTCTGTATAATAAGTTCTAGGTTCATCCACTTCATCAGAACTGACTCAAATGCGTTCCTTTTTATGGCCGAATAATATTCCATTGTGTATATGTACCACAACTTCTTTATCCATTCATCTGTCAATGGACATCTAGGTTGCTTCCATGTTCTAGCCATTGTAAATATTGCTGGGACGAACAATGGGATACATGGGTCTTTTTCAATTTTGGTTTCCTCGGGGTATGTGCCTAGGAGTGGGATTGCTGGGTCATATGGTAGTTTTATTTCTAGTTTTTTAAGGAATCTCCATACTGTCTTCCATGGTGGCTGTATCAATTTACATTCCCACCAATAGTGCAAGAGTGCTCCATTTTCTCCACACGCTCTCCAGCATTTATTGTTTGTAGACTTTTTGATGGCAGCCATTCTGACCGGTGTGAAGTGATATCTCATTGTGGTTTTGATTTGCATTTCTCTAATAATGAGGGATGCTGGGCATCTTTTCATGTGTTTGTTAGCCATCTGTATGTCTTCTTTGGATAAATGCCTGTTTAGGTCTTTTCCTACTTTTTGATTGGGCTGTCTGTTTTCCTGGCAGTGAGTTCTATGAGCTGCTTGTATATTCTGGAAATTAATCCTTTGTCAGTTGTTTCATTTGCTATTGTTTTCTCCCATTCTGAGGGTTGTCTTTTCACCTTGCTTATAGTTTTCTTTGCTGTGCAAAAGCTTTTAAGTTTAATCAGGTCCCACTTGTTTACTTTTGTTTTTATTTCCATTACTCTAGGAGGTGGGTCATAGAGGATCTTGTTTTGATTAATGTCATCGAGTGTTCTGCCTATGTTTTCCTCTAAGTTTTATAGTTTCTGGTTTACATCTAGGTATTTAATCCATTTTGAGTTTATCTTTGTGTATGGTTGTTAGGAAGTGTTCTACTTTCATTCATTTACACATAGCTGTCCAGTTTTCCCAGCACCATTTATTGAAGAGGCTGTCTTTGCCCCATTGTTTGTTCTTGCCACCTTTGTCAAAAGTAAGGTACCCATGGGTGCATGGGTTTATTTCTTGGCTTTCTATCTTGTTCCATTTGTTTCTATTTCTGTGTTTGTGCCAGTACCATACTGTCTTGATGAATGTAGCTTTGTAGTATAATCTGAAGTCAGGAAGATTGATTCCTCCAGCCCCATTCTTCTTTCTCAAGACTGCTTTGCCTATTCAGGGTCGTTTGTGTTTCCATATAAACTGTGAAATTTTTTGTTCTAGTTTTGTGAAAAATTCCATTGGTAATTTGACAGGGATAACATCGAATCTGTAGACTGCATTTGGTAGTACAGTCATTTTCACAATATTGATTCTTCCTACCCAGGTACATGGAATCTCTCTCCATCTGTTGTCTTTGATGTCTTTCATCAGTGTCTTATAATTTTCTGTGTACAGTTATTTTGTCTCTTTAGGTAAGTTTATTCCTAGATATTTCTTTTCTTTTTTTTTTTTTTTTGCAATGGTGAATGGGATTGATTCCTTAATTTCTCTTTCTGATTTTTAATTGTTAGTATATAGAAATGCAAGTGATTTCTGTGTGTTGGTTTTGTATCCTGCAACTTTGCTAAATTCACTGATTAGCTCTAGTAATTTTCTGATTCAATCTTTAGGGTTTTCCAATGCACAGTATTATGTCATCTTCAGTGAGAGCTTTACTTCTTTTCCAATCTGGATTACTTTTATTTCTTTTTCTTATGATTGCTGTAGCTAAGACTTCCTGAACTATGTTGAATAGTAATGGTGAAAGTGGACACCCTTGTCTTGTTCCTGATCTTAGGGGCAATGCTTTCAGTTTTTCACCATTGAGAATACTGTTTGCTGTATGCTTATCATATATGTCCATTACTATGTTGAGGTAGGTTCCTTCTACGCCCATTTTTTGAAGAGTTTTCATCATAAATGTGTGCTGAATTTTGTCAAAGCCTTTTTCTACATCTATTGAAATGATCATATTTTCTCTTTCAAATTGTTAATATGGTATATCACATTGATTGATTTCTGTATATTGAGGAATTCTTGCATCCCTGGAATAAACCCAACTTGATCATGGTGTATGAGCTTTTTGATGCATTTCTGAATTCTGTTTGCTAAAGTTTTGTTGAGGATTTTTGCATCTATGTTCACCAATGATATTCACCTGTAGTTTTCTTTTCTTGTGTTGTCTTTGTCTGGTTTTGGTATCAGGGTGATGGTGGCTGCACAGAATGAGTTTGGAAGTGTTCTTTCCTCTGCAATTTTTTGAAAGAATTTTAGAAGGATAGGCATTAGCTCTTCTCTAAATGTTGCATAGAGTTCTCCTGTGAAGCCATCTGGACCTGGGCTTTTGGTTTTTTTGTGGTTTTTTTTGGAGATTTTTGATCACAGCTTCAATTTCAGTGCTTATAATTGGGTTGTTCACAATTTCTATTTCTTTCTGGTTCAGTCTTGGAAGATTGAACTTTTCTAAGAATCTGTCCATTTCTTCTAGGTTATCCATTTTATTGCCCTATAGTTGTTCACAATAGTCTCTTATAATCCTTTGTATTTCTGCATTGTCTTTTGTAACCTCTCGTTTTTCATTTCTCATTTTGTTCATTTTATTTTTCTCTCTTTTTTTCTTGATGAGTCTGACTAAAGTCTTGGCAGTTTTGTTTATCTTCTCAAAGAACCAGCTTTCAGTTTTATTCATCTTTACTATTGTTTCTTTCATTTCCTTTTCATGAATTTCTGCTCAGATCTTTATGATTTCTTATCTTCTACTAATTCAGGGGTTATCTTGGTCTTCTCTTTCCAGTTGTTTTAGGTGTAAAGTTAGGTAGTCTATTGGATGTTTTTCTTGTTTGTTGAGGTAAGATTGTATTGCTATAAACTTCCTTCTTAGAACTGCTTTCACTGCATCCCATAGGCTTTGAGTTGTCTTGTTTTCAGTGTCATTTGTTTCCAGAAATTTTTTATTTCCCTTTTGATGTCTTCAATAAACTGTTGGTTATTTACAAACATGTTGTTCAGTCTCCATGCGTTTGTGTTTCTTACAGTTTTTTTCCCTGTAATTGATATCTAGTCTCACTGCATTGTGATTGGAGAAGATGCTTGATACAACTTAAATTTTCTTAAATTAACTGCGGTTTGATTTGTTACCCAAGATGTGGTCTATCCTGGAGAATTCTCATGTGCACTTGAGAAGAAGGTGTATTCTTCTGCATTGTCCTCAAGATATCAATGAGATCCATCTCATCTAATGTATCATTTAAGACTTGTGTTTCATTATTAATTTTCTGTTTGGAAAATCTGTCCATTGGTGTGAGTAGGGTCTTAAAGTCTCCTACTATGATTGTGTTACTGTCAACTCCTTTTTGTCTGTTAGTGTTTGTCTTATACAGAGGTGCTCCTATGTTGGGTGCATCAGTTCAGTTCAGTTCAGTCACTCAGACGTGTCCGACTCTTTGTGACCCCATGAATCGCAGCACGCCAGGCCTCCCTGTCCATCACCATCTCCTGAGTTCACTCAGACTCATGTCCACCGAGTCTGTGATGCCATCCAGCCATCTCATCCTCTGTCGTCCCCTTCTCCTCCTGCCCCTATTCCCTCCCAGCATCATAGTCTTTTCCAATGAGTCAACTCTTCCCATGAGGTGGCCAAAGTACTGGACCTTCAGCTTTAGCATCATTCCTTCCAAAGAAATCCCAGGGCTGATCTCCTTCAGAATGGACTGGTTGGATCTCCTTGCAGTCCAAAGGACTCTCAAGAGTCTTCTCCAATACCACAGTTCAAAAGCATCAATTCTTCGGCGCTCAGCCTTCTTCACAGTCCAACTATCACATCCATACATGACCACAGGAAAAACCATAGCCTTGACTAGACAGACCTTAGTCGGTAAAGTAATGTCTCTGCTTTTGAATATACTATCTAGGTTGCTCGTGACTTTTCTTCCAAAGAGAAAGCGTCTTTTAATTTCATGGCTGCAATTACAATCTGCAGTGATTTTGGAGCCCCCCAAAATAAAGTCTGACACTGTTTCCACTGTTTCCCCATCTATTTCCCATGAAGTGATGGGACCAGATGCCATGATCTTTGTTTTCTGAATGTTGAGCTTTAAGCCAACTTTTTCACTCTCCACTTTCAGTTTCATCAAGGCTTTTCAGTTCCTCTTCACATTCTGCCATAAGGGTGGTGTCATCTGCATATCTGAGGTTATTGATATTTCTCCCAGCAATCTTGATTCCAGCTTGTGTTTCTTCCAGTCCAGGGTTTCTCATGATGTACTCTGCATATAAGTTAAATAAGCAGGGTGACAATATATAGCCTTGATGTACTCCTTTTCCTATTTGGAACCAGTCTGTTGTTTCATGTCCATTTCTAACTGTTGCTTCCTGACCTGCATACAGATTTCTCAAGAGGCAGGTCAGGTGGTCTGGTATTCCCATCTCTTTCAGAATTTTCCACCGTTTATTGTGATCCACACAGGCAAAGGCTTTGGCATAGTCAATAAAGCAGAAAGAGATGTTTTTCTGGAACTCTCTTGCTTTTTCCATGATCCAGCAGATGTTGGCAATTTGATCTCTGGTTCCTCTGCTTTTTCTAAAACCAGCTTGAACATCAGGGAGTTCACAGTTCTGTATTGCTGAGGCCTGGCTTGGAGAATTTTGAGCATTACTTCATTAGCATGTGAGATGAGTGCAATTGTGCGGTAGTTTGAGCATTCTTTGGCATTGCCTTTCTTTGGGATTGGAATAAACACTGACCTTTTCCAGTCCTGTGGCCACTGCTGAGTTTTCCAAATTTGCTGGCATATTGAGTGCAGCACTTTCACAGCATCATCTTTCAGGATTTGAAACAGCTCAACTGGAATTCCATCACCTCCATTAGCTTTGTTTGTGGTGATGCTTTCTAAGGCCCACTTGACTTTACATTCCAAGATGTCTGGCTCTAAATTAGCGATCACATCATCATGATTATCTGGGTTGTGAAGATCTTTTTTGTACAGTTCTTCTGTGTATTCTTGCCACCTCTTCTTAATATCTTCTGCTTCTGTTAGGTCCATACCATTTCTGTCCTTTATCGAGCCCATCTTTGCATGGAATGTTCCCTTGGTATCTCTAATTTTCTTAAAGAGCTCTCTAGTCTTTCCCATTCTGTTCTTTTCCTCTATTTCTTTGCATTGATTGCTGAAGAAGGCTTTCTTATCTCTTCTTGCTATTCTTTGGAACTCTGCATTCAGATGCTTATATCTTTCCTTTTCTCCTTTGCTTTTCACCTCTCTTCTTGTTATGTCTTCCTCTTGGATTGATCCCTTGATCATTATGTAGTGTCCTTCCTTATCTCTTGTAATCCTCTTTATTTTAAGGTCTATTTTGTCTGATATGAGGATTGCTACTCCATCTTTATTTTGCTTCCCATCTGCATGGAATATATTTTTCCATCCTCTCACTTTCAGTCTATATGTGTCTTTAGGTCAGAAGTGGGTTTCTTGTAGACAGCATATGTATGGGTCTTGTTTTTGTATCCATTCAGTCAGTCTGTGTCTTTTGGTTGGAGCATTTAATTCACTTAAATTTAAATTAATTATTGATATATATGTTCCTATTGCCACTTTCTTAATTGTTTGGGATTGATTTCGCAGGTCTTTTTTCTTCTCCTGTATTTCTTGACTATATAAGTCCGTTTAACATTTGTTGTAAAGCTGGTTTTGAAGTACTGAATTCTCTTAACTTTTGCATGTCTGAAAGAATTTTATTTCTCCATCAATTCTGAATGAGATCCATCATGGGTACTGTAATGTTGGTTGTAGATTTTTTCCCTTTCAATACTTTAAGTAAGACTCGTCAAGAAAAAAAGGTAGAAAAATCAGATAAACAAAATTAGAAATAAAAATGGAGAAATCTCAACAGAGAACCCAGAAATATGAAGGATCATAAGAGACTACTATCAGCAACTATATGACAGTAAAATGCACAACTTGGAAGAAATGGACAAATTCTCATAAAAGTATAGCTTTGCAAAACTGAACAAGGAAGAAATAGAAAATATTAACAGACCCATTACAGGCACGGAAATTGAAACTGTAATCAGACATCTCCCAGTAAACAAAAGCCCAGGACCAGATGGCTTCACAGCTGAATTCTACCAAAAATTTAAATAAGTGCTAACACCTATCCTACTGAAAGTCTTCCAGAAAATTGCAAAGGAAGGTAAACTTCCAAACTCATTCTATGAGGCCACCATTACCCTAATACCAAAATCAGAAAAAGATGCCACACAAAAAGAAAACTACAGGCCAATATCACTGATGAACATAGATGCAAAAATCCTTAACAAAATTCTAGCAAACAGAATCCAACAACATATCAAAAATATCATATGTCATGACCAAGCAGGTTTTATTCCAGGGATGCAAAGATTCTTAAATATTTGCAAATCAATCAATGTGATACACCACATTAACAAATTGAAAGATAAAAACCATATGATTATCTCAATCGATGCAGAGAAAGCATTTGACAAAATTCAACATCCATTCATGACAAAAACCCTCCAGAAAGCAGGCATAGAAGGAACATACCTCAACATAATAAAAGCTATATATGATAAACCCACAGCAAACATCCTCAATGGTGAATAATTGAAAGCATTTCCCCTAAAGTCAGGAACAAGACATGGGTGCCCACTCTCACCACTACTATTCAACATAGTTTTGGAAGTTTTAGCCACAGCAATCAGAGAAGAAAAAGAAATAAAAGGAATCCAGATTGGAAAAGAAGAAGTAAAACTCTCACTGTTTGCAGATGACATGATCCTCTACATAGAAAACCCTAAAGACTGCACCAGAAAATTACTAGAGCAAATGAATATAGTAAAGTTGCAGGATATAAAATTAACACACAGAAAGAGAAATTAAGGAAACAATTCCATTCACCATTGCAGTGAAAAGAATAAAATACTCAGGAATATATCTACCTAAAGAAACAAAAGACCTATATATAGAAAACTATTTAACACTGATGAAAGAAATCAAAGACAACACAAGTGGATGGAGAAATAAACCATATTCATGGATCAGAAGAATCAATATAGTGAATATGAGTATACTACCCAAAGCAATCTACAGATTCAATGCAATCCCTATCAAGCTCCCAATGGTATTTTTCAGAGAAATAGAACAAGTAATTTCACAACTTGTATGTCAATACAAAAAAACCTCAAATAGCCAAAGCAATCTTGAGAAAAAAGAATGGAATTGGAGGAATCAACCTGCCTAACTTCAGACTATACTACAAGGCTACAGTCATCAAGACAGAGTGGTACTGGCACAAAGACAGAAATATAGATCAATGGAACAAAATAGAAAGCTCAGAGATAAATCCATGCACCTATGGACAACTTATCTTTGACAAAGGAGTCAAGAATATACAATGGAGAAAAGACAATCTCTTTAATGAGACATGCTGGGAAAACTGATCAACCACTTGTAAAAGAATGAAACTAGAACATTTTCTAATACCAAACACAAAAATAAACTCAAAATGGATTAAAGATCTAAATGTAAGACCAGAAACTATAAAAGTCCTAGAGTAAAACACAGGCCAAACACTCTCTGACATAAATCACAGCAGGATCCTTTCTGACCTACCTCCCAGAGTAATGGAAATAAAACCAAAAATAAACAAATGGGACCTAATTAAACTTAAAAGCTTTTGCACAATGAAGGAAACCATCAGCAAGCTGAAATGACAGTCTTCAGAATGGGAGAAAATAATAGCAAACGAAGCGACTGACAAAGAATTAATCTCAAAAATATACAAGCAACTGCTGCAGCTCAATTCCAGAAAAATAAGTGACCCAATTAAAAAAAAAATGGGTCAAAGAACTAAACAGACATTTCTCCAAAGAAGACATACAGATGGCTAACAAACACATGAAAAGATGATCAACATCACTCATTATCAAAGAAATGCAAATCAAAACCACAATGAGGTACCAGGTCACGCTGGTCAGAATGGCTGCTATCAAAAAGTCTACAAACAATAAATTCTGGAGAGGGTGCTGAGAAAAAGGAACCCTCTTACACTGCTGGTGGGAATGCAGACGTGCAGCCACTATGGAGAACAGCGTGGAGATTCCTTCAAAAACTGGAAATAGAGCTGCCATACGACCCAGCAATCCCACTGCTAGGCATACATGCCAAAGAAATCAGAATTGAAAAAGACACATTTACCCCAATCCTCATTGCAGCACTGTTTACAATAGCTAGGACAGGGAAGCAACCTAGATGTCCATTGGCAGATGGATGGATAAGAAAGCAGTGGTACATATACACAATGGAATATAACTCAGCCATTAAAAAGAATGCATCTGAATCATTTCTAATGAGGTGGATGAAACTGGAGCCTATTATACAAAGTGAAGTAAGTCAGAAAGAAAAACCAATATAGTATACTAATGCATATATATGGAATTTAGAAAGATGGTAACAATGACCCTATATGCGAGACAGCAAGAGAGACACAGATGTAAAGAACAGACTTTTGGACTGTGTGGGAGAAGGCGAGGGTGGGATAATTTGAGAGGGTAGCGCTGAAACTTGTATATTATAATACGTGAAGTGGATCACCGGTCCAGGTTTGATGCATGAGACAAGGTGCTCAGGGCTGGTGCACTGGGATCACCCTGGGAGATGGGATAGGGAGGGATGTGGTAGAGGGATTCTGGATGGGGAACACATGTGTGCCCATGGCTGATTCATGTCGATGTTTGGCAAAAACCACTACAATCCTGTAAAGTAATTAGGCTTCAATTAAAATAAATAAATAAATAAAAATACTTTAAATATATCCTGCCATTCCCTTCTGGCCTGCAGAGTTTCTGCTGAAAGATCAGCTGTTAAGCATATGGGGTTTCCCTTGTATGTTACTTGTTGCTTCTTCCTTGCTGCTTTTAATATTCTTTCTTTTTTAGTCTGTGTTTATTCTTTCTGTGTTTAGTCTTTGTTAGTTTGATTAGTATGTGTCTTGGTGTGTTTCTCCTTGGGTTCATCCTGTATGGGACTCTTTGTGCCTCTTGGACTTGATTGACTATTTCCTTTTCCACGTTGGAGAAATTTTCAACTATAATCTCCTCAAACTGTTTCTCATATCCTTTCTTTTCCTCTTCTCCTTCTGGGACCCCTATAATTTGAATGTTGGTGCATTTGATATTGTCCCAGAGGTCTCTAAGACTATCCTCAGTTCTTTCCATTCTTTTTACTTTATTCTGCTCTTCATAAGTTATTTCCACCATTTTATCTTCCAGCTCACTGATTTTTTTTTTTTTTTTGCTTCAGATATTCTGCTTTTGATTCCTTCTAGAGTATTTTTAATTTCAGGAATTGTGTTGTTTGTCTCTGTGTGTTTATTCTTTAACTCTTCTAGGTCTTTGTTGATTGATTGTTGCATTTTCTCCATTTTGTTTTCAAGGTTTTTGATCACCTTTACTATCATTATTCTGAATACTTTTTCAGGTAGTTTGCCTATTTCCTTGTCATTTATTTGGACTTCTGTGTTTTAGTTTGCTCCTTCATTTGTGTGGTATTTCTCTGCCTTTTCATTATTTTTTTTTTAACGTATTGTGTTTGAGGTCTCCTTTTCCCAGGCTTCAAGGTTGAATTCTTTCTTTCTTTAGGTTTCTGCCCTCCTAAGGTTGGTCCAGTGGTTTGCATAAGCTTCACATAGGGCGAGATTTGTGCTGAGTTTTTGTTTGTTACTTTTTCCTCTGATGGGCAAGGCAGAGTGAGGCAGTAATCTTGTCTACTGATGATTGGGTTTGTATTTTTGTTTTGTTTGTTGTTTAGATAATGCATCCTACACAGTGTGCTACTGGTGGTTGGGTGACGCCGAGTCTTGTATTCAAGTGGTTTCCTTTGTGTGGGTTCTCACTATTTGACACTCCCTAGGGTAAGTTTTCTGGTTGTCAAGGGTCTTGGACTCAGTACAAGGCCTTTTAGAACTAACACCCCCAAAAGATGTCCTTTTCATTATAGGGGACTGGAATGCAAAAGTAGGAAGTCAAGAAACACCTGGAGTAACAGGCAAATTTGGCCTTGGAGTACAGAATGAAGCAGGGCAAAGCCAAATAGAGTTTTGCCAAGAGAATGCACTGGTCATAGCAAACATCCTTTTCCAACAACACAAGAGAAGACTCTACACGTGGACATCACCAAATGGCCAACACCAAAATTAGACTGATTATATTTTTTGTGGCCAAAGATGGAGAAGCTCTGTACAGTCAGAAAAAACAAGACCAGGCGCTGACTATGGTACAGATTATGAACTCCTTATTGCAAAATTCAGACTTAAATTGAAGAAAGTGGGGGAAACCACTAGACCATTCAGGTATGACCTAAATCAATTCCCTTATGATTATACAGTGGAAGTGACAAATACATTTAAGGGACTAGATGTGATAGAGTGCTTGATGAACTATGGTCGGAGGTTCATGACATTGTACAGGAGACAGGGATCAAGACCATCCCCAAGAAAAAGAAATGTAAAAAAGCAAAATGGCTGTCTGATGAGGCCTTACAAATAGCTGTGAAGAGAAGAGAAAAGCAAAGCTATACCCATTTGAATGCAGTGTTCCAAAGAATAGCAAGGAGAGATAAGAAAGCCTTCCTCAGTGATCAGGGCAAAGAAATAGAGGAAACCAATAGAATGGGAGAGACTAGAGATCTCTTCAAGAAAATTAGAGATATCAAGGGAACATTTCATGCAAAGATGGGCTCAAGAAAGGACAGAAATGGTATGGACCTAACAGAATCAGAAGATATCAAGAAGAGGTGGCAAGAATACATAGAAGAACTGTACAAAAAAGATCTCCATGACCCAGATAATCACAATGCTATGATCACTCACCTAGAGCCAAACATCATGGAATGTGAAGTCAAGGGGGCCTTAGGAAGCATCACTATGAACAAAGCTCATGGAGGTGACAGAATTTCAGTTGAGCTATTTCAAATCCTGAAAGATGATGCTGTGAAAGTGCTGCAGTCAATATGTCAACAAATTTGGAAAACTTAACAGTGGCCACAGGACTGGAAAAGGTCAGTTTTCATTCCAATTCCAAAGAAAGGCAATGCCAAAGAATGCTCAAACTACCGCCCAATCACATTCATCTCACATGCTAGTAAAGTAATGCTCAAAATTCTCCAAGCCAGGCTTCAGCAATATGTGAACCGTGAACTTCCAGATGTTCAAGCTGGTTTTAGAAAAGGCAGAGGAACCAGAAATCAAATTGCCAACATCCGCTAGATCATCAAAAAAGCGAGAGAGTTTCAGAAAAATATCTATTTCTGCTTTATTTACTATGCCAATGCCCTTGATTGTGTGGATCACCACAAACTGTGGAAAATTCTGAAAGAGATGACCTGACCTGCCTCTTGCAAAATCTGTATGCAGGTCAGGAAGCAACAGTTAGAACTGGACATGGAACAACAGACTAGTTCCAAATAGGAAAAGGAGTACGTCAAGTCTGTACATTGTCACCCTGCTTATTTAAGTTAGATGCAGAGTACATCATGAGAAATGCTGGGCTGGAGGAGGCACAAGCTGGAATCAAGATTGCCGGGAGAAATATCAGTAACCTCAGATATACAGATGACACCACCCTTATGGCAGAAAGTGAAGAAGAACTAAAAAGCCTCTTGATGAAAGTAAAAGAGGAGAGTGAAAAAGTTGGCTTAAAGCTCAACATTCAGAAAATGAAGATCATGGTATCCGATCGCATCACTTCATGGCAAATAGATGGGAAAACAGTGGAAACAGTGGCTGATTTTATTTTTGTGAGCTCCAAAATCACTGCAGATGGTGACTACAGCCATGAAATTAAAAGACGTTTACTCCTTGCAAGGAAAGATATGACCAACGTAGACAACATATTAAAAAGCAGAGACATTACTTTGCTGACAAAGGTCCATATAGCCAAAGCTATGATTTTTCCAGTAGTTACATATGGATGTGAGAGTTAGACTATAAAGAAAGCTGAGTGCGGAAGATTGATGCTTTTGAACTGTGGTGTTGCTCCCTTGGACTGTGAGGAGATCCAACCAGTCCCTTGTAAAGGAGATCAGTGCTGAGTGTTCGTTGGAATGACTGATGTTGAAGCTGAAACCCCAATACTTTGGCCACCTGATGCAAAGAGCTAACTCATTTTAAAAGACCCTGATGCTGGGAAAGAGTGAAGGCAGGAGGAGAAGGGGATGACAGAAAATGAAATGGTTGGATGACATGACCGACTCAATAGACATGGGTAAACTCTGAGAGTTGGTGATGGACAGGGAGGCCTGGTGTGCTGTGGTCCAAGGGGTCGCAAACAGTTGGACACGACTGAAGGACTGAACTGAACTGAACTTGGAGACCTATTTAGTAAATTAGTATCCTTGTGGTTCTAGAAGTCCCTCCATTAAAAAACAACAATAACACACACACACATAAACAATGTTTCCCAAGTTTTCATGATTTATTGTTGTTCAGTCAGTTGTGTCACTCAGTCACTCTGTCGTGTTGTTCAGTCCCTCAGTTCTTTGTGACACCACGGACTGCAGCATACCATTCATGATTAGAGAACCTTTTAATCACATCACGATTTTTAATAAGCCAGAGAACCACTGTTTCATTGAATAGATTCTATGAATGCTGACCCAGGACAGGCATGGCAAATAGATTTCAGCATGATTTCCAACTCTGACCAGTAGAGGTAGTCTAGAACATACTGTTGAGAAGAATATAAGAGTTTGTCTGATCTTATCAGAATACAATTATTGACAAACCATAGCTTCCGTGTAGGCAGACTATAATGGCAGCATAAAGGCAATGGACTTGCTGGTCTTGATCTAGGTTCTTTAGCTTCATTTTCTCTGGCAAAGGATTCCTCTAGTTCAGAATTAGTGACACAAGAATTCCTCCAATAGGAACTCAACTAGGAAAATGTGAAATCTTTATTCCTTATAATTTGTTCATGTTCACTGAGTCTTTACTGAGTGGACTGGTCCTTCAGGAAGGGGAGGAGGTTCTTTATATTGAAGGGAATGCTCTCAAAGCTACCATATAAAATAAATCCTGGAATTGGAATCTATCTCCAAGCTCAGTACCCAGGAGGATACTCCATACCCAGATGTCCCCATGCCTGTAGCCTTGGTCAGGAGCATTTGAGCATAATCTAGGAACTTCTCCCATTCTCTGAAGCCTCTTGGCTCTATCACCTATGAATATTTTGGCTCCTCCACTGTGAAGCTGCTCAGGGATTTGGAGCCCAGTGCTCTCCACTTGGGGATCTGTTGTCAGAGATGTGGGTTTGTGTGTGTACCTGTACACCTAGAAGTACATACATGTACAAGTGTGCACAAATATAGTGGGGTACACAAGCATAGTGGGGGGCACAGATTAGAATTCACCTGATATCCACAGGGTCCAGGGCCAGGAGAAGAAAATTCTATGATACAAACCACTTCAGCAGGTGATGCTTCTTCGGTTTGTGGAGTGTCACTGGAGATACTGGTAGTCTGGAATGAGGAAAAGGGAGACAAATGTTTCACCTTTAGTGGGATTTTCAAAAATGTGCCAGGTATTGTCTGTTGGCACTCCATGACACTCCCACCCCCATCCCCTCTCCTGTGCTGAAGAGACTGGAAGCATTGAGATGAGAGTTCTCAGACTCCCTTGCCAGTGTGACTTCTCTGCATGAATTTGGAAGGGAGAAGGGAGTTAGAAACCATACTTCCCCTCTAGCTGAAAAAGTAGACAAGTATCTTTCAACAGATGAGAGTTTAGTTTTCATTTTATTGTAGTTGATTTACAGTGTTACATTAATTTCTGCTATAAGCAGATGTGGGCTTCCCAGGTAGCTCAGTTGTTAAGAATCCACTTGTAATGCAGGAGACCCCTGTTTGATTCCTGGGTCAGGAAGATCCCCTGGAGAAAGGATGGACTACCCACTCCAGTGTTCTTGGGCTTCCCTTGTGGCTCAGCTGGTAAAGAATCCGCCTGCAATGTGGGAGACCTGGGTTCGATCCCTGGGTTGGGAAGATCCCCTAGAGAAGGGAAAGGCTCCCCAATCCAGTATTCTGGCCTGGAGAATTCCATGGACTGTATAGTCCATGGGGTCGCAGAGTCAGACATGACTGAGCAACTTTCACTTTCCCAAGCAGATGTGAGTTTTGCAGCACCTGCTAGACTCCCTTACATGTTAATCACCCAGTCACCCTGGAGCCATGAGACTCCTGTGCTGTCAGCAATGATTTTCTGCAGTTTTTTGACCTCTGGGTCTCAGAAAAAACTTCCTGACCCTTTTCTGTACCATGGTGATTCTGAAAGGCAGTGGTGGCTCCTGATCTGTACTCCTCCATTCTCTTTCTCACTTCTGGAATGATGACAACCAGAGTTCCCTGGAAATCATGTTGAAGAGGGCAGAAATGTCAACAGCCTGGGTCCATATGGGGAATGCCATCTGTCTCTATGGAATACCCATGGTTTATTCTTTTTCTTGTTTTGTTATTCTTTCTTTAAAAAATTAATTTGTTTGATTAGAGGCTAATTACTTTAAAATATTGTGGTGATTTTTGCCATACATTGACAAGAATCAGCCATGGGTGTATATGTGTCCCCATTCTAAACCCCGCTCCTACCCCCCTCCTCATCCCATCCCTCTGGGTTGTCCCAGTGCCCCAGCTTTGAGTGCCATTTCATGCATCAAATTTGGACTGGTGATCTATTTCACATACGGTAATATATATGTTTCAATGCTATTCTCTCAAATCATCCCACCATTGCCAGCGGCCATGGAGTCCAAAAGTCTGTTCTTTAGATCTACATCTCTTTTGCTGTCTCGCATATAGGGTCATCGTTACCATCTTTCTAAATTCCATATATATGCATTAATATACTGTATTGGTGTTTTTCTTTCTGACTTACTTCACTCTGTATAATAGGCTCCAGTTTCATCCACCTCATTAGAACTGATGCAAATGCATTTTTTTAATAGCTGAGTAATATTCCATTGTGTACATGTACAACTTTCTTATCCATTAGTCTGCTGATGGACGTCTAGGTTGCTTCCATGTCATAGCTATTGTAAACAGTGCTGTGATGAACACTGTAAACAGTAATAAACATTATAAACAGCTATTGTAAACAGTGCTGTGTGGTAAACGTGTCTCTTTCAATTCTGGTTTCCTTGGTGTGTATGCCCAGCAGTGGGATTGCTGGGTCATATGGCAGTTCTATTTCCAGTTTTTTAAGGAATCTCCACATTGTTCTCCATAGTGGTTGTACTAGTTTGCATTCCCACCAACAGTATAAGAGGGTTCCCTTTTCTCCATACCCTCTCCAGCATTTATTGCTTGTAGACTTTTTGACGGGAGCCATTCTGACCAGGGTGAGATGGTACCTCATTTTGGTTTTGATTTGCATTTCTCTGATAATGAGTGATGTTGAACATCTTTTCATGTGTTTTTTTTAGCCATCTGCATGTTTTCTTTGGAGAAATGTCTGTTTAGTTCTTTGGCATATTTTTTGATTGGGTCATTTATTTTTCTGGTAATGAGCTGCATGGACTGTTTGTATATTTTGGAGATTCTTTGTCAGCTGTTTTATTTTCTATTATTTTCTCCCATTCTGAAGGCTGTCTTTTCACCTTGCTGATGGTTTCCTTCATTGTGCAAAAGTTTTTAAATTTAGTTAGGTCCCATTTGTTTATTTTTGCCTTTTATTCCATTACTCTGGGAGGTCGGTCATGGAAGATCCTGCTGTGATTTATGTCAGAGAGTGTTTTGCCTATGTTTTCCTCTAAGAGTTTTATAGTTTCTAGTCATACATTTAGATCTTCAATCCATTTTGAGTTTAGTGCATGGTGTTAGAAAGTGTTCTAGTTTCATTCTCTTACAAGCGGTTGACCACTTTTCCCAGCACCACTTGTTAAAGAGATTGTCTTTTCTCCATTGTATATTTTTGCCTGCTTTGTCAAAGATAAGGTGTCCATAGGTACGTGGATTTATCTCTGGGCTATTTTCTTCCATTGATCTATATTTCTGTCTTTGTGCCAGTACCATACTGTCTTGATGACTGTAGCTTTGTAGTACAGTCTGAAGTTAGGCAGGTGGATTCCTTCAGTTCCATTCTTCTTTCCATGGTTGATTCATATGTAAGTAGGAAAGCAGTTCTGTCTGAGCCATCATTAGTTCAGTCCAGTTCAGTCACTCAGTCGTGTCCGACTCTTTGCAACCCCATGAATTGCAGCACGCCAGGCCTCCCTGTCCATCACCAACTCCCAGAGTTCACTCAGAAACACGTCCATCGAGTCAGTGATGCCATCCAGCCATCTCATCCTCTGTCGTCCCCTTCTCCTCCTGCCCCCAATCTCTCCCAACACCAAAGTCTTTTCCAATGAGTCAACTCTTCCCATGAGGTGTCCAAAGTACTGGACCTTCAGCTTTAGCATCATTCCTTCCAAAGAACACCCAGGACTGATCTCCTTCAGAATGGACTGGTTGGATCTTCTTGCAGTCCAAGGGACCCTCAGGACTCTTCTCCAACACCACAGTTCAAAAGCATCAATTCTTCGGTGCTCAGCCTTCTTCACAGTCCAACTCTCACATCCATACATGACCACAGGAAAAACCATAGCCTTGACTAGATGGACCTTAGTCAGCAAAGTAATGTCTCTGCTTTTGAATATGCTATCTAGGTTGGTCATAATTTTTCTTCCAAGGAGCAAGCGTCTTTTAATGTCATGGCTGCAGTCACCATCTGCAGTGATTTTGGAGCCCCCCAAAATAAAGTCTGACACTGTTTCCACTGTTTCCCCATCTATTTCCCATGAAGTGATGGGACCAGATGCCATGATCTTCATTTTCTGAATGTTGAGCTTTGAGCCAACTTTTTCACTCTCCACTTTCAGTTTCATCAAGAGGCTTTTAGTTCCTCTTCACTTTCTGCCATAAGGGTGGTGTCATCTGCATATCTGAGGTTATTGATATTTCTCCCAGCAATCTTGATTCCAGCTTGCGTTTCTTCCAGTCCAGCGTTTCTCATGATGTACTCTGCATATAAGTTAAATAAGCAGGGTGACAATATACAGCCTTGACGTACTCCTTTTCCTACTTGGAACCAGTCTGTTGTTCCATGTCCATTTCTAACTGTTGCTTCCTGACCCGCATACAGATTCCTCAAGAGGCAGGTTAGGTGGTCTGGTATTCCTATATATATACATATCTATATATCTATATATATATATATATCTATATATATATCTATCTTTTGGTCCAATTCAGCCTAATACAAGTGTTGTTCCATATATGTAGTTACTGGTAGTCCCTGGAGTTTGTGGACAGGCAGTTGAGCTTACAAATAGTGTCTGGCCATCTGAGAGGTCCCTGGGGGTCTATTTTCCCCATGTTGTTACCAGCACAGGTATGTAGACTTACAAAGAGAGCTATTTGGACCTTTTTCCTGGGCTCAATACAGCCAGGTCCTCTTGAGTGGCTGAGACTTGTAAGCATGTTGGACAAGGAGGCCTGGATTGGAGATCACCCCAGTGGTTCTTGAAAAGTCTTAAGTAATCCATCATTGAGCATCCATTCCTTTACTAGTCTCCTCCCTCAGAAGCTCTTGTACAACAGAGGGAGGGAAGGAGTAGAGAGGAACATTGGCTGGGAAGTCAAGTAGATTAGGTCCTAGTCTCAGCCTATTAACAACTCTCTGAAGCTTCCTTTCCCTCCATGGGCTTGAGAGTCTTCAAACTCAGAAGGAAATTAGTGAGAAGCCTCAGTACTGAGATTCAGAGAGCACCCAATCTATCCCTCACCCCTGATTACATCTGTGTCTCTGTGTGTTCCAAGCAGAAGTCATAGCTGCTAAACTAGAGGGTCTGAGAAACCTTATTTGGATTCAAGGTGTATATTCTGAGGACCAGTACACTAGCACCACCTGGGAGCTCATTAGAAACACAGACTCTCAAGGCCCACCACATAACTACTGACTCAGAGTCTGCAATTTGATCCCAAAGGGATCCCTCTGTGCCTTCAAGTCTCAGATGTACTGATCCAGAGGCGTGGGGGAAAAGACCAATGTCAGCTTGAAAATAAAGAATGGGATTTGCAGTCAGGAGACCTAGGCTCTACTTTGAGTTCTGCCCTTTACTTGCTCTACACATTTCACCAAAATATGTAATCACCCTCATCCTTATTCTTAAATGAGGTTGCTCTCATAACCACTGAATGGAGTAGAGGTTAATGTATATATTCTGGAGCCAAACTGCCTAACCTTAATTCTTTATTTCATTTACTAGCTGTGAAGCTTTTGGTAAGTCACTTGACATGCACATCCTTCTGTTTCCTTATCTGGAAAGTATAGTATAATAACGAGGGATTCTAATAATAATTTTAAGTTAGAAGTGAATATAGATAACATAGGACAGTGCCTGGCACAGCCTAAGTCCACAGCACATATTATTACACACTGGCTTTTTACAGCATCTTTAAAGAACACAAAGAGACCTTATTACTTATGGGGTTTGCATGGTGTACACCCTTCTCAGCTGTAGGACACAATCACCCAAAGGCTGAGGTTCTAACCTCTAGGCCATCAGACATCCGTGAGACTGGCTTCACGCTACCATTTTGGAGCCATCAACCAGTCCCCTGGGTTCAATTCCCACCTTGTCTATTCCAGCTCCACTCACTCCACACACTTTCCTGCCTGTGGGAAATCTGCAGGAGTAGCGGCTCAGAGAGCTATGCAGTCCACCCAGGAGATGAACACTTGAATTGGCCTTCCCTTTTCCTACAGAAACTCATGCAGTTCAAAAAGCATAATGTCATCAAGGCATTGCTCAACAGACCTGTCACCACAGTCATTGCAGAGAAGACTTCCAGGAAGGGGGAGGTACCAGGGACCTTCAGCAGAACCCTACAGCTCAGCAAGAAAACAAGCTCCCTCACCTGCCACTAGGCAAACCTAGACAGTGTACTAAAAATGTCCATATAGCCAAAGCTATGATTTTTCCAGTAGTCACGTATGGATGTGAGAGTTGGACTATAAAGAAAGCTGAGAGCTGAAGAATTGATGCTTTTGAACTGTGGTGTTGGAGGAGACTCTTGAGAGTCCCTTGGACAGCAAGGAGATCAAACCAGTCCATCCTAAAGGAAATCAGTTCTGAATGTTCATTGGAAGGACTGATGATGAAGCTGAAACTCCAATACTTTGGCTATCTGATGTGAAGGACTGATTCACTGGAAAAGACCCTCATGCTGGGAAAGACAGAGGCAGGAGAAGGGGACAACAGAGGATGATATGTTTGGATGGCATCACCGACTCAATGGACATGAGTTTTAACAAGCTCCAGTAAATGGTAAAGGACAGGGAAGCCTGGTGTGCTGCAGTCCATGGTATCTCAAAGAGTTGGACATGACTGAGCGACTGAACATCAACAATAGTTGCTGCCCAGTGCACATCCTCAGGACCTCTGCTCCTCAGAGGTGGGAAAATCCCAGCCTTGCTCTCCAAGTGCTGTTCCTTAGGTTGGCCACCTCCTCACAAACACCAAGCAGATGTACTGCTGAGGGCACAGTCAGACTGGATTCATGAGCCCCACCCACTGGGATGGTTGTAACAACCAATCCGGGAATCTACAGCAACAATGTGTGCAGGGTCCCCATGGCTGGATGATTCCCTAGGATGGCTCAGGACTTGGAAACACTCTTATGACTTCTCAGAGTCTGGGAGTCCTACTGAGCTGTTATATACATAGTTGATTTATGACAGTGAAAGTAAAATCAGCAAAGGGAAAGGCACAGGGGTGAAGTCCAAGGGAAACCAGTTGTGAGATCCAGCTGTTCTCTCCCAAAGGAGTCACATGGACAACACTTAATTCTCCCAGAAACGATCTGTGACAACGTATGCAGTGTCACCAGTCAGAGAAGTTCAACCATGACTACGAGTCCAGAGATTGTACTGGAGGTCAGGCATGCAGGCATGCAGCTTCCATGTGACCACTTCAGTTACTCAGTCTACAGCCTCCAGATGTCAAATGAACACAGCATGACCCAGGGCCTCAGACACAAAACAGATGCTCATCATAAATCACACTGTTAGCAGGAGCTACCTGGTCCAATGAAACAGAGAGGGCTGGAATACAGAAATACCCTATTAGGCAGAACATGCCAGAGTCTTTGGGGTGGCTTCCCAGGAGTGCACAAGAACCAGTCTTCATCAGACAGACTTTTCTTTGGAATATAAGGGTTTGAGTAACTGGGACCTTCTGGAGTTACCATTTACAGTGAATTTTAACTTATTAATATTTAGAGACTTAATTGCCATTTAGAAATGTTTTCAGTTGGGTATGAGTGGTGATCCTGTGCAAGGGTGATGACAAAGTGAAAGTCCACAGCGCAGGAAGGAGCAGTAATGGGGACTAGCATGCTCCCTAGTGTTGGGGAGAGGACAGCAAATGCTGCCACCAATTGCCAGGTGCCTGCTGTGGGCAAAGTCCTGGGCTTGGAGTTCTAGAGATGTTCCTTCAAACAATCATGAGAACTGTTTGGATGGGTGGTCTTTAGCTATGATGTAAACAAGGCTCAAAGGGCCAGTAAGTGGTGGAGCCAATCCTTCTCTTCTATGGACAGAAAGATCCCAACAGCTGGGTAGATAGTGGGCTAGAAGAATACCTTGGCATGTTTCCTGGATCCTGGACGCCCAAGTCACACTAGGAAAAGCTGGTACTGTGTGAACAACCACACGTCCTTCACCAGCCCCTTCTTTCTGTGTGAGCACTCATTCCTGCCAAGTCAGGATACGGGCAGAGTCTGACCAGGACAAAAGACCAGGTCTTTCTGCAACTAGGGGTTTCTCTACTGCCCTTGGGACACTATCACACTAACTCTATTAAATTTCTCTTGCCTCTTGACAGTGTTATCAGAAAAGCTTGTCAGGTCACTTCCTCTGGAAATAGGTTAGGATCCCCAAATCTGGCCATCATTTACAAATGCACAAGAAATTCACAGGGCGGGGGGTCCCCACTCACACGACTGACAGTAAACAGACTCTTCTCCTAGGACTTCTACACAAGACTGGGACAGAGTCATTTCCCACGAGACCTCCAGGTTGTAGATTTGGGCTATGATTCATCCAACTACCCTGGGAGTATCAATTAACTCATAGGAGCAAAGGGAAAGAGGGGGAGAAAGCAATGTTTTCACATGGAAGAATAAATAAATGTATGTTGGATGCCATGACTGCTTTCCTCACTTGTATCTCTCAACAGTGCCTGGCAGATATTGGCTGTAGCACAGGAGTGGGCGTCCTGAGCCCAGATTCTGCCCTGCCCAGACCAAGTTCTGCTTGCAACCAGGGAAGTGCCACAGGCACACAGCACACAATTAGCCTCTCTCCCCAAGACCCTGACAAGAAACAGAAAACCTTCCTGAAGAGCACTACAGGACTTTTTAGCAGACCACGTTGCCACAGGCTGGCATCATCAGAGAAACAGTTCTCCCCTACTTTATGCTGCATTTTCAAAATGGGCAAAGCCCAGGTTCTCCAAAGATCCCCAGGCTCCAAGAAATCAGAACTCCTCGATTTATTTCAGGAGAATCAGGCATCATGGTTTCTTCATTCGTGCATGCTGCCGGCCCAGCAACCTGGCTCCCATCCGCTGCTCCAGGCAGCTTCGCGAACAGAGCCTGACCTCCGTTCTCTGATCCCTGACCTGACAACCAGAGCCCAGCTCCAACGGGCCGGCCCCGCCTCCAAGATGGCCGCACCCATGTAGTTTGTAGTTATCGCTGAGGCTTCTTATTCTGATGATCTAAAGAAAGAGGAGAGCGTGGCTTTGTGGGATGGAGGGATGGGAACTCCCCAGGGAGCACAGACACAAGGAGTCTCGGCGGCGCAAGAGGACGGAGAGAACAGGCCTCGGAGACAGCGGACCCAGCTCCGCTACGACAGTCTGCGCGGAGCCCGCTTGCCTCCTGCCTCTCGAGACGCTTCCCGTCCCCTCCACTCCCCCGCCCCAGCCTTTCGTACGACTCGTCGCGGAAAATGGTCGCACTCCCTCGTCGCTTCATCTAACCTCAGAGGGAGCCACGTCAGAACCAGCGTCCCTGAAAAGCGCCATGTTGCCCATTGGCTGTCTTGCCATCCCCTAAGCCCCCTCACCTCCCTCCTGCGCGTGCGCAGCACTTGGGCTCCCAGGGCAACGGGGAACGGAAGTGTTCTGCTCACCCCGAGGGTGGTGCGAATTGGCGCTGGCTGTTTTACGCCCTCAGACCTCGGGTTCCTGGTAGTTTAGTAAGGGGAGGCGAAATTGGGGACGGGCTGAATGGGGAGGTCAGAGGGGCCGTGGGTCGGGGGGTAATGACCTCGCGCCCCTGGGTTGTTGAGTGACAGGGCCGTGGGGCGGGGAGGGGACTACGGAGTTAACGAGTGAATGGTTCATTAATTGATTCCTTTAGCAACTGTTTACTTGGTGGTGGTTTAGTCGCTAAGTCCTGTCCGACTCTTGTAACCCCATGGACTATAGCCCACTTCTGTCTATGGGAGTTTCCAGGCAAGAATACTGGAGTAGATTGCCATTTCCTTATCCAGGGGAATCTTCCCAACCCAGGAATCGAATCCTGGTCTTCTGCGTTGCAAGCAGATTATTTACCGACTTAGCTATGAGGGAAACCCAACTGTTTACTTAGTGCGTAGTGGAGAATCCCAGGGACAGGGGAGCCTCGTGGGCTGCCATCTATGGGGTTGCACAGAGTCGGACACGACTGAAACGACTTAGCAGCAGCAGCAGCAGCAATGAATACCAGACACCATTGTTTCACGTTAGTCATCACAATAGCCCCATGAGTAGGCACTATGATTCTTTTCATTTTACAAAGAGAAAGCAAGAACAGAAAGGCTCAGACACTTGACCAAAGTCACACAGTAAACTAGGGGGATCCTTGTTCTTTTTTTCAGCATACTATTTATGTGTTTCTAACATACCCTGAATTTATCAACTTTATGGCTTACTGTCTCTCCCCTGCTAAGAATATGGCTCCTCAAGATGGGGAACTCTGTTCATGTAGAACAAGCATACTAGGCACTCACTTCTGTTATTAACTGAAGAAAAGCAGCAGAGCGGGTGGTCAGTTTCATTCCATAGCCCAGACTCTTAGGAAGTAAGGCAGTGCCTAGCTCTTTATCTAATGGTGGTGGTAACTGAGCTTACTAAATGTCAATTCTTAAAACTAGAGGGAGGCACTGTGTCTTCTGGTGTCAAGGGAAACGTGGATTTTCCTCAACTTTGCTCCATCATAGACGTTGCTAACTGCACCTCCTGTGTGGTCATTCCCTTTCCAGGGTCAGGGTTCATAACAGCCAACAGTTCACCAGCTTCAGACGCCAGCTGATCTACCATGGGCTTCCTTAGTCTACAGAAGACCCAGTCTGAGACCTCAGAAGGAGGTGAGTTTGCTTGGTCAGAGGTAGAGACATGGTTCTGAAGGGAAGGTCCTAGCAAAGGTATCTTTGTCTTTGAATCCTTGGGTCCTGCCTCCTTAGTAATAAGACAGATCATTTGGGAATTCCCTGGCGGTCCAGTGGTTACCACTCCATGCTTTCACTGCTGAGGGTCCAAGGTTCGATCCTGGGTAAGGGAACTAAGATCCCACAAGCCAAGCGGCCAGACCAAAAAAAAAAAAGAAAAGAAAAGAAAAAAAAAAAACCCTAAACCCCCAAAAGACAGCTTCTCTGAGGGGAGCTGGAAGAGAAGCTCCACACCAGACCTCAGGGCAGAGTGGGGAGATCCACAGGACAGACTCAAATGCTCTGGTTAGAGGGAAGTGGGTCAGAATATAGCAGATTCTAGAAGAACTGAACCTGCAGTGCCCTCTGTCCCTTCCTTCAGCTGAGAGAGAGCAAGACTTCTAGCCACCATCAAGAGCTATGTCATGGTGGTCAGTTGAACCTCTGTTGCAGGAGAGAGATGAAAGTTATGGATGGATGGAGGGATGCTTCCCTGTGGTAGTGCTAGCAAGGACATTATCAGGCTGGAAAGATTGACTCCCTACCTCCCAGGACTTTCTCCACTCTTAACACATTTGTGCACACACATTTGTGCTCCCCTCTTGTGCCGTGGACTATTTCAGTCAGTCCCATAGTAGGAACAATCCACTTGCCTGTAGCAGAAATGTTGAATCTCCTCTACCCTGACTAAATGACTAAATGTTTTTGGTTTCTGCATTTCTGTGAAATCTCAGAGTAGTCTCTAGGTAGCCATCACCTAGCTATGCTACCCCATTTTCATGCTAGTAACTGGGTCTGGAAGCATGACTCACTAAGCTCCATCTTGCTGAACCTTGTTGTACTGATACTAAGGCAGGGATTGCTAGAGTGGCAGTGGTTAACAAAAGCTCCTTGCTTAAAATTTGTTTTGAAAACTGCCAAATAAGGAAGAGCTTGGCAATCAAATGGCCATGATGGGAAATAAAGTATTAGGGAGGGAATAGGGAGGTGGTGGGCCGGAAGGACCAGGGTGGCGGGGAGCAAGGTCAGTGGTTTCCAGTTCCATGTGGACCTGACCAGTGCCAGGCCCTTAACCTCCCTCCATCCCCCTACCTTCCACCCTCCACCCCTTTCCCTTCTGCCCTGCACTCAGCCCTGGTTAGTCTCCTTCTTCCAAACTGCAGCAAGTTGCCCCTGTCTCCAGACTGCTCAGGGTGTGTCACTTCAAGGGCTCAGTGTGATAATTAGGTGATTTGTAATGACTTCTCCTTTTTATTTTACTAGTAATTAATATTGTCAAAAGTGATAAAATGCAAGTAAACAAAAAAGGAAAGGTGAAATCAACCCTCAAAGGTAAGCAGGGTCAACGTTTTAATAGATGTTCTTCAGTACATGCATATAGCTTAACAAAGGAGATCCCACCCACCTGCTTTCTGGTAACCTTCTTTTAAATATGTTAAGACATGAGAACAGGATTCCATTGCATTTTTAAAGCCCATGTGGTATTTCCCATTTTGTGTGTCTTATTTTTTTTAAACTTAAGTCCCCGTTACTGGAGCTTTAGTTGCTTCCAGATTGTTGAATGGTGGAAACACCTACAGTTAACATCTTTGCAAATAAATTACGATAAATTCCCAGGCATAGAGTTCTTGAGAGAAAGGAAATATCAGGTTGTTAATGGCTTCTGAGTAGAGGTCCTTAAACACGAGTCATACATCTGTCCAGGGAGAGAAAATTAATTCCCATGGGATTGTGCAAAACTCATGGGATCTTAGCCAAGGGAACAGCCTGGAGCTACCAGGCCTTGTGTTCTGATCATCCTCACTGTGGGGCAGGGGTTATTATTAGGCTGGTGATGGTGGTCTCAAGGCTGTGTGCACTGACCTCAACCCTCCTGATTCTGCCTTCCTAGATCTCCATCCTTGGTCTGAGCAGGACCAATAGCCATGTCCCAGGTGAGTTCCTAATTTACCCCTACTTTGTTTCCAGTTAATTTGAGGCAACAATTAGGAAATTATATTGCAACCTTGGAAAAATATGTTAGTTCCCTTAGCTCTGGCTGTTTTCTGCTCAACCTGTCATCCGCCTCAGGTTTCTCCATTCCTTCCTCTTTTCACCAAAAAGGAAAAAAAAAAGGAACCAGATAGAGAGGAAAAGACATGTTTGTCTACTTCTTACTCTTGGAACTGAGCTTCATATTTTTGCCTTCTCAAAGAAAATTGTTTAAATGCATAGACTTATCTTGCTTTTTCTATTCATTTTCAGTTCACTTTTTGCCTTTTTATTATGTTTGAAATTGTGAAAGTAAATCCACGTCTCATGTTCTAATATGCATAAAATAAACAGTATCCAAAAGATCCCTATTTCTTCTTCCCCCAGTACCACATTCTTCCTCAGAGATGCCCACTGTTAGCAGTTTGGTGATAAGGTGCTGTAGATGCATTTACTTCAGTTTAATTAACTAAAAATAGAGGTACATGTTGGAGAAGGAAATGGTAACCCACTCCAGTACTTGTGGCTGGAAAATCTCATGGACGGAGGAGCCTGGTAGGCTACAGTCCATGGGGTCTCGAAGAGTCCAACAGGACTGAACGACTTCACTTTCACTTTTCACTTTCATGCATTGGAGAAGGAAGTGGCAACCCACTCCAGTGTTCTTGCCTGGAGAATCCCAGGGATGGGGGAGCCTTGTGGGCTGCCACCTGTGGGGTCGCACAGAGTCAGACATGACTGAAGCGACTTAGCAGCAGCAGCAGAGGTACATGTAATGTGTGTTTTTTCTCAAATGCCATCATACTCCCATACCCATCTTGCTTTTCCCACTTGATATATTATGAGTGTTGTTCCCCATCAGTACATAGAAACTGTTTCAGTTCCTCTTTTTATGGTATGGATGTCTCATTTAACTATTTCTTTCTTCATGAATATTTGTTGTTTTTTTTGGTTTTATTTTTCTATTGTAAACAGTGCCTCATGAACTGCTTTCTATGTATCTGTTGGCCCATTAGTACAGGTATTTATGGAGAGTACACCTGGAAGAATTTTTGAACCAAATGTATTCACACTTTAAATTTGCTTTCCCAAATCCTGGACTGATTGGTACTTTCACAAAATTTTAAATATCAGATAATTTCTGTGTTCAACTCTTCTAGGCTGTTGTTGAAAGATTAGAAGGAATCCAGTTCATGCTATGATGCCACCTAAATTCGAGGAAGATACTACAGAAAAGTAAAAAGTGAAAGACTACTTTTATTTAAGAATATGGATGCAGAAATTCTAAAAATGTGTTCTGAATAGATTATTAATAAATTGAATTGAGCATTTTTTAAAGTACTCTGTACCTATGATAAAACATTCAAACAAACACTTCGTTCAACAAAAGGTGAAAAATAATTTTCCTTCTCACATGTATCCATATCCCCTTCATATTTCATGCATGCTGCCAGAAATCATGTGTGCATATTTAGTTGTCTCGATGGAAGAATCCCCTTTTCTATTATTTTCTTCCTTTTTGCATATTACAGCACATTCTAGTCCTTTCTGTGTCCATTCCATTTCACTGTGTGTTTGATCAACCTTATCATTTCTCACCTCAGCACTCTTGACCTTTGAGTCAGATAATGCTATGTTGTGGAGGGGTGCCATGTGCATTGGAGGATATTTAGCAACATATCTGGTCTCTATCCTCTGGGTAGAGGGATGTCAGTACCCTGCCGCCCAACCCCCCCTTGTTGTGACAGTGGTTTAAGGAGAAGTGTGTTGTTGCAGGAAACATTGACCTTCAGGGATGTGTTTGTAGACTTCACGCAGGAGGAGTGGCAGCAGCTGGACGCTGCTCAGAAGAACCTCCACAGGGTTGTCATGCTGGAGAACTATAGCCACCTGGTCTCTGTTGGTGAGGAACCCTCCACAGGGTGGCTGGAACACACCCCCTCGTGTTTCCCTCTATGGGCTGCTGCAGCTCAGGGGTGTCTGGGCCCTGAATGAGTCAGGCCTCAGGCTCCTGGTCAGGAATTTCTAATGGCATTTGTCCCCTGCCCAGGATGGTCATGCTCTTGCCTTCTCTGTGGATGGTCTGCGCTGAGGGCCCACTGGCTAGGCTCACAGGGCAGTCACCAAAGCCAGACCATCCCTGCCCTGCAAGGATGGGCCTTGGTTCTGAGATGCTGCAGATGTTCATAACCAAGTCCTCTGTCATTTCCCCTCAACAGGATACCTTGTGGCCCAGCCACATGGGATCTTCAGGTTGGGACAAGGAGAAGAGGAGGCCAGGATGGCAGCTGGAGAAAGCGTGATGTGGAGCTGTCCAGGTAAGCCCACGTCAAGCCAGCTGGGCCAGGCAAGAGGACCTTCATGGCTCAGGGAGATCTTGGCCTCAGCGGCACACCCGGGAACTTATCTCAAAAACCCCAGGCTTGGGGACACAACTGAGGGCTGATGGAATGAACTGCTATGATAGCTACATGATGCCCCACATGCCACCCCTTATTCTTGGGGTTCAGACAGAGGCGGCTGCTATTGTTCTCTAGATCCTGTCTCCACCTTCTAGCATCTCCAGTATAGGGAGACGTGCCCAGGTTTGTCTCTTTCCTCTTCCTCCTCCTTTCTGAAAGCTGTTAAACCTTCTCTCTTGGGTATTCACATGTACATCAGAAGCCAAGCAGATGGAAGGATGATCTTTCCTCTTTATTTGGCATATTGTGGGCCCTTAACGTCTGAAATGCAGTGTCTTTTACCTCAGGGAAATTATCCTGCCTGGCTTATTGATTTATTGGAGTTGGGATGGACAAAAGAGCTTTGCTTAGTGACCTTTAGCTCTAGCAGGCCAGGTACCCCCGTGTCCTTGTCTGCTCTCAGTTTGAGGCTAAACAGTGTCAACTTCACACAGATTTCTGTTTGCTTATTTCTCTCATGCCATTCCAAATCTGACTTGATTGCACCTGTTGTCAGATTCCTCCTCTTATCAATACTTCCCTCCTGCTTAGCTCTTTTGTCTTTTGTATTATCTCTATTTATTAAATAAACCTGAGAGCATATCATATTACTTCCACAGTGGCATGCTTCAGTGAGCACTGTCTGCTTTCCTGTTTGTTTGTTTTTGCTCAGGGTCCCTTATGGTGACCGAGGAAGTCTCAAGACATTGGTCTTCATCTTTTTCTTTCCCACTCTTAGTGGTTACCCTTCACTGTGCTCCATGGACCAGCAGCCTGGGCATGGCCTGGGCTCAGAGTAGAAGTGCACATTTGGGATCCACTTCAGCTTTACTGAATCTGCATCTGCTTTTCAACAGCTGTTCAGAGATTAGTTTCATGGCTGCAGCTGTAGTCAGACGGGCCCAGCTGATTCCAGGTGACTGTCTAGATGGCTTCCCCAGAGCCCACTCCTGCCTGGCAGGTGCACCCTCTCACTCAGAGCATCCCTGAACCTTCTCCCAAGGACATTTTGGCTTACAATTTACAATTTATCAATCAATCCCATATCTGCTGCTCCATAGAGATTCATCAGGGTTTCTGGTCTGCTGATGGCCTGCTTTTTTCTGCTTCCAGTGTTTCCAGGAATTGAGTCTCATTCTTATTTCAATATTAATTGTGGAAGGAGGAAGCATAGACTCAAAGGCAGCTTCCACCCTTTGAAGTCACATTTCCCATGTTGAGTCTGAATGTGCAGAACAGTCTGGGATATGAAGTAATCTCAGTGCATTTGCAGTCACACCTCCAAGGGCAGCTTCTTTTCAAGGTTTCTAATTCCTTTGATGAGCATCTCCAAAGGTCCAGGGAGTACCTTCACACCCACATTTCTTTGTTCACTTTCCCTCCTATGAAAAATAAGGATTTAGTTCAATTAACCTTGATCTTCTGCTCTGCAGGGCTTCACAATGTTCATTAAATTTTTATTTTTCCTTTCTTTGTTGGCTATCTTTGTAACTTTCAACAGCATAGCTAAGCTTCTGTTTTTGCATTCCAGTTGGTAACTTTCTTTAAACTGTAGCCAAATGCCTGTGGCTTTTCTACCTGGAACACAAACCCCTAGAGGCAAGAGTCCACATCTTATTCTCATTCATCCAGGTGTGGGGCTGTAGAGGCACTAAGTAAGTATTGCTTTGATTATTTTGGACTGGGGCAGAGGAAGGAGGTTTGTTATTCTTCCATAGCCCAGTGGTGAAGAGCTTGGACTTCGGAGCTCACAGCCTAGATTCAGATTCTAGCTTCTTCACTCACAAGCTGTCACTTTGTACATGTGACTTAGCCGCTCTTTGCCTGTTTGTAGAATGGGGCTAAATGCTAGAACTTATAGGACTGACAGAATTTAATGTATTGATAAATGTCAAGCACCAAAAAAAAGTGCCTAGGAATAAAGGAAGTTCTCAATATATGTAATCATTCTTTGTATTATTATTAGCCATATAGAATATTTGTTTAATGTAATGGTTGTTAACCAGAGGTGTATCACCTGTGGAGGCCTAGTTATGTGCATTGTAACATTCCAGATAGTTCTGATATCCATGTCTAGTTCAGATTCATTGCTTTAAATGTCTGCTGACAGAGGTTCAAAGAACTGTGAGACTTAGCAAGGCCATCACCCAGGAGCATGGGTCAGATACGGTAGTAAATAAGAGCACACAGCCTCACTACTGGATAGCTTGGTTCTCTTCCCCCATCCCTCCATTCTTCAAGCTACTTCAGGGCTTATATTCCCCTCTGGGCCCTGGATGAAATCTCTGACAGATCTCATAAATTCTCGGATTGTTCTGAGATAATAAAAATCTTCTGTCAAGATCCACATATCAAGAGTAGCCTCGCTGTCATATTAATTATTTTCAATTTGTTGAGCTTTTCACAGAAAGAACTTCTACCTTTGTTAATTTTCTTTATTGTGTTTTTCATTTTGTTGATTTCTCCTTTTACATTTATTTCCATTTCTACTTCTTTGGGTTTACTTTGCTGTTCTGTATCAGTGTCTTTTTCCCTTCAACATTTTATTATAAAAATTTTCAGACAAAACAAGCAAAATAATTATAGTTTGAACATCCATGTAATACCATTTAGATTCTACAATGAATGTTTTGCTGTATTTGCTTTATTGCCTATCTGTGTGCTAATTCCTCTCTTCTTCCATCAATCTCCCTTTTTTGTGTGTGTGGAATACATTTCAAAGTAAGTTGTGGCTATCAGTATGCTTCACACCTAAATACTCCCACAGGCATATCATTAATTAGAATAAAATATTTCTTAGTATTTTTTCTATCCTTAATGTTTAACAGGTGTTTTCATAAAAGGAAATGCAAAACTAGCACAATATGATAGTGGGTTGTATATGGAAATCTTTTAATGTAATTTCCAGATGCATTTTCCATGTACTGTCATGATATATGTAACTGCAGTCTCTTCTTGAAAATGAGGCTTGGGTTATTGAGGTATAATTTATATACCATGAAGTTCACATCTCTTAAGTGTACAGTTCTATATATATTGACAAATATATAGTCATTTAAGTACCACCACAGTCAAGCTGTTGGACATTTTCATTCCCCTAAAACATTCCTTGTTCCTGTTTACAATTAAACTTCTCCCCTACTCTCATATCCGATCTTGTTTCTTCTAGTTTTGTTTTTTTCTAGAATGTTATATAAATTAATCTTATAGTATATAGCCTTATGCATCTTGCTTCTTTCATTTACCTTACTGCTTTTTAGGTTCATCTGGGTTGTGACATGTTTCAACAGTCTGTTCCTTTCTGTAGTCAAATGATACTCCATTTGCTTACCATAGACCAAGGTATGCACTTCTGAATTTTTTCTTGCTTTTGGTCATTATGAAAGAAGCTGGTATGAACACACTCATGTTTAGGCATTTGTGTGGGCCTGTGTTTTCATATTTCTGGGGTAAATAGAGTGGGATTGCTTGGTCATGTGGTAAGTGTATGTTTAACTTCACAAGACACTACCAAACTGTTTTACAGTGTAACTACCATTTTGGATGCCTACTAGCAACATGTAAGAGTTCCAGTGTTCTGCTCTCTTGCCAGCACTTGGTATTATTAGTATTGTTAGTCTGTCTAGATGCTGTGTAAGAGTAGCTCATTGTACTATTAATTTGGATTTTTCCAATAACTGATATTCAGCATCTTTTCATGTTCTTTTATTTGCCATCTATATATCTTTGGTGAACTATTTCTTGTAATCTTTTGCCATTTTTGTTATTATTAAATTGTGAGAGTTCTTTATATATTCTGGATGCAAGCCCTCTATCACTATGTGTTTTCCAAGTCTTTACTCCCATACTGTGGCTTGTTTTTATCTTAACAGTATCTTTCCCAAAAAAGACATTTTTAATTTTGATAAAGTCCAATTTATCAAATTTTTCTTCTACAGTTCATGCTATTATACCCTGTATAACAATTCTCTAACACAAGGTAACAGAGATTTTCTCATATTTTTACAATGTTCAGTTCACTTCACTCCCTCAGTCATGTCCGACTCTTTGCGACCCCATGAATTGCAGCACGCCAGGCCTCCCTGTCCATCACCTACTCCCGGTGTTCACTCAGACTCACGTCCATCGAGTCAGTGATGCCATCCAGCCATCTCATCCTCTGTCGTCCCCTTCTCTTCCTGCCCCCAATCCCTCCCAGCATCAGAGTCTTTTTCCAATGAGTCAACTCTTTGCATGAGGTGGCCAAAGTACTGGAATTTCAGCTTCAGCATCATTCCTTCCAAAGAAATCCCAGGGCTGATCTCCTTCAGAATGGACTGGTTGGATCTCCTTGCAGTCCAAGGGACTCTCAAGAGTCTTCTCCAACACCACAGTTCTAAAGCATCAGTTCTTCCGCACTCAGCCTTCTTCACAGTCCAACTCTCACATCCATACATGACCACAGGAAAAACCATAGCCTTGACTAGACGACCTTAGTCGTCAAAGTAATGTCTCTGCTTTTGAATATGCTAGGTTGGTCATAACTTCTCTTCCAAAGAGTAAGCGTCTTTTAATTTCATGGTTGCAGTTACTATCTGCAGTGATTTTGGAGCCCCCAAAAATAAAGTCTGACACTGTTTCCACTGTTTATAATGTTAGCTCTTATATTTATTAGGCTTCCCTGATAGCCTAGTTGGTAAAGAATCCACCTGCAATGCAGGAGACCCTGGTTTGATTCCTGGGTCAGGAAGATCCCCTGGAGAAGGGAAAGGCTACCTACTCCAGTATTCTGGCCTAGAGAATTCCATGGACTGTATCCCCTGGAGAAGGGAAAGGCTACCCACTCCAGTATTCTGGGCTAGAGAATTCCATGGACTGGAGTCCATGGGGTCACAAAGAATTGGACACGACTGAGTGACTTTCACTTTCACTTATATTTAGGTCCATGGCCAATAATGAGATGAATATTTTTACTTGGTACGAGTTAAGGGTCATTGTTTTCCTTTTTTTTTTTTGTATATGCGTATTTAATTGTTCAAGCAGCATTTTTTAGACGACTGTCTCTTCTCCATTGACTTACCTTGGTACCCTTATCAAAAACAGTTGAGCACATATGCATTGATCTGTCTGCCAGTGTAGCACTGTCTTAATTACTGTAGCCTACATGTTCACATCAGGTACAGTGAATCTTCCAACTTTGTTCTTTTAATAATGTTTTGGTCCTTGATATTTTCATATAAATTTTAAAATCAGCTTGCCAATTTCTGCATGAAAGCCTACAGGGATTTTGTTTGGGATTACATTGAGTCTGTGGGTCATTGAAGTGCTAAGAATATTGAGTTTTCCAATTCACAAACATAGTGTATCTCTCAATTTATTTAGGTCTATAAAATTTATCTTAGTATCTCAGTAATATTTGGTAGTTTTCAGTGCATAGGTCTTGCATAAGGAATATAACTGCAATTTAAATATTTCATTTTAAACACACCTATTTGCTTTTTGTCAGTATCTCCTTTGTTTTTTTTTTTTAATTTAGTGGTTTCTCTAGCAATTAAGAGATACATACTTTATTAACCCTTTCACCATATATAGTTATGTTTTAAGACTTCAAGTCATATGTGGAAAGTTTATAGCAATATAGGTCACTTCCCTCCCCTCCTTTATGTTATGCTATAGGTTTCAAATATATCCACAACTGTCATACATATCTTAAAGAATTCAAAAGGAGAAAAATAGCCTGTGTGTTTTTTTTTTTTTTTTGCAACCCCATGGACTGTAGCGCACTGTCCATGGGATTTCCCAGGCAAGAATACTGGAGTGGGTTACCATTTCCTTCTCCAGGGGATCTTCCCAACCCAGGGACTGAACCTGTGTCTTCTGCAAGTCTCCTGTATTGCAGGTGGATTCTGTACTGATGAGCTACCAGAGAAGCCCATTCTGTATATTTACCCAGATGTTTTTTTTGTTGTTATTGTTGTTGTTAATTAATTTATTTTAATTGGAGGTTAATTACTTTACAATATTGTAGTGGTTTTTTTTCCATACATTCACATGAATCAGCCATGGGTGTACATGTGTCCCCCATTCTAAACCCTCCTCTCACGTCCCTCCCCATCCCATCCCTCAGGATTGTCCCAGTGCACTGGACCTGAGTGCCCTGTCTCATGCATCGAACCTGGACTGGTGATCTATTTCACATATGGTAATATACATGTTTCAGTGCTGTCTCTCAAATCATCCCACCCTCGCCTTCTCCCACACTCCAAAAGTCTGTTCTTTACATCTGTGTCTCTTTTGCTGTCTCACATATAGGGTCATTGTTACCATCTCTCTAAATTCCATCTATTTGCGTTAATATACTGTAGTGGTGTTTTTCTTTCTGACTTACTTCACTCTGTATAATAATCTCCAGTTTCATCCACCTCATTAGAACTGATTCAAATGTATTTTTTTAATAGCTGAGTAATACTCCACTGTGTATATGTACCATAGCTTTCTTATCCATTCAGCTGCTAATGGACATCTAGGTTGCTTCCATGTCCTAGCTATTGTAAATAATGCTGCAGTGAACATTGGGGGACACATGTTTCTTTCAATTCTGGTTTCCTCGGTGTATATGCCCATCAGTGGGATTGCTGAGTCATGTGGAAAATTCTGAAAGAGATGGGAATACCAGACCACCTGACCTGCCTCTTGAGAAACCTATTTGCAGGTCAGGAAGTAACAGTTAGAACTGGACATGGAACAACAGACTGATTCCAAATAGGAAAAGGAGTACGTCAAGGCTGTGTATTGTCACCCTGTTTATTTAACTTATATGCAGAGTACATCATAAGAAACGCTGAGCTGAAAGAAGCACAAGCTGGAATCAAGATTGCCGGGAGAAATATCAATAACCTCAGATATGCAGATGACACCACCGTTATGGCAGAAAGTGAAGAGGAACTAAAGAGCCTCTTGATGAAAGTGAAAGAGGAGAGTGAAAAAGTTGGCTTAAAGCTCAACATTCAGAAAACGAAGATCATGGCATCTGGTCCCATCACTTCATGGGAAATAAATGGGGAAACTGGAAACAGTGTCAGATTTTATTTTGGGGGGCTCCAAACTCACTGCAGATAGTGATTGCAGCCATGAAATTAAAAGATGCTTAGTCCTTGGAAGGAAAGTTATGACCAACCTAGATAGCATATTCAAAAGCAGAGACATTACGTTGCTAAGAAAGGTCTGTCTAGTCATGTATAGATGTGAAAGTTGGACTGTGAAGAAGGCTGAGTGCCGAAGAATTAATGCTTTTGAACTGTGGTGTTGGAGAAGACTCTTGAGAGTCCCTTGGACTGCAAGGAGATCCAACCAATCCATTCTAAAGGAGATCAGTCCTGGGTGTTCTTTGAAGGACTGATGCTAAAGCTGAAACTCCAATACTTTGGCCACCTCATGTGAAGAATTGACTCATTAGAAAAGACTCTGATACTGGGAGGGATTGGGGGCAGGAGGATAAGGGGACGACAGAGGATGAGATGGCTGGATGGTATCACTGACTTGATGGACATGAGTTTGGGTAAACTCCGGGAGTTGGTGATAGACAGGGAGGCCTGGTGTGCTGCAGTTCATGGGGTCGCAAAGAGTCAGACATGACTGAGCGACTGAACTGAACTGAACTGAACTGATGGCCATTCTATTTCCAGTTTTTTAAGGAGTCTCCACACTGTTTTCCATAGTGGCTGTACTAGTTTGCATTCCCACCAACAGTGAAAGAGGGCTCCCTTTTCTTTGCACCCTCTCCAGGATTTATTGTTTGTAGACTTTTTGATAGCAGCCATTCTGACCAGGTTGAGATGGTACCTCACTGTGGTTTTGATTTGCATTTCTCTGATAATGAGTGATGTTGAGCATCTTTTCATGTGTTTATTAGCCATCTGTATGTCTTCTTTGGAGAAATGTTTGTTTGGTTCTTTGGCCCATTTTTTTATTGTTACCCAGATATTTTATCATTTCTGTTAGTCTTCCCATCCACCCTGCAGAAGATCCTGTTTCATTTCTCTTAGAATAAATCTGATGACAAAATCTCTTTGCTTCAGTGTAGAATTCTGGGTTGACTCTTTTTTTTGCCATTAGTAATTTTAAGAAGTTCCAGTATCATCTGATCTTCATTGTTTCTGATGAGAACATCACAGTCATTTGAATAATTGATTCATATGCAGTGTGCTTTTTTTTTAACTGACTACATTCAAGATATTTTTTTTTAACTTTGCTTTCCAGATATTTGACTGTAATATTCCTGGGTGTTTCTGTGAGTTTATGTTGTTTCTGCTATGCTGAGTATCTTGAATCTGTCATTTTATGTCTTTTTCAAAATTTGGGACTTTTTTGGCCATTATTTCTTCAGACCTTTTCTTCTGCACTAGTCTCATTTCCTTGGAGGACTCCAATGATGTGAATGTTGGACCTTCTGATACTGCCCCATGGATATCTGATGCTGTATTTCTTTCTTTTATTTTTCTCAGACTTTTTGTCTCTGTTCCTCATATTGGCAGGTTGGACCATTTCTGTCAGTTTAACTCCAAGTGTATTGACTCTTGCCTCTCTTGTCTCTATTCTGCTGCTCAATTCACCCCAGGTGTTGGTTTGTTTGTCTTTCTGATTTCAGATACTATCTTTTTTAGTTCTAAAATTTCCATTTTTTTAATAGTTTCTGTATCTCAGTTGAGAACTTCTGTTTATCCATTCACTTCAAGTGTGTCTGCCGCATAGAGCTGTTTCCATAGCTGCTTAAAATGTCTTTGGTATTTCCAGCATCTGGCAGCTGTTGGTTATCTTTTCTCTTGAGAAGTGGTCACATTTTGCTAGTTGTTTGTCATGTTGAATGATTTTGGATTCTGTCCTAGATAGTGGTGATTGTTTTGTTGCTTTTAATTTTTATTTATCACTTAATAAACCTAGTTAGATTCATATCACTGGTTTTGTGTTGTCTTCTGTGGGTATTGATTCTAATCGATGTGGTGTTCAAAGCCTTTGCTTTGTGTATGCACCATTCAGGGGTTAATGTGAGACTTGAATGATGGCTTAAGTCTTTGTGCAGCTTTCAGAACCTTTCCTGGCTGGCTTCATGGTTGTCTCCATGCATTTGTCACTTAGGTGTTAGTCTCAGATTGAGCTGTGGTTGAAATATTACTTTCATTCAGTTTTTAAAGCTTTGATGTGAGGCTTTTGCTTGGATGAGCTCAGGACTTCTGGAGGTTTATATACCATTAGGACAGAGTCTTGTGAAAAAAGAATGGGGACTAAAAAGAAATGCCCTGGTATATGGGCTGCTTCTTCACTTGACTCACCTTCAGAGTCTACCTGCTTTTTTTTTGCTTTTAACTTGTCAGAATCCTGCATAGCTGCTTTACATATTTTGTCCAGAGTTCTTAGTTGCAATAATCAGTAGGAGAGGGGCTGTAGTAGACATACTCCATTGTGCCTAGAAATGGAAACCTTAGTTTCATTCATTCTTGCTTTTATATTTATTATTTCTATCCTCCTGCTAATTTAATTTTCCCTTTTGCTAGTTTCATAAGGTAGAAGTTTAGATAATTCATTTGATAGCTTCCCTGTCTAATATAAGTATTGTGATGCTATGACTGCCTCTAAGAACTGATTAAGCTGTTTCAGCCTCTCTGTATTATACCACAATATACAAGAAACATACAAGAAACTGCATGTATTTAGCGTATATAATTTGGTAAGTTTTTTGCATGTATTTAAAGTGTATAATTTGATAAGTTTTGACATGTAAACACCCAAGAATCTATCACCACAATCAAGATAGTGAAGTCATAGAATGAGCTGGGAAATATTCCCTTCCCTGTTTAGTTCTTTGGGAGAATTTGTATGAAATTGGTGTTATTTCTTCCTTAAATGTTTGATAGAATTCCCCAGTGAAGTCATGTATGCCTGGAGTTTTCTTTATAGGAAGGCATTAAACTACAGTGTAATTTCTTCAATAGATACTGGATTATTCAGATTATTTCTTCATGAACGAACTTTGGTAACTTGTGTCTTTCAAGGAGTTTGTCCATTTCACCTAAGTTGGCAAATTTATTGGCATAAAGTTGTTCATAGTTATTTTCATATATGCTTTTAATTTCTGAGGGTCTGTGGTAGTCTCATTTTAGTTTTAAAATAGTAATCATGTGTAGAAGTGAAAACTATGAACTTCATTTAAAGGGAAATCTCTCTCCCTCAGCGAAGGTTTTAGTACCAAAGGACGCATGCTCAGTTTTTTCTTTCTTTACTCCACTCTCCACCACCCACCCACCCCCTCCGCCCCCTGCCACTCACCGAATCACCAACTGGGCCATCTCTGGCTCCTTGGGTGAAGCAAGTGAAGAAGGGAGTTAGGACAAAAATAGTTTGCCCTAACTGATAAAGATATAATCTGATATTGACACCCTCTGCGTGTGGTAGATTCTAGAGACTGATTTCTTTCTGTCCCTGGTATGTTTTGGGCTTCCCAAGTGGCACTACTGGTAAAGAACCCACCTGCCAATGCAGGAGACATAAGAAACACAGGTTCAATCCCTGGGTTGGGAAGAACCCCTGGAGGAGGAAATGGCATCTCCATGGCAGCCCACTCCAGTATTCTTGCCTGGAGAATCCCCATGGGCAGAGGATACTGGTGGGCTTCAGTCCATAGGGTCCCAAAGAGTTGGACACGACTGAACACACACAAACTGGTATGTTTATTGTTTCTTTGGAGATGCCCCAGCTAGGGCTCTTGATTGCAGTTCCCTCAATATAGGTGGTGCCTCTTTTCCAGCAAGTTATTTAATGTATCTCCTTCTTGCCCTCACCAAACAGCACCGTTGTAGACATCCAGTCTCTTTTTGCTGAGGTCACCTTGATGCTAGGAGAAAGCCCCCTCTCCAAAGTAACCCAACCCTGTTTCTATCCAGAGGGTCCACATCTGGCTTGTGGAATGCATGTCTGTGTGATGGGGCCTTGAGCTCTTCATCATCTCCCACCACCACCCAATGCAACCTCTTTTCTGTAGCCACAGACTGCCACAACCTCCCTGTCACCTGTAGAGTTTTCTAGCCACAAACCAGGTGCCAAGTCCCATGGGTCCCCCAGAGTCTAGTGGACATATATCAAGCAAGTTGTCTCCTTGAAGTTATCCTTACTAGATTAGGGCTGGGGCAAAAGTACTCTTCCTGCCCCTGCTGTGTGAGAGAGAAAATGCCACCACTTTCCAACAGCTCTGTCTGAAGAAGGTTTCTTCCTCAGCTTCTTAAACCTTAATACTCCTACTTTTATTTTTTTTAACTCCTACTTGTAAGGTGTCTTACTGCAGAGGGACTCCAAGTGGTTTTGACCTACTCTTTTAAGTCCTGCAAAGGTCTCTGGACTGCAAAAGTACTTGGTAGTATTTTATTACCAGCCTTTGAAATGAGTAGGGTTTTTTTTTTTTTAAATGTTTTATTTTCTTGTAGTGAGAACTTTTAAGATTCACTCTTTTAGCAACTTTCAAATACACAATACAGTATTATTAGCTATACTTGGGCTTCCCAGGTGGCTCAGTGATAAAGAATCTGCCTTCCAGTGCAGGAGATGCAAGAGACATTTGATCCCTGGGTTGGGAAGATCTCCAGAGGAAGAAATGACTACTTGCTCCAGTTTTCTTGCCTGGAAAATTCCATAAACAGGAGGAGCCTGGCAGGTAGAGTACATGGGATCGCAGAGAGTTGGACATGACTGAGCGACCAAGCATACACACACAGCTATAGTCACCATGCTGTTACTACTTCTGCAGTGTTTATTTAGAAAGCCCCAGGCTGGAATCAAACTAAGAAAAAATGTCACTGCTGTTTCCCAGTTTACAGTGGAGCTGCCTCCTCCCCACTCCCCGCAAGTTAGTATCACCTTAATCCTTGTGTACAGATCATTGTTAAATCTTGAGATGTGGGCAAGAGAAGTGGAAAAATAAAGGGCTCTACCAATGGTTTTTTCAAAGCAGATGGCCTGCAAAGAGCTGTACTGATATCATGTTAAGCCAGTTCCTTCAGAGCATGGATTGCAACTGGGTGGCAGATGTAGCTTCTGAAATGTGTGAAACTTCTGGTTTTGAACAGGAAGCATCAATGTAAAAATGCAAAGCTCTGTAACCTCATGCAGCCAAACTGATGATACAGACAATGCATGATTTAGACCAGTGCTGCCCAAGAGAACTTTCTACAATGATAGCACTGTTCTCTCTATATAGAATTGTAGTATGGGCACACTCCTTGGGCTTCCCAAGTGGCAATAGTGGTAAAGAACCTGCCTGCCAATTCAGGAGATGTAAGAGATGTGGGTTTGATTCCTGGGTCAGGAAGATTCCCTGGAGGAGGGCATGGCAACCCACTCCAGTATTCTTGCCTGGAGAATCCTGTGGACAGAGGAGCCTGGTGAGCCATGACTAACAAAGAGTCAGACACAACTGGAGCAACTTAGCACACATGCATACAGGGGCACACTCTACATTTTGGTAATCTGTTAAGTATGAATTGGTATCTTACTGTAATTTTTGTTTCCCTGATTATAAGTAAAGGTATTTATCATTTCATATTTGGTGTGGACTAGATTTCCTCTTCTGTGGCTTACTTGTTGATATCCTTTATTTGTGTTTTTGTTGGGGGTATTTGACTTTTTCAGATATATACAGATTCTTTATATAGTCCTGATTCTGATTTTTGTACAGTCAGTATCTTTTAAAAAAGTTTTTATTGGAGAGTATAGTTGATTTACAATGTTGTGTTAGTTTCAGAGGTACAGCAAACTGAATCAGTTACACATACACATATGTCACTCTTTTTAGTTAGTATTCTTTCTTCATCTTGGTTATTGTTGGTGTTTTTTGAGTAGAAGTTTTCTTTGTAATGTAATTTCTTTGTAACTGATTGATTTTTTAGTTTGTACTTTTTGTGTAATTACATGTAACTTTTCTCTGACTGAGCTCATAAAGATGTAATGTAATTTTCTTCCCAAAATTTCAAATTTTGCATTTTACTCTCTTAAAATCTGCCTAAGTCAGTTCAGTCACTCAGTCATGTCCGACTCTTTGTGACCCCATGAATTGCAGCATGCCAGGCTTCCCTGTCCATCACCAACTCCCGGAGTTTACTCAAACTCATGTCCATTGAGTCGGTGATGCTATCCAACCTTCTCATCCTCTGTCATCCCCTTCTCCTCCTGCCTTCAATCTTTCCCAGCATCAGGGTCTTTTCCAGTGAGTCAGTTCTTTGCATCAGGTGGCCAAAGTATTGGAATTTCAGCTTCAGCATCAGTCCTTTCAATGAATATTCAGGACTGATTTCCTTTAGGATGGACTGGTTTAATCTCCTTGTAGTCCAAGGGACTCTCAGGAGTCTTCTCCAACACCAGAGTTCAAAAGCATCAATTCTTTGGCACTCAGCTTTCTTTATAGTCCAACTCTAACATCCGTACATGACTACTGGAAAAACCATAGCTTTGATTAGATGGACCTTTGTTGGCAAAGTAATGTCTGTGCTTTTTAATATGCTGTCTAGGTTGGTCATAGCTTTTCTTCCAAGGAGCGAGCATCTTTTAATTTCATGGCTGCAGTCACCATCTGCAGTGATTTTGGAGCCCCCCAAAATAAAGTTTCTCACTGTTTCCATTGTTTCCCCATCTATTTGCCATGAAGTGATGGGACCAGATGCCATGATCTTAGTTTTCCGAATGTTGAGTTTTAAGCCAACTTTTTCACTCTCCTCTTTCACTTTCATCAAGAGACTCTTTAGTTCTTCTTCGCTTTCTGCCATATATATAGGCATATATAAAACCTGCCTAGATTTTACATAATTCATGAAGAAGGGAACTATTAATTGCCCTTTTTTCCCCATGTGGGCATCCACTTGTACCATCCCACATACTGAACCCTTTCAACAGTGGTGTGGGATACCCCTTCAGCTAGAGGACAAGTTCCATATCTGTGTGGGGCTTTTCCAAGGCTCTATTTTGTTCCATTGGTCTGTTTGTCCCTTTGCCGTTTGCATGTTTTTCTAACTTTATAACTTTAAAGTGCCTAATTGAATGCTATATAAATGTCAACTGTTATATCATTCTTACTGTTGTTGATGTTGTTAATAGCTGGTAGGATGATTCTCCTTATCTCTTTGGACTCTTTTGTCTTCAAATAGGAATCTAAGGATTAGTTTGTCAAGTTCCACGGAAAACTATTAGGGATTTCAGTTGCAATTGACCTGTGTTTGGAGATGAGTTGGAAGTATGTTGGGGTTTGGTATGTTTACTCTATTGAATTTTACCACCAGTGAACTCTTATTCAACCTGTCCTTTCTGCCATTTAGTAATATTTTGAACTTGTCTTCAGGACATGTTTGCACATCTTTTGTTACACTTATTCCTAGATACCTCCTAGCTATTATTGCAATTGTGATTAGGTTTTTTTTTTTTTCATAGTATGGTTCCTAATTGGTTAATACTAATGTATGACAATGCATTGATATTTATACATTCAATTTGTGTACAGAAACCTGTCTGAATGCTTTTATTAATACTAATAGCTTTTAGATTCTCTTGGGTCTTCTATGTAAACAATTATCTTCTTAAAAGCAATTTTGGATTTCCAATTATCAGTTTAGTTCAGTCGCTCAGTTGTGTCTGACTCCTTGTGACCCCATGGACTGCAGCACACCAGGCTCCCTGTCCATCACCAGCTCCCGGAGCTTGCTCAAACTCATGTCCATCGAGTCAGTGATGCCATCCGACCATCTCATCTTCTGTTGTCTCCTTCTCCTCCTGCCTTCAATCTTTCTAGGTGTCAGGGTCTTTTCCAATTATACATTTTCTTTTCATTTCCCATTCTATTAGTCAGGGCCTGTAATACAGTATCTAATAGATATAATGATAGTGAATTCCTTGTTTCTGATTCTAATGGAAATAATGGTGAGGACAATGATAGAAATGTAATGATAGTCAATGTGTAAGCATGTGCTGCGTGCCACAAATGCAGTACTCTGTCTGCTTTATATACGTTACAGAGTTTAATCCTCTAAATGATCTTGTAAAGGAAACTGATTATTATTTTATAGATGAGAAACTAAGCACAGAGAATGTGATTTCTAAAACGTTCATCATTAAGTATATATGCTGTGGTTTTTTGAAAAAATATCTTTCATCAAAAGCTTTTATGTCCTTGGTTTACTAAGACATTTTTAAAAAAATCATGAATGTGCGGTATTTTCTTGAATGCTTATTTTCTGCATCTATTGAGAAGATACTTTTTTCTTCTTTAATCTATTAATGTGGTAGTGGTAGATTATATTAATACTTTTCTGATGTTGTACTGTTCTTGCATTCCTGTGCTAAACTCTTAATTAGTTTTAAAGCATTTTTAATTGATTGAATTCAGTTTACTCATGTTTAAGAGTTTTCCATTAATGTTCAGAGTGAGACAGATCTTAGATTTTCTTTTCTTGTACTGTTCTTTTATTTTGGTATCCAAGGTTATCCTCACTGCATTAAAAAAAAACTGTACTTTCCCCCCTTTTTTTTTTCTAGTTTCTGAAACTATATTGACTGAACTATACCTGTTTTAAGAGTTTGATAGCAGTCATCTATAACAGCATCTGGATAGGAAGTCTTTTTTAGGGCAAAACTTTCAAGTACAGAGTAAAATTTATAGTTTTTTAAAAACAATTCTTGATTTATTCATGTTTTCTCTACCTTCTGTCAGTTCTGATAATTTTTTAAGATAATCATGTTTCATCTGAGACTTCAGATTTACTGACCTAGGGCAGTATTCTCTTGATTAAAAAAGCTTTAATTTTTATCAAATTAAATCATGTCCATGGTTTAAAGAATAAAATAAATGTGATAAAACTATAATGAATGTCAAGGGCATAATACTGTACTTGGTTTTAGCTAACAAGCTGAGAAACAGTCAGGGTATGAGAAATATAAAATTCAGGATAGTGATTATCTGAGAAGAAAGAGAATAAAATGAGCATATGAAGAACATCAAAGGTAAAAATAATTGTTTTAATGAGTGGTGGATATGCAGATAATTTTTGGTATCTCTGTTCTTTATAATTTACATATTTCTTATAAAAATTATTTAAAACTTTCTGCTATGGAAGATGAAGATTTAGCTCACTTCATTGTTTTTGCCATTCATACACATACACACAAAGACTTCTTTTTTGAATATCAAGCTTTTTTCCTTTTTTTGAAGTATAGTTGATATATTATACTGGGTTAATTTCAGGTATACAACACAGTGATTTGATTTCTTTTATAGATTATACTCCATTTAAAGTTATTCTAAAATATTGGGTGTATTCCCTGTGTCTAGTTTTTATTTTATACCTAGTAATTTTTATCTTTTAAAAAATATTTATTTGGCTGAGCCAAGTCTTAGTTGCAGCATTTAGGATCTTTAGTTGTGGCACGTGAACTCTTAGTTGTGGCATGTGGGACCTAGTTCCCTGATCAGGGATCAAATTCAGGCCATCTGCATTGGAAGCACATAGTCTTAGCCACTGGACAACTAGGGAAGTCCCAGTTTTTATCTCTTAATCCCCTTCTCCTATTTTGCCCCTCCCTTTTCCCTCTCCCTATTGGTAACAGCTAAATTGTTCTCAGTATCTGTAAGTCTGTTTCTCTTTTGTTACATTCATTTGTTTTATCTTTTAGATTCCACATATAAGCAAAAGCATACAGTATTTGTCTTTCTCTGACTTATTTCACTATGCAAGACTCAATGGACATGAGTTTGAGCAAACTTTGGGAAGTAGTGAAGAACAGGGAAGCCTGGCGTACTGCAGTCCATGGGGTTGCAAAGAGTCAGACATGATTTAGCAGCTGAACAAATATACCCTCCAGGTCTATCCATGTTCTTACAGATGGCAGAATTGCATTCCTTTTTATGGTTAAGTAATATTTCATTGCATGTATGTGTTTGTGTCTGTGTGTGTCTTCGTTATCCATACATCTGTTGATGGACACTTAGGTTGATTCCATATCTTGGCTTTTGTAAATAATGCTGTTTTGAACATTGTGTCTTTTCAAATTAGTGTTTTCGTTTTCTTCGGCTGTATAGCTAGGAGTAAAATTACTGGATCATATGGTAGTTTTTGTTTTTAACTTCTTGAGGGACTTCATAGTGTTTTCCATAGTACTGTGCCAGTTTGCATTCCCACCAACAGTGTGGGAGGGTTCCCTTTTCTCCACATCTCCATTGGCTGTGGTCTTTTTCATAGTAGCCATACTGACAGGTGTGAGGTGATAGCTCATTGTGATTTTGATTTGCATTTCCCTGATGGTTAGTGATGTTGAACATCAACATCTTTTCATGTGCCTATTGGCCATCTGTATATTTTCCTTGCAACACAAAGACTTCTTGTTTGCCCATGTTCCCAGTATGATTATACCATAAATTTGCTTTCCATCAATACTGTTGTTTACATAATGACTATATGAACAAAATGACTATATGAACACTATAGATAGCTTAGCCGTGTAGTGACCTATGATTAATTTACCTTTTCTGTATAACTTTTAGTTTCCTCTGGTTAATAATTGCCTTGTTTCTTTCATTTGCTTCTTTCTCTGAGTATTTCTCGCTAGTTCAGCTTAAACACTTCATGACCCATGATCCAGAGTGATTTTAAATGTTTCCAGAACTAAAAGTGCTCCAGCAATGTCATATCCCTGTGTTTGTCTGGGGCCCTCTGACCACTCCCTTCTGGGTGGATTATCTTCATTCCTGTTTTGTGCAGCCACCATCCTGACATCTCTCTCCACCATCATTCTGGGAATTCCCCCCACTTTCTCATTGTTGGAAGTCCTCATTTGCTTTAATGCCATGCCTTCTTCCACGTTTCACTGGAGCACATTCTTCCAGTGCTTTCCTAAGAAAGAATGTAGGTCCATGGGAGGTAAATTTTTTTTTAGATTTTTGAATATCTGAAAGCGTTTGTTGAAACCTCATCCAAGATGGGGAGTTGAGCTTGGAGTAGAGTTCTAGGATGGACATTTCTTTCCCTTAGACTTATGAAGGCATTGTGCCATTGTCTTCTGACTGAAATTTTCCTTTTGCGAACTCTGAAGCTTCTAAGACTTTTCCTCCCTTTATTTCCTGCTTTCTGACATTTCATGTGTCCTAATAGGGTTCATTTGCACCCGTATTGCTGGGCACTTGGTAGGAGACAAATCCCTACAGGGATAGTTGCCCCTTTCTCATGCAAAGCCAAGATGCTGCATGGCTAGACACCTGCAGTTCAAGTCCACGTGGCATGTAAGACTTTTTAGAAAGCCCTTTTCACTTTGTGGGAGATTCTCAGTTGACCCACTAAATAAAAATAGGCACATGCAGGCGTCTAGACACCCAGGAGAAAATCAGGTATTTAGTGCCCCAGGTAGGCTAAAATCATCAAAATAGGGAACATTCCACAATCTGCATTCCCAAACATCAGCCAGGAGCCATGCCTGCCACGTTAACACCTATCTGGACATTAGCTTTACTGGTACTCTCTATTTTTTCATGGGGATTGTAGTTACTATATACTGTTTGGAACCAAGTTCCAAGTTAGATCAAGGTAGTAACAAAACTCTGGAGATGGGGCTTTCAGTGGAGCTCCCTTCAGTTGCTGTGAGGATGCCAGTTTTCATTCCTTCCAGATCACACAGTTGAGGAGCCAGGGGTCTAGGGTGGAGGTGTAGATGGGGAGAAGTAACACCAAGTAGAAACCACGTACTTGGCTGTTCTCAGTGAGGTTCACTGGTGGTTCTTAAATAAATGCTTTTCAACGTGGTGTATGACTTTGGTTAATTTCCAAAGTCCTGAAATTATAGATTTTTATAATTTTGCCAATATTTTCATTGCTTTTAAGGGTAATACAATTTACTAAGGTCCTCACTCCACTGTTCCAGAAGCCCTGCTTTAAGGCATTTCTCTTAAAACTGCACAAAAGTATAGAAAGTCATAGTCATATAAGAAATGCTGTAGTTACCTTCCAATAATAGCAAATGTTAAAATTTTGTCATTTGGTGTTGATTTTTTTTTGTTTATAAAAGAAATAGAGGTTTACAAATAAAGGTGAAGCCTCCCTTTTCCCCTCCTGAGTCCTGTTGCCTTCATTCCCTCCATAGGCAAACAGTATCATGAATTTGGTGAATATCCTTCTAACCCATGTTTTTATACTTGTACTACATAAATTTGCACCGGTAATCAATATAGCATTCTTTCTGTAAATTTACCAGATTAGTGCCCTAGAAACCATAGGAGATCTTTCCACAACTAACTTTCTGTATTCAGTATTCACCTTTGAGTTTACCTGTGTTAGATTTAATTCATTCATTTTAACTCCTGTATAGCATTCCAACATCTCAGTATCAGAGTCCACCAATCTAAGCCTCTATTGGTGGGCATTTAGTTGTTTCTAATACCTTGTTGCCATTCTTGTACATGTACATATTTGCAGAATTTCTCTGTGGTGTAACTGTAAGTAGAATATGTAGTAGAATATATACATTTTTAACATTATTAGATGTCTAACCTTTTTTCTCTCATAATCAATTTGTCATATATATTTAAGTGTTTTGCATCTATATAACTGAAATTGCTTTATATTCTCATATTCTGTCCTTATTTGTTTTTGGCATTCAGCTCATTCTGTTTGGTATAACATCAGATCAGATCAGATCAGTCGCTCAGTCGTGTCTGACTCTTTGTGACCCCATGATTCGCAGCACGCCAGGCCTCCCTGTCCATCACCATCTCCCAGAGTTCACTCAGACTCACGTCCGTTGAGTCGGTGGTGCCATCCAGCCATCTCATCCTCTGTCATCCCCTTCACCTCCTGGCCCCAATCCCTCCCAGCATCAGAGTCTTTTCCAATGGGTCAACTCTTCACATGAGGTGGCCAAAGTACTGGAGTTTCAGCTTTAGCATCATTCCTTCCAGAGAACACCCTGGGCTGATCTCCTTCAGAATGGACTGGTTGGATCTCCTTGCAGTCCAAGAGACTCTCAAGAGTCTTCTCCAACACCACAGTATAACATAAGCATTGTTTTACCAATTTTCTTTGGTTATTAAGTGCCAGGTGTATCTGTCTATGATTTTAACATTTCCCATTTTGTTGTAACTGTCTTTTAAAAACACATAGCTCATTTTTAAAAGTACAATTTAATATGGTTGGCCTATACTTAATGGGGTTAATATTTATTTATTGTTCTATTACTGTATTTGTATTTCTTCTTTTAGAGGAAACTGTATTTTCTAAAGATCCCTGCTTTTCCTTTACCTCTTTTCATGCCTTTGCTGGATTTTCTTTACCCTCCCCCCATACCTTTTTCCCCTTTACTCATTTGCCTCTTGAATAATTCAAGTACAAAGCATATTCTTAGCAAGCTTTGTATGTGGCAAATTCTCTGTCTTTTCTTGTCCAAAAGCATCTTTATTTTGTCATCTTCCATTGCAATAATTTAGCTGGGGACAGAGATATCTAAAAGGTTGTCTAAGGTGACAGCTTCTCTCAGGACTTCAAAAATATTCTTTTGGCTTCTTTTTTAGCTGATGAAATCTGTTGTTTATCTAATTGTTTCTTTATAGGTGCTTTTAAAAATTTCTCCATGGTAGCTTTCAATACTTACTTTCTTAAAGTCTTACAGTTACACAGAACTGTGTCTCAGTACTGTGTCTCACCACACTCAGGACTCTGGACATTCAAGGGTAGGATGTAAGGGATATATGTATGCCTATGGATGATTCATGTTGAGGTTTTACAGAAAACAACAAAATTCTGTAAAGCAATTATCCTTCAATTAAAAAAAATAAATTTTTAAAAAGGGTAAGATACATGACAGAAATCTTTCATTCATTATCTCTTCAAATGCTGCCTAGACTGGGGGTCCCTCAAGACCACTGCCACTTTCAGAGATTCTTGAGAGGGATTCCCAGGCCTCGGCATTTAGCTGTATATACAGCTAAGATTATTACAGCAATGTAATAAGGATATACAGGCCTCCCCAGTGGCTCAGCAGGTTAAGAATCTGCCTGTAATATAGAAGACACAGAAGATGCAAGTTCAGTCCCTGGGTCAGTTAGATTCCCTAGAGGAGGAAATGGCAACCCACTCCAGTATTCTTGCCTAGAAAATTCCATGGACAGAGGAGCCTGGCAGGCTTTAGTCCATAGGGTCTCAAAGAGGCAGACACGACTTATCGACTGAGGATATAAGGATATACAACTAGAGCATAAGGGGAGAAGACAGGAGCAGAATCTGGAGGACTCCATGTAGAGTTCCTTATGTTCTCTCCCTCCCATCTAGGGTCACACAGCACACACTTCTCCCAGCATTGAAAAGGCAGCAACATGTGTGTTTTTGTGCACAGAGAAGCCCATTAGAGACTCAGCATCTATACATGTACCAACTGCCCTGCACATACCAACATTCCAGACTCCCGGAAGGAAAGCAGATCACCTTGTTTGTACAAGCAGCCTTATCAGTTAGTGAATGGTGGGGACATTCCTGAACTCTAAATTTCCAGATGGCAGCCAAGGGCCAGCTTTGCAAGCTGGCCTTTCTAAGTATAGCAGTCTCAGTGTTGTTCTAGTAACCCATTTCTTGGCATATTGCCTCTCCCTTTTTCTCTAGTCTTCCATTTGGATTAGCTGTTAAACCTATTCTGGAACTTATCATTTCTCTATTTCTCTTACTATATTTCCATTGTTAGCTCTTCATGCTACATTCTGGGTGATCTCAAGGTCTGTCACCTAATTTGTTAAATCTGTCTTTATCTGTGACTAGATAGAAAGTAGGTAGAGTTCTTCCCTTATTTCTTTGAACAGTTGAAATATATTTATCTTGAAGTCCACATGGTTTTACTAGCTATAGTTCTAGAAATGGGAGTATCTTTAAATATATCTGCTGCTTCCCTTTCATAGTAAGTCGTTTCCTTGTGAGATTAATTTTTTACTGTTAACTCTTCAGTGATAATTGGTATTCCATAGACATACTGTGAGCCCTAAGCTATAAAAATACAAAAATATATATTTTGGAAGATGTGCCACCACTGGGAACCTACTATTACAGGACCAATTTTCAGTCTAATTTTTTAGCTTAGGGGGCTCTCTACTACACTTATAATCATTTGGATTGAGTTACAGAACTAGGCTTTTGATTTTTTTAATCTTATTAATGTATAATTACAATGTACACTCTGCTGTACAGAAAAGTGACTCAGTTATACTTACATATATTCTTTTTCATATTTTTTCCATTATGGTTTATCACAGAATATTGAATATAGTTCCCTATGCTATACAGTAGAACCTTATTCATTAATTCTATACATACTAGTTTGCATCTACTAATCCTAAACTCCCAATCCAACTCGCCCCCATCCCCCTTCCCCTTTGGCAACCACAAGTCTGTTTTCTATGTCTGTGAGTCTGTTTCCGTTTCATATATAGGTTCATTTGCATCATATTTTGGGAGAAGGCAATGGCAACCCACTCCAGTACTCTTGCCTGGAAAATCCCATGGATGGAGGAACCTGGTAGGCTACAGTCCATGGGGTTGCAAAGAGTCGGACACAACTGAGCGACTTCACTTTCACTTTTCACTTTCATGCATTGGAGAAAGAAATGGCAGCCCACTCCAGTGTTCTTGGCTGGAGAATCCCAGAGGCAGGGGAGCCTGGTGGGCTGCCGTCTATGGGGTCACACAGAGTCGGACATGACTAAAGCGACTTAGCAGCAGCAGCAGTACCATATTTTAGATTCTACATATAAGTTATTTCATAAAGTATTTGTCTTTCTCTGACTTCACTTAGTATGTTAATCTCTAGGTCCATCCATGTTCCTTCAAATGGCATTATGTCATTCTTTTTATGGCTGAATAATATTCCACTTTAGATATATATCTTTCTTACCCATTCATCTGTCAGTGGACATTTAGGTTGTTTCCATGTCTTGGCTATTATAAATAGTGCTGCTATGAACATAGGATGTATGTATCTCTTCGAATTAGTGGTTATGTCCAGATATAAGCCCAGGAGTGGGATTGCTGGATCATATGGCAACTCTTGTTTTAGTTTTTAGAGGAACCTCCATACTATTTTCCAGTGGATGCACCAATTCACATTCCCACCAACAGTATAGGAGGGTTCCCTTTGCTCCACACCCTCTCCAGTATTTACTTGTAGACCTTTTAATGATGGACATTCTGACCTGTATAAGGTAGTACCTTATTGTAATTTTCATTTGCATTTTTCTGATAATTAGTGATGTTGAGCATTTTTTTCATCTACCTACTGGCCATTTGCATGTCTGCTTTGCAGAAATGTCTATGTCTTGTGCCCATGTTTTTTTCAGGAAAATTTTTTTTATTGCCATATAATTGCTTTACAATGTTGTGTTAGTTTCTGCTGTACAACAGAGTGAATCAGCCATATGTATACATATATCCCCTCCCTCTTGAATCTTCCTCCTCCCCGCCTCATTCCGTCCTTCTAGGTCAAAACAGAGCACCAAGCTGAGCTTCCTGTGTTATACAGCAGCTTCCCACTAGATATCTGTTTCACACATGCTAGTGAATGTATGCCAGTGCTGTTCTCTCAATTTTTCCTACCCTCTCCTTTGCCCCTTTGTCCAGAAGTCCATACTCTACATCCACACCTCTTTTTCTGCCCTGCAAATAGGTTCACCAGTATCATTTTTCTAGATTGCAGATGTATGCATTACCATATGATATTTTTCCTACTTACTTTACTCTGTATGACAGACTCCAAGTCCATCCACATCTTTATAAACGACCCAAATTCATTCTTTATAGTTAAGTAATAGTCCATTGTATATATGTACCATATCTTTATCCCTTTATCTGTTGATGGACATTTATGTTGCTTCCATGTCCTGACTATTATAAATAGTGCTGCATTGAACATGGGGTGCATGTATCTTTTTTGATTTTTAAATTGGAACTCTAAAAATTTATTTGTGCGTGTGTGCTCTGCTACTGCTGCTGCTAAGTTGCTTCAGTCGTGTCTGACTCTGAGTGACCCTATAGACGGGGGCCCACTGTCTCTGGGATTCTCCAGGCAAGAACACTGGAGTGGGTTGCCATTTCCTTCTCCAATACATGAAAGTGAAAAGCGAAAGTGAAGTCGCTCAGTCGTGCCCAACTCTTAGCGACCCCATGGCAGTCGTGCCCAACTCTTAGCGACCCCATGGACTGCAGCCTACCTGCCAAGGTCCAGCCTCAGCAGAGTCCAGGGATAACCTCAGGATGGATGAGGTCAGCGAATGAAGAAAGATAGAGAAAGAGATAAGGAAACAATGACAAGGGGTGACCAAGCTTCAGTGAGCAAGGCCCCTTTACTTTATTTTTCTCGGGGCTTTTATACCCTGAGTTGTACATACAGCAAAGTGAAAAATGCAGAGTCAACTCAACATTTCTTCAATATTAACTTTTATCGATATCCGATTCCTTCCTGCAAGAGTCTTATTTTTTGTACATTATCTTCTGGCCTGGAGGCCTGTTGATATTTTATGACCTCTTTTTGATAAAGGTTGGTCAGCCAGAACAATAATTTTCCCTTAAAGTGTCTCTTCTTAAATTCCTAGCCTGCGTCACCCTTAAAGTACAGAGTTACATTTTTATGGAGCAAAGATTCAGTGGGTTACAGCAAAGAAAAAACTTACTAACTCAAAGTCTAATGTTGCTAATGCTAAAGCTACTGCTTGTTATTTCTACATCCTGACTATATGCACTCTCAGGAACACAATGGATAAGGGATGTGAGAACTTGGCAGCAAGCATAGGCTCAACAATGTTGCAAGAGTCTCAATAAACCTGCCAAGTAAGCTAGAATGCTAACAGGGGGTTTGAAACACTCATTTCATGCCCAGGAGAATTATCAACTAGAGCCCTAAGTTAACTCTTTCAGGAGAAAGGTGGTCGGGACAGCCCCCTGTTAATGTCAGAAGATTTGGTGAAAGTCATGAAAAAACAGATTCTGGTTTTGGGGTAGATGCTCGAGAAAGGGGGGGCCCCTCGAGGCCTGATCTCGCCTTTGCCCGTCAGGCCTCTTCCTCATGACGTTTGCCATGGGCGGGATTCTCCACTCTGGCTCCCAGCACCTACCAGGCTCCTCCCTCCATGGGATTTTCCAGGCAAGAGTACTGGAGTGGGGTGCCATTGCCTTCTCCAGCATGTGTGCTCAGTCATATCCAATTCTTTGTGATCCCATGGACTACAGCCCACCAGGCTCCTCTGTCCATTTTTCCCAGGCAAGAATACTGGAGTAGGATGTCATATCCTTCTCCAGGGGATCTTCCAAACCCAATGATCAAATGTGTTTCTGGCATCTCCTATACTTGCAGGTGGGTTCTTTACCACTGTGCCACCTGGGGAGCCCCCAAAATGAAGTGTGTTAGTTGCTCAGTTGTGCTCAGTCTATGTGATCCCATAGAGACTGTTGCCCACCAGGCTCTTCTGTCCATGGAGATTCTCCAGGGAAGAATACTGGAGTGGGTAGCCATTCCCTTCTCCAGGGGATCTTCCTGACCCAGGGATTGAACCCAGTCTCCTGCATTGCAGGAGGTATCTTTACCATCTGAAGGAAGCCCCCCCTCACAAATTTATTTGTCCATTTATTTATTTATGGCCTCCCTGGGTCTTCATTGCTGTATGCAGGCTTTCTCTAGTTGCAGCGAGCAGGGGCTACTCTAGTTGCAGTGCAGTGGCTCCTCTTATCATGGAGCTCAGGCTCTAAGCCCATGGACTTCAGTTGTTGCAGCATGCAACTTCAGTAGTGAAGGCACATGGGCCCTGGAGTGTTTGGGCTTCAGTAGTTGTGGTGCACAGGCTTAGTTGCTCCACAGCATGTGGGATCTTCCCAGACCAGGGATTGAACCCATGTCCCCTGCTTTGGCAGGTGAATTCTTAACCACTGGACCACAAGGGATATCCAGAATACACTTTCTTCTTACCTGAGAACAGTTTTTTGAACACTCAGTTACCATCCTTTCTGTGTCTATCTTTTTTGCAGGAAGGCAGAAAGGATCCTAAGAAACAACACCTTTCATCCCAGGGCCCTCCCTTGATGCAGTACTCACCAAGGACAACCTGAACCACAAGATGACCAGCATGATGACCCTTAGGCCCATTTTTTGATTAGGTTGTTTTCTTGTTATTGAGTTGTATGAGCTGTTTGTATATTTTGGAAATATACAAATATAGTTTGTATATTTAAGCCCTTGTTGGTCTCATCATTTGCAAATATTTTTTCCCAGTCCATAAGTTGTCTTTTCATGTTGTTTATGGTTTTGTTTGCTATGCAAAAGCTGGTGGTTGAGATGGTAAAGAATCAGCCTGCAATGTGGGAGACCTGGGTTCAATCCCTGGATTAGGAAGATTCCCCTGGCAGAGGGCATTGCAACCCACTCCAGGATTCTTCCCTGGAGAATCCCCATGGACAGAGGAGCCTGGTGGGCTACAGTCCATGGGGTCACAAAGAGTTGGATACAACTGAGTGACTAAGCACACATGATTTCATTTGCTGTGCAAAAGCTTATAAGTTTGATTAGGTCCCATTTGTTTATTTCTGCTTTTATATCTATTGCCTTGGTAAACTGATCTAAGAAAACATGGGTACAATTAATGTCAGAGAATGTTTTGCCTATGTTCTCTTCTAGGAGTTTTATGGTATCCTGTCTTATATTTAAGTCTTTAAGCCATTTTGAGTTTATTTTTGTGCATGGTCTGAGAGTGTGTTCTAACTTCATTTATTTACATGTCATAGGTAATTTGATAGGTATTGCATTAAATCTGTAAATTCCTTTGGGTAGTATGACCATTTAAACATATTAATTTTTCCAATCAAAGAGGATGGGAGTATTTTTCCTTCAGGCCATCTTCAGTTTCCTTTATCAATGTTTTATGGTTCTCAGTGTATTAAGTCTTTCACCTCTTTGGTCAAGTTTATTCCTAAGTATTTTATTTTTTGATGTGATTTTAAAAGGGATTTTTTTTTACTTTTCTGATATTTCACTGTTAGTATAAAGAAACATAACCAGTTTCTTTGTGTTAATCTCATATCCTGCTACCATGCTGAATTTATCAGTTCTAGTAGTTTTTGTGTGGAATCTTCAGGGTTTTCTATATATAGTATCATATCAGACTTCTAATTTCTTATATATAATATCATTCTTTCCAGTTTCCTTGACCAGTGGGGAGTCTTTCTAGTTCCTGTTTAACAAGCATGGATACCCTTTGTGGTTCCTACTTTAAGTGAAAATTACATTCCAGTTTCCTGAACATTTGTGCCCTGTGGTCTGGATTCCCCAGTAAATCTTCAAGCTTCAGTTTCTGTTCACCCCATCACTTTAAATTCTCATTTCACTTTTGATGTCTAAAATTTATATTTTCTTGGTCTTGAGCTTGACTGTGAATTAAATTATTTTGTTTAATATAGGCCAGCATTTCTTTGTATATACAGTTGAGGGAAGTGGTGGAGTATAGAGAAGGTGGTGGAATATAGGGAGGGTTCATTCACATCAGCTCAGGCCCATTAATAGGAGTTCACAGCAGGGCATCTATGAATGAATTTTGTCCCATAACATTATCATAGAAATAGTTACAAGTTTGATGAATCATTGCATTTTTCCCTAGAATTCTGGAAAGTTAATGACCAGATAAATAACTACAAGGAAAGCCAAGACAAACCTCTATGACAAGCTGCATCCATAAATAAGGAAACGCTGAAGGATAAAAGTGGCCAAGAATTCAGAACATATGGAGAAATCATTTATCCAAGCACAGGCTTTGTTTCTATAGGACAAAGACTCACTAAATATTATTCATGGGGAAAGTGTTCAAAACATAATTTCAATTTTCTTAGTCAAAGTAGAAGCTATGCAAGAAAGAAAGGTGATGAATGTAAGGCATATTGGAAATTATGCTTCTATTCCAATCTTGATAAAGCTCAATCTGGAGAGAAATTCTTTGAGCCTAATGAGCATGGAAAAGCCCTCCACCGTAAGCAAGCTCTTAATAAAAGTCCAAGAATTCAAAATGGGGAGAAACTCTATCAATGTTCTGAATGTGGAAAAGTGTTTATCCAGAAAGCAAACCTTGTTTTACATCAGAGAATTCACACTGGAGAGAAACCTTATGAATGCTGTGACTGTGCAAAAACCTTCAGCCAGAAGTCAACCCTAATTGCACACCAGAGAACTCATACAGGGGGAAAGCCGTATGAATGCAGTGAATGTGGGAAAACATTTATCCAGAAGTCAACTCTGACTAAATAGTGAACTCATACAGGAGAGAAACCGTTTGTATGTGGTGAATGTGCAAAAGCTTTTAAGAGTTCATGTCGCCTTATTAGACATGAAAAAACACACATTAGACAAGCATTTTATGAAGCTATCAAATGTGATAAGTCCAGCCTTATATATCAAAGGACTCATATCAGTGAAAAACTTGAATGCAATAAACATGGGAAAGCCTTTGATGAGACACCTACACCCATTAAACATCAGCTAACTCATATGAAAGAGACACTTTATAAGTGTAGTAAATGTGGAAAAGGCTTCAGGGGAAAGTCACATCTTTCTGTTCATCAGAGAGTTCATACACAAGAAAAATCCTATGGATGCAGCATATGTGGGAAGACTTTCAGTGGAAAATCACATCTCTCTGTCCATCATAGAACTCACACAGGAGAGAAACCTTATGAATGCAGAAGGTGTGGGAAAGCATTTGGTGAGAAGTCAACCTTTATTGTACATCAGAGAACTCATACAGGAGAAAACCCCTATAAATGCAATGAATGTGGGAAAGCTTTCAGTGAAAAGTCACCACTGATTAAACATCAGAGAATTCATACAGGAGAGAGACCCTATGAGTGCAGTGAATGTAGGAAAGCATTCAGTAGGAAGTCAACTCTCATTAAACATCAGAGAATTCATACAGGAGAAAAACCTTATGAATGCAGTGAATGTGGGAAAGCTTTCAGTGTGAAATCAACTCTCATTGTACATCACAGAATACATACAGGAGAGAAACCTTATGAATGCAGAGAATGTGATAAAGCCTTCAGTGGGAAGTCAACTCTCATTAAACATCAGAAAAGTCACACAGGAGATAAAACCTATTAATATACTTACTAATAACCTATAATATGATATAATAACCTATCATAACCTATTACTATATTAATATAGAGATGATTTCACTAGTTATACCTCTGCTGCTGCTGCTAAGTCGCTTCAGTCGTGTCTGACTCTGTGCCACCCCATAGACGGCAGCCCACCAGGCTCCCCCGTCCCTGGGATTCTCCAGACAAGAATACTGCAGTGGGTTGCCATTTCCTCCTCCAATGCATGAAAGTGAAAAGTGAAAGCGAAGCCACTCAGTCGTGTCCGACTCTTAGCTACCCCATGGACTGAAGCCTACCAGGCTCCTTCGTCCATGGGATTTTCCAGGCAAGAGTCCTGGAGTGGGGTGCCATTGCCTTCTCCAAGTTATACCTCATTATATATCAATTCATCCTGGGGAGTAACCTTATAAATATCAAGAATGTAAAAATCTTCATATTACTATTTAATGTTCATTTAACTTAAGACAGAGCACAAAAGCATAATTCCAGAAGCATCTAATAAATGTGACCAATTTTTCATCCAGAATTCTTACACGAGTGGAGAATTATATATCAGAGAATTCAGAAGTGACAAAACTGTGAATATATTGATGTAGAAAAGAATTTAGAAAGAATTTAAATATCATTGAGTATCAGAATATGCTGAAAAGAAAGAATTTAAAGTCTAGAAAACTGTTAGAACTTATGAGAAAAATATGTTCCATATTCTGTACCACACATTTTGTGGGAAAGGTCTCGAGGTTCCAAATAAGCACTCAGTAGTTAAGACATGTTCACTGTGGAGTAAGTATGACATTTTTGAAAGAAAAATATAAACTATAAAATTACTAATCCTAGCTATGGCAAACTACGTTCACTTCTTAAACAAATAGGAAAATTCCTCCCTTAAGTGGTATAAAGGGGAATGAGTCATCATGATCCCTGAAACAAGCACTGAAACAGGAGATCTTACACATGTTCATCAACACTTTCAGTGCAAAATACAAACCCCTTTCAGAAAAGGCATATAGTATCTTTGGAAGGAATGATGCTAAAGCTGAAACTCCAGTACTTTGGCCCCCTGATGTGAGGAGTTGACTCATTGGAAAAGACTTTGATGATGGGAGGGATTGGGGGCAGGAGAAGAAGGGGACGACTGAGGATGAGATGGCTGGATGTCATCACTGACTCTATGAACACGAGTCTGAGTAAACGCCGGGAGTTGGTGATGGACAGGGAGGCTTGGTGTGCTGCGATTCATGCGGTCGCAAAGAGGTGGACACATCTGAGCAACTGAACTGAACTGAAGCTTTGACACACCTCACTTAGGAACATTGCTTACAACTTAATATTTAAGGGTAACCATTTTATGGTTACATTTTATGCCTCATTTTATTAGTCAATAAAAGATTTTTAATTTTCAGATTATCTCCCTTAATACAATATTCTTTAAAATAGGAAAAAATTGACTATCCAACAGTCAATTGATTCAAAATTGACATATCAGTAGGATAGAATAGTATGCACTAGTTAAAAGTGTTCTTGCTGCTGCTGCTGCTGCTGCTGCTGCTAAGTCGCTTCAGTCGTGTCCGACTCTGTGTGACCCCATAGATGGCAGCCCACCAGGCTCCTCCCTCCCTGGGATTCTCCAGGGAAAAATACTGGAGTGGGTTGCCATTTCCTTCTCCAAAAGTGTTCTTATGTTTGAGGATTTAGGGAAATGTTCATGATAATTGGCTAAGTGAAAAAAATTTTTAAATGTACCACATTATTTACATTGTAAAAATGCATTGAGAATGGATATGCAGCATTATATCAGTGATTCTGGGTGGCAGAAAAGTAAAACTATATGTACATATTTGTATACAAATATATTTGTTTTATATTTGTATGTGTTTTAGATTGTATAGGTAGACAGAACAAAATGCTTAGAAGGAAATATACCAAATTATTAAGCAGACTATCCAGATTATTACTTGGGTGTTAGGACTGTTGATTTTTTAATTTTTAAATGTAGTCCCCAGAAACTACCAGTAAAATAAATTGTTTAAAGTAATCTTGGGCATGCTTGATTCTGTCTTTCCATCCATACTTTAATGTATGACATCATTGTTTTCTTAAAATAACCCCATTTTCACATATGTGTACATATTCTTTATTCCTTTTTCATGTAGTTATCTGAGGGTATGGTTTTGAGTATATGTTTTACATCTTGACAATGAATATCCTGCAATTTTAATATCTGTGTGATTTTTCAGATAAAAATGAATCTCTATAGTTCTTTACTCTGTTATCACCACACCTCATTACATAAATTATCAGCTAACAAACTATACAGGTGAGGAGAGAGGTAGTAAATTGGTCAAAGGTACAAGTAATGAAACAAAACTGACTTCTGACACGAAATAGAAATCTCTTCAACTGTGATACCTGTGAATGTTCCTATTCCCTCTTTTCTCCTTGTCCTGTTGTCAGCAGTTGTGTCAGGCACATCCTAGGTGACTCCAATGATTTATGCCCTATATAATCCTCTCTGCTTAAGTGTAGGCAGAACTGAGACTTGCTTTCAGCCAATAGTTTATGGCAGAGGTATAGGATATCACTCCCATGACTATGTTATGTTATACAACACTTCATCTTAGGAGACCAGAGAGAAATTTCCCTTGCTGGCCTGATAAAGTAAGCAGCCATGTTGAGGAAATACATGTGACAAGGAATTGCAGCTGGTTTCTAGGGCCTGAAGGAGCCCTGAGCTAAGACAGTGGGACTTCAGTGGCAAGCTCATGCAGGCAAGAAAAGTAGCAATAGCAAGAAAAGTAGCTACTTTTTCCCCACAAGGAGCTGGCTGATTGGTAAATGGCATAGGACAGATTCAGAGATGTATAGCAGCCCAGAACCTTATGTGCTAAGGAGATCAACTTAGAGATCAGACCCCACTAGTGATTATGGGCCCAGGTAATTATCAGAGTTTCAATTGGAACCTCTGAAGAACTTAGGATGAAATTCATAAGAAAATATAAATTAATCCCAATAATTATTTACTTTTCTGCTTAGTTTTTTATTTTCCTGGAGTTTCTGCTGCTGCTAAGTCGCTTCAGTCGTGTCTGACTGTGAGACCCCATAGATGGGGGCTCACTGTCTCTGGGATTCTCCAGGCAAGAACACTGGAGTGGGTTGCCATTTCTTTCTCCAATGCATAAAAGTGAAAAGCGAAAGTGAAGTCGCTCACTCGTGCCCGACTCTTAGCGACCCCATGGACTGCAGCCCACCAGGCTCCTCCGTCCATGGGATTTTCCCCACTGGAGTGGGGTGCCATTGCCTTCTCAGGGAGTTTCTAACAGTGCTTTAAAAATTTTTCTTGTTTATTTTTCCAGGGTCATAAAACATACAATCGTATCTATGGAATTCTCCTCTCTGGTATTAGAATTCAGGATAGTTAATAACTTTGAGGGGGAGGACTTAGAAAGGGCAAAGGGAAGATCCTCAATTAGGGTCAATAGCACACTAGAAATTTTTTTTCTCTGAAGAATATCTGTCTGCAGAAGATGGTATTGCTATGCTCCAAAACCCTCACAGACTGTACTGTGACTCACATACAGGGACCTTCCAAAATTTCCATATACCATGTCCATCTGCCACAGACACTTCATATGCTAGGTCATTTGGTAATCTTGCAAAGTCTATGCTTGTTCTAGGCCACACTGAAAACTGGCAGTTTTGTGGGTTATTCAGTAAATGGAGCAGAGCAGCAAGATAGAAGGAGGTTTATTGTGCCTAGTGCCCCTCATGATTTATGGGACCCTGCTATCTCAAAAGTAGTATAATTCTCTGACACATATTTCATGGCATTACTCAAAAATCTAAGGGGCTTGTTTCTCACTCTGCATCTTTTCCCACCACTGACACCTTCAGCCCCTTAGGGCAGCCAGACCATATGGTGCAAGCAACAAGGCTGTTGGCACTAGAGCCTGGGCTAACTGCAGAGCCTTTCCTGCCCTAGGCCCCAGCCAAAGCTGGCAGCCTTTGTGTTACCTGGAATATGGGCCAGACAAGTATTTCTAGGTGTAAAATGTGTCACCTCTGATCCCAAAGAGGACCTCAAGGTGCTATATTTCTCTTTTGTGAAGTTAAACTTGATGTGGTTGAGCTTGTGGTAGTTTAAACTTATTCTCTGGGATCCAGATGGTTTCTTCAGGGGACAGAAAGATGAAATAAATATAACTGTGGTAAGGACCTCCACCCCTTTACCCCCTGACTTGACATGGGCTTACCTGGACAGCTCCACGGTGGGCTTTCTCCAGCTGCCATCCCGGCCTCCTCTTCTTCTTGTCCCAACCTGAAGATCCCATGTGGCTGGGCCACAAGGTATCCTGTTAAGGGGAAATGACAGAGGACTTGATTGTGAACACCTGCAGCATTCTGGAACCGAGGCCCATCCCTGCAGGGTGGGGTTGGTCTGGCCTTGGTGACTGCCCCGTGAGCCCAGCCAGTGGGCCCCCAGTGCAGACCATCCACAGAGAAAGCAAGAGCATGACTATCCTGGGCAGGGGGCAAATGCCATTAGGAATTGCTGACCGGGAGCCTGAGGCCTGACTCATTCAGGGCCCAGACGCCCCTGAGCTATAGCAGCCCAGAGAGGGAGACACGAGGGGATGTGTTCCAGTCACCCCGTGGAGGGTTCCTCATCAACGGAGACCAGGTGGCTGTAGTTCTCCAGCATGACAACCCTGTGGAGGTTCTTCTGAGCAGCGTCCAGCTGCTGCCACTCCTCCTGCGTGAAGTCCACAAACACATCCCTGAAGGTCAATGTTTCCTACAACAACATATCCTTAGCCCAGTGATTAGCTTGCAGACGGAGATAGTACATCAAATCAAGTGCCCACTCTGTGCCCATCCTATGTTCTTCATATGTAGAAAGATTTCAGCCCTCCCCACCACCCAGGAGAACCCTGACAGATGAGTTCAGGAAGGTTCATAGAGTGCAAGGTCACCTGCCCCGGATCACACAGGTAGGAACTAGGAATCAAAATCCATGCGGTCTGGTTTCTGCACACACACTTTTAGACACTGCATTGCCTTTCTCTATGTAATTGTTGTTATACTGTTCATCATCCACAATTTCACATAGTATAGTGTATAGGGTGCTTATGTAACTAAAATTATTTTAAACTGTGGGAAAAGAGATGAAGTGTTAGAAATATCTCACCCTGGAAGTTCATTCTTCCAGCACATATTTATTGACTAGAGACCAAGCTGATAAGTTCTGAGGATTTAAAGATTAATAAAAAACAAACACCTCCTGAGTTGAAGGCGTTACATACATTCTAGTAGAAGGAGAAAAACACCACTTACACATGAAAGGGTGGGAGGAAAGGAAGAAGGCAATGGCAGAGGTAGGGCAGGGAATCCAAAAGAGGAAGAACTCAGTTCTGCTTGGGACTGACAGAGAAGGCTTTGAAAGGGATGTAGATCTAGAACAAACAGTTCAAAACATAGCCACTCAGTCATGACCAATGGCACTGATAATCCGATCAATCATGAGTCAAAGAACAGGACAGTATCTGGCCTGGTCAGCAAATTTAGGTAATAAAGAAAAGGTCTATATTTGATCTTATCACCACCAAACAAGGATTTACTTCTCTAACTTCCTGGAGAGCAATAACCCACCCATTTCCATTCTGGATCCTATCCTGTCCCACTCACCCTTGGTGGCCTTAAATTCAAGAAGACATGTTGCAGCCACAAGGCCCCCATGGGCCATGCGTGGCACCAGTTTACTCAGCTTTGCAGAGGAAGACAGGAAGCAGTGGGCCAAAAAGTAGTGACAGGCCTGTGTCGCCAGCAGGAGGACTTTGTACAATCCAGTAGCTCAACCTGCCCCTGCCACTGCCCCCGCCATGTGCTAGTTGAGGTGCCCAGGAACAAGGCCACACTGTCAAACACAGCCACTATCTGGCCTAGAAGCCGAAAGCTGCTCCATACACCAGTATCTCTTGTAACAGACCCCCCAGGCACATGTTTTGCCAACAGTTTTACTTCATTTTAGGTTCAAAGGATTCATTAGAAAAAGAAACCACTCATTACTCACACAACAATTTGAATATTTAATAGAGGATTATCTGACTTATTTTCAATATACAGTCATTAAAAGAAAAAAAATAGAAGCAACAGAGAGAAGTAACAGCATACACATCACCAAATTGGACCAATACCTATATCCAGAATTTAACAGCGCTGTGACGTAACAGCAATCTGGAGTCCCAATTGGGAGAGGGTCCTGGGCAGTGCCTCCACCCCACTGGAGAGATCAAATTGCAGCTTTGGGGGCTCCTGCTTATAATCCCAGGCTGCAAATTGATACCATCATCAGTTTGTGAACAAAAATGCAGCTCTGGTTTTTCTTTAAACTTTGACAGTGCTGTTTATTCCATCTTCTGAGTCACCAGATTTTCCAGACCCCAGAGGCTGGCCAGGCCTCCAAGAATTCAAGAAAATTCCAAGACCCATTCCCTCTCTTATCTAAAGAGGTGTTTGATAGCTGGTAACAATGTTCATGCTCATGGGCAGGCAAGTAACCCAGGGAGTGTCCAGGCAGGTCAGAAGCAGGTCAGAAGCAGGTCAGAGGTCTGATCCCTTGCCTCTGAAGCCTGAACAATACTACCTCCATTTTAATTTCCCTAACGGCATATTTTCCAGGGTCCTGGTGAAGGACATGCTAAGTTATGAGAGTTACCCTGGACCCAGGAGAACCCAAATCAATGGCTTCCTACCAGCTATTTTTAGTTATTCACAGGCCTCCCAGTCCAGGTGCAGTTTGTTTACCAATCCAGAGTCATATTGATCCTAAGTAACAATGCCTGGTAATACAGCCGTTATTCCACAATTATTGGATTTCCAGAAACACAAAGCTAAAGCGAGGTTATCTCAGATTTCTGTGATGAGAAAGAGTTTTATTCATACTAGACTCAGTGTTATGCTTAATAATGACAATGAAGGAATTTAAAAACTACTAACAGATCCTACACATACAGGGTCAGAATTTAGTTCAGAACGAAACATCTCAAATTGCTGCAGAAAAGAGGTTATTAGCAAAATCTGGCTATGTATGTATGCAGGGAAAAAGCATACCATAAAACTGCATTAACTACCCCACTCCAAATTCCAAAATAAATTACAGATGAATTAGAGATTTAAATGTGTGCAGGATAAGCATAAAGTAGTTAAAAGTTTTTATAAATGCAAAGTAGTGAAAGTCTTTCTAAGCCATCCCCAAATTCAGAAGACATACAGTTAAAGACTGGCAAACTTGATTACCTAGACATTAGAAATATCTAAATTGAAGAAAATAACTTTTCAAATTCTCAAACATCAATATCAAAGTGGTAATGATATTTGTTTATATAACAATGATCTAATTTCCTTCATACACTAAAATTCTAACATCTTTAAGAACCACAACCTCCTCCAGTATAACTGGAGGAATGTGAAATAAATTTATAATAGTATATGATTTATCACCCTTCAGATTCTTTTTCTTATTGAGATACAATTGACATATGCTGCTGCTGCTGCTAAGTCACTTCAGTCGTGTCTGACTCTGTGCGACCTCATAGACGGCAGCCCACCAGGCTCCCCCGTCCCTGGGATTCTCCAGGCAAGAACACTGGAGTGGGTTGCCATTTCCTTCTCCAATGCATGAAAGTGAAAAGTGAAAGTGAAGTCGCTCAGTCGTGTCTGACCCTCAGCGACCCCATGGACTGCAGCCTACCAGGCTCCTCTGTCCATGGATTTTCCAGGCAAGAGTACTAGAGTGGGGTGCCATTGCCTTCTCTGTAATTGACATATAACACTGTGTAAAGTCTGGATTTCCCTGGTGGCTCAGTGGTAAAGAATCAGCCTGCAATGTGGGAGATTCAGGTTTGATCCCTGGGTTGGGAAGATCCCCTGGAGAAGGAAATGGCAACTCACTCCAGTATTCTTGCCTGGAGAATCCCATGGACAGAGAAGCCTAGTGGGTTGCAGTCCATAGGGTCACAAAGAGTCGGACACTGAGGAACTGAGCACAACACATACAACATACTGACTTGATACATTTATATTTTGTAATATGATTACCACCAGTAGCATTAGCTAACACCTCTATCATGTCACACAATTATAATTTCTTTTTTTGTAGTGAGAACAATAAAATGTAGTCTCTTGGCAACTTTGAAGTTTATAATACAGTATGGTTAACTATAATCACTATGCTGGGCATTAGATCTCCAGTAATTATTTATACTCTTCAGCTTCTTAAATATTAAACAGGTTAATACCTAGTGCAATCAAGTGTGTAGAAAAACAACGAAGAAATTATAAATGATTTAAAACATTGGGTATGGGTGGAGCAACTGGTTAATATACATCAAAATATATATTACAAATACTATTTAATGCAGCAGTGCCATTTCTAGGATTTTACTCTAGAGTTTTTGATATGTCAGTTAAGAAAAGACAACAGAACGGATAAAATGTTCATACTAACAGAAGTAATTACTTGACTAAAAATTTCATTTGGGTTTTTCCGTAAGATGGTATGGAAAAACCTGAATGAACTTTTTGGCCAAACCAATATAAGCAGCTGCTAAAGATACAAATAGATTATAAATCTCAATAAAGTTCAAATATATGCTAATTAAATAGTAAGATACTCTTTTTTACCTATAAGGTTAGTAAACATTCAAAAGATAGAGAAGAGCCACTGTTCATGAAGGTATAGGAACACAAATACTCCTAGTGTGGCAGTAACTATTACATTTTTTTTCTCATATTTTAACCAGGACTTTATCCTACTGACTTCCTTGATGTCTCAGACAGTAAACAATCTTGCCTGTGATGCAGGAAAACTAGGTTCAATCCCTGGGTCAGGAAGATCCCCTGGAGAAGGAAATGGCAACCCACTCCAGTATTTTTGCCTGGAGAATTCTATGGACAGAGGAGCCTGCCAGGCTACAGTCTATAGGGTCACAAAGAGTCAGACTCCACTGAGTGACTAACACTTTCTTTCTATCCTACTGGAATATTTGTATGGCCATAAGGATGTTAAAGGCAGCATTATTCATGTTAGCTAAAAGAAAAGGGTCATGACTCAATGTCCTATGTTCCTGAGAATTCAATAATGGTGGCATGACAGTTATATGACCAGGTGGTGTCGCTTCTGATAAAAATAACCTCTGATAGTAAACAAGCTGCATCTGGACTTGGAGGATGACAGTGTTTAAGTTGTTATGGCTACACTCTGAAATGGCCATTATAACAATTGGCTGACATGAAAAGATGTCTGATGTATTTTTGTTAAATGATAAAAAGCACTTTAGTCAGAGTGGAGAGTGGAGGGATATTCAACATTTCTGCCAGAGGCAGGAGGGATGTTCATACTAAGGGATTGACTCAAACCCAGAAATAGCCCATGGCATAAGAGGGAAGAATAAAGTGTGTACACAAGTATGTCAGCATGGGGGAAAGTCCTGTGAGATTGTAACCGAGCAGGACCCTTTGGGGTCTTCCCAGGCAGATGTCCTTTACCTGCCTCTTGTTTGTAGAAAAACTAGTCTCCTAGGCCTTTCCTCAGTTCCAAAGAATAAATTTAATCAAAGAAATGAGAAAATGCAGAAACAAAGGAAAACAGTCAAGCAAGACAAAAGAGTAATAGTTAAGTCATTAAACAAAGTCAAATACTTTTAGTTCCTTCTCAAGGACTCTAGATAATACTTCTGAGCCATATCCTTTGAGCTGTTTTTCAGAGACAGAAACCCTCACCACATGGAAGAATTTAACTGCATGTTGACTACAAGCACGGAGACCCCCAGACGGGTTGGAACCAGAAGGTCGATGATGTTAACTCCCAATTATCTCACCACAAGTCAATCAGAAAAATGTTCACCAGCTGATGATGGATCCTATAATCCCCCTCAGTCACCCTGTCTCAGTCACCCTGTTTTTTTTAAAAAAAAACCTTTTCCTGACAGTTACCAGGGAGGTCGGGTCTTTAAAGCACTAGCTGCCTGGACTCCTTGCTTGGTGCCCTGTAATAAATGTTGCATTTTCCTTCACCACAACCCAGTGTCAGTAGATTTGGCAACCAGATGCAATTTGGTTTGGTTACATGGTGGGGAGTGATCCTTCCTAGCTCAATCCTGCCCTCACAGGCACTACAGCAAGGCATCTGCCCTCATGGCAGTGTCTCTCCAAACACTTGTAACTTTCATCTCTCTCCTCTAATAGGGATATAACTGCCCTTTGTAACCTGGTCCTTCATGGGTGGCTGGAAGCTGCGTCACCATGACAGTGTTACTCTCTCTCAGCTGGGAGAAGGGACAGCACATTGCAGGCCTAGCTCTTGTAGGATCTGCTGTTCTTTGAGCCTTCCTCCTCTGCCCTGGTGTCTGGGTTCAGGGTTGAGGCATCTCCTGCAACTCCCCTCAGAGGAGCTTATTCCTAAGTAGGCAGAACCAAACACATTTCTGCAGAAACATCACTTCAGCACCATATCTCTGCCTCTGTTCTGGGAACCTGCCTCCTTATGAGGTCTTCTGTAGACTAAGGAAACCCATGGCAGGAAGCTGGTGTTTGAAGCTGGTGAGCCGTTGGCTGTTATGAACCCTGACCCTGGAAAGGCAATGACCACACATGAGATGCTATTAGCAAACCATATGATGAAGTAAAGTTGAAGAAAACCTAAATGTTTTACTCAACACAAGGAGGCACAGTTCTTCATTCTATGTTTAAGAGGTAAGGGGTCAACTGCTGACAGGGTCTCCTTCAGTGTCTGCCGCCGAGGATTTTGGGCCTCTGGATGCGTGCAGGGATCTGGGCCTTTGGACCGCCACCTGGCGCTGGATTCGGCCCTTGCTGCTGGAGCTGTCCACCTGGGCCTATGCGCTGATGTTGAAGACTCTTGAGAGTCCCTTGGACTACAAGGAGATAAAGCTAGTCAATCCTAAAGGAAATCAGTCCAGAATGTTCATTGGAAGGACTGATGCTGAAGCTCCAATACTTTGGCTACCTGATGCAAAGAACTGACTCATTGGAAAAAACCCTGATGCTGGGAAAGACTGAGGGCAGGAGGAGAAGGGGACGACAGAGGATGAGATGGTTGGATGGCATCACCAACTCGATGGACATGAGTTTGAGCAAGCTCCAGGAGTTGGTGATAGACAGGGAAACCTGGCGTGCTGCAGTCCATGGGGTTGCAAAGTTGGACACGACTGAGTAACTGAACTGAAACAAAGAGCTCAATTATTGGCAGACAATGAGCTACAACTGATTTACTTCGTTGAGAGTCCAGCCTCTGAAATCAAAGTCCTCTGCAGGTTTCACTCATTCAATATAAGAAGTGAGTGCCTACTATGTACTTATTCTATGTGTTGGATATAAAAGAGTTCCCTGATCTTTCAGAGTAGAGAGAGAGTAAGCAACAAACTTGATAAGTAAATTAAGGGTATGTTAGTTAGAAAGGCATAAGTGCTATGTGAAGGGGAAAAAAGTGCTATCTGTAAGTCCTTTGCATCCTGCTCAGGCCCTAGTCTGGCTAAGGCTCTCTGCCCCGGTTGGGGAGGGTTCTTTTTCCATTCCAGTTTGAGCAGCTAATAATGAAATGGAAGCTGAGATGGACACAGCACAAGCTTTATTTAGTGGTCAAAGCATGGAGAAGCAGGAACTAAGCTCACAGAGCAACTTCTCCTCGCCCACCTGCAGCAGGGATTTAATTTTAAACAGTGAAGGCAAAAGGGGGAGAAGTGAGGCTAAAGATGGGGACGCATATGCGTTAGTCTACTGGGGAAAAGGTGGTGCTTTTTCCAAGGGGTGTGGTATTACCCCCTTTTATCCTTTTATTATTTATTTATTTTTTGGTCTTTAATCTCTGGACATGGCCACCGGTAAGTGTTATCTAATATGCTAATGTAATAAAATCAGCATATACTGAGACCCAGGGTCTGTTGGAGGTCTGAAGAGTGAGCATCTCGGTCCCAGCTGGTTTGTAATCTTTCTAATCTCTGGGCCCTTTAACAGTAAGATTTCAGTTAATTCCTGCTAAAGGTGGGGGTTGGCATGTTTTGAGTAAAGTTGGAGCAGCCCTGGCAACAAAAGGATCCCTCGGGTTTACTGTGTGACTTTGGCTAGGTTTCCAAGCCCTTCTGTTGTTGTTTTCTCCCTATAAAATGAACAGAAGGGTAGTATCAAAGTACATACAGGGCAACTATGACGACAAATGTGAAAAACAGTGCCAGGCATTTAGCAGACACTGAGTAAACAGTCGCTGAATTAATCAATTAATGAAGCAACCACTCGCTGACGCCCTGAGCCCGCCCTTCTTCCACCACCGAGGCCGGCCACTCAACACCGCCTCCACCCCAGGGGCGGGAGCTCTTTATCCATGGCCCCTCCTCCGACCTTCCTAAGTGGCAGATCCCCAACTTCGCCTCCCCTTAATCCACCACCAAGAACGCGAGATCTCTGGGAGGGTAACACCAAGCAGCACCAACTGCCACCTCCCTGGGGTCAGCAGAGCACTTCCGTTCCCCATTGCCCGAGGAGCCTGAGTGCTGCGCACGCGCAGGAGAGGGTTGAAAGGGCGAAGGGCAACACAGACAATGGGTAACATGGTACCTTTGGGGACACTGCTTCTGACGTGGCTCCCTCTGAGGTTAAATGGAGAGACAGGAGTGCGACTATTTTCCGCGACAAGTAGTACAAAAGTCTGGGGAGTCGTCTCGGGTGGCGGGAGGTGAGCGGGCTCCGTGCGGACTGTCATTGTGACCCCGTTCCACCACCTCCGAGTCCCGCTCCTCCAGTCCTCCTGCGCCGCTGGGCCTCCCTGTGGCTATGCTCCCTGGAGAGTTCCCGCCCCTCCATTCTCCAAAGCCATGCTCTCTTTCTCAGAATAAGAAAACCGGCACTGGTCCCCAGCAGCACATGGTTGTGGCCATTTTGGGGGCGGGGCCGGCCCATTAAAGAGAGGTTATGGTCCCAGGTCAATGGCACCCCACTCCAGTACTCTTGCCTGGAAAAGCTCATGGACAGAGGAGCCTGGAAGGCTGCAGTCCATGGGGTCGTGAAGAGTCGGGCACGACTGAGCGACTTCACTTCCACTTTTTACTTTTGTGCATTGGAGAAGGAAATGGCAACCCATTCCAGTGTTCTTGCCTGGAGAATCCCAGGGACGGGGGAGCCTGATGGGCTGCCGTCTATGGGGTTGCACAGAGTCAGACACGACTGAAGCGACTTAGCAGCAGCAGCAGCAGCATGGTCCCAGGTCAGTGGTCAGTCCAGAATTGGCCTAGAGGAGGAGCTGGGCAAGGTTATACTTTAAAAGGTTATAGTCCGTTTAGTTATTATAAAATATTGACTGTATTCTCTGTGTTGTACAATATGTCCTTGCAGGTTATTTTATACATAATAATGTGTACCTCTTAATCTTCTACCACTATATTGCACCTTTACCCCCTTCCCTCTCCCCACTGGTAACCACTAGTATATTCTCTATATCTGTGAGTCTGCTTCTTTTTTGTCGTATGTGCTAATTTGTTGTATTTTTTAGATTCCACGTGTAAGTGATATATGGTATTTGTCTTTGTCTTACATTTTATTTAGCACAATAGCCTTTAAGTCCATCCATGTTGTCACAGAGGGCAAAATTTCATTTTTTATGCTTGAGTAGCTTTCCTGTGTGTGTGTGTTTGTGTGTGCATGTGTGCACATATGTGTGTAGTCACATCTTTATCATTCATCAGTTGATGGGAATTTAGGTTGCTGCCATATCTTGACTATTGTTAAATAGTGCTGCTATGAATATTGGGGTCCATGTATCTTTTTGAATTCCTGTTTGTTTTTTCACATATGTAGCCAGGAATGGAATTATCGGGTCACATGAGAGTTGTATTTTTAGTTTTTTGAGAAAACTCTGTACTGTTTTCCACAGTGATTGTAGCAGTTTACATTCCTACCAGTGGCGTACAAGGTTTCTCTTTTCTACACACCGTTCCCATCATTTGATTGTGTTCTCACTCTCTTTCCTGATTTTTTGGCCACACCATGTGGCTTGTGGGATTTTAGTTCCCTGACAAGAGATTGAACCCATACCCTCAGCAGTGAAAGTGCATTACAGATGTATTCTTTACCGCAGAGCTACCAGGGAAGCGCAAAATGTATTAAATATGTAACCCTTAAAATTAATCTGGTTTTAAATACTCAAACAGTGCCTTAATAGTCTTCTCATTGCAGAAATTTCATTGCAGCCTTAGTAGAGAGGGGTTCAGTTCAGTTCAGTTGCTCAGTCGTGTCCGACTCTTTGCAACCCCATGAATTGTAGTACGCCAGGCCTCCCTGTCCATCACCAACTCCTGGAGTTCACTCAGACTCACATCCATCGAGTCAGTGATGCCATCCAGCCATCTCATCCTCTGTCATCCCCCTTTCCTCCTGCCCCTAATCCCTCCCAGCATCAGAGTCTTTTCCAATGAGTCAACTCTTCACATGAGGTGGCTAAAGTACTGGAGTTTCAGCTTTAGCATCATTCCTTCCAAAGAACACCCAAGACTAATCTCATTTAGAATGGACTGCTTGGATCTCCTTGCAGTCCAAGGGACTCTTAAGCGTCTTCTCCAACACCACAGTTCAAAAGCATCGATTCATCAGCGCTCAGCTTTCTTCACAGTCCAGCTCTCATATCCATACATGACTACTGGGAAAACCATAGCCTTGACTAGATAGACCTTTGTTGGCAAAGTATTGTCTCTGCTTTTGAATATGCTGTCTAGGTTGGTCATAACTTTTCTTCCAAGGAGTAAGCATCTTTTAATTTCATGGCTGCAATCACCATCTGCAGTGAGTTTGGAGCCCAAAAAATAAAGTCTGACACTGTTTCCACTGTTTCCCCATCTATTTCCCATGGAGTGATGGGACCAGATGCCACGATCTTCGTTTTCTGAATGTTGAGCTTTAAGCCAACTTTTTCACTCTCCACTTTCAGTTTCATCAAGAGGCTTTTCTGTTCCTCTTCACTTTCTGCCATAAGGGTGGTATCATCTGCATATCTGAGGTTATTGATATTTCTCCCAGCAATCTTGATTCCAGCTTGTGTTTCTTCCAGTCCAGCGTTTCTCATGATGTACTCTGCATATAAGTTGAATAAGCAGAGTGACAATATACAGGCTTGACGTACTCCTTTTCCTATTTGAAACCAGTCTGTTGTTCCATGTCCAGTTCTAACTGTTGCTTCCTGACCTGCAAGCAGGTTTCTCAAGAGGCAGGTCAGGTGGACTGGTATTTCCATCTTTCAGAATTTTCCACAGTTTATTGTGATCCACACAGTCAAAGGCTTTGGCATAGTCAATAAAGCAGAAAGAGATGTTTTTCTGGAACTCTCTTGCTTTTCCATGATCCAGCAGATGTTGGCAATTTGATCTCTGGTTCCTCTGCCTTTTCTAAAACCAGCTTGAACATCAGGAAGTTCACGGTTCACGTATTGCTAAAGCGTGGCTTGGATAATTTTGAGCATTACTTTACTAGCATGTGCTACTGCTAAGTCACTTCAGTCGTGTCTGACTCTGTGCGACCCCATAGATGGCAGCCCACCAGGCTCCTCCATCCCTGGGATTCTCCAGGCAAGAACACTAGAGTGGGTTGCCATGTCCTTCTCCATTGTATGAAAGTGAAAAGTGAAATGAAGTCGCTCAGTCGTGTTCGACCCTCAGCGACCCCATGGACTGCAGTCTACCAGGGTTCTCCGTCCATAGGATTTTCCAGGCCAGAGTACTGGAGTGGGGTGCCATTGAGATGAGTGCAATTGTGCGGTAGTTTGAGCATTCTTTGGCATTGCCTTTCTTTGGGATTGGAATGAAAACTGACCTTTTCCAGTCCTGTGGCCACTGCTGAGTTTTCCAAATTTGCTGGCATATTGAGTGCAGCACTTTCACAGCATCATCTTTCAGGATTTGAAATAGCTCAACTGGAATTCCATCAGCTCCACTAGCTTTGTTCGTAGTGATGCTTTCTAAGGCCCACTTGACTTCACATTCCAGGATGTCTGGCTCTAGATGAGTGATCACACCATCGTGATTATCTTGGTCATGAAGATGTTTTTTGTATAGTTCTGTGTATTCTTGCCACCTCTTCTTAATATCTTCTGCTTCTGTTAGTTCCCTACCATTTCTGTCCTTTCTTGAGCCCATCTTTGCATGAATTGCTCCCTTGGTATCTCTAATTTTCTTGAAGAGATCTCTAGTCTTTCCCATCCTGTTGCTTTCCTCTATTTCTTTGCACTGATCGCTGAGGAAGACTTTCTTATCTCTTCTTGCTATTCTTTGGAACTCTGCATTCAATGCTTATATCTTTCCTTTTCTCCTTTGCTTTTCACTTCTCTTTTTTCACAGCTAGTTGTAAGACCTCCCCAGACAGCCATTTTGCTTTTTTGCATTTCTTTTCCATGATGATGGTCTTGATCCCTGTCTCCTGTACAATGTCATGAACCTCAGTCCATTGTTCATCAGGCACTCTATCTATCAGATCTAGTCACTTAAATCTATTTTTCTCTGCTACTGTATAATTTGACATGGTCTAATTCAGGGTCATAACTGTTCAGAGCGGTTTTTAGCTGAAAATAAAAGTATCAAAACTCATCATCTTTAAAAAAATTTCTAAGTGGACTGTCCCCAAATTCCTGCTGTGTTAATACTTGCCATGGGTGTGCTATTTTCTTGGCTGGAAGCCAGAAGGCTAGGCAGCCTGGTGGATGCAGAGAACAGCATCCTGGGACACACAGCAGGATAAAGAGGGGTGGTGAGTGACTTTGTAGAAAAAAAAGGGGAATATTTGGCACAGACATGAGGGGATAAAATTTTGGTTAGTTGAGTTGTTAAGATTTGGAACCGAATGTATTGGTAAGTTGTATTAAGTCTTTGTGGAGTTGGAAAAGCCCTTCATTGTTATCCCTAGTTAAAGCAAATGTGCCAGGCCTTGAACCACACATCTCCCAGTTGTTGGATGTGGAGGTAGGGCATGACTTTATATTAGATGACTTTTTTGAGCCAAGGGCAATTCCTGAGAGAGACTCAGCTGAGAGTTATTGGCTGCTAAATCTCTAAGCTGCTGAGAGAATGAGTAACTTAGTCCTGAAGAGGGAGACATCTGAGAGGCACACTACTGCATGCACTACAATTTGTTACATTTCTTATCAAGGCCATGTGATGCTTCTGAGATGGAAGAAGCAGATGATGTTTGGAAGTAATGAAACTGGAGCTTGAATGAGGGCCAAGGGATGATAGAAAAGGAAGGCAAGCATAATTAAAAGCTAAACAAGCGATTGGTCCTTTATTTTTAATTAATTAATTTTTTAAAATATTTTACTTTATTTTACTTTACAATACTGTATTGGTTTTGCCATACATCAATATGAATCCGCCACGGGTGTACATGAGTTCCCAATCCTGAACCCCCCTCCCACCTTCCTCCTGATACCATCTCTCGGGGTCATCCCAGTGCACCAGCCCCAAGCATCCTGTATCCTGCATTGAACCTAGACAGGCGATTCGTTTCTTACATGATATTATACACGTTTCAATGCCATTCTCCCAAATCATCCCACTCTCTCCCTCTCCCACAGAGTCCAAAAGTCTGTTCTATACATCTGTGTCTCTTTTACTGTCATGCATACAGGGTTATCATTACTATCTTTCTAAATTCCATATATATGTGTTAGTATACTGTATTGGTGTTTTTCTTTCTGGCTTACTTCACTCTCTATAGTCGGCTCCAGTTTCATCCACCTCATTAGAACTGATTCAAATGTATTCTTTTTAATGGATGAGTAATACTCCGTTGTGTATATGTACCACAGCTTTCTTATCCATTCATCTGCTGAGGGACATCTTGGTTGCTTTCATGTCCTGGCTATTATCAACAGTGCTGCGATGAACATTGGGATACATGTGTCTCTTTCAATTCTGGTTCTTTAAATTTCCAGTGATTGATGAGATCTTTTCCTTACAGTGGCCTCCTATGAATGAAAATGGTGTACTTCATATCCTCCACTGGAGTACATGGGCTTTACTGGAGCCCAGATAGACAGACAAGAAGACAAGCCTGTCAAATGAATCTGAAGGAGAAACATTTTCTAGGCAGATTTTGTTTGATTTTGTTTTGTTCTCATCAGTCTGTATCACATCATTGTCAAATGTCTATTTCGGCTAACAACAGTTAAGCCCTGGTCAAAAGGATGAATTCCTGGTTTGCTAAGGATTTTTATCACAAATGACTGTCAAATAATTTTCAAATTTTCTTTGTTATCAGTTGATCTTGTCAGGTCATTTTTTTTTCCTTTAAGTTGTTAATATGATATATTACATTGATAGATTTTCAAATATCAAACCTTCCTTTTATCCTTGGAATAAACCCACACAGTCATGGTAAATTATTTTTTTTATATATATTGATGGATTTGTTAATACTATGTTAGGGATTTCTGCATCCCTTGCTCATGAGAGATATTGATGTATAGTTTTCTTTATTTCTACTTAATTTAGTTGCCTAGGTTAGATCACTCAAGTCTTACATTTCCTTTCTAAGAGTTTCCAGTGTCCTTATGTATAATCTCAAAGAGACTGCATGTCTCTGGCCCAGTTACAAAGCTCTTATATCAACACAATGTACTTTAAATAAAGTTAACCTTGGAACTTCCCTGCTTTTCTGGTGGTTAAGAATCCACGTTCCAATGCAGGGGATATGGATTTGATCCCTAATTGGAGAACTAAGATCCCAAATGCTGTGATTGGCAAGTAGAGAGCCCATATACTCTAGAGCTTGTGCATCGTAGCAAGAAAAGCCCACATGCCACAACTAGGGAAGTCCTCATACTCTGCTATTAGAGATACCCTACGGACCACAATTAAGTCCCAGTGCAGCCAAAATAAATAAGTAAATAAAAGGTTAACCTGCTTAAGCCAATAATAAACCAATTGAATAAATAAACCAACCTAACATAAACCAGTTGAAATAGGATAGAGTCCAGGAATAAATTTTCACATTTATGGTCAATTGATTGTCAGTAAGGATACCAAGTCAAGTCAATGGGGAAAGTAAAATATTCCCAACAAATGGTGTTGAGAAAACTGGATATCCACATGTAAAAGAATGAAATTGGAATATATAAACAAAAATTAACTCAAAGTGGATCAAAGACCTAAGTATAAGTGCTAAAACTATAAAATTCTCAGAGGAAAGCATAAGGGGAAACCTTCACGACATTGGATTTGGCAGTTATTTTGGGATGCGACATCAAAAGGACAGGCAACAAAAGAAAAAATAGATTAATTGGACTACATCATTTTCTTTTTTAAACTTTGTGCATCAAAGGACACTATTGGCAGAGAAAAAAGGCAATCCACAGAATGAAAGAAAATCTTTGCAAATCATATATCTGATTAGGGAATAATATCCATAATATATACAAACTCCTACAGCTCAACAACAACAAAAACTAAACAGCCCAATTAAAAAGTGGGCAAGGAACTAATAGACACTTCTCTAAAGAGGGCATATAGATTATTGAAATTTTCATGTCAACAAACACATGAAAAAAAATGCTCAATATCACTAATCAGGTTAATACAAATCAAAACCACAATGAGATAACCACTTCTACTCATTACAATGGCTGTCATTATAAAAATAGACAAAATAAGTGTTGGCCAAGGACGTGGAGAAACAAGAACCCTTGTCCATTGCTAGTGGGAATATAAAGTGATGCAGATGTTGTGGAAAACATTACTGATATTTCTCAAAAAACAAGCATAGAATTACCAATATGACCCAGCAATCCCACTTCTGGGTATCTACATAAAAGAATTGAAATCAGGGACTCACACAAACAGTTTTTTTTTTTTTATACACTATTGTTCATAACAGTGTTATTCACAATAGCCAAAAGGTAGAAACAACCCAAATGTCCATCCGGGGATGAATAGATAAACAAAATGGTATATATACAAAGTAGAACATTATTCAGCATTAAAAAGGAATGAACCTTGAGAATATTATAAGTGGAATAAACCAGACACAAAAGAATGAATATTGCATGATTCCACTTACATGAGGTACATAGAATAGTCAAATTCATAGAGACAGAAATTTGAAAGGTGGCCTCCAGGGCTGGGTAGGGGGTGAAGATGAGAAATTATTGTCTAAGAGGTACTTAGTTGCAGTTTGAGAAGATGAAAAAATTCTTGAGATGGATGTAGTGATTATTGTATAACAATGTGAGTGTACTTAATACCACTGAACAGCACACTTTAAAAGAGTTGAGATGGTAATTTTTATGTTCTGTATATTTTACCACATTAAAAAATGTTAAGCTGGAAATAGTGTGGAGAGAAAGTTGAGACAAAACGTTCTGCCAGGAGGAAATGGCCAGGCTCCATATTTGACACAATGAAATCTGGACCACAACCATCCTAATGCAGAGAGAAGCTCTCTGGGCCTAATGCATTAGGCTCAGAAGTTCTATGTTGGCAGATTTTCATTCACTTTCTCAATTTGCAAACATTTGCAGGTTGGCATTTAGACATGCAATATTTGTTCACTGCTGTCTAGTTAAGAAGTAGTCTAAAGTGAACCCACATGATTGTATGTGCATCCTGGACTGTATCTACTTTTTATTAAAACACCTGACTTAAAATTCTCAGTGTCATTGTTACAGTAGCAAATTTTTTAAAAACAGCTCTATTGAGATATAATTTGCACAGTATAAAATTCACCTCATTTAAGTGTATTGTACTTCTTTTTCAATCAATGCACCATTTGTTTATTTTTTTGTCTAACTGCCCTGGCTAAAACATCTAGTACAATGTGGCCTGCAAGTGGCAAGAACAAACATCCTTGTCTTGCTCCTTCTTAAGAGGACTTTCCAGTTTTTCACCATTAATATGATGTTAGCTATGGATTTTTAATTGATAGCTTTTATTAGTTTGAGTAAGATTCCTTTTATTCATAGTGTATTGAGTGGTTTTCCCATGAAAGGTTGTTGGCTAATGTCAATGTTCATCTACATCTGTGGAGATAACCATCTGGTTGAGGGCCTTTATTTGGTTGATGTGTTGTGTTACACTGATTGATTTATTGGCTTTTTTTTGTTAAATCACAACCTTACATTTCTGCATTTCATAAATTCCACTTGGTCATGACATGTAATCCTTCTTACGTATTGCTGGATTTGGTTTGTCAGCATTTTGTTTTGGAATTTTTTTTGTGTGTGTATTTATAAATGATAATTGATGTCGAGTTTTCTTGTCTGGTTTTGGCATCATAAAATAAGTTGGGACATATACCTTCTGTTTTTTGAAGTTTGTGAGATGTTAATTCTGTAAATGTTTGGTAAAATTCACTGAAGAAGCCACCTGGTCCTGAGCTCTCTTTGTGAGAAGCTTTTTGAAAATTACTAATTCAATATCCTTATGTTTTATAGATCCGTTCATATTTTCTTTTAATATTTCTTCTTGAGAAAGTTTCAGAAATTTGTGTCTTTCTAAGAATATGTCCGTTTTATACTGGTTATCTAATTTTTGTTGTTGTTGGTATATAATTGTTAAAGTATTCCTTTATAACCCTCTTTATTTCTGTAAGGTCAGTAGTAAAGTCCTCTCTTTATTTCTGATTCAATAATTTGAGTTTGCTCCCCTATTTTCAGCCTAAAGATTTGTCAATTTTGTTGATCATCTCAACAAACTTTTAGTTCTTTTGATTTTCTATAGTGTTTTTCTAGTTTCTGTTTTATTTCCTCATTAATATTTATTATTTCCTTTCTCCTGTTTGCTTTGCATTTTTGTATGTTCTTTCTCTAGTTTCTTAGAGTAGAAGGTTGTTGGTTTGACATTTCTCTAGAGAATTCTGTGACCCATGTGTTATTTAGAAGTGTGTAGTTTAATCTGCAAGCACTTGGGGAATTTCTAGCTATATCTGTTATTGGTTTCTAGTTTAAATCCATTGTAATCAGAAAGCATACTTTGTATGATATATATTCTCCCAATCATGTTAAAGTGTGTCTGTACCCAGTATGTATTCTATCTTGGTGAATGTTCCATGTGAGCTTGAGAACTGATGAAGTTTATTCTGCTGTTGTTGGATAAAGTATTCTGTAAATGTCAGATTCAGATCCAAGATGAGATTGATGGTGCCTTTCATTTCAACCATACCCTTACTGGTCATCTTCTGGCTGGACCTGTCAATTATTGATACAGGAATGTTGCAGTTCACAACATATTTCAATTCAGTTCAGTTCAGTCGCTCAGTCGTGTCCGAATCTTAGCGACCCCATGAATCGCAGCACGCCAGGCCTCCCTGTCCATCACCAACTCCCAGAGTTCACTCAGACGTCCATCGAGTCAGTGATGCCATCCAGCCATCTAATCCTCTGTCGTCCCCTTCTCCTCCTGCCCCCAATCCCTCCCAGCATCAGAGGCTTTTCCAATGAGTCAACTCTTTGCATGAGGTGGCCAAAGTACTGGAATTTCAGCTTCAGCATCAGTCCTTCCAATGAACACCTAGGACTAATCTCCTTCAGAATGGACTGGTTGGATCTCCTTGCAGTCCAAGGGACTCTCAAGAGTCTTCTCCAACACCACAGTTCAAAAGCATCAATTCTTCGGCGCTCAGCCTTCTTCACAGTCCAACTCTCACATCCATACATGACCACTGGAAAAACCATAGCCTTGACTAAATGGACCTTAGTCGGCAAAGTAATGTCTCTGCTTTTGAATATGCTATCTAGCATGATCATAACTTTTCTTCCAAGGAGTAAGCGTCTTTTAATTTCATGGCTGCAATCACCATCTGCAGTGATTTTGGAGCCCCCAAAAATAAAGTCTGAATACTGTTTCCACTGTTCCCCCATCTATTTCCCATGAAGTGATGGGACCGGATGCCATGATCTTCATTTTCTGAATGTTGAGCTTTAAGCCAAATTTTTCACTCTCCTCTTTTACTTTCATCAAGAGGCTTTCTAGTTCCTCTTCACTTTCTGCCATAAGGGTGGTGTCATCTGCATATCTGAGGTTATTGACATTTCTACCGGCCGTCTTGATTCCAGCTTGTGTTTCTTCCAGTCCAGCATTTCTCATGATGTACTCTGCAGAGAAGTTAAAATAAGCAGGGTGACAATATACAGCCTTGACGCACTCCTTTTCCTATTTTGAACTAGTCTGTTGTTCCATGTCCAGTTGTAACTGTTGCTTCCTGGCCTGCATACAGATTTCTCTAGAGGCAGGTCAGGTGGTCTGTATTCCCATCTCTTTCAGAATTTTCTACAGTTTATTGTGATCCACACAGTCAAAGGCTTTGGCATAGTCATTAAAGCAGAAATAGATGTTTTCCTGGAACTCTCTTGCTTTTTCCATGATCCAGCAGATGTTGGCAATTTGATCTCTGGTTCCTCTGCCTTTTCTAAAACCAGCTTGAACATCAGGGAGTTCACAGTTCACGTATTGCTGAGGCCTGCCTTGAAGAATTTTGAGCATTACTTTACTAGCATGTGAAATGAGTGCAATTGTGCGGTAGTTTGAGCATTCTTTGGCATTGCCTTTCTTTGGGATTGGAATGAAAACTGACCTTTTCCAGTCCTGTGGCCACTGCTGAGTTTTCCAAATTTGCTGGCATATTGAGTGCAGCACTTTCACGGCCTCATCTTTCAGGATTTGAAATAGCTCTACTGGAATTCCATCAGCTCCACTAGCTTTGTTCATAGTGATGCTTTCTAAGGGCCCCTTGACTTCACATTCCAGGATGTCTGGCTCTAGATGAGTGATCACACCATCGTGATTATCCGGGTCATGAAGATCCTTTTTGTACAGTTCTTCTGTGTATTCTTGCCACCTCTTCTTAATATCTTCTGCTTCTGTTAGGTACATACCATTTCTGTCCTTTATCGAGCCCATCTTTGCATGAAATGTTCCCATGGTATCTCTAATTTTCTTGAAGAGGTCTCTAGTCTTTCCCATTCTGTTCCTTTCCTCTATTTCTTTGTGTTGATCGCTGAAGAAGGCTTTCTTATCTCTCCTTGCTATTCTTTGGAACTCTGCATTCAGATGCTTATATCTTTCCTTTTCTCCTTTGCTTTTCGCTTCTCCTCTTTTCACAACTATTTGTAAGGCTTCCCCAGACAGCCATTTTGCTTTTTTGCATTTCTTTTCCATGGGGATGGTCTTGATCCCTGTCTCCTGTTCAATGTCACGAACCCCATTCCATAGTTCATCAGGCACTCTATCTATCAGACCTAGGCCCTTAAATCTATTTCTCACTTCCACTGTATAAAAAATTTGATTGAGGTCATACCTGAATGGTCTAGCGGTTTCCCCTGTTTTCTTCAATTTAAGCCTGAATTTAGTTTTAAGGAGTTCATGATCTGAGCCACAATCAGCTCTTGGTCTTGTTTTTGTTGACTGTATAGAGCTTCCCCATCTTTGGCTGCAAAGAATATAATTAATCTGATTTCGGTGTTGACCATCTGGTGATGTCTATGTGTAGAGTCTTCTCTTGTGTTGTTGGAAGAGGGTGTTTGCTATGACCAGTACATTTTCTTGGCGAAACTCTATTAGTCTTTGCCCTGCTTCATTCTGCATTCCAAGGCCAAATTTGCCTGTTACTCCAGGTGTTTCTTGACTTCCTACTTTTGCATTCCAGTCCTCTATAATGAAAAGGACATCTTTTTTGAATGTTAGTTCTAAAAGGTCTTGTATGTCTTCATAAAACTGTTCAACTTCAGCTTCTTCAGCATTACTGGTTGGAGCATAGACTTGGATTACTGTGATATTGAATGGTTTACCTTGGAAATGAACAGAGATCATTCTGTCGTTTTGAGATTGCATCCAAGTACTGCATTTCAGACTCTTCTGTTGACCATGATGGCTACTCCATTTCTTCTGAGGGATTCCTGCCCACAGTAGTAGATATAATGGTCATCTGAGTTAAATTCACGCATTCCAGTCCATTTTAGTTCACTGATTACTAGAATGTCAACATTCACTCTTAGCATCTCCTGTTTGATCACTCCCAATTTGCCTTGATTCATGGACCTGACATTCCCGGTTCCTATGCAATATTGCTCTTTGCAGCATTGGACCTTGCTTCTATCACCAGTCACATCCACAGCTGGGTATTGTTTTTGCTTTGGCTCCAACCCTTCATTCTTTCTGGAGTTATTTCTCCACTGATCTCCAGTAGCATATTGGGCACCTACTGACCTGGGGAGTTCCTCTTTCAGTATCCTATCATTTTTCCTTTTCATACTATTCATGGGGTTCTCAAGGCAAGAATACTGAAGTGGTTTGCCATTCCCTTATCCAGTGGACCATAATCTGTCAGACCTCTCCACTAAGATCATTTAAAAAATCAATATGGAGTAGCTATCATCCAGGCATCCACAATGGAGACAGGTAGTCATTGTGGATGTGGTTTCAGACATTTTCCTGAATCATTGAGAACTTGAATTTTCTCAGTTATATCAAGTTCAAGGATATCACCAGCCATTCTCAAAACATTATCTGCTAGCAGCTGCTAGCTGCAACCTTATAGCTTCAGAATCACTCAGATCTTTGTAACTATGTAATCATTTCAAACCCCTACCAATCCTTGCTTAACAAATACTCTTACTTCTTTCCAACTCCAATCCCAGTTCTTGGCCAAAAATTTATGTAACCTTGCAGATTTTTGTGTTTATAAACTTCCCCCATTTTGTAGTCTGGCAGTTCAGTTCAGTTTAGTTGCTGAATTGTGTCTGACTCTTTGTGACCCCATGAATCGCAGCACGCCAGGCCTCCCTGTCTATCAACAACTCCCAGAGTTCACTCAGACTCACGTCCATCGAGTCGGTGATGCCATCCAGCCATCTCATCCTCTGTCATCCTCTTCTCCGCCTGCCCCCAATCCCTCCCAGCATCAGAGTCTTTTCCAATGAATCAACTCTTCGCATGAGGTGACCAAAGTACTGGAGGCCAAAGTTCTGCCAGTAGTCTGGCAGAACACAACCCAAATGCTTCTTGAAGCTGTGTCTCGAAGGCTGCAGTCCTAGCAAACCCGAAATGAAAGCTGGTTTTTTTTTTTTTTTCCTTATTTGGCTTTAACCACGTCTATGTTCTCATAAGTATTGGTTAACATTAACACAGTCTTCAACTATAATAGCATATTTGTCTACTTCTCCTTGAAGTTCTATCACTTTGCCTTAGGTACTTTGATGCTGTGTTTTTAGGTGCATACCTATTAACGATGGTTATGTCTTCTTTTCTGATGTTCACTTTGTATAAAATTAATTTTAACTACTTCAGATTTCTTTTATGTTAACATGGTATATATTTCTCCATCCCTTTGTTTTTTAGAAATAGTTTTAGTATGGTAAAATACATATAACATGTACCATTTTAACCATTTAAAAGTGCACAAATAAGTAACCTTTAGTACATTCACAATGTTGTGCAAACATCACCGCTATATACTTTCAGAACATTTTCATCATCCCAAAAGGAAACCCCTTATATATTAATCAGTCATGCCCCATTCTACCTTTTCCCCAGCCCCCAGCAACTATTAATCTGCTTTCTGTCTCTAGAGATTTGCCTATTCTGAATATTTCATATAAGTGGAATCATAATATATGTGGCACTTTGTGCCTGATTCCTTTCACTTAGCATGTTTTCAAGGTTCATCTATGTTGTACATTTAATCTGTACTCCATTCCTTTTTATGATTGAATAATATTCCATTGCTTGAATATGTCACCTTTTGTTTATCCATTTATCAGGTAATGGACATTTGGCTTATTTCTTCCTTTTGACTACTGTGAATAGTGCTGCTATGAATTTTCATGTAGAAGTTTTTATTTGAACATCTATTTTTAAATCTTTGGGGTATGTACCTGTCTTAGTCTCCTCAGGCTGCCACATGGCTTAAACAATAGAAATTTATTTTCCACAGTGCTGGAGGCTGAAAGTCTGAGATTAAGGTGCCAGCACAGTTGGTTTCTGGTAAAGCTTTCTTCTGAGCTTGGAGATAGCTGTCTTTTTGCTATATCCTCACATGGCCTTGCCTCAGTGCGTGAAAGTGGAGAGAGAACAAGTGAGCTCTTTGTATCTCTCCTTCAGTTCAGTTCAGTTCAGTCACTCAGTCATGTCCGACTCTGCAACCCCATGAATCGCAGCACGCCAGGCCTCCCTGTCCATCACCAACTACCGGAGTTCACTCAGATTCACGTCCATCGAGTCAGTGATACCATCCAGCCATCTCATCCTCTGTCGTCTCCTTCTCCTCCTGCCCCCAACCCCTCCCAGCATCTAAGTCTTTTCCAATGAGTCTACTCTTTGCAAGAGGTGGCCAAAGTATTGGAGTTTCAGTTTTAGCATCATTCCCTCCAAAGAAATCCCAGGGTTGATCTTCAGAATGGACTGGTTGGGTCTCCTAGCAGTCCAAGGGACTCTCAAGAGTCTTCTCCAACACCACAGTTCAAAAGCATTAATTCTTTGGTGCTCAGCCTTCTTCTCAGTCCAACTCTCACATCCATGCATGACTACTGGAAAAACCATAGCCTTGACTAGACGGACCTTAGTCAGCAAAGTAATGTCTCTGCTTTTGAATATGCTATCTAGGTTGGTCATAACTTTTCTTCCAAATCCTTTCAGACCAGGTACCCACCTTTATGACCTCATTTAATCACTACCTTAAAGGCCTCATTGCCAAATACAGCTACGTTAGAGGTTAGAATTTCATCTTATGAATGGAGGTATACATTATTCAGTCCATAACAATATTCAACAGAATTGCTGGGTCATGTGATAATTCTATGTTTAACTTACCGAGGAACCATCATACTGTTTTCCACAGTAGTTGCCCCATTTTACATTCCACAGTGTCTGAGGGTTCCAATTTCTCTACATCTTCACCAACACTTGCTATTTTCTGTTGTTTCTGTTTTATATTAGCCATCATAGTAGATGGTATTTATTTACATTTTCCTTCAGCAATACGTGAACTGTGAACTTCCTGATGTTCAAGCTGGTTTTAGAAAAGGCAGAGGAACCAGAGATCAAATTTCCAACATCCGCTGGATCATGGAAAAAGCAAGAGAGTTCCAGAAAAACATTTATTTCTGCTTTATTGACTATGGCAAAGCCTTTGACTATGTGGGTCACAATAAACTGTGGAAACTTCTGAGAGAGATAGGAATACCAGACCACCTGACCTGCCTCTTGAGAAACCTGTATGCAGGTCAGGAAGCAACAGTTAGAACTGGACATGGAATAACAGACTGGTTCCAAATAGGAAAAGGAGTACGTCAAGGCTGTATATTGTCACCCTGCTTATTTAACTTCTATGCAGAGTACATCATGAGAAATGCTGGACTGGCAGAAACACAAGCTGGAATCAAGATTGCTGGGAGAAATATCAATAACTTCAGATACATAGATGACACCACCCTTATGGCAGAGAGTGAAGAGGAACAAAAAAGCCTCTTGATGAAAGTGATAGAGGAGAAGAGTGAAAAAGTTGGCTTAAAGCTCAACATTCAGAAAACATAGATCATGGCATCCGGTCCCATCACTTCATGGGAAATAGATGGGGAAACAGTGGAAACAGTATTCAGACTTTATTTTTGGGGGCTCCAAAATCACTGCAGATGGTGACTGCAGCCATGAAATTAAAAGACGCTTACTCCTTGGAAGAAAAGTTGTGACCAACCTAGATAGCATATTCAAAAGCAGAGACATTACTTTGCTGACTAAGGTCCGTCTAGTCAAGGCTATGGCTTTTCCAGTGGTCATGTATGGATGTGAGAGTTGGACCATGAAGAAGGCTGAGCACTGAAGAATTGATGCTTTTGAACTGTGGTGTTGGAGAATACTCTTGAGAGTCCCTTGGACTGCAAGGAGATCCAACCAGTCCATTCTGAAAGAGATCAGCCCTGGGATTTCTTTGGAAGGAATGATGCATAAGCTGAAACTCCAGTACTTTGGCCACCTCATGCAAAGAGTTGACTCATTGGAAAAGACTCTGATGCTGGGAGGGATTGGGGGCAGGAGAAGACGGGGACGACAGAGGATGAGATTGGATGGCATCACGGACTCAATGGACGTGAGTCTGAGTGAACTCCGGGAATTGGTGATGGACAGGGAGGCCTGGCGTGCTGCGATTCATGGGGTCGCAGAGTCAGACACGACTGAGCGACTGAATTGAACTGAACTAAATGACTAATTATATTGGCATCAATATTTTGGCCACCTGATGTGAAGAGCTGACTCATTTGAAAAGTTCCTGATGCTGGGAAAGATTGAGGGCAGGAGGAGAAGGGGACGACAGATATGGTTGGATGGTATCACTGACTCAATGGACATGAGTTTGAGCAAACTGAAGGTGATGGTAAAGGACAAGATAGCCTGGCATGCTGCAGTTCATGGAGTCCCAAAGAGTCGGAAATGACTGAGTGACTGAACAACTATTCAACTACTTGTTGGCAATTTTTATTTGTTCTTTGGGAAAATATCTATCCTAGTCCTTTGCCTATTTAAATTTTTTTCTTTTGTCTTTTTTTTGTGACGTAATATAAGCATTTTTTGCATGAAATGTTCCCTTGGTGTCTTTAATTTTCTTGAAGAGATCTCTAGTCTTTCCCATTCTGTTGTTTTCCTCTATTTCTTTGCATTGATCACTGAGGAAGGCTTTCTTATCTCTTCTTGCTATTGTTTGAAACTCTGCATTCAGATACTTATATCTTTCCTTTTCTCCTTTGCTTTTCACTTCTCTTCTTTTCACAGCTGTTTGTAAGCCCTCCTCAGACAGCCATTTTGCTTTTTTGCATTTATTTTCCATGATGATGGTCTTGATCCCTGTCTCCTGTACAATGTCACGAACCTCCATCCATAGTTCATTAGGCACTCTATCTATCAGATCTAGGCCCTTAAATATATTTCTCACTTCTACTGTATAATCATAAGGGATTTGATTTAGGTCATACTTTGGACTGCAAGGAAATCCAACCAGTCCATCCTGAAGGAGATCAGCCCTGGGATTTCTTTGGAGGGAATGATGCTGAAGCTGAAACTCCAGTACTTTGGCCACCTCATGCGAAGAGTTGACTCATTGGAAAAGACTCTGATGCTGGGAGAGATTCGGGGCAGGAGGAGAAGGGGATGACAGAGGATGAGATGGCTGGATGGCATCACTGACTCGATGGACGTGAATCTGAGTGAACTCCGGGAGTTGGTGATGGCCAGGGAAGCCTGGCGTGCTGCGATTCATGGGGTTGCAAAGAGTCAGACACAACTGAGCGACTGAACTGAACTGAACTGATGAGGTTTTTTTGACAGGAACCTCTAGAAGTCCCCATTTTATTTATTTGCTGTTGTACTGTGCCATGTGGGATTATTAGTTCCCTGACCAGGGATGGAACCTGCAACCTCTTCAGTGGAAGCATGGAATCTTAAATACTGGACCGCCAGGGAAATCCCAAGAGTTCTCCCATTCCATGGGGTTGTTTATTCACTTTTTTCATTGTGTCCTTTGATGCATAAGTTTTAAATTTTGATGAGATCCAACTTATCAATTTTATTTTGTTGCTGTGCTTTGGTGTAAATCAAATATCTAAGAAACCATCTCCAAATCCGAAATCATGAGGATTTGCCCTTAGGTTTACTTCGACGAATTTTATGGTTTTAGCTCTAATGTTGAGGTTTCTTTCTTTTTTTTTTTTTTTTCAATCCATTCTGAATTAACTGTTATATATGGTGGGAAGTAGGGGCACAACTTTATTTTTTACATGTGGATATCCAGTTGTTTCAGCACCATTTGTTGAAAAGCCTATTATTTCCACCATTGAATGGTCTTGGCATACTTTTCAAAAGTAAATTTACCATAGATGTATGAATCTATTTTGGACTCTCAATTCAATTACATTGATCTGAAGGTATAACCCGATGCCAGCATCACACTTTTTATTACTGTTTCTTCATAGTAAGTTTTGAAATCAGGAAATGTTAATCCTCCTACTTTGTTTCTCTTTTTCATGACTATTTTGGCTATTCAGGATCCCTGAAAATTCCATAAGAATTTTAGGATCAACTTTCTCATTTCTTAAAAACTGCTGGGATTTTGATAAGAATTGTATTAAATCTGTAAATTGCTATCATTAACGATTGCCATCTTAACAATATTAAGTTCCTCTACCCATAGATATGAGATAATTTTCCATTTATTTAAGTCTTCTTCAATTCTTTTCAATTATGTTTATGGTTTTCAGTGTGCAACTCTTTCACCTTGTCAATTGCATTTTTTCCAAGGTATTTTGTTTCTTTTGATGCTGTTGTAAATGAAAGTTTTAAAATTTCTCTTTCAGTGTTTTATTGCTAGCAATAGAATTATAACTGATATTTGCATATTGATAATATACCCTGCAACTTATTTTATTTTTTTTAATTGAAGGATAATTGCTTTACAGAATTTTGTTGTTTTCTGTCAAACCTCAACATGAATCAGCCATCCGTATACATATATCACCTCCCTTTTGAACCTCTCTCCCATCTCCTGCACCATCCCATCCCTCTAGGTTGATACAGAACCCCTGTTTGAATTTCCTGAGCCATACAGCAAATTCCCATTGGTAATCTATTTTACATATGGTAATGTAAGTTTCCATGGTACTCTTTCCATACATCTCACCCTCTCCTCCCCTGTCCCCATGTCCATAAGTCTATTCACTATGTCTATTTCTCCATTGCTGCCCTATAAATAAATTCTTAAGTACCATTTTTCTATGGGCATTAGAATACAATATTTATCTTTCTCTTTCTGACTCACTTCACTCTGTATAATAGGTTCTAGGTTGATCCACCTCATCAGAACTGACTCACATGTGTTCCTTTTTATGGCTGAGTAAAATTCCATTGTGTATATGTACCATTACTTCTTTATCCTTTCATCTGTTGATGGACATCTAGGTTGCTTCCATGTTCTAGCTATTGTAAATAGTGCTGCAATGAACACTGGGATACATGTGTCTCTTTCAATTTTGGTTTCCTCGGGGTGTATGCCTAGGAGCAGTATGCTGGGTCATATGGTGGTTTTATCCCTAGTTTTTTAAGAAATCTCCATACTGTCTTCCATAGTGGCTGTGTCAATTTACATTCCCACCAACAGTGCAAGAGCATGCTGTTTTCTCCACACCCTCTCAAACATTTATTGTTTGTAGACTTTTTGATGATGGCCTTCTGACTGGTGTGAGGTTGTGGTTTTGATTTGCATTTCTCTCATAATGAGTGATGTTGGGCATCTTTTCATGTGTTTGTTAGCCATCTGTATGTCTTTGAAGAAATGTCTGTTTAGGTCATTTCCCCACTTTTTGATTGGGTTGTTTATTTTTCTGACAGTGAGTTTTATGAGCTGCTTGTATATTTTGGAAATAAATCCTTTGTCAGTTGTTTCATTTGCTATTATTTTCTCCCATTCTGAGGGCTGTCTTTTCACCTTGCTTATAGTTTCCTTTGCTGTGCAAAAGCTTTTAAGTTTAATCAGGTCCCACTTGTTTACTTTTGTTTCTATTTCCATTATTCTATGAGGTGGGTCATAGAGGATCTTGCTTTGATTTATGTCGAGTGTTCTGCTACGTTTTCATCTAAGATGTTTATAGTTTCTGGTCTCACATTTAGGTCTTTAATCCATTTGGGGTTTATCGTTGTATATGGTGTTAGTTCAGTTCAATCACTCAGTAGTGTTCGACTCTTTGTGACCCCATGAACTGCAGCACACCAGGCATCACTGTCCATCACTAGCTCCCAGAGTCCACCCAAACCCATGTCTATTGTGTCGGTGATGCCATCCAACCATCTTATCCTCTGTCGTCCCCTTCTCCTCCTGCCCCCAATCTTTCCCAGCATCAGGGTCTTTTCAAATGAGTCAGCTCTCTGCAGCAGGTGGCCAAAGTATTGGAGTTTCAGCTTCAACATCAGTCCTTCCAGTGAACATCCACGACTGATCTCCTTTAGGCTGGACTGGTTGGATCTCCTTGCAGTCCAAGGGACTCTCAAGCGTCTTCTCCAACACCATAGCTCAAAAGCATCAATTCTTCGGTGCTCAGCTTTCTTTATAGTCCAACTCTCACATCCATACATGACTACTGGAAAATCCATAGCCTTGACTAGATGGACCTTTGTTGGCAAAGTAATCTCTCTGCTTTTTAATATGCTGTCTAGGTTGGTCATAACTTTCCTTCCAAGGAGCAAGTGTTTTTAATTTCATGGCTGCAATCACCATGTACAGTGATTTTGGAGTCCAGAACAATAAAGTCTGTCACTGTTTCCACTGTTTCCCCATCTATTTGCCATGAAGTGATGGGACCAGGTGGCATGATCTTAGTTTTTTGAATGTTGAGCTTTAAGCTAGATTTTTCACTCTTCTCCTCTTTTACTTTCATCAAGAGGCTTTTTAGCTCCTCTTCACTTTCTGCCATAAGGGTGGTGTCATCTGCATATCTGAGGTTATTGATATTTCTCCCGGCAATCTTGATTCCAGCTTGTGCTTCTTCCAGCCCAGCGTTTCTCATGATGTACTCTGCATATAAGTTAAATAAGCAGGGTGACAATATACAGCCTTGATGTACTCCTTTTCCTATTTGGAACCAGTCTGTTATTCCATGTCCAGTTCTAACTGTTGCTTCCTGACCTGCATACAGATTTCTCAAGAGGCAGGTCAGGTGGTCTGTATTCCCATCTCTTTCAGTATTTTCCACAGTTTATTGTGATCCACACAGTCAAAGGCTTTGGCATAGTGAATAAAGCAAAAATAGATGTTTTTCTGGAACTCTTGCTTTCTCAATGATCCAGCGGATGTTGGCAATTTGATTTCTGGTTCCTCTGCCTTTTCTAAAACCAGCTTGAACATCTGGAATTTCATGGCTTGCGTATTGCTGAAGCCTGGCTTTGGAGAATTTTGAGCATTACTTTCCTAGCGTGTGAGATGAGTGCAATGTTGCGGTAGTATGAGCATTCTTTGGCATTGCCTTTGGGATTGGAATGAAAACTGACCATTTCCAGTCCTGTGGCCACTGCTGAGTTTTCCAAATTTGTTGGCATATTGAGTGCAGCACTTTCACAGCATTATCTTTCAGGATTTGAAACAGCTCAACTGGAATTCCATCACCTCCACTAGCTTTGTTTGTAGTGATGCTTCCTAAGGCCCATCTGACTTCACATTCCAGGATGTCTGGCTCTAGGTGAGTGTGAGTGATCACACCTTCCTGATTATCTGGGTCATGAAGATCTTTTTTGTATAGTTCTTCCATGTATTCCTTCCACCTCTTATTAATATCTTCTGCTTCTGTTAGGTCCCTACCTTTTCTGTCCTTTCTTGCGCTCATGTTTGCATGAAATGTTCCCTTGGTATCTCTAATTTTCTTGAAGAGATCTCTAGTCTTTCCCATTCTGTTGTTTTCCTCTATTTGCATTGATTGCTGAGGAAGACTTTCTTATCTCTCCTTGCTATTCTTTGGAACTCTGCATTCAAATGGGTATATCTTTCTTTTGTCCTTTGGAAAGTGTTCTAATTTAATTGATTTACATGTAGCTGTCCAGTTTTCCCAGCACTTTTTATTGAAGAGGTTGTCTTTGCCCCATCGTGTGTTCTTGCCTTCTTTCAAAAATAAGGTACCCATAGGTGCATGGGCTTATTGCTGGTCTTTTTATCTTGTTCCATTGTTTTATATTTCTGTGTTTCTGCCAGTACTATACTGTCTTTATAAATGTAGCTTTGTAGTATAATCTGAAGTCAGGAAGGTTGATTCCTCCAGCCCCATTCTTTTTCAAGACTGCTTTGCCTATTCAGGGTCTTTTGTGTTTTGATACAAACTGTGAAATTTTTAGTTCTAATTGTGTGAAAAATTCCATTGGTAATTTGATAGGGATCACATTGAATCTGTAGATTGCATTTGGCAGTGTATTCATTTTCACAATATTGATTTTTCCCACCCAGGTACATGAAATATCTCTCCATCTGTTTATGTCATCTTTAATTTCTTTCATCCATGTCTTATAATTTTCTGTGTATAGTTTATTTTGTCTCCTTAGGTAAGTTTATTTCTAGATATTTGATTCTTTTTTTTTAATGGTGAATGAGATTGATTTCTTAATTTCTCTTTCTGATCTTTAATTGTTAGTATATAGAAATGAAAGTGATTTCTGTGTATTGGTTTTGTATCCTGCGACCTTGCTAAATTCACTGATTAGCTCTAATTTTCTGATACTATCTTTAGGGTTTTCCTTTTTTTTTTTTTAATTTTAGTTTTTTATTTTTTAAATTTTAAAATCTTTAATTCTTACATGCATTCCCAAACATGAACCCCCCTCCCACCTCCCTCCCCATAACATCTTTCTGGGTCATCCCCATGCACCAGCCCCAAGCATGCTGCATCCTGCGTCAGACATAGACTGGCGATTCAATTCACATGATAGTATACATGTTAGAATGGCATTCTCCCAAATCATCCCACCCTCTCCCTCTCCCTCTGAGTCCAAAAGTCCGTTATACACATCTGTGTCTCTTTCCCTGTCTTGCATACAGGGTCGTCATTGCCATCTTCCTAAATTCCATATATATGTGTTAGTATACTGTATTGGTGTTTTTCTTTCTGGCTTACTTCACTCTGTATAATCGGCTCCAGTTTCATCCATCTCATCAGAACTGATTCAAATGAATTCTTTTTAACGGCTGAGTAATACTCCATTGTGTATATGTACCACAGCTTTCTTATCCATTCATCTGCTGATGGACATCTAGGTTGTTTCCATGTCCTGGCTATTATAACCAGTGCTGCGATGAACATTGGGGTACATGTGTCTCTTTCAATTCTGGTTTCCTCGGTGTGTATGCCCAGCAGTGGGATTGCTGGCTCATAAGGTAGTTCTATTTGCAATTTTTTAAGGAATCTCCACACTGTTCTCCATAGTGGCTGTACTAGTTTGCATTCCCACCAACAGTGTAGGAGGGTTCCCTTTCTCCATACCCTCTCCAGCATTTATTGCTTGCAGATTTTTGGATCGCAGCCATTCTGACTGGTGTGAAGTGGTACCTCATTGTGGTTTTGATTTGCATTTCTCTAATAATGAGTGATGTTGAGCGTCTTTTCATGTGTTTGTTAGCCATCCGTATGTCTTCTTTGGAGAAATGTCTATTTAGTTCTTTGGCCCATTTTTTGATTGGGTCGTTTATTTTTCTGGAATTGAGCTGCATAAGTTGCTTGTATATTTTTGAGATTAGTTGTTTGTCAGTTGCTTCATTTGCTATTATTTTCTCCCATTCAGAAGGCTGTCTTTTCACCTTGCTTATATTTTCCTTTGTTGTGCAGAAGCTTTTAATTTTAATTAGATCCCATTTGTTTATTTTTGCTTTTATTTCCAGAATTCTGGGAGGTGGATCATAGAGGATCCTGCTGTGATTTATGTCTGAGAGTGTTTTGCCTATGTTCTCCTCTAGGAGTTTTATAGTTTCTGATCTTACATTTAGATCTTTAATCCATTTTGAGTTTATTTTTGTGTGCGGTGTTAGAAAGTGATCTAGTTTCATTCTTTTACAAGTGGTTGACCAGTTTTCCCAGCACCACTTGTTAAAGAGATTGTCTTTACTCCATTGTATATTCTTGCCTCCTTTGTCAAAGATAAGGTGTCCATATGTGTGTGGATTTATCTCTGGGCTTTCTATTTTGTTCCATTGATCTATATGTCTGTCTTTGTGCCAGTACCATACTGTCTTGATGACTGTGGCTTTGTAGTAGAGCCTGAAGTCAGGCAAGTTGATTCCTCCAGTTCCATTCTTCTTTCTCAAGATTGCTTTGGCTATTCGAGGTTTTTTGTATTTCCATACAAATCTTGAAATTATTTGTTCTAGTTCTGTGAAAAATGTGGCTGGTAGCTTGATAGGGATTGCATTGAATTTGTAAATTGCTTTGGGTAGTATACTCATTTTCACTATATTGATTCTTCCAATCCATGAACATGGTATATTTCTCCATCTATTAGTGTCCTTTTTGATTACTTTCACCAGTGTTTTATAATTTTCTATATATAGGTCTTTAGTTTCTTTAGGTAGATATATTCCAAAGTATTTTATTCTTTTTGTTGCAGTGGTGAATGGAATTGTTTCCTTAATTTCTCTTTCTGTTTTCTCATTGTTAGTGTATAGGAATTCAAGGGATTTCTCTGTGTTAATTTTATATCCTGCAACTTTACTATATTCATTGATTAGCTCTAGTAATTTTCTGATAGAGTCTTTAGGGTTTTCTATGTAGAGGATCATGTCATCTGCAATCATTGTGGGTTTTACGACTTCTTTTCTTTCTTTTTTTTTTTTTGTTCTTCTACAACTGTGGGGGCTTTTCTTTATTTACATACATTTCTCAGAGACCTTTAAATGGGTTACTGTAATAGAGTACTAAGAATAAAGCAACAAGAGTCAGTGGACGTCAATATTAAATTCAGTGAATTTTCGATCAAATATGTATATAATCTGAGATGCCAATAAGTAAAAAAAAAAAAAAACACAGAAACTTAATTTATCCAAACTTAGTTAACTAAGGCTCAAACAAGCATTACTTGAGAATATTACCCTATTAGTAAATCTATATTCTTTTATTTACAAGATTGTGTTCTTCAGAATGTGCCTTCTGACCTTCCAGTTTTATTACTATATGTTTATATCAGTGTCTTTCTGATTTATTGCCTGCTTATTTGTGGAGGCAAGTATCCTAAGTCTCCTTTAAATCTGACAGAATTTTCTGAATGGGAAGTTACCTTCTATTTGCAGCTTTTATATTCACTTTAATTATTTCAAAGGAATATAGTGATTTTAGGAAAAAATAAGTATTGGATTGATAAGGGGCTTCTGTGGTGGCTCAGTGGTAAAGAATCCACCTGCCAATGCAGAAGACATGAGTTCAGTCCCTGGGTCAGGAAGATCCTCTAGAGAAGGAAAAGGCAACCCATTCCAGAATTCCTGGATTCGATTGATAAATTCAAACATTGATGTCTTTTGGAATGTGGATCCATCTCTATCCTTTTGTGTGTGTGTGATGCCCTTTGTGGTTCTAAGGCAAGCACTGAGGACTTAAGACTTTAATATATTTTCTTAATTTAAATAATGATGGTAAATTATTTTGATTACAAAATTAATTTTTCAGCCACCAGGGAAACCTGTTTTTCAGGCTAGATTATTTTAAAAAGCTGTTGATGGATTTCCCTGGTGGTCCAGTGCTTAAGAATCCACCTTCCAGTGCAGGGGACACGGGTTCGATCTCTGGTCTGAGAAAATTCCACATGCCGTGGGGTAACTAAGCACATGCGCTGTAACGACTGTGCCTGTGCTCCAGAGCCCTCAGCTGCAGCTGCTGAAACCCCCGTGCTCTAGAGCCCGTGCTCCAGAAGAGGAGCCGCTGCGAGGAGAAACCCATGCACAGCAACTAGAGAAGCCCACACGTAGCGGTGAAGACCTAGCCCAATCGAATATAAATACATACACTTAACTTTTAGAAAAGGCATAGACGGGTCCATTTTTGTCATTACCCAAATTTAAAAAGAAACCGCTCTTAAAAAAGTAGCCTATCCTTTTCTTTCCATATGTGCTTCTTTAAAATAATGTTGATTCTTAAGCGAATAAAGTTAACTTTATATGTGCATCTGTCTATCGTATAATAATATTTAAGCTAATGTAAGTATGTTTCTGTAAATAATATAAGCATGTATGAAAATATGCATATAATTGTATATATATCTGTCTGTCCACATCATATACTACTTCTTTTCCAATCTGGATTTCTTTTATTTCTTTTTCTGCTCTGATTGCTGTGGCTAAAACTTCCAAAACTATGTTGAATAGTAGTGGTGAGAGTGGGCACCTGTGTCTTGTTCCTGACTTTAGGGGAAATGCTTTCAATTTTTCACCATTGAGTATAATGTTTGCTGTGTGTTTGTCATATACAGCTTTTATTATATTGACATATGTTCCTTCTATTTCTGCTTTCTGGACCTTATTTTTTTTTTATCATAAATGGATGTTGAATTTTGTCAAAGGCTTTCTCTGCATCTATTGAGATAATCATATGGTTTTCATCTTTCAATTTGTTAATGTGGTGTGTCACATTGATTGATTTGCAGATATTAAGAATCCTTGCATTCCTGGGATAAAGCCCACTTGGTCATGATGTATGATCTTTTTAATATGTTGTTGGGTTCTGATTGCTAGAATTTTGTTAAGGATTTTTACATCTATGTTCATCAGTGATATTGGCCAGTAGTTTTCTTTTTTTCTGTGGCATCTTTGTCTGGTTTTAGTATTAGGGTGATAGTGGCCTCATAGAATGAGTTTGGAAGTTCACCTTCCTCTGCAATTTTTTTGAAAGAGTTTGAGTAGGATAGGTGTTAGCTCTTCTCTAAATTTTTGGTGGAATTCAGCTGTGAAGCCGTCTGGTCCTGGGCTTTTGTTTGCTGGAAGATTTCTGGTTACAGTTTCAATATCTGTGCTTGTGATGGGTCTGTTAAGATTTTCTATTTCTTCCTGGTTCAGTTTTGGAAAGTTATACTTTTCTAAGAATTTGTCCATTTCTTCTATGTTGTCCATTTTATTGGCATATAGTTGCTGGTAGTAGTCTCTTATGATCCTTTGTATTTCTGTGTTGTCTGTTGTGATTGTGTTGTCTGTGGCTTGTCAAGGTTTCCTGGTTAGGGGAGCTTGTGTCGGTGTTCTGGTGGGTGGAGCTGGATTTCTTCTCTCTGGAGTGCAATGAAGTGTATAGTAGTGAGTTTTGAGATTTCTATGGGTTTGGTATGACTTTGGGCAGCCTGTATATTGAAGCTCTGGGCTGTGTTCCTGTGTTGCTAGAGAATTTGTGTGGTATGTCTTGCTCTGGAACTTGTTGGCCCTTGGGTGGTGCTAGGTTTCAGTGTAGGTGTGGAGGCTTTTGGATGATCTCTTATCAATTAATGTTCCCTGGAGTCAAGAGTTCTCTGGTGTTCTCAGATTTTGGCCTTAAGCCTTCTGCCTCTGGTTTTCAGTCTTATTCTTACAGTAGCCTCAAGACGTCTCCATCCATATAGCACTGATGATAAAACTTCTAGGTTAATGGTGAATAGATTCTCCACAGTGAGGGATACCCAGAGAGGTTCACAAAGTTACATGGAGAAGAGAAGAGAGAGGAGGGAGATAGAAGTGACTGGGAGGAGACAACGGTGAATCAAAAGGGGAGAGAGCAATCTAACCAGTAAACCATTCCCTGTGTGCTCTCCACAGTCTGGAACCCTCAGAGAGCTTCACGGAGTTACATAGAGAAGAGAAGAGGGAGGAATGAGATAGAGGTGACCAGGAGGAGAAGAGGGGAATCAAAAGGAGAGAGATAGATCTTGGCAGTACTCTGTTCCCTTAGTGTTCTCCACAGCCTGGAACACACACAGAGATTCACAGATCTAAGTAGAGAAGAGAAGGGGGTGTGGGAGGAGATAGAGGTGACCTGGGGGAGAAAAAGGAGAGTCAAAAGGGGGAGAGAGTAATCAAGCCAGGAATCACACTCCTAAGTAAAAATGAGTACTGAAGATTGGATTCTTAAATGTACAAAATATATAACAAATACCATAAAGCAAAGATTAAAAATCTAGAGTAGAGGTTAGACTTTCAAAAATATAATATTAACCAAAAAAATCACAAAAAGTATAAGAAATATATATGAAGCTTGCTTTAAAAATAGGGTCCCTTTTTTTTTTTTTTTTGCAAGTAATCAGTTCATTTCAGTTCACTTGCTCAGTTGTGTCCGACTCTTTGCGACCCCATGAACCACAGCACGCTAGGCCTCCCTGTCCATCACCAACTCCCGGAGTTCACTCAAACTCACATCCATCGAGTCGATGATGCCATCCAGCCATCTCATCCTCTGTCGTCCCCTTCTCCTCCTGCCCCCAATCCCTCCCAGCATCAGAGTCTTTTCCAATGAGTCAACTCTTTGCATGAGGTGGCCAAAGTACTGGAGTTTCAGCTTTAGCATCATTCCTTCCAAAGAACACCCAGGACTGATCTCCTTTAGAATGGACTGGTTGGATCTCCTTGCAGTTCAACCAAGACCACAGTTCAAAAGCATCAATTCTTCAGTGGTCAGCTTTCTTCACAGTCCAACTCTCACATCCATATATGCAAGGTAATAGTAAGTGAAGTCGCTCAGTCGTGTCCGACTCTTTGTGACCCCATGGACTGTAGCCTACCAGGCTTCTCCGCCCATGGGATTTTCCAGGCAAAAATACTGGAGTGGGTTACCATTTCCTTCTCCAGGGGATCTTCCCAACCCAGGGATTGAACCTGGGTCTCCCACATTGGAGGCAGACACTTTAACCTCTGAGCCACCAGGGAAGCAATAGTAGGTTATAAAAATGAAAATTAAGGGAGTAATAGAGGGCTTAAAAAATAGAAGAAACTTTTAAAAAATTAAAAAAAAATGATCATAGTAAAAAGATGTCTAGGAATTTCTCTGGAGCTGTTGCAGGCAGTGTGGGATCAGTTTAGTTTCAGATAGTTCCTTGTTCCAGCTTATACTTCTCAAGATCTATAGGCTCCTTCCAGTGTAGTTGGTGTTAACTACAGGGATTTTAATCTGTTGTACCCGTCACTTCCTAAGCGGTTCCCTCTGTTTATTTGGCTTCTTCTGTTTGCTGGTCTCTTCAGTGTCTAATTTCTGCTCTGACAGAAGGTGGCGAAGGTAGTCTCTTGTTTAGGCTCACTTGTTCAGTCGTGCTGTGGGGAGGGAGGAACATTGCAAACACATATCACTGGCGTGTGTGGGGAATGCTCGCAGTGTCTCGGCTGCACTGGGTTTGCCCCCTCTCAGGGCGTGTGTACTTTCCCTGTCTACACTGCACAGTCTCCAGGTTGCTCTGCAGGGAGCGGGCCCTGCACTTCCCAGGTCTAAGCCACTCAGGTTCAGGTTCTCGGGTACTCCACAAAGGTGCAGACTTGGTTGGGCCTACATTTTGTGCCCTTCCCCAGTCTGAGCAGCTTAGGCGACTAGGTGCTTGGCGAGTGTCTCTCCTTAGGTGGCAGGCGAGTGTGTCTTATCACCTCCCTGGTCCCAGCCGCTCAGATTCCTGAGTGGCAGCGGGTGCCCATCTCTAGTGTGCTCTGTCTCTTCTGGGGAGCTGATCTCTGGCTGCGACCCTCCTGGCAGATGCCAGCCTTCCGGAATCCCAGGACTCTTGGTTAGAAACTGGAAGCCTGTTTGCAGTTTGGTAGGGGATGCCATCTCTGGGGCCGAGTTTACCTCTTTCTGGTTCTGGCTGGTGCCCGCCTATGCCCTGCCTCCATCTGGGGATGGACTGGTCCTCAGCCTGCTAGCTCTCCTCTGGTATTTGCTCAGTCCTTTGTTCTGTGAGTGGGCCCGCAGTGCCTTAGGTTAGAGCTTTTCACGGGATAGTTCTCTCTCTCTCTCTTTTCTTCCCCTCCTCTCTCTCTCTGGCTTTCCCACAGTTTAGGTTGCTATATCACCTTAGCTCCCTCAGATTGCCCTCAGGGCATTCAGGCCCGGTCTTTACCCTAAGCCATGCAGCCTGCTCCTCCCTGTTCAGCCCCCGCTTGCTGGTGGTTGATGTGAGCGTCTGGGTCACTTCTCTGCTGGGAGTTGCTGTTAGGCACATAATCTGTGGGTTTTATTTATTTATTTATTTTTCCTCCTGGTTATGTTGTCCTCTGAGATTCCAGAACTCCCCACAGACCTGGCAGTGAGAGGGTTTCCTGGTGTTTGGAAACTTCTCCTCTTTTAAGACTCCCTTTCCGGGATGAATCTCTGTCCCTAACTCTTTTTGTCTCTCTTTTTATCTTTTATATTTTGTCCTACCTCCTTTCAAAGACAATGGGCTGATTTTTTGGGTGCCTGATGTCCTCTGCCAGCGTTCAGAAGTTGTTCTGTGGAATCTGCTCAGCATTAAAATGTTCTTTCGATGAATTTGTGGATGAAAAAGTGGTCTCCCTGTCCTATTCCTCTGCCATCTTAGGACCACCCTTCTATTCCTAATTTACTGAATTTTTTTTATCATAAAAGGGTGTTAAGTTATGTTAAATGGTATTTCTGCATCCACTGAAATTATCATGTGTTTTCCCCTTTATTTTGTTATTATGTCATATTACATTGTCTGAATTTCATGTGTTGAATGGTCCTAAATTCTGATTAGTCATGGTGTGTAACCCTTTTAATATGACACTGGATTTTATTACTAGTATTTTGTGGAGAATTTTTCATCTATATTCATTAAAGATAATGGTCTTTAATTTTCCTTTCTTGGAGTTCCTTTGTGTGCAGTTGGTATAGAGTGACATAGGAAGTGTTACCTCATCTTCTGTTTTTTAAACATTTGGAGAAGAATTGGTGTTATTTATATGTGTGGTAGAATTTGCCAGATAAGCCATCTGATCATAGGTTTTCCTTTGTGTGTATGTGTGTTTAACTATACTATAAAATATTTTATTCTTTTTATTAATTACTTTTACAAACTCTTATGTCAAGGGCTGCCTTTTGATATGTAACAGTGAAGGATCTTCTCTGTTACATTTGAAACTCTGACTCAGAAGCAGGTTTAGCTAATGATTTAGCACCAGGTTCCACACCAGGTTCACCAAGAACAGACCAGTTGCATGATGGGTGAAGAGGCAGCCACCTTTCTGGATGCATTCTGTTTCTGAGGACAGAAGGCACTCCACAATGGGCCCTACATTGAACACATGACAGGCCACAAGGGGATGGTGGGGGACCAACTATCTGAGGCCAGTTGGGGCTCTGGACTTTTCTTTTATTAAAGTCTTTGATTACTAATTCAATCACTTGGTTATTTACCTGTTTGGATTTCTTGTGGTATAGTCACTCACCTTAGAGCCAGACATCCTGGAGTGTGAAGTCAATTGTGCCTTAGGAAGCGTTACTACAAACAAAGCTCATGGAGGTGATGGAATTCCAGCTAAGGTATTTCAAATCCTAAAAGATGATACTGTTTAAGTGCTGCACTCAATATGTCAGCAAATTTGGAAAACTCAGCAGTAGCCATAGGACAGGAAAAGGTCAGTTTTCATTCCAATCCCAAAGAAAGGCAATGCCAAAGAATGTTCAAACTACCATACAACTGTGCTAATTTTATATGCTAGAAAGGTTAAGTTTAAAATCTTTCAAGCTAGGCTTCAGCAGTACATGAACTGAGAACTTCCAGATGTACAAGGTGGGATTAGAAAAGGCAGAGGAACCAGAGATCAAATTGCCAATAATCCTTGGGTCATGGAGAATGCAAGGGAATTCCAGAAAAAACATCTGCTTTACTGGCTACATGAAATCCTTAGACTGTGTGGATCACAACAAACTGTGGAAAATTCTTAAAGAGATGGGAATACCAGACCACCGTGCCAGCCTCCTTCAAAATCTGTATGCAGGTCAAGAAGCGATAGTTAGAACCAGACATGGAACAATGGATTTGTTCCAGTTTGGGAAAGGAGTACATCAAGGCTGTATATTGTCATTTTGCTTATTTAACTTAAATGCAGAGTACATTATGCAAATGCTGGGCTGAATGAAGCACAAGTTGGAATCAAGATTGCTGGGAGAAATATCAGCAACTTTATGCAGTTGATATCACTCTAATGGCAGAGAGCAAAGAGGAACTAAAAAGCCTCTTGATGAAGGTGAAAGAGGAAAGTGAAAAAGCTGGCTTAAAACTCAACATTCAAAAAACTAAGATCATGGCATCTGGTCCCATTGCTTCATGGCAAATAGGTGGGGGAAAAGTGGAAACAGTGACAGATTTTGTTTTCTTGGACTCCAAAATCACTGTGGATGTTGACTGCAGACATGAAAGTAAAAGACACTTGCTCCTTGGAAGGAAAGCTATGACAAACCTAGACAGCATATTAAAAAGCATAGATATCACTTTGCTGACAAAGGTCCGTATAGACAGAGCTATGGTTTTTCCAGTAGTCATGTACAGATGTGAGAGATGGACCATTAAGAAGGCTGAGCACCAAAGAATTGATGCTTTTGAATTGTGGTGCTAGAGAAGATCCCCTTGGACAGCCAGGAGATCAAATCAGTCAATTCTAAAGGAAATCAACCCTAAGTATTCATTGAAAGGACTGATGCTGAAGCTAAAACACCAAGACTTTGGCCACCTGATGTGAAGAGCTGAATCACTGGAAAAGACCCTGATGCTGGGAAAGATTGAGGGCAGGAGGATAGGCGATGACAGAGGATAAGATGGTTGGATGGCATCACTGGCTCAATGGAAATAAACTTGGGCAAACTCTGGAAGATACTGAAAGACAGGGAAGCCCGGTGTGCTGCAGTTCATGGGGTCACAAAGAGTAGGAGACAACTTAGCTACTGAACAACAACAACAGTTTATATATCATACAATTTACCCATTTAAAGTGTACAATTTAGTGGTCTAGTAACGCCACAGAGTCATACAACTATTACCCACAATCAACTTTAGAATGTTGTTATAAACACAAAAAGAAATCTTGTACCCTTTTGCATTGTTATAAACACAAAAAGAAATCTTGTACCATTTGCTGTCACTCTCCCAAAACTCCACTGCCCTCCCCCAGCCATAGGCAACAAATAATCTGCTTTGTGTCTTTATTGATTTGCCAATTCTGGATATTTCAGAAAAATAAAACATAATAATATAATATTTGGTCTTTGGCTTCTTTCACTTAGCTTTACGTTTTTAAAGTTCATCATGTTGTAGCAGGTATCAACCATTTTTCTTTTTATGACTAATATTCCATTGTATGGATACACCATATTTGTCCATTCATCAGCTGATAGATATTTGTTTCCACTTTGGGCTAGTATGAATATTGCTGACATGAATATTCATGTACAAGCTTTTGTGTTGAGTTGTGTCTTTATTTCTCTTGGATATATGCTTAAAGCTGGGATTGCTGAGTCAAATGTTAAGTCTGTGTTTAACTTTTTAAGTTCAGTTAGGTCCCATTTGTTTATTTTTGTTTTTATTTCCATTACTCTAGGAGGTAGAGCAAAGAGGATCTTGCTGCAATTTAGGTCGGAGTGTTCTGCCTATGTTTACCTTTAAGAGTTTTACGGTTTCTCTTTACTTGTGTTTAACATTTTGAGAAAAGACCAGAATGTTTTCCAAAGTGGCCACATGTAACTTCTGATTTTTGCATATCCTTGCCAACACTTGTTTCTGAGTTTGATAATGGCCATCCTAGCTGGGGTGAACTGATATCTCATTGTGATTTTTATTTGCATTTCCCTGAGGGATAATGATCTTGAGCATCTTTTCGTGTACTTATGGGACAGCTCTATACCTTCTTTGGAGAAATGTCTATTCAGATCCTTTACCCTTTGCCTTTATTTTTGAAAGATGGTTTTGCAGGATGTAAAATTCTGGCTAATATTTTTTTCTTCTGCCACTTTATTTATTTTTTTTGGTCTCACCACTTAGCATGTGGGATACTAGCTTTCCCTGATGAGGGATTGAACCTGCACCCCCTGCTTTGGAAGCATAGAGTCCTAACCACTGGACCACTAGGGAAGTCCCTCTTCTGCCCCTTTAAATAAATCATGTCACCACCCTCTGGCCTTCATTATTGCTGATGAGAAGTCACTATGATTCTGTTATATATGATGTGGTTCCCTTGTCTGTGATAAGTCATTATTTTTTGTGGCTTTCAGGATTTTCTCTTGACTTTCAATAGTTTGAATATGGTATGTTTAGGTATAGAGTTCTTTGTGTTTATGCTATGGAGAATCCATTGAAATTATCATATATATAGATTAATGTTTTTCATCAAGTTTGGGATGGTTTTAGCCATTATTTCTAAAATGATTTTTCTGCACCTTTCTTTCCTTCTGTTCAATTTCCACAGTCCTGAAGAAGTTGGTGGGACTTTTTATGTTTGGTTGGCTTTTTTTTTTTTTTTTTTGTCAGTCGTAGCATTGTTTTTTGAGGAACAGATTTGCTGAGCTTCTCACTAACTTATTTTGGAAGTCCCACCTTTACAGTAGCTCATTTTAATACCGAATACTTCCATGTCAAGTGCTAACAGCAAGCAATACTTTGGTCACCTGATGCGAAGAACTGACTTTTTGGAAAAGACCCTGATGCTGGGAAAGATAGAAGGCAGAAGGAGAAGGGGATGACAGAGGATGAGATGATTGGATGGCATCACTGACTCGATGGATGTGAGTTTGAGCAAACTCCGGGAGTTGATGATAGACAAGGAAGTCTGGCATGCTGCAGTCCATAGGGTTGCAAATAGTTGGACATGACAGAGTGACTGAACTGAACTGAACAGCAAACAGCTGAAAACAGAAGGCAAGTGTTCCTGAGAAATAGCTGCTTGTTAAAACATTTTAAAGGGTACTTGAACTGAATTGCCCACTGAAGAAAACCTGTCCTCAAACAATTCATAGTGGTAAGGAATATTTACTTGTATGATGTGGAAATTCTTCACCAGCTGAACTAGTGTAATCATCTTACTAAAAGTCCTATAGTTCTAAGTTGTTGATCATGTTGACTATAAATAACACTTTGCACAACAAAGTTGAATTGCACATAAATTGTCCATAAGAAACAACAAGCTAAGTGACTAAAGTAGACTTGTGTCTATTTCCTTTCTTCTTTACCTGTGTCTTAAACTCATTTACAAAAAGCATTCATCAAGAAGTGACATATGTAAAAGTAGTCTAAGAATAATAAGAAATCATAACTAATACATATAGTACAAATTTTCAACTTCTTCAGTACTGATGTTTCATAGTGTTTTTAATCATTTTAAATGAGATATTTTCTCATTTAACACCAGGGCACACCTGCCTGTCTACATACAAAAATAGAATAACATGGACAGTGTTCACGTGGATAATTTGTGTTTAAATAATGTCCACCTCTGATTTATCTTTGTTCCTTTCTTCCATGCAGGTCCCTCATTCCTCTCTGTTTGACAAATTAGTTCTTTAGAATCACTTCTCCCTTCCTTTAAACTCAATACATTAATGTTTGTTTCTCTAGTTTCTAATCTACAGTATAGTATCTAATTAAAATTCATTCTTATGTGTATATAATTTATTATTGTTGTATCTGACTCTTTTCCAACCCCCTGAACTATATAGCCCACCAGGCTCCTCTGTCCAGGGGATTGCCCAGGCAAGAATACTGGAGTGGGTGGCTATTTCTTTCTCTAGGGGCTCTTCCTAACCCAGGAACCAAACCCACTTCTCCTGCATTGGTGGGCAGATTCTTTACCACTGAGCCACTGGGGAAGCCCACATAATTAATAGTTTCAGCTTAATGTACTAACTATACTAGGGACAGTAAATTCACTAGTTCAAGCCAAACATCAATTAAACATATATTCCAAGTTTTCTTGTGGAGCTCAGGGTCCGTCTAGTAAGGGAAACAACCTCAAACAGTTGGTAAGAGTCGTTTTAGTGCATGTGTGCACAAGATGCCATGGGAACCCAGAAAGTGAGTCATTAATACTGTTGAAGGAAATTTATATGTGAGCTTCAAATCTGAGCGTGATATCATAGACTGAGATGTGGGCAAAGGACACTTTCAGGCAGAGAGAACAACTTGAGCTCAGTTTTAGAAGCGTCAAACTGCTTGGCACTTTTGATAAACCCAGAACAGTCTGGTTCTAATATACAACATAAAACACAGTGGGCCAACAGAACTGGAATGGAGACTGGGAGAGGAAGAGGAAGGAAGTGGTGGAAAGGGAGACTGTAGATACTGGTTTTAGCCACACTGTGAAACCCTCAGAAGGCATGGTAAAGAGTAATGACAGCTCTATGAAAAAACTTATGAGATGTGTAAAGGAGTGTGGACTTGACCTTGTGAGCCTCAGAGAGATGTGTTTTAAACGTGCTAAGGCAGAGAGGGATGGAAGTAGTGACCAACTGACAGGCGATGAATTACACAAAGTCTGAGAGGAAAAACAGTGTGGATTAATGAGTGGTGGAACCTTACAGGGAAATAGGTCAATGATGAAGGTCTTGGTACACTTCTGGGCTGAGGCAAATAGCTGGATGTTGTGATTGAGAAAACAGGAGAGAAATGCACAAGGATGATAGTGATGTTTCTAATTCTGCCATTTTGGTGTGGAAAGATCAGTTAGTTCAGTTCAGTTGCTCAGTCGTGTCCGACTCTTTGTGACCCCATGAACTGCAGCACGCCAGACCTCCCTGTCCATCACCAACTCCCGGAGATCACTCAAACTCACATCCATCGAGTCGATGATGCCATCCAGCCATCTCATCCTCTGTCGTCCCCTTTTCCACTTGCCCCCAATCCCTCCTAGCATCAGAGTCTTTTCCAATGAGTCAACTCTTCGCATGAGGTGGCCAACGTACTGGAGTTTCAGCTTTAGCATCATTCCTTCCAAAGAACACCCAGGGCTGATCTTTAGAATGGACTGGTTGGATCTCCTTGAAGTCCATGGGACTCTCAAGAGTCTTCTCCAGCACCACAGTTCAAAAGCATCAATTCTTTGGCTCTCAGCTTTCTTCACAGTCCAACTCTCACATCCATACATGACCACTGGAAAAAACATAGCCTTGACTAAACGGACTTTGTTGGCAAAGTAATGGCTCTGCTTTTTAATATGCTATCTAGATGTGGAAAGAGCATTATTCAAAACAGGCAATTCTTGAATAGCAGATTTATAGAGGGCTGTACAGGATTTGGTTTGGGAAAAAACGAGTTTCAGATGCTCGGGGGCCTGCAGGTGGAGGTGCTAAGACAGAGGTGGAAATAAGAGACTAATTAGAATTGAAGAGAGAAATCTGGAAATAACATTTGAGTGAAGGATGTAAATTTTCTGGGAGAGGCCATGGTAATGGAGTCTCAGGTGGTGTTCTGTCACTTAGTCAGGTCTGACTCTTTGTGACCCCATGAACTGCAGCACACCAGGCTTCCCTATCCTTCACCAACTCCCGGAGTTTGCTAAAATTCATATCCATTGAGTTGGTGACGCCATCCAACCACCTCATTATTTGTCATTGCCTTTTCCTCTTGCCTTCAGTCTTTCCCAGCATCAGGGTCTTTTCCAATGAGTCAGTTCTTTGGATCAGGTGGCCAAAGAATTGGAGATTCAGCTTCAGCATCAGTCCTTCCAATGTATATTCAGGATTGATTTCTTTAGGATTAATTAGTTTGATCTCCTTGCAGTCCAAGGGACTCTCAAGAGTCGTCTCCAGCACCACAGTTCAAAAGCATCAATTCTTCAGTGCTCAGCTTTCTTTATAATTCAACTCTCACATCCATACATGACTACTGGAAAAGCCACAGCTTTGAATAGACAGACCTTTGTCAGCAAGTAGTGTCTCTGCTTTTTAATACACTGTCTAGCTTTGTCATAGCTTTTCTTCCAAGGAGCAATCATCTTTTAATTTCATGGCTGCAGTCACCATCTGCAGTGATTTTGGAGCCCAAGAAAATAAAGTCTGTCACTGTTTCCGTTGTTTCTCCACCTATTTGCCATGAAGCAATGGGAGCGGATGCCATAATCTTTGTTTTCTGAATGTTGAGTTTTAAGCCAGCTTTTTCACCCTCCTCTTTCACCTTCATCCAGAGGTTCTTTAGTTCCTCTTCGCTTTCTGTAATTAGAGTGGTATCATCTGCATATTTGAGGTTATTGATATTTCTCCCGACAATCTTGATTCCAACTTGTGCTTCATCCAGCCCAGCATTTTGCATGATATGCTTAGCATATAAGTTAAATAAGCAAGGTGACAATATACAGCCTTGACGTACTCCTTTCCCAAATTGGAAACAGTCTGTTGTTCCATGTCCAGCTCTAACTGTTGCTTCCTGACCTGCATACAGGTTTCGAAGGAGGTAGGTAATGTGGTTTAGTAGTCCCATCTCTTTAAGAATTTTCCACAGTTTGTTGTGATCCACAGAGTCAAAGGCTTCAGTGTAGTCAGTGAAGAAGTAGATTTTTGGGGGGAATTCTCTTGATTTTTCTGTTATCCAACAGATGTTGACAATTAGATCTCTGGTTCCTCTGCTTTTTCTAAATCCAGCTTGAACATCTGGAAGCTCTCAATTCATGTACTTTTGAAGCCTAGCTTGGAGAATTTTGAGCATTACTTTGCTAGCATGTGAAATGAGTGCAGTTGTGTGGTAGTTTGAACATTCTTTGGTATCGCCTTTCTTTGGGATTGGAATGAAAATTGACCTTTTCCAGTCCTGTGGCCACTGCTGAGTTTTCCAAATTTTCTGGCATATTGAGTGCAACACTTTAAGAACATCATCTTTTAGAATTTGAAATAGCTCAGTTGGAATTCCATCACCTCCACTAGCTTTGTTCATAGTGATGCTTCCAAAGGCCCACTTGACTTCATACTCCAAGATGTCTGGCTCTAGATGAGTTATCACACCATTGTGGTTATCTGGTTTGTTAAGATTTTTTTGGTACAGTTTCTCTGTGCATTCTTGCCACGTCTTCTTAATACCTTCTGCTTCTGTTAGGTCCATACCTGTTTCTGTCCTTTATTGTACCTATTTTTTCATGAAATGTTCCCTTGTTATCTCTGATTTTCTTGAAGAGATCTCTAGTCTTTCCCATTCTATTGTTTTCCTCTACTTCTTTGCACTGTTCACTGAGGAAGACTTTCTTATCTCTTCTTGCTATTCTTTGGAAATCAGTATTCAAATGGGTATATCTTTCCTTTTCTCCTTTACTTTATACTTCTCTTCATTTCTCTGCTATTTCTAAGGCCTCCTCAGACAACCATTTTGCCTTTCTACGTTTCTTTTTCTTGGGGATGGTTTTGATCACCACTTCCTATACAATGTTATGTACCTCCATCTATAGTTCTTCAGGCTCTCTGTCTATCAGATCTAGGCCCTTGAATCTATTTGCCCCTCCCACTGTGTAATCATAAGGTATTTGATTTAGGTCATACGTGAATGGCCTAGTGGTTTTCCCTACTTTTTTCAATTTAAGTCTGAATTTGGCAGTAAAGAGTTCATGATCTGAGCCAGAGCCAGCTCCCAGTCTTGTTTTTGCTGACTGTATAGAGCTTCTCCATCTTTGGCTTCAAAGAATATAATCAGTCTGATTTGGGTATTGACCATCTGGTGATATCCATGTGTAGAGTCCTCTCCTGTGTTGTTAGAAGAGGGTATTTGCAGTTCTATTTGCAATTTTTTGAGGAATCTCCACACTGTTCTCCATAGTGGCTGTACTAGTTTGCATTCCCACCAACAGTGTAAGAGGGTTCCCTTTTCTCCACACCCTCTCCAGCATTTAGCAATCCCACTGCTGGGCATACACACCGAGGAAACCAGAATTGAAAGAGACACATGTACTCCAATGTTCATTGCAGCACTGTTTATAATAGCCAGGACATGGAAACAACCTAGATGTCCATCAGCAGATGAATGGATAAGAAAGCTGTGGTACATATACACAATGGAGTATTACTCAGCCATTAAAAAGAATACATTTGAATCAGTTCTAATGAGGTGGATGAAACTGGAGCCGATTATACAGAGTGAAGTAAGCCAGAAAGAAAAACACCAATGCAGTATACTAACACACATATATGGAATTTAGAAAGATGACAATGATAACCCTGTATGCAAGACAGCAAAAGAGACACAGATGTATAGAATAGACTTTTGGACTCTGAGGGAGAGGGAGAGGGTGGGATGATTTGGGAGAATGGCATTGAAACGTATACTATCATGTAAGAAATGAATCGCCAGTCTATGTTCGATATAGGATACAGGATGCTTGGGGCTGGTGCACGGGGATGATCCAGAGAGAGGATATGGGGTGGGAGATGGGAGGGGGATTCAGGATTCGAACTCATATACACCCGTGGCTGATTCATGTCAATGTATGGCAAAACCAATACAGTATTGTAAAGCAAAATAAAGTAAAAATTAAAATTAAAAAAAGAGGATATTTGCTATGACCAGTGTGTTCTCCTGGTAAAACTTTAACCTTTGCCCTGCTTTATTTTGTGCTCTAAGGCAAAACATGCCTGTTACTCCTTGACTTCTTGCTTTTGCATTCCAATGCCCTATGATGCAAAGGACATCTTTTCTTGGTGTTAGTTCTAGAAGGTCTTGTAGATCTTCATAGAACCGTTCAACTTCAGCTTCTTCAGCATTAGTGGTTAGGGCATAGACTTGGATTACTGTGATATTGAACAGTTTGCCTTGGAAGCGAACAGAAATCATTCTGTCGTTTTTGAGACTGCACCAAAGTACTGCATTTCAGAGTCTTTTGTTGACTATGAGGGCTGCTCCATTTCTTCTAAGGGATTCTTGCCCACATTAGTAGGTATATTGGTCATCTTAATTAAACTCGCCCATTCTGGTCCATTTTAGTTCAGTGATTCCTAAAAAGTTGATGTTCATTCTTGCCCTCTCCTGTTTGACCATTTCCAGCTTAGTGGATGTGACTGCTGATAGAAACAAGGTCGATGCTGTAAAGAGCATATTGCATAGGAACCTGGAATGTCAGGTCCATGAATCAAGGCAAATTGGAAGTGGTCAAACAGGAGATGGCAAGAGTGAACATCGACATTCTAGGAATCAGTGAACTAAAATGGACTGGAATGGGTGAATTTAACTCAGATGACCATTATATCTACTACTGTGGGCAGGAATCCCTCAAAAGAAATGGAGTAGCCATCATGGTCAACAAAAGAGTCCAAAATACAGTACTTGGATGCAATCTCAAAAACAACAGAATGATCTCTATTCGTTTCCAAGGCAAACCATTCAATATCACAGTAATCCAAGTCTATGTCCCAACCAGTAATGCTAAAGAAGCTGAAGTTGAACGGTTCTATGAAGACCTACAAGACCTTGTAGAACTAACACCCCCAAAAGATGTCCTCTTCATTATAGGGGACTGGGATGCAAAAGTAGGAAGTCAAGAAACACCTGGAGTAACAGGCAAATTTGCCCTTGGAATGCAGAATGAAGCAGGGCAAAGACTAATAGTGTTTTACCAAGAAAATGCACTGGTCATAGCAAACACCCTCTTCCAACAACACAAGAGAAGACTACACATGGACATCACCAGATGGTCAACACCGAAATCAGATTGATTATATTCTTTGCAGCCAAAGATGGAGAAGCTCTATACAGTCAGCAAAAACAAGACCGGGAACTGACTGTGGCTCAGATCATGAACTCCTTATTGGCAAATTCAGATTTAAATTGAAGAAAGTAGGGAAAACCGCTAGACCAATCAGGTATGACCTAAATCAAATCCCTTATGATTATACAGTAGAAGTGAGAAATAGATTTAAGGGCCTAGATCTGATAGATAAAGTGCCTGATGAACTATGGATGGAGATTCGTGACATTGTAGAGGAGACAGGGATCAAGACCATCGCCATGGAAAAGAAATGCAAAAAAGCAAAATGGCTATCTGGGGAGGCCTTACAAATAGCTGTGAAAAGAAGAGAAGTGAAAAGCAAAGGAGAAAAGAAAAGATATAGGCATGTGAATGCAGAGTTCCAAAGAATAGCAAGAAGAGATAAGAAAGCCTTCTTCTGCGATCAATGCAAAGAAATAGAGGAAAACTACAGAATGGGAAAGACTAGAGATCTCTTCAAGAAAATTAGAGATACCAAGGGAACATTTCATGCAAAGATGGGCTTGATAAAGGACAGAAATGACTGGACCCAACAGAAGCAGATAATATTAAGAAGAGGTGGCAAGAATACACAGAACTGTACAAAAAATATCTTCACGACCAAGATAATCATGATGATGTGATCACTCACCCAGAGCCAGACATCCTGAGATGTGAAGTCAAGTGGGCCTTAGAAAGCATCACTAGGAACAAAGCTAGTGGAGGTGATGGAATACCAGTGGAGCTATTTCAAATCCTGAAAGATGATGCTGTGAAAGTGCTGCATGCAAGATGCCAGCACATTTGGGAAATTCAGCAGTGACCACAGGACTGGAAAAGGTCAGTTTTCATTCCAATCCCAAAGAAAGGCAATGCCAAAGAATGCTCAGACTACCGCACAATTGCACTCATTTCACACACTAGTAATGTTATGCTGAAAATTCTCCAAGCCAAGCTTCAACAATACATGAACCGTGATTTCCTGATGTTCAAGCTAGTTTTAGAAAAGGCAGAAGAACCAGAGATCAAATTGCCAACATCTGCTGGATCATCAAAAAAGCAAAAGAGTTCCAGAAAATATCTATTTCTGCTTTATTGACTACACCAAAGCCTTTGACTGTGTGGATCACAGTAAACTGTGGAAAATTCTGAGAGAGATAGGAATACCAGACCACTTGACCTGCCTCTTGAGAAATCTGTATGCAGGCCAGGAAGCAACAGTTAGAACTGGACATGGAACAACAGACTGGTTCCAAATAGGAAAAGGAGTACATCAAGGCTGTATATTGTCACCCTGCTTATTTAACTTGTATGCAGAGTACATCATGAGAAATGCTGGACTGGAAGAAACACAAGCTGGAATCAAGATTGCCAGGAGAAATATCAATAGCATCAGATATGCAAATGACACCACCCTTATGGCAGAAAGTGAAGAGGAACTAAAAGCCTCTTGATGAAAGTGAAAGTGGAGAGTGAAAAAGTTGGCTTATAGCTCAACATTCAGAAAATGAGGATCATGGCATCCAGTCCCATCACTTAATGGGAAATAGATGGGGAAACAGTGTCAGACTTTATTTATTGGGGCTCCAAAATCACTGCAGATGGTGACTGCAGCCATATGACCAACCTAGACAGCATATTCAAAAGCAGAGACATTACTTTGCCAACAAAGGTCTGTCTATTCAAGGCTATGGTTTTCCAGTGGTCATGTATGGATGTGAGAGTTGAACTGTGAAGAAGGCTGAGCACTGAAGAATTGATGCTTTTGAACTGTGGTGTTGGAGAAGACTCTTGAGAGTCCCTTGGACTGCAAGGAGATCCAACCAGTCCATTCTGAAGGAAATCAACCCTGGGATTACTTTGGAAGGAATGATGCTACAGCTGAAACTCCAGTACTTTGGCTACCTCATGCGAAGAGTTGACTCATTGGAAAAGACTCTGATTCTGGGAGGGATTGGGGGCAGGAGGAGAAGGGAATGACAGAGGATGAGATGGCTGGATGGCATCACTGACTCGATGGATGTGAGTCTGAGTGAACTCTGGGAGATGGTGATGGACAGGGAGGCCTGGCGTGCTGCAATTCATGGGGTCACAAAGAGCCGGACACGACTGCGCAACTGAACTGAACTGATGCAGGACTGTTCTACAGCATCAGACTTTACTTTCAGCACCAGACACATGCACAACTGATTTTTTTAGTGAGCCCTAAATTACATTACATTTATCTTTATAGAAAGAATAAAGAGGGAGATCTCTCTCTCACACACACACACATACACGAAGGCAGTGTGAAGACAGAGCAGAGATAGATGTAGTCACATGCCAAGGAAGGCCAACAGCTACCCATAGCTGGGAGAATCAACAGATTTCCCCTAGAGCCTCCAGAGGGAGTTTGTCTTGCTTTCTGTGGATGGTAACTCCACCACCATTTGAGTTTTCAAAGCCTTTGCCATACTTTTTTGATCAGTTCCATGTTTGTGAAGATTTGGGTGAGCCCAGAATATTCGTATTTTAGAAACTGAATTTGAATATTCTCTTTTTTTTTCAGTTCTCTTCTCTTTCAGATTTCTTTCACACTCTCTGACTCTCATGCCCTGCCCCCACACCAAAGATGAGGTTATCTCAGAGTTTTAGCCTCCTACTTTGTCCAGCACTGTTACATGACTGGGGTTGCCTTCCTTCTTTGGTGTAAGAAAAAAAGAAAGGAAAAAAAAATGAGCAGAATTCCCTCACCATCTTCAGACAACAGGGCCACTGAATTTCATGATATGTACAAGGAAAAACATCTATTTCTGCTTTATGGACTATGCCAAAGCCTTTGACTGTGTGGATCACAATAAACTGTGGAAAATTCTTAGAGAGATGGGAATACCAGACCATCTGACCTTCCTCTTGAGAAATTTGTATGCAGGTCAGGAAGCAACAGCTAGAACTGGACATGGAACAACAGACTGGTTCCAAATAGGAAAAAGAGTACGTCAAGGCTGTATACTGTCATCCTGCTTATTTAACTTCTATGCGGAGTACATCATGAGAAATGCTGGACTGGAAGAAACACAAGCTGGAATCAAGATTGCCCCGAGGAATATCAATAACCTCAGATATGCAGATGACACCACCCTTATGGCAGAAAGTGAAGAGGAACTAAAAAGCCTCCTGATGAAAGTGAAAGAGAAGACTGAAAAAGTTGGCTTAAAGCTCAACATTCAGAAAATGAAGATCATGGCATCTGGTCCCATCACTTCATGGCAAATAGATGGGGAAACAGTGGAAACAGTGTCAGACTTTATTTTTTGGGGCTCCAAAATCACTGCAGATGGTGATTGCAGCCATGAAATTAAAAGACACTTACTCCTTGGAAGAAAAGTTATGACCAATCTAGATAGCATATTCAAAAGCAGAGACATTACTGACTAAGGTCCGTCTAGTCAAGGCTATGGTTTTTCCAGTAGTCATGTATGGATGTGAGAGTTGGACTGTGATGAAGGCTGAGCGCCGAAGAATTGATGCTTTTGAACTGTGGTGTTGGAGAAGACTCTTGAGAGTCCCTTGGACTGCAAGGAGATCCAACCAGTCCATTCTGAAGGAGATCAGCCCCTGGATTTCCTTGGAAATAATGATGCTAAAGCTGGAACTCCAGTACTTTGGTCACCTCATGTGAAGTGTTGACTCATTGGAAAAGACTTTGATGCTGGGAGGGATTGGGGGCAAGAGGAGAAGGGGACAACAGAGAATGAGATGGCTGGATGGCATCACGGACTCAATGGACATAAGTCTGAGTGAACTCCGTGAGATGGTGATAGACAGGGAGGCCTGGCGTGCTGCAATTCCTGTGGTCGCAAAGAGTCGGACACGACTGAGCGACTGAACTGAACTGAACTGACTAATACGGAAAAAGTCTTCCTAAGATTGAGGCAAGACACAATGCAAATGGTCATTCTCTGCTATGGTCTTTGGCAATAGTAAGGTACTTTTCCTGGGACCACTGCTCCAAGGGTTGAGCATTGACTTGAGCATTTAATATCTAAAAGTAGTGATGTGGAGGGGGCAGTCCTAAGATGGTGGAGCAATAGGATGCGGAAACCACTTTCTCCCACACAAATTCATCAAAAGAACACTTCAACGCTGAGTAAATTCCACAGAACCACTTCTGAATGCCGGCAGAGGACATCAGGCACCTACAAAATCAGCTCATTGTCTTTGAAAAGAGGTAGGAAAAAATATAAAAGACAAAAAAAGAGACAAAAGAGGTAGGGAGGGAGCTTAGTCCTGGGAAGGGAGTCTTAAAAAGAGAGAAGTTTCCAAACACCAGGAAACACTCTCACTGCTGAGTCTGTGGTGAGCCTTGGAAGCACAGAGGGCAACATAACAGGGAGGAAAAATAAATAATTAATTAAAACCCACAGATTACGAGCCCAATGGTAACTCCCCCAGTGGAGAAGCAGCACAGATTCCTGCATCTTCCACTACAAGCAGGGACTTGGCAGGGAGGCGCGGGCTGCATTGCTTCACAAGGATCAGGCTTGAATGCCCCGAATGCCCCGAGTGTAACCAGAGTGAGCTAACTTGGGCTAGCAAACCAGACTGTGGGATAGCTACCACGCGAAAAGCTGTAACATAAGAGTCCGCCAGGACTGCACACAGAACAAAGGATGGAACAGAATTAGCCAGCTGCAGACCATCCCCCTCTGGTGACAGGCAGCCAGAGTTGGAAGGGCTGGAAGGGGGCAATCGCAGCCCCAGAGAGACATTACCTATGAAACTGCAAACAGGCTTCTTTGCTAAGACTTCTTGGGGTTCTGAACAGTCATCATCCACCTGAGAAAGTACACCAGCTGTACACCCAGAAAACTGAGCAGCAGGGACGGGATAGGCGATATGTCGCAGCGACCGTGCTCATCAAACACCTGAGGTACTCAGACCTGGGAAGGGCACAAAACGCAGGCCCAACCAGTCTGCGCCTCTGAGGACTACCTGAGTGCCTGAGCCTGAGTGACTTAGACCTGGGAGGTGCATGCAGCCCAGGGCCGGCGTCAGATGGTTCCCAGTGGGGCAACCTAGCTGTGTGTGCCGTGAGCGGGGGCAGGCCCAGCATGGCTGGGACACTGCGAGCACTCACCAGTATTATTTGTTTGCAGCATCCTTCCCTTCACACAGCACGACTGAACGAGTGAGCCTAAAAAATAAACTGTCCACCACTGCCCCCCTTGTGTCAGGGCAGAAATCAGACACTGAAGAGACCAGCAAATAGAAGAAGCTAAAACAGAGGGAACTACCTTGGAAGTGAGAGGTGCAATAGATTAAAATCCTGTCGTTAGTATCCACTACAAAGGAAGGGGCCTATAGATCTTGAGAAATATAAGCTGGACCAAGGAACTATCTGAAAATGAACTGACCCCACATTGCCCGCAACAATACCAGAGAAAGTCCTAGATATATCTTCACCATTTCTACGATCATTCTTTTTTTTTTTTGATGTTTGTTTTTTCTTCTTTTCTTTTTCTTCTTCTTTTTTTAACACTTTTTAATTTTTAAGTCCTCTATTTCTCCTTTAGTTTTCACTTTTATAACCTACTATTACTTCCTCCCCCCCAAAAGACCCTATTTTTAAAGCAAACTTCGTATATATATTTTATTTTATTTTAATTATTTTTTAATAATTCTTGTGACTTTTTTTTTCTTTTTTCTTCTTCTATTTTTTAATATTGTATTCTTGAAAATCCAACCTCTACTCGAGATTTTTAATCTTTGCTTTTTGGTATTTGTTATCAATTTTGTACCTTCAAAAACCCAGTCTTCAGTACCCATTTATACTTGAGAGTGAGATTACTCGCCTGACTGCTCTCTCCTTCTTTGGACTCTCCTTTTTCTCCACTAGAGCGTCCCTGTCTCTTCCCTCCCCGTTTTCTTCTCTGTCCAACTCTGTGAATCTCTGTGTGTTCCAGACGGTGGAGAACTCTTAGGGAACTGACTACTGCCTGGATCTGTCTCTCTCCTTTTCATTCCCCTCTTTTATACTCCTGACCACCTTTGTCTCCTTCCTCCCTCTCCTCCTCTTTATAATTCCGTGAACATCTCTGAGTGGTCCAGACTGTGGAGCACTCATAAGGAAGTGATTACTGGCTAGCTCACTCTCTCCTCTTTTGATTCCACCTCATCTCATTCAGGTCAGCTCGAACTCCCCCCTCCCTTTTCTCTTCTCCATATAACTCTGTGAACCTCTCTGTGTGTCCCTCAATGTGGAGAAACTTTTCATCTTTAACCTAGATGTTTTATCATTGGTGTGGTATAGAAGGGGAAGTCTTGAGACAACTGTAAAAATAAAACTGAAAACCAGAAGCAGGAGGCTTAAGTCCAAATCATGAGAACATCAGAGAACTCCTGAATCCAGGGAACATTAATCGATAGGAGCTCATGAAACACCGCCAAACCTACACTGAACCAAGCATCACCCAAGGGCCAGCAAGTTCTAGAGCAAGACATACCAGGCAAATTCTCCAGCAACTCAGGAACACAGCCCTGAACTTCAATATACAGGCAGCTCAAAGTTACTCCAAAACCATTGACATCTCATAATTCATTACTGGATATGTCATTGCACTCCAGAGAGAAGAAATCCAGCTCCACCCACCAGAACACTGACACAAGCTTCCCTAACCGAGAAACCTTGACAAGTCGCTGATACAACCCCACCCACAGTGAGGAAACTCCACAATAAAGAGAACTCTACAAACTGCCAGAATACAGAAAGGCCACCCCAAACACAGCAATATAAACAGGATGAAGAGACAGAGGAATACCCAGCAGGTAAAGGAACAGGAGAAATGCCCACCAAACCAAACAAAAGAGGAAGAGATAGGGAATCTACCAGACAAAGAATTCCGAATAATGATAGTGAAAATTATCCAAAATCTTGAAATCAAAATGGAATCACAGATAAATGGCCTGGAGACAAGGATTGAGAAGATGCAAGAAAGGTTTAACAAAGGCCTAGAAGAATTAAAAAAGAGTCAATACGTAATGAATAATGCAATAAATGAGATCAGAAACACTCTAGAGGCAACAAATAGTAGAATAACGGAGGCAGAAGATAGGATTAGTGAAATAGAAGATACAATGGTAGAAATAAATGAGGCAGAGAGGAAAAAAGAAAATCGAATTAAAAGAAATGAGGACAATCTCAGAAACTTCCAGGACAATATGAAACGCTCCAACATTCGAATTATAGAAGTCCCAGAAGAAGAAGCCCAAAAGAAAGGCCATGAGAAAATACTTGAGGAGATAATAGTTGAAAACTTCCCTAAAATGGGGAAGGAAATAATCACCCAAGTCCAAGAAACGCAGAGAGTCCCAAACAGGATAAACCCAAGGCAAAACACCCCAAGACACATATTAATTAAATTAACAAAGATCAAACACAAAGAACAAATATTAAAAGCAGCAAGGGAAAAACAACAAATAACACACAAGGGGATTCCCATAAGGATAACAGCTGATCTTTCAATAGAAACCCTTCAGGCCAAGAGGGAATGGCAAGACATACTTAAAGTGATGAAAGAAAATAACCTACAGCCCAGATTACTGTACCCAGCAAGGATCTCATTCAAATATGAAGGAGAAATCAAAAGCTTTACAGACAAGCAAAAGCTGAGAGAATTCCGCACCACCAAACCAGCTCTCCAACAAATGCTAAAGGATATTCTCTAGACAGGAAACACAAAAAAAGTTTATAAACCCAAACCCAAAACAATAAAGTAAATGGTAACAGGATCATACTTATCAATAATTACCTTAAATGTAAATGGGTTGAATGCCCCAACCAAAAGACAAAGACTGGCTGAATGGATACAAAAACAAGATCCCTATATATGTTGTCTACAAGAGACCCACCTCAAAACAAGGGACACATACAGGCTGAAAGTGAAGGGCTGGAAAGACATATTCCATGCAAATAGAGACCAAAAGAAAGTAGGAGTAGCAATACTCATATCAGATAAAATAGACTTTAAAACAAAGGCTGTGAAAAGAGACAAAGAAGGACACTACATAATGATCAAAGGATCAATCCAAGAAGAAGATATAAAAATTATCAATATATATGCACCCAACATAGGAGCACCTCAATATGTAAGACAAATGCTAACAAGTATGAAAGGGGAAATTAACAACAACACAATAATAGTCGGAGACTTTAATACCCCACTCACATCTATGTATAGATCAACTAAACAGAAAATTAACAAAGAAACACAAACTTTAAATAATGCAATAGAGCAGTTAGACCTAATTGATATCTACAGGATATTTCACCCCAAAACAATGAATTTCACCTTTTTCTTACATGTGCATGGAACCTTCTCCAAGATAGATCACATCCTGGGCCATAAATCTAGACTTGATAAATTAAAAAAAAAAAAAAAGAAATCCTTCCAAGCGTCTTTTCTGAGCATAATGCAGTAAGATTAGATCTCAATTACAGGAGAAAGACTATTAAAAATTCCAACATATGGAGGCTGAACAACACGCTTCTGAATAACCAACAAATCACAGAAGAAATCAAGAAAGAAATCAAATTATTCATAGAAACGAACGAAAATGAAAACACAACAACCCAAAACCTGTGGGACACTATAAAAGCAGTGCTAAGGGGAAAGTTCATAGCATTACAGGCATACCTCAAGAAAGAAGAAAAAAGTCAAACAACCTAACTCTACACCTAAAGCAACTAGAAAAGGAAGAAATGGAGAACCCCAGGTTAGTAGAAGGAAGGAAATCTTAAAAATTAGGGCAGAAATAAATCCAAAAGAAACAAAAGAGACCATAGTAAAAATCAACAAAGTCAAAAGCTGGTTCTTTGAAAGGATAAATAAAATTGACAGACCATTAGCCAGACTCATCAAGAAACAAAGGGAGAAAAATCAAATCAAAAAAATTACAAATGAAAATGGAGAGATCACAACAGACAATACAGAAATACAAAGGATCATAGGAGACTACTAACAGCAATTATATGCCACTTAAATGGACAATGTGGAAGAAATAAACAAATTCTTAGTAAAGTACAACTTTCCATAAATCACAGCAGGATCCTCTATGATCCATCCCCCAGAATTCTGGAAATAAAAGCAAAAATAAATGGGACCTAATTAAAATTAAAATCTTCTGCACAACAAAGGAAAATATAAGCAAGGTGAAAAGACAGCCTTTGGAATGGAAGAAAATAATAGCAGATGAAGCAACTGACAGAAAACCAATCTCAAAAATATACAAGCAACTTTTGCAGCTCAATTCCAGAAAAATAAACGACCCAATCAAAAAATGGGCCAAAGAACTAAATAGACATTTCTCCAAGGAAGACATACGGATGGCTAACAAACACATGAAAAGATGCTCAACATCACTCATTATTAGAGAAATGCAAATCAAAACCAAAACCACAATGAGGTACCACTTCACACCAGTCAGAATGGCTGCGATCCAAAAGTCAGCAAGCAATAAATGCTGGAGAGGGTGTGGAGAAAAGGGAACCCTCCTACCCTGTTGGTGGGAATGCAAACTAGTACAGCCACTATGGAGAACAGTGTGGAGATTCCTTTAAAAAGTGGAAGAACTGCCTCATGACCCAGCAATCCCACTGCTGGGCATACACACAAAGGAAACCAGAATTGAAAGAGACACGTGTACCCCAATGTTCATTGCAGCACTGTTTATAATAGCCAGGACATGGAAGCAACCTAGATGTCCATCAGCAGATGTATGGATAAGAAAGCTGTGGTACCTATACACAATGGAGTATTACTCTGCCGTCAAAAAGAATACATTTGAATCAGTTCTAATGAGGTGGATGAAACTCGAGCCAAGTATACAGAATGAAGTAAGCCAGAAAGAAAAACACCAAAACAGTATATTAATGCATATATATGGAATTTAGAAAGATGGTAACAATAACCCTGTATGCAAGACAGCAAAAGAGACACAGATGTACAGAACAGACTTTTTGACTGTGTGGGAGAGGGTGGGATGATTTGGGAGAATGGCATTGAAACATGTATAATATCATATAAGAAAGGAATTGCCAATCTAGGTTTGATGCAAGATACAGGATGCTTGGGGCTACTGCACTGGGATAACCTAGAGGGATGGTATGGGGAGGGAGGTGGGAGGGGGGTTCAGGATTGGGAAGTTATGTACAGCCATGGCGGATTCATGTTGATGTATGGCAAAACCAATACAGTATTGTAAAGTTTTTTTTTTAAAAAAAAAAAGAAGAACACCCCACACAGCTAAATAAATAGCTATGTACTTTAAAAAATAAATAAAAGTAGTGATGTGGAGCCAATGCTATGATAATTCTATACATCAGTAGTCCTTTGGACTTCACTGCAGATTGTCATCTGGCAGACTCTGAAATGGTTATTTTTCTGGAGGAGTTTTATGAAGGAGGGCTCTTAGGATCAACACTTGTGAAAGGAAAAGGATGGCAAGAAAGCAGGATTGGGTCAAGAGACAGGTGGAGCTCTGAAGCAATTACAGTGGCTGCCTCAGCCTGTTCTATGGGGGACTCTGAAGATGGCATAGCCATTTTGGGGCTGTCCACAGTTGAGGTGAGAGGGCTGGGGTCTTAAAATCCTGCATTAATCAGTCACTGGATATGGGCCACCACTGGCAGAGGCATGACTTTAGGCAAGACAGGTGTCTTCAGTTATATGTACAACTGAAATCACCTGGATGTGCACTTGAAACTAACACAACATTTTAAATCAACTGTACTCCAATATAAAATAAAAAAATTTAAAATACTATATTAACTATACTTAATGACAGAGAAAGCCATACCGAGAAGTCTAAAAATATACTTATTGTTATTTGAATTACATGAACTTTAGCTTGTATATTATTAAATATTAAAATAAATATTAATTTAAAAAAAGATAAGATACCTTCAGTTTCAGTTCAGTTCAGGTAAGTTCAGTCGCTCAGTCGTGTCCAACTCTTTGTGACCCCATGAATCGCAGCACGTCAGGCCTCCCTGTCCATCACCAACTCCTGGAGTTTACTCAAACTCCATCGAGTCGGTGATGCCATCCAGCCATCTCATCCTCTGTTATCCCATTCTCCTCCTGCCCCCAAATCCTTCCCAGCATCAGAGTCTTTTCCAATGAGGCAACTCATCACATGAGGTGGCCAAAGTATTGGGGTTTCAGCTTTAGCATCAGTCCTTCCGATGAACATCCAGGACTGATCTCCTTTAGGATGGACTGGTTGGATCTCCTTGCAGTCCAACGGACTCTCAAGAGTCTTCTCCAGCACCACAGTTCAAAAGCATCAATTCATCAGTGCTCAGCTTTCTTCACAGTCCAACTCTCACATCCATACATGACTACTGGAAAACCATAGCCTTGACTAGACGGACCTTTGTTGGCATAGTAATGTCTCTGCTTTTGAATATGCTATCTAGATTGGTCATAACTTTCCTTCCAAGGAGTAAGCGTCTTTTAATTTCATGGCTGCAATCACCATCTGCAGTGATTTTGAAGCCCCCCAAAAATAAAGTCTGACACTGTTTCCACCATTTCCCCATCTATTTCTCATGAAGTGATGGGACCGGATGCCATGATCTTCACTTTCTGAATGTTGAGCTTTAAGCCAACTTTTTCACTCTCCACTTTCACTTTCATCAAGAGGCTTTTTAGTTCCTCTTCACTTTCTGCCATAAGGGTGGTGTCATCTGCATATCTGAGGTTATTGATATTTCTCCCAGCAATCTTTCTTCCACCTTGTGCTTCTTCCAGCCCAGCGTTTCTCATGATGTACTCTACATAGAAGTTAAATAAGCAGGGTGACAATATACAGCCTTGATGTACTCCTTTTCCTATTTGAAACCAGTCTGTTATTCCATGTCCAGTTCTAACTGTTGCTTATTGACCTGCATATAGGTTTCTCAAGAGGCAGGTCAGGTGGTCTGGTATTCCCATCTCTTTCAGAATTTTCCACAGTTTATTGTGATCCACACAGTCAATGTCTTTGGCATAGTCAAAAAAGCAGAAATAGATGTTTTTCTGAAACTCTCTTGCTTTTTCCATGATCCAGTGGATGTTTAGGCAATCCCAAAAGTGGCTGTTATCTGAGGGCTGTTGGCCAACGCTATTCTTAGCAGCTGAAGTAAAAACTGGCCTGAATTCGGATCTGTGCATGCATGCATGCTCAGTTGCTTCAGTTGTGTCTGACTCTTTGTAACCCCATGGACTGCAGCCCGCCAGGCTCCTCTGTCCATGGGATTTTCCAGGCAAGAATACTAGAGTGGGTTGCCATGCCTTCCTTCAGGGCATCTTCCCAAACCAGAAATCAAACCTGTGTCTCCTGCATGTCCTGCATTGCAGGTGGATTCTTTTAATTCTGAGCCACCAGGGAAGCCTGGGGATCTGAGTGATTCCTTATTATATTCACCACACTCTTTAAAGCAAGTAACACAGTAATCCCCTCTATAAAGCAAAAATTGCAGGAGATGCAAGGAGAATTGATATGAACTCACTAATGATAGGAAGCTTTTAACATACCATTTTCAACTCAAGACAGATCAAAAGGAAAGCAAGGAAGAATACAGAAAACTTAAATGATCAATTAATAAGATATAGAATTATGGATATGTCAACCTCTATACCATGATAATTGGGAATATACCTTCTCAAACAAACAAGAAGTCATCATAGACATTGATCATATGTTAAGTCACAAAGGAAATAATAAGTTCCATTATATATAGGATGATTATAAACAACATTCTCTGCTTTTATTAACCAGAAATTCCAGCTGGCAATTTTAAAATGTTCTGTTAAAGAATTCTTGAGATGAATGGAAATTAAAAAATGAAGTAATGGAATTAATTTAAAAATAATCTTCATGAAAACATTGTATATCAGAAATTATTGGATATAATTTTTTTAAATGATTAGAGGAATCTCTACACCCTTAAACAACATCAACATATATCATCTGATATGAACAGATGAATAATATCAATACCTAATAACATGAAGAAAATGAAAATGTATGAGTTAAATTCACAATTCAAAGCACTAAAGAACAATAAAGTAAAAGCATAGGGAAGAAAGAGTAAAGATAAAAGCTGAAATTAATGAGATTAAAAAAGAAAACCTATATTTTTTACGTCTCATTAGTAAATAAAAAACCTATTTTTGTGTTTCTTGTTTTTTTTTTTTTTTTTAACTCTGCCATGCATCTTGCAGGATCTTGGTTCCCCAACCAGGGATTGAACCTGGGCCCACTGTAGTGAAAGTACTGGACCAACCAGGGAACTCCCAAAACTCTTTTTTCTTGAACAAATTAGTAAAGTAGATAAACCACTATTGTATTGACTAATAGCTCCAGTTTAACACTAGACTGAAGGATTTAGCCAATAGAGTTAGACAAGAGAAATTAATTAGAGGTATGTGTGTGCATGCATGTTAAGTTGCTTCAGTCATGTCTGACTCTTTGTGACCCCATGGACTGTAGCCCACCAGGCTCCTCTGTCCATGGGATTCTCCAGGCAAGAATACTGGAGTGGTTCATCATGCCCTCCTCCAGGGGATCTTCCTGACCCAGGGATCGAACCTGTGTCTCCTGTGACTCCTGCACTGCAGGCAGATTCTTTACCGCTGAGCCACTGTGGAAGCCCAGTTAGAGGCATGCTGCTGCTGCTGTCACTTCAGTCGTGTTCAACTCTATGTGACCCCATAGATGGCAGCCCACCAGGCTCCCCCGTCTATGGGATTTTCCAGGCAAGAGTACTGGAGTGGGGTGAGTTAGAGGCATAAGAGTTTGTAAAACAGAAATAAAATGATTTCTATTTGCAGATGATATGATAGTAAACCTGGAGACTCCTAGAGTCAATAATAAAACTAACTCAAACAATGAAAGAATTCAGTGAGTCAGCAGGCTATAAAATTAACATAAAGGAATCAGCTGCTCCATGTACACAATAAATAGTTAGCAGATGTAATCTTAGAGAAAAATCCATCTACAATAGCAACAAAAGAGATAAAATACATAAGAATAAATTGAGCAAGGAATATGGTAATCTATACAATGAAAATTTAAAACACCCCTGAAAGACACAAAAGTATTCTTGAACAAATCGAAAGATACTTGTTCATCTTGGATAGGATGAGTCAATATCATAAAGACAGTTCTCTCAAAGTTATTTTTAAAATTTACCACACTCTCAATAAAGTACCAATAAGTTTTATTCTGGGCCTAGGGAAGTTGAACCTAAAATTTACATGGAAAAACAAATTTTTGAGAATAGCTAAATTGTCTAAGTTTCTTGAACTGGCCAGGCTCTCTTCTGCTACTCCACTGTCACCTCACTTAATCTGTTCCTTCTCCATCTTCAGCTCTCAGCGTCTGGGGAGACTTTACTATACTCAGACACACACACACACACACAGTCTAAGACATATTTTGTCATATACTCTCACAGAACTGTGTTCCTCTCCTTCACAGCATTTGGCCCAATTCAGGATCATTTACACACTGAGGGATTTCTTTGATTAAAGCTGGTCTCCCAATTCAGGGTCATTTACACACTGAGGGATTTCTTTGATTAAAGCTGGTCTCCTCGCCTAGGCTGAAAAGGTCATGAGAGTAGAGACAGGGAGTGTTTTCCTCACCACATGTCTCCTGAGTTCAGTTCAGTTCAGTTGCTCAGTCGTGTCTGACTCTGCGACCCCATGGACTGCAGCACGCCAGGCTTCCCTGTCCATCACCACATCCCGGAGCTTATTCAAACTCATGTCCATTGAGTCAGTGATGCCATCCAACCATCTCATCCTCTGTCATCCTCTTCTCCTCCTGCCTTCAATCTTTCCCAGCATCAGAGATTTTCCAATGAGTCAGTTCTTCGCATCAGGTGGCCAAAGTATTAGAGTTTCAGCTTCAGCATCAGTCCTTCCAATGAATATTCAGGACTGATTTCCTTTAGGATGGACTGTTTGGATCTCCTTGCAGTTCAAGGGACTCTCTAGAGTCTTCTCCAACACCACATTTCAAAAGCGTCAGTTCTTTTTTTTTAAAAAATTTATTCATTTTAATTGGAGACTAATTACTTTACAATATGGTGGTGGTTTTTGCCGTACATTGACATGAATCAGCCATGGGTATACATGGGTTCCCCATCCTGAACCCCTCTCCCACCTCCCTCCCCATCCCATCCTTCAGGGTCTTCCCAGGGCACCAGCCCCGAGCACCCTGTCTCATGCATCAAACCTGGACTAGTGATCTATTTCACATATAATAATATACATGATTCAATGCTATTCTCTCAAATCATCCTACCCTCGCCTTCTCCCACAGAGTCCAAAAGTCTGTTCTTTACATCTGGGTCTCTTTTGCTGTCTCACATATAGGATCATCATTACTATCTTTCTAAATTCCATATATATGTGTTAATATACTGTGTTGGTGTTTTTCTTTCTGACTTACTTCACTATGTATCATAGGCTCCAGTTTCATCCACCTCATTAGAACTGATTCAAATGCATTCTTTTTAAAAGCTGAGTAATATTCCATTGTGTATATGTACCACAGAAAAGCATCAGTTCTTCAGCGCTCAGCTTTCTTTATAGTCCAACTATCACATCCATACATGACTGCTAGAGAAACCATAACTTTACTAGATGGATCTTTGTTGGCAAAGTAATTTCTCTGCTTTTCAATATGCTTTCTAGGTTGGTCATAACTTTTCTTCCAAGAAACAAGCGTCTTTTAATTTCATGGCTGCACTCACCATCTGCAGTGATTTTGGAGCCCCCCGAAATGAAGTCTATCACTATTTCCATAGTTTCCCCATCTATTTGCCATGAAATGATGGGACAGGATGCCATGATCTTAGTTTTCTGAATGTTGAGTTTTAAGCCAACTTTTTCACACTCCTCTTCAGCTCAGCACAAATATTTTTGAATAAATATTGAGATATGAAAAAAATACAAGGGAAAGTCCAGCCATTTTTTAGGAAGTTTGGTCTCCAGGTCCAGAATTTTTAAAGTATTGGACTTTCCTGGTGGTGCAGCGGTTAAGAATACACCTACCAATGCAGAGGATATGCGTTCAATCCCTGGTCCAGGAAGACCCCACATGCCATGATGCTACTAAGCTCGTGCACCACAAGTACTGAGCCCACTCATCTGAGAAGAAGCCATTGCAATGAGAAGCCTGCACATCATAATCAGAGAGTAGCCCCCACTAGCCGCAACTAGTGAAAGCCCATGTGCAGCAACAATGACCCAGTGAAGCAAAAAATAAATGAATAAATACAAATAATAAAGTATTAAAGATGTGATTTTAGCATCCCTGTTTATAATGTTTGAAACCTCATGAAAAAGAATCAAAAGAAATAATTTTTTCTTTCCCCCATTTCAACCATTGGTCTCATTTTCCCTCAGCCAGGCCTGCAGATTCTGTTCTCACACTGTCTCTCCATCCCTTCCTTTCCTACTGCCATCTACTTCAGATTCTCCTCCCCTTTTGCCCGAGCACATCTTCTGCCTCCATCTCAATTCACTGGACTCCAGCAAAACTATTTTTGGAATTTCGTTTCTGCTAATATAGTCAGTGGTTTGCTTTCAAAGACCAGATATAAAAGTGCTTCCTCCCAGAAGTCGACTATGTGCTTGACATCATGATAAGTTCTGGCATTCAAGACCCCTAACCGCACAATTTATAAGCTTCAACAACTTGAGTCTTTACCCAAAGACCCATTGGAAGCCATGATAGACTCCAAGGTCAGGAGTGACAAGACTGGAATAAATCACTGATTCAAAATCAGAAGAAAGCAGAGTGGAGATAGAGACCAGTTAAGCAGTTTTTACAGGGGACAGAGGGTGCAAACCTGGGCTAAGGTGGGGGTAGTGGCAATGAAGAGAAGTAAACAGATTAAAGGGCCTTGAAGGGACTTCCCT